>NC_142031.1:91247450-91975575 GCF_982192425.1 Myodes glareolus
AGGAAAGAGAAAGAAGAAGAGGAGGAGGAGGAAGAGGAAGAGGAGGAAGAGGAGAGGGTGGGGGGAGGAGGAGAAGGTGGGGGTGGGGGGAGGAGAAGGGGGAGGAGGAGGAGGAGGAGGGGGGGAGGGAAGGGAGGAGGGGGAGGAGGAGGGGGGAAAAGAGGAGGAGAGGGAGGGGGTAAAAGGAGGAGGGGAGGGGGAAGAGAAAGAAAAAGGAGGAGGAAAAAGAAGAAGAAGAAGAAGAAGAAGAAGAAGAAGAAGAAGAAGAAGAAGAAGAAGAAGAAGAAGAAGAAGAAGAAGAAGAAGAAGAAGAAGAAGAAGTAGAAGTAGTCTAGGACTTCCAGCTGAAATGGAACATTCATATGACTTAACTCTGGAGAAGTTATGGAAAAGAATGTGGTAAGTAAGAGTGGTGTGGATATTGTCCATTGCATGGATGGGAGGCAGATGGCAGAGAGAGCTTGTCTTACAAAGAAAGATTTATAACCATATGACAAAACAAAGAAGGTCTCAGGAAGTGAATTGCAAGTGTCACTTGGTTGGGGAGTTTCTATTTCCAGTGGGAAAGGGGTTGTCTGAGTTCATGGTTCACGTGTTTGAAACATCAGTAGATCACGTCTCTTCTGAGTCTTCGGTCCTTTGAGCATACCATGAGTGGCTGGTTTTCCCACAGTCCTGCCATCTTGCCCAGACTTGAGACATCTACCTCTTTATTGAGTTGTTCCAGTGAGTGTGTGGCATCTCACCCCCCACCCTGCCCCCCCCGATGAATGACATTGAGCAACGTCTCAGGTTTATTAGTCTTTTGGAAATTCTCCTTTGTAAACTGCCTATTCAAGTCATTTGTGCATTTTTTGTTTGTGTGAATTTGTGTGCGAGTGTGTGTGGGTGTGTGTGTGAGCATGTGAGTATCTGGGTGCCTGTGTGTATGTTAGTGAGGGTCAAATTCAGGTCATTGCTCCTTCCAGGCAAAACAATGACTTTACATTTCTGGTGCATTTTTTCCTTTATTTATTTATTTTTGTTGTTGTTGTTGTTTGTCTGTTTTAGTTTTTTTGTTTCTTTTGGTTTTTCAAGACACAGTTTGTCTGTGTAATCCTGGATGTCCTGGAGATCTTTCTGTAGATCAGGCTGGCCTCGAACTCACAGAAATCTTTCTGCCTCTCTCTCAAGTGCTGGGATTAAAGATGCATGTCACCACCACCTGGCAAGCAGTATATTTCTATTTATTTATTTAGTAAAAATTTTTGTTTCTCATTTTACATAACAATCCCAGTTCTCACTCGCTCCCCTCCTCCCTTTCCCTCTACCTCCCCACATCCACTCCTCAGAAAGGAGTCCACAAAGTGTAGCACATTGCTTTGAGTCAGGACCAAGGCCCTCCCCACTATATCTAGGCTGAGCAAGGTATCCCTCCAAAGAGAATGGGTTCCAAAAAGCCAGTACAAGCAGTAGGAATAAATCCTGGTCTCACTGCCAGTGGCCCCACAGTCTGCCCCAGTTATACAACTGTTACCCACATTCAGAGGGCCTAGTTTGGTCCTATGCTGGTTCCCTCACTGTCAGGTCAGAGTTTGTGGGTTCCCATTAGCTCAGGCAAACTGTTTCAGTGGGTGAACCCATCATGGTCTTGATCTCTCTGCTCATATTCTCACTCCTCCCACCCTTCAACTGGACTTTGGAAGCTTGGCCCAGTGCTCCGCTGTGGGTCTCTGCTTCTGCTTCCATCAATTGCTGGATGAAGGTACTGAGGTGATATTTAAGATGGTCATCAATCTGACTACAGGACAGGCCCCCTCTCCACTATTGCTTAGGGTCTTAGATGGGGTCATCCGTACGGATTCCTGGGAATTTCTTTAGAGCCAGGTTTCTTGCCAGAATGCTTCTTTATTCTAATCTACAAAGTCTCTCTTTTCTTTAATAATGTTATTTAAATATTGGATAAAAGGGACATTTCTCTAGATTTTACAGTCAACATTTTGTTGATCAAATACCCATGCTGTGTAGCCATGCACATAAGGACAATGCTAATTGGATTTAGTGGGTTATAAAAAAAAAAGGCAAACATGAGGCTGGGAGTTGGATATATTGTGGGATATGTGGGGGAAGTTGGAGTGGGGAGGGGTGGGTATCATTAAGGCTTATTGTATGCATGTATAAAATATTTTGTTTTGGTTTTTTGAAACAGGGTTTCTCTGTGGCTTTGGAGCCTGTCCTGGAACTAGGTCTTATAGACCAGGCTGGCCTTGAATTCACAAAGATTTGCCTGCCTCTGCCTCCCAAGTGCTGGAATTAAAGGCGTGTACCACCACTGCCTGGCATAAAATATTTTTGAGGACCCTGCTAAGTTTATCACTTTGAATCTATTCTCCTGTAGGAATATTCTCTAAATCATGTTATGTGTAAATAACAACAGTTTTATTACTTATTTTCCAGTTCTTATTTATGACTTTGTTCTCCTTGCCTTCATTTATGAATATGACTTCAGTACAATATTCAGGAGCAGTGTGTTGTGGGCATCTGTCTCTTTTATTAAGTCAGGGAACGTTTTCAATAATTCACCAGTTATGTATAATGTTTTCTGTAGCTTTTCAAATATTCTTTAGCAAATCAAGGAAATTTTAGCAAGAATTGATGTTAATTTTTTAAAAAATGTCCCAAAATTTTAAATTTAATCTTTTTGTACTGGGTGCTAAGTATTAAGTATATTTTCTGCCTCTATTTAGATGGTCATTTTTTTTTCTTGTTTGTTCAATCAATGTACCGAGTTGCATGAGAATGTAAGATAATAAATCAACTGTGAATTCCTAGGAAATGTATAATTTATTTGTAATGTTGGCTCCAATACTTTAATTAGATTTATTGGATTCAGTTTTCTAATATTTTGTTTGATACTTATGCAACTTTGCATAAATATATTGAGTGGACAGGTCTTAATTAGATTTTAGAATGGTGATTGTTCCAGCTTTCTCAATTAAAACAGAAGCAAATCCACATTTCCATCTCATTAATGGAACAGACTCCCTCAATGCTCATGGAGTTACAGGGGTTTTGGGAGTTCGTACTAAATGTGGGCAGCATGGGTCCAGGGACTTTGGTGTCGACGAGCTGAACACCGCCACTCACCCCTCTCTGACTAGGGCCGGAATGTGACCAGCTAAGGCCCGCCTTCCCCACCATGATGGTTTGACCCACAGACGGGAAGTCAAAATACAAAATACACCATTCCTTCCTCTTTCCTCAGTCTGCTTTAGTGCGGCTGACACAGCAATAGAAGTAACTAATAGAAACTGTGAATCACCCCATCGGTCTGCAGTGACTTTTCAGTGTGAAGCCAAATCCACGGCAGTTTCCAGGGCCTAGGGATATGTGGTAAATTTGTCATTGAGCACTTCTAAATGAGCATGTGGGGTGTCTTCTGCTGGATTAAAAATGATATTATTTGGTGAGATTGCTTAGTGATTAAGAGCACTTGCTGCTCTTGCAGAGGACCTAGGTTCAATTCCCAGAATCCATATAGTTGTCACAACCATCTGTAGCTCTAGTTCCAGGGGACCTGACACCAACTTCTGGACTCAGAGGAGCACCAGGCATGCATGTGGTTCACATACATACAAGTAAACACTCATAAACATAAAAATAAATGTTGTTTGCAAATACATATTTATGAAGCATAATATGTTTTGCTTCATGCATTGCATAATAATTAAATCAAGCTAATTAATACGCTTTTCAGATTTTTTTCATGTGTATGATAAGAAATTTAAGATCTATCCTTTTAGCAATTACAGTTTTTAAAAAGTTTTCTTTCAGCCGGGAGGTGATGGTGCACGCCCTTAATCCCAGCACTTGGGAGGCAGAGGCAAGTGGATCTTTATGAATTTGAGGCTAGCCTGGTCTACAAAGCAAGTTCCAGGACAGCCAAGACTGTTGTACAGATAAATCCTGTCTCAAAAAACAAACAAAAACGTTTTTTTAATTAGTTCATTGCCCAAGGTGGTAGGGCTTTTTAAACAAACACACACACACACACACACACACACACACACACACACACATTTATTTTCTCTGTTCCAGTCTTTCACATCTGAATTCTTTAAAATTCCCATTACTAGCCAAGAGGGGGGTTGGAGGGCTGCCTTTAATCCCAGCACTCAGAGGCAGAGGCGGACAGATCTCTGAGTTTGAGGCCAGCCTGGTCTACAGAGTGAGTTCCAGGACAGTCAGAAACCCTTCTGTCTCGAAAAAAGAAAGAAAGAAAGAAAGAAAGAAAGAAGAAAGAAGAAAGAGAAGAAAGCAACAACAAAAAATTCACATTGTTTTTCACATTTGATTTTTTTAAAAAAATTAAGAATTGTTTTTATTTTCCATGTATGAGATTTTTGCCTGCCTGTGTACATGGCAACACGTGTTGCCTGGTGTTCAGGGGTCATAAGACAGCATCAGGTCCCCTGAAACTGGAATTACAGTTAGAAGACACTGTGGGTGCTGGGAACCAAACCTGGGTCCTCTCCAAGAGCAACCAGTGATCTTAACGGTTGAGCCTCCTCTCCAGCACCCCACATTTGAATTCGCAATCCTCTTAGAGTCCGTCTCTGAATCCCATATTGAGAAATGTACACTTTATTTTTCTCTTTGTTATTTGCCACTGTCTTAGCTCCTTTCCCGTCGCTGTGAGAGACTGCTCTAACAGAAGTGACTTAATTGGGGGAAAGGTTCAGTTCAGGTCAGTCACCCAAGGTTATGGTCCGCTGGGGAAATCGTGGCCGCGGTAGCTTAGGGTAGCGGTAACATCGCTTCTGCAGTAAAGAAATCAGGGAGGAGTCCAGACTGCAGCTCGCTTCTCTTTCCCCACGGACACAGTCTGGGTTCCCAGAGAAGGGCGCCACCCACAGTGGCACCCCAGGTACAAGACGGTTCCCCATGGGCGAATGTGCTCCAGAGTCTCATCTTCCCGTGAGTCTAGATTTTTCTCAAGTTGATGACGTTTCTCATCACAGTTATGGAATCCTTTCTTGCCACTGTGTGGGGCTCTCTTCAATTAAGCTGCCACACATACGTGAATTTATTTCAGAGCTGGGTTTTGGGGGGTTTGTTGGTTTATTTTGAGACAGGTCTCTCTATGTAGTCCTGCCTGTCTTAGAATTTAGATCAGACTGGCCTCAAATACACAGAAATCCTTCTGCTTCTGCCTCCTGATTGTTTCAGAGATTTTTTTTTTTAAACTCAAATCCCACCTGCCTGCTCCCGTACTTATGAACTGGTTTTGTAGGATGTCTTAATTTTTAACTCAGCAAGTTGCTCCCTTACACTTCTGTTTCTGGTTACTTTTGGCAATGAGCAGGCCTTTATATTGCCACATAAGGGTTAGAGTTTACAAGTCTTGTAACATTCCAAGAGATACATGGATTAAGAATGCCCTAAAGTAGAATTTAAATTGGGGAGGACTGACACTTTTGAAAGTAAAATCATCCCAGTTAAGAGCCTGGAATACCTCTCTAATTATTCAGATCTTTATTTATGTCCCGTGTTAAATGTTTATAGTTTTATATAAGAAAAACTTCTGTATTGGTTGTTAATTAACTACTTTTTAAATTAATTAAAATTTTTATTAATATAAAGAATATAGTTTGTTACTTTAAACGTTATAGAGTTTTTACTGAAATAAAAATGCTCCTTCTTAGTCCCAAATACTGGTATTACAGGCATGTGCTGCTATATGCAGCTGCAATAAATATTTATAAATTGTTTTGGATTAGGGAAATTAGGGAATTTGGTGACTTGTACTATATGCACTATATATAGCTTGGTCTGGTAGCTACATATTAAATTCAAGGATAGCCTGGGCTACATGAGACTGTCTCAAATTAAAAAAAAAACAAACACAACACAATATATGTATTGTATAAATATATTAGATTTGTTGGAGATTATCTATTATTGCCATTGCTTACTGATCCTACTCAAGTGATCTATAGTTTTGCAAATTTTGGTGCAAAAATATTTTTCTAAGAATTTAATGATTTTGATCAGGTTTCAACATGTAGTTATTCAAACTATTTTTTCTTTCCTCTTCTAGTTTTCTGTTTCTAAGACTTACAGTTCCACCTGCAGAACATTACCACCTAGGGTATCTGTCAATACGGTGACATCAGTTAGAATTCCAAACCGATGTGAAGACAGACTCACTATGAAATTCTCTGACAAGGTCCTTTTACAACCTTGCTTTAGTTTCTCACAAAACTGTAAGGAAAACTTACAGGGAGAGTGGTTTAGACACTCGCAGTTTCAGTCCTGCGTTGGCTGGTTCTGAGCCAAGGTGGAACCATCATGGTGAAGCCATCTAATGGCCAAGGGAAATAGAAAAGAGGGTAGGGAAAAGGGACCAGGGACAAGGTATACCCTCAAGGGTAAGGTTCTAATAACCTAACGGGTTCCCCTCCTACTGCTTTCCAATAATGCTACCTTGGCACCCTCGTGACCTGGTCGCTTCTGAATCACTTCGCTGTAGTCCCATCTCTGAATGTAGCATTGAGGATGAAGATTCCAGCAAGAAGCCCTTTTAAAGGTTGCTTTTGTGGAAACACCCAGAGCTCACTCCTCCTCACCTCGTGAACAGGCATTTTCTAGTCACTATTGACCCGAATAACCATCCGAGAGGGGAGACTGGGAACAACAGCACTGTAGTGGGAATAAGTCTAATATAGTACAGTATGGCTGGAAGGAAGACACCGAGATGAAGGAAAGCTCTTAAAGGCAACAAATGAGAAATGTATGCAGTCCGTTCGGCAGGGGTTGGCATCAGCTCATTGGTGGAAGGGCTGTCACTAGGTAAATGTTGTGTTGGGAATATCTTGACTGAAAGTCTGCAGTTTTAAAGACCGTTAAAGATAAACCTGTGGAATCGTGGAATCCGTGGGTACATATGGAGGCTTACGGCACACGGGGTTCATGTAGAACAGTGGTTCTCAACCTTCCTAATGCTGAGACCATTCAATACAGTTCCTCTCGCTGTGCTGACCCCCAACCATGAAAATTTCCTTGCTACTTGTAATTTTGTAATTGTGCTACTATTATGAATCGAAATGTAAATAGCTGTGTTTTTGAGTGGTCTTAGGTGACCCCTGCGAAAGGGGTCATGGCCCACAGGTTGAGAACTGCTGATGTAGAAGGATGCCTCTCTCATTGCACAGGTAGAAAGTCTATGGCACTGTATTTATCTCCAGCAGGCAGGAATGAACACTCTCTTTGACTCTAATGTCGTGTCTGACATGACCAATTTTAGGAGTATCAGCAACTTCTTACCTTGTTTCCTCTGAGCATGTGTCACTTTGAGAATCTTTGGTTTTGTTTTGTTTTGTTTCGTTTTTAAATAAGGTCTTAGTTACTTTATACAGGACATTCTTTGTCCCGACTTTTTTGCTAAACCAGATTTTTTTAGAGTCTGACACTGGCGTGACTTCGGACTTCAGGGTGGCCTCTGAGGTTTCACTCTTGCTCCTTGGGTTTTTATTTTGTTTTGTTCCCTGTGCAGGATTTCTCACTCTTTGACACTTGATAATCAATTCAGCCCGAACCTGTAAAATTAAAAGAACTTATTTGAGTCCTATAAGTAGCAATCCAAGAAGCATAGGTCCAGGAGCCTTGGGTTCATGTTCTAAAGAAGACGGGGGAAGTAGGGATTTGTATGGGCAAGCAGCACTGACTGTTGAATGCTGGGTAAGAACAGGATCCATGTAACCAATAGAAGACAAAGAATAAGAATCTGCATATCTAGTAAAATGTCCATAAAACCGAGTTTCTCGCCTAAAACGCCACTGATTCTTTGATCTCTACCACAAATGGCAATTCTTCCATTTTTTCTTAAGAAATTAATTATGGTCTTTTGTGTTCGCTGATATAGTTCTCCTTTCTCTTTCTTTCTTTCTTTTTCTTTCTTTCTTTCTTTCTTTCTTTCTTTCTCTCCTTCTTTCATTCTTTTTTATTTTCTGTTTATTCTCTTCTTCTTTTCTCCTCCTTTCTTCTTCTTCTTCTTCTTCTTCTTCTTCTTCTTCTTCTTCTTCTTCTTCTTCTTCTTCTTCTTCTTCTTCTTCTTCTTCAGACAGGGTTCTCTGTGTTACCCTGGCTATCCTGGAGCTCACTCTGTAGACCAGGCTGGCCTTGAACTCATAGAGATCCACCTGCCTCTGCCTCCTGAGTGCTGGAATTAAAAGTGTGCGCCACCACAGCTCAACTGATATATTTCTATGACATTTATCCCATTCCCCCATCTATATTTATATATTTAAAAAAGAAAACAATCTCCCTTCATTACACACACCAATCCAAATTCCCACTCCCTCTCTTCCTCTCACTCCAACCACACATCCTCCCACCTACCCCATCCATCCTCAGAGAGGGTAAGGCACATTGCTTTGGGGAAGGTCCATGGCCCTCCCTACTATAACTGGGTTGAGCAAGGTATCCATCCAAAGAGAGTAGGTTCCCAAAAAGCCATTACATGCAGTAGGGATAAATCCTGGTGCCTCCGCCAGTGGCCCCACAGTCTGCCCCAGCCATACAGCTGTCATCCACATTTCTTGCTAACCCCACAATGGCTCCCTCAATCAAGCTATCTCTTTCCTTGCTCACATCTCTGTCCTTCCTTTACCTCAACTATCCCATTCCCTCAAGTTCTTCTCACCTCTCCCCTTCTACCCTTCCTTCTCCCCCAACCCTGTACTCCCAATTTTGTCAGGCGATCTTGTCTTTTGACTTTCCAGGTGGATCTATATATGTTTTTCTTAGAGTTCACTTTATTACTTAGCTTCTCTAGGATCACGAATTATAGGCTCAATGTCCTTTGTTTACACATTAGAGTACTATTCCGCAGTAAAAAATAATGACATCTTGAATTTTGCATACAAATTGATGGAATTATAAAACACTATCCTGAGTGAGGTACCCCATGTTTTAAAAATTACATTTGTAAGCACTCAGTAGGCCGAAGTTAGACCCTTGTGAGTTCCAGATCAGCTTGATCGACAAAGCGAGTTCCAGGACAGCCAGGTTGCTCAGAGAAACCCTGTCTCGAAAAACAAAAACAAAACAAAATGAAAATTATATTTGTATGTGTGTGTGTGTGTGTGTGTGTGTGTGTGTGTGTGTGCATAGGGCATGGGGCCAGGGGAGTGTGGAAGTAGAGGACAACCTGAAAGAGTCAGTTCTTTACATATGCCATACCGGTCATAGGGATTGAACATAAGGTTGCCAAGGCTTGGCCACAGGTATCTTTAGCCACTGAGTCATTTTGCTGGCTCCCATATGGCATCTTACCTGTTTAGTTGGCTATTTTCCTTATGAATGCAAGTCTCTAGAGTACAGGACTCATATTTATCTCTAGAGTCTCAGTACTACACACAATAATCTAGGACTAATTTGTATGTGTGCACATCCATGTACAAACGCCCATGGCATGCATGTGGAGGTGAAGACGACTTGTGAAAATTGCTTTTCTTCTTTTACTCTGTGGGCTCCAGAGATGGGAACTCAGATCATTAGGCTTGGTGTCAAACACCTGTGCCTACAGGGCCATCTTGCTGGTCCCTTAGTATATTTAATAAATTATTCACACATAATTAGATGAGAAGGTAACTAATAATATGGTTACAGATGACAACCGTGTTGATACCTGATATAAAATGTGTCAATAACCCATAGATAAGGTGAGATGTTTTGTCCATAAAACCCACAATATAAAGCATAAACCTTACTTTCTTTTTGTGTGTTTCTCTAGATTTCCAAGCGACACGTAAAACGAATCAAGAAACTCACAGGTCAGAATGATTCTCTCCCTTGCTGATCAGCTCAAGGCTGGTGACTGATCTGTGGGCCATGCTTTCAGACTCTAGTCTTTAGCAGCGGGTGGAAGAAAGTTGAAAAAGAGGGTGTCCTGAAGAGTACCCCCATCTTTCTGACATCTTCACTTCCAAAGTCATGCAAACAGCTCCATAATTTCTCCACTGTTTGCTTTCCTCATGCTTCTCTGTCCCATATATTTTCATGGGAAGCCCAAAATATAGGAAAGGAGAATGGGCAAAGATTAACTACCAAGAGTTTGGTGAGGGCGGTCCATCAGCTTTATTCCTCTACCAAGGATGTGGATGTGGGGTAGACATCTTTAGAGGAAAAGATGTATCAGGATCTCTATGTCCCCCACTACTGCATTCTGGGGTCACTTCTAGTACACAATGAAGACAGTATAGTTTGCTTACAGAGCAAAGTTTGATGGCTGGGCTGTACCACTCATCAGCTTCATGATGTGACTTCATCTTTGCTCCCCTAATTGTTAGATGATGTCAGTAGTCACTGTGCTCACGGTCTCTTTACTCCTGTTACAGTTTCACAGAGGGAAAAAGCAAGAATGACGAAAATTGTTGAAACTAATCTAACATGGTAAGCAGAGTCTGTCTTCAGACTGTCCTATGACAAATACCGTGATGGCTGGTTTCATGTCAACATGGTACAAACTGGCATCATTTTGGAAGAGATTGCCCTGTCTAGATTGCCCTGACGACAAGCCTGTGCTGTATTTTTTTTAATTTTTAATTTAATTTAATTTTGTTTTGGTTTTTCGAGACAGGGTTTCTCTGTGTAGCCCTGACTGTCCTAGAACTCACTCTGTAGACCAGACTGGCCTTGAACTCAGAGATCTACCTGCCTCTGCCTCCAAAGTGCTGGGATTACAGGTGTGTGCCACCATGCCCAGCTACATTTTCTTAATTGATGATTGATATGGGAAGGTCCGCTCACTGTGGGTGATGCCACCCATGGACTGGTGGTTTCAAGTGGTACAAGAAGGCAGAATGAGCAAGCTATGAAAGCAAGGCAGTAAGCAGGGTTCCTCCATGGCCTTTGCATTAGCTGCTGCCTCCTGGATCCATCTTACCCTGAGATCCTACCATGACTTCCCTCAGCAATGGAGTGTAACCTGAGAACTGTAAGCTGAAAAAACCCTGTCCCCCTACATTTATGGTCACCGTGTTTCAGCAAAACAGTGGAAATCCTAGCTGCGACACCATCTTAACCATAAATGTTATATGTAAAATCCTGGGACTTTTACTTCGTTTACTGTGATAGCAATTGCCTCCTTCCTAAATTAACTTCCTATTCTTATGGGCTGGCTTACTGGTACTTTATTAATATCACTTCAGTTCCACTGACATCCCCTTTTGTGTTCAGTGTTTCAGGACTTCCTATGGGCTGGAACCAGGACTTTGTATTCTGGTCAATAGACAAGAGTCTTCAACGGATCATCCAACATCTGGAAAATGCAAGGTCAGGAGACAGAGTTTCTCGGTAGGGGAGAGAGAGGGAGTAAAAAGAGGGAGGTAAAAGAAAAGTGAGTTTGAGCAATGGAGAACAATATTTTGAGCTTTATTTATTCCATGTTTTATATGGGTATTTTACTTGCATGTGTGTTTGTGCACCACATGCATGCCTGATGCCCACAGAGGCCAGAAGAGGGCATTGGATCCCCTGGCAGTAGAGTTACAAATGTTTGTAGACTATCATGTGGGTGTTAGTAAGCAAACTTGGGTCCTCTAGAAGAGCAAACACTACTCTTAACTGCTGAGACATCTCTCTAGGCCCCACAGTGTATGTACATATGTGTGTGTGTGTGTGTGTGTGTGTGTGTGTGTGTGTGTGTCTGCAAAACTTGGTGTCATTCCTGCGGAGTCATCCACCTGGATTTTTGAGATAATGCCTCTCACTCAGACTCACTAATTAGCCTTGGCTGTTCAGTGAGCCCCAGGGGATCCACTTTTCTCTGCTTCCCCAGCGCTGGGGCACTATGTCCCTTTATTTTCATGCGGGTCCTGGGGATGGAACTCAGCTTCTCTCTTTGAATAGCATGTACTTTATTGACTGACTCACACATTTTGCTCTTGGTGGAGGGATTCTTTACACAAACAACTGATGTTTGTGAATGCAACCCCTCCTTTCATCTCTCCCTTAGACCAAAAGTGTTTTGGAATTGAAACAACCACTCTTTCTCTTCTTACTGATTTTGTGCCTACTGATTCCAAAGAAAATGAAAACATTTCTTTTTGTCAGGTCAACACTTATCGAAAGGACTTCAAAAGAGTCCCAAAATTTTTCTTCCTCCTCCGTCTCTGACATTGTGGGTCGGGAGGCTATCCCACCTTCTTGCCACCATATGATGAGAAGCAGTTCTTCTGACTCCAGTATGTCTGTATTATCCAGCGACAGCTCGAACACATCCTTTCTTCCAACGTGGAAATTCCGGAGACGTCGTTTACCTGCTTTCTCCCGAAAGGAACCGTCCATATCCACTTCCAGAAGCCAGAGCTCATCCATGCCTACTTTTCAGCTCTCTCCTTTAGTCAGAGGAGAACTGGAAGGACACATATGTCAGAAGGTTTCTACTTTGCGGGCACAAGTGGTGCCTCTGCCCGTGAAGAAATCCTGGGAAATGCTTAATCATTTGATGGATGTACAAGGAGTACCTGAACAAGGGCTCCCCAAAACTCAGTTACCTAAACTCATCCCTCAGAGTGCTGAGCAAAATAGCAATCGATCTCCAGATGTTCCATCGTTTCATGTCCATGTAAACATTGGGCTGAATTCTGAATTAAGAAGGACAGAAGCGGCACAGCCGCTTACCTCAAACAAGCAGATACAGGCTGAGAATGACCGCCAGGTTCTTAGATACAACCCTTTAGTTATATCAATGGGCACTCCATCTCCCATTAACATAGTTCAGGAAGAAAACACTGTACTGAAAAAGGATCCAAAGCATGCGTTAGAGCTGAATAAAGATCAGAGAGTCCTAGGTCTTCCAGAAGAAAGGATTCAGCCACAAAGGGCACAAGTAACTGAAGTGGAACTGACAGCCCAGGTACCATGCTCAGCCAAGGACAGTGTAAAGGTCACTCCAGAGGCATTGCTTCAGGTTATGGGCTCGATGGGAATGATCCCAGAATCACACGCACAGGTGAGAGACGACATGGGGTTTCCCCCGCAGCCATCAAATCAAGCAGAAACAGCGAGTATAACTCCTGGGCCATCAGATCAAGTAATTGAACCAAAAATAGTAAAAAGTCTTCCGCATCCAGCTACGGAATCAAGGAGTATGGCCTCAAGACTGAGTCAAGTCACAGATAATATGAAGGTAACTCCTGTGACCTTGCTTCACATCATGGATTCCATGGGGATGGTGAATGAATTACACCCACATGTCGTAGAACCAGCAGGAATAGCCCCAAAGCCAGAATACCAAGTCATGGAATCGGCGAAGGTGGATACATTGCATGGCCACCAAGCCATACGACCAGGAGATAGGAGTCTAGGGCTACAGCAATCAGTTCTGGGAACTGTGGAAGTGATTCCCCAGCCTCAGCATAAAGTCATGGGAACATCAAACATGACCTTGGGGTCACAGAATCAAGCCACAGAACACATTGGGATTACTCCTGGTCCAACACATGAAAATATATTGGAAATTAGCTCCAGTGAACTTCCTAAAGCCATTGATTATACAAAGGCAACTCCAGTGGCACAGCAAACTATGGATTCCATGCAGATAATTCCACCAGGACAGCCACATGTTACAGAACCTAGGGCTTTGCTCCAAACTCAAAATCTGACCCCACTGCCAGCGCAGCCAGATGTTCTGACTTCTACCGTCCCAATAGGAGCAGCAGAGTTTAGAGGTGTACCATTGCTTGAAGATACAAAGAGTCTGTTGGTAGAAGGTAGGAGTTTAATTCCTGAGGCACTGGTGGAAAGTGTGAACCTTAGTGAATTGGTCCCAAGCACACACCTTAATGCGCTAAAATCCTTAGAAGTGAACCCTGACCCAAGTTATCATTTCCTGGAACCCAAAGAATTGGTCCTACGGTATCAAGCCCCAGAAGAAAGAGTGGACTCTGACATTCGTCATCAGGTGGAAGAATCTGTTGAGCTGACACAATCATCATTAGGAATGACTCCGGCACCATTGAGCCAAACCTCAGACTCTATGGAGACGTACTCACCACCACTCCAAGAAACTCTTGAAACTAGGAACCAGGTTGTAAAAGGGATGGAAGAGACTCCAGAATCACAAGACGCAATTAAAGATGCTCTGGAATCAGTGGTGATGGCCCCAGAACCACAGCCCCCAGATGTGAAGTTTCTTCATGGAACTCTAGAATCATGTTCAGAAGTTACTAACTTATCAGAAATAACTCTGAGACCAGAATACAAAGACAGAGAGACTATCAGATTGACATTGCCTAAAGTTGATGATACTCAGGGGGCCATGACAGAACTATATTCAGAAGTGGGATCTCTGAAGTTGGGTCTAGAACCAGGAGTGCAAAGTAAGAAATCAGAGTTCTTGGCACAACACTTGAAATCTGCAGAAGTAACCGGTGAACCTCCTGTACTAGCTGTAGAGCCTATGGCACTAACTACAGGACCCAAACCACACATTAAAGATGTGATCCCAGGGCCCCAGCTCCAGGAAGTAAAGCCAGGGCAAATAGATACAGAATCACAGTTGCAAAATGAGAAATCTGCAAATGTAATACAACAATCATCTATAGAAGAGGTAGGTCCTGAAAAGACAAAGCCAGAGCCAGGGCCACAAAGTCCATCACCAAAGGAACTGAGTGAGGAGACACCGCCCCCAAAAGTGAAATCTGTGGATTTAAATCTAGGCCCAGAGCAGCTAAGCATCAAACCTGGATTGATTCCAGGGCCACAATTGCAAAGTGTCAGATGTCCAACGTTATATCAAGGGCTGCTTCTTCAAGGGGGAAAACCAGGAAATTTCATCTCAGGTCCTCCACATTATGGTGTGAAATCTGATGAGGCACTATCACGTTCCCCAGTATCAGAAATCAGATCGTCAGATTTTATCCCAGGGCCAAATCTTCCAGAACCAAAACTGCAACATGTGAAGTCTATGGAAGTAAATGTAGGACCATGCTTGCAAGGTATGAAATTCTCTGATCTGATCCCTGAGCCCAAGCACCAAGGTTTCAAATGTACACAGGTCACACCAGGTATTCAGTTTCAAGATGGGAAGTCTCAGGGACTTACACCAGAATCATTTTTGCCATTAAGCCAAGAGCCACAGGTTGAAGATAGGAAGCTTGTTCTACCTGTGGAAGTATCAGAGTTTCAGAGCAGGAAACACACAATACCAGCCTCTGAACTACAATATCCAAGTGGGATATCTGAGGAGGTAAATCCGGAACTGCGGCAACAAGATACCAATTTTTCTGAGTTGGCTTCTAGGCTAAGACTTCAAAGGGTCACATTTGGGGAGGAAACTCCAGGACCATTGTTTCATGGTATGCGGTCTATGACTCCAGAGTTGGGGATACATAATCCAAAATTAGCAAAGATGACTCCAGGGCTCCACGATACAAAGCAGGCGAGTTCTAACTCGGGGCCGTGTCTGCAAAATGTCAAATTTTTTGATGGAACACCAGAAACTCAATCTCAAGGTGTGACAACTTCAGAGTTACACTTGGGGCCACAGTTGGAGTGTGTAAAAATGTTTGAGTTTACCTCACAGCCAGAGAGGCAAGGGATGAAGCCAGAGTTAATAATACAGGAGACACTGTTTGGAGATAGAAGGAATCAAGTACCAAGTACAAGGAATCAAGTACCAAGCTTTGAAGGTGAGATGTCTTATAAGCTACCATCTGAGCCACAGATGCCCATGGCAGAATCAATGAGATCGACTCCTGGGATACACCTAGCAAGTGTATATGATTCTGAGTTGGTTGGAAGACCACAGGCACAAGGTATAGAACCTTCTGATTCGATCCCTGGACAGCATTTGGGACATAGAAAACCTGCGGAGAAGGTCACAACCTCAAAGCAAGAAGAGTTAATGCCAGGGCCTTATTTGGGAGATGTGAAATCTATGGAGCTAAGGTCAAAGTCAGAGCTGGGAAAAGTCAAATCTATACCATTAACTCCAGGGATAAAAGCAGGAGATAAAGAACCTGAGGAGCTGCCCCTGGGCCCCAACTTGAAAGGTTTAAAATCCGAGTTACTACCTTCAAGACCACAGTTAGAGAATAGGAAATCTGCAGGCTTAACTCTAGGACAATGTCTAGAGAGGATAAAATCTACAGTGGTATCCCCACGTAGTTCCCAGTCAGACGGTACAAAAACTGTGAAGTTGATTCCAGGTTCAACAAGTCAAGATTTGAAGACTGTGGGACTGGACCGTGCCACACATGTTCAAGATGTAAAGGCCATGGGTTTGAACCTTGAACCCAAGAAGCAAGAAGAGAGTCCTGTGACTTTTGTACCAGGGGTACAGTTTCAAGATGAGTTTATGGAGGTGTTGCAAGGGCCTCAACTACAAGGTATAAAACCCAAGGAACTGACTTCACAGTCACAAATGCAGGATAGGAAACATGTAACTATCTCATGTTTGAAGTCACAAAGTCTAAAACCTGTGAATATAGACAAAACACAAGGAATCCCAGAAGAAAAAATTGTGAATTTAGTCTCAACACAACCGTGTCGAGGAATGACACCCACGGATTTAACTCCCAAGCCTGGACAGGATGACCAGATAACTGTAAGATCACCTGAGCGGAAAGGTGGGATTTTAGACCAGGTGAGCAAACATTTTCAGTCAGAAGATATGTTGTCCATGAAATCAGGTCAAGAAGCCAAACCTGCAGATAAAAAACCCAAAGAGATCAAATTTAAAGTACAATTTAAAGATATACCATCATTTGAATTGACTCCTGAACCAGTTGTTCACAGTGTAAAACCTGAAGAGGTCCAAGATGAATCACAGGTGCCAAGTATGAAACCGTGCCAGGTCACTCCAGGGCCACAGGGGCACCAGGTGAAAGTCTCAGAGCCAACGTTAGAGCCACCATTTCAAGATGTGCAAACCATGGTGCTCACAGAGCCACAGATTGGAAGTACAAAATCTGTCCTATGGATACCAATATCTGAGTTTCAAAGTGAGAAATGGGTAGGGCCAGACTTTAGGTTGCAATCTCAAAGTGCCAGACGTACAGAATTGAAGCCATCTACACAATGGAGAGGTGTGAGGCCCTCTGAATTGACTGTCAGGTCTAAAATAATTCAAGAAGAAAAATCTGTAGGGTTTAATCTTGAGCCACAGTCACAGCAAGTAAAAACCTCTCCGTTAGCACTAGGGCTTCAGAAAACAAAAACTTTTGACTTAACATCAGAGCCACAACCTCAAGGAATCAAAACTGTGGATCAAAACAAAGATCCACCAGCTGAAAGTGTAAGATCCGTCCAGTGGATACCAGGACCTGAGTTCCACAGTGTAAAGTTTTTGGGAATAAATCATGAGTCACAATCTCAAAATGTCAAATCTACAGAACAGAAATTATCCATACAGTTGGGAGGTGTGAAGCCATCAGAGACGACTGTAGGGCCAAAGATTCCAGGGAATAAATCTGTGGATTTTAACATTGAGCCAAAAGTACAGCACAAAAAAACCCCCGAGGCGTCCCCGGAACCAGAGTTACAAGAAGGGGAAAACTCAGAGCCACAGTCTGAGTGTGTGAAAAGTATGGCATTACACCACGGATCAGAGCCACAGGCTGAGGGTGTAAAAAGTGTGGCATTACACTGTGGATTACAGCTTGAAAATACGAAATCTGTTCAGTGGATCCCAGTGTCTGACTATAAAGCTAAGAAATCTATGCTGAATCTTAGGTTACAATCTGAAGATGTCACGGCTAAAGAGTTAAACCCTTTGGCACAACTAAGAAACGTGAAGACTTCTAGTGAGTTAACTACTACAGGGCGGAAGTTACAAAGTAAACAACCTTCAGGGTCAACCCCGGAACAACAATCTCACAGGTTCAAAACTACTGATTTTAAATCGGAGCTCCAGTTTAGAAGTATGAAAGGATGTGACCCACACTTAAGGTCAAAGATTAACAATATAAAATTCCCATCCAAACCCAGGTTTCACTTAGGAGGCACAGGCTCTCCTGGATTGAACCCTGGAATGCAACCACAAGAAGTGAAACTCTTAGGGTCACCCCCAGGAACACAGCCTCAATCTGAGATCAACTCTGGGCCCCGGTGGCAAAGTGCAGAATGTTCTGACTTGACACCTGAAACAGAGTCCCAAAATATAGAATGTGTCACGTCAAGTCAAGGTAAGCCATTTGCCAATCAAAGTGTCCGGTTAGACTGTAAACATGGGTCACAGTGGCAAGGTACAAAATTCAATTCAGTTCTGAGGACAAAGTCCCAAGAAATGGAGATGGAAGACTGTGAATCAGGCCCACAGTTACAAGATCTGAAATCTTCAAGGACAATCATGGGTATAAAGGTCCAAGATGTCAAAGCTATGGGCTTTACTCCTGAACCACAATTACAAGGTATGCCATCTGAAGTCCTTACAGAGAAGAGGGTTCATGGTGTGCGATTGGTAGAAAGCAAACCTACTTCAAAGTTACAAGGTAAGGAACCTGATTTCACCCCAAAGATGCTTTTGGGCACAAAATCAATAGAGCTGGACTCAGCGCCCCCTTTACAAGATTTGAAATATCCTGAGCAGATCTTGGGTATGAAACTTCAAGGTGTAAACCCAATGGAACATCATGTTGCAAGTATAAAATCTTCCAAGCTGGCAACACATATAAAATCTCAAGGTGTAAAAGCAATGGACCTTAATTCAGGACCACAGCCACAAAATAAAAAGCTGTCTGAGTTGGCTCATGGGAAAAAGCTCCAAGGTATGGAATCTTTGACAGTGGAGTCAAAGTCTCCAAGTGGGGACTCTGTGGAGTTAAACCCGGGCTCTCAGTTACAAGATGAGAAATCTAAGTCAGTTCTGGGGATAAAGCATGACGATGCAGGACCTACAGAGGTCAGTTCTCACCCATACTTGCAAGGTATGAAGACTTATGAAGTATTTCCAGAGGACATGCTTCAAGGAGAGAAACCCATGGGCTTTGAGGCCCAGTCGCTGTGGCAGGATGTAAAATCTCTTAGGCGGACTTTCTACAAGGCACTTGACAGGAAGATTTTGCAGCTGAAAACCCCTCAGTTCCAGGATGGGAAACGGTCCATGTTAGCCCCAGGATTATATCTTCAAGGCATGGAACCTGAGGCAGTCAAGACTGGATCAAAGTTGAAAGGCGTGCAACCCGAACCTACAAATGTCCAAGCAGTGAAAGATATGGGGATCAATCATGGTGCAGAATTGCAGGTTGTGGGATTCGCTGAGCAGGACTCGGACTCAACAATCTATAGTGTAGTACCTTCTGAACTCAGTGCCGGAAACCTGAAGCAAGATGGGAAATTTCACAAATTAAATCAAAAGCAACAGCTTCAAAGTATAAAACCGGTAGTCTTCAGTCATGAGCCACATTTGCAACATATCAAGTCATCAGAAGTATGTACAAAGCTTCAAGACCTGAAGTCTACGGAATTCACTTCAGAGCAACAGTTGCAAGAGATAAAAGTTCCTGAGGTGTGCACAGAGTCCAAGCTGCCAGAGGAGTCATCTCTGGAATTCAAACATGAGTTTCAAGGTAGGACATTCTGTGACTTGAGTCCAGGGCCACAGATTCACTGTAAAAATATCATGACATCCAAGACAGGAACACAAAATGTACAATCGTCTAAGTTGCACCCTGATCTAGACCTTCAAGGCATAATATCTAACGAATTCTGCCTTGTATCACATTTGGAAGATGTGAATTCTACATGTACTCCCAATGCCAATTCTCAGTATACAAATTCCAGTGAATATAAACCTGGGCCATATTTGCAAAACACAAATTTCTCTGTATGCATTCCAGAGCCAGACCCTCGATATATAAATTCTGAGTGCAACCTTGGGCCACATTTTAATGGAATGAATTCTGTGTGTATTTTAGGACCAAAATTGCAATGTGTGGATTCTACTGGGTACAATCATGAGCCAAATTTGCAAGATGTAAATTCTTCTGCATGCACTTCAGTGTCAAGTCCTTCGTGTGTGAATTCTTCCATATGCACCCCAGGACCGAGTCCTCCGTGTGTGAATTCTTCCATATGCACCCCAGGACCAAGTCCTTCATGTGTGAATTCTTCCATATGCACCCCAGGACCAAGTCCTTCGTGTGTAAATTCTTCCGTATGCACCCCAGGACCAAGTCCTCCATGTGTGAATTCTTCCATATGCACCCCAGGACCAAGTCCTCCGTGTGTGAATTCTTCCATATGCACCCCAGGACCAAGTCCTCCGTGTGTGAATTCTTCTGTATGCACCCCGGAGCCAAGTCCTCCATGTATGAATTCCACTGAGTGCAATCCTAAAGCACATTTGCAAGGTGTGAAGTCTTCTGCATGCACTCTAGGGCAAAACCCTCAGTGTGAGCATTCTAACAGTAATAATCTTGGACCACTTCTTCAAGGTACGCATTCTGGTACAACATTTCCAGCACCACAAATTATGTGTGTAAATCCTGTTTGGTGCAGTGTCCAAACACATTTGCAAAATGTGAATTTTTCTGCATGTACTCGAAGACAAGAATCACAGTCTGCAGATTCTATGGGATACAACCCTGGGCCACATTTAGAAGCTCCTAAACTTCCAGGTATGAAGTTTTCTGAGTTGAACCCAGGGACAGGAATTCAAAGAGAGATGCCTGTAACAGTTAACCCAGGACAGCACTTGCAAGATTTAAAGCTTGAATTAACTCCAGGGTCAAATATTGCAGGTATAGCACCTGTAGAACGCAACCCTGGGCCACAGGAACAATGTGTGAATTTTTCTGAATTGAATCCAGGATTAAAATTACAACCCATAAATTTAGTGAAGCTTGGTTCAGGGCCACAGTTACAAAACATGAAGTCCCTTGAATCAGAATCTCAGTGTACAAGATCTGTTCTATTGAACCCTGGACCCCCTTTTCAAGTTGTGAAACCATCTAACTTAATGGTAGGGGCAAAGTTTCAAGATATCCCACTTTCGAAGAAGCAGTTTGGGTCACGGCAGCAAACCGCACAACCCGTGTTGACTCTGAAGCCTCAGTCAACTGGTGCGGACTCTGTGAAAGTTTTACCAACACCACTGCCTGAAGATAGAATGTTTCCAGTGTTGAACAAACAGCCATTGCTTTGTACGAACTCTGTAAATCTGACACCTGGCTGTGGTCTGCAGGACTTAAGAAGTGAGGAATTTTCACCAGGACCTTGTTTTCAAACAGTTAGAGCTATGCATGTGAAGCCAGGGTCACAGTCTCAGAGTGGGAACTCTTCAGAGTTTGCTCCGTGCCACAGGTCTCAATATGTTCAGTCTTTCTTTGCTTCAGAGCCGTGTCTTCAAGATACAAAACCCACGCAGCTGAGGCTAGGATCCCAACAGCAAAGTATGAATCGCCACCAGATTGCTTTAGATGAGACGCCCACGGTAGTAACACCAGAGTCCACCAGGAAGTCCTTGGCAGGACCAGCCCTGACAAGTGTCAAATTTTCAAATTTAATTCCAGAATCTCAGCCGCAATGTATGAAAGCATCAGAGTCAAGGGAACAAAGTGTAAAACTTGTGAAATTATCATCAGTGTCCCTGCCACAAAGTGGAAACTCCGTGGGCTTATCACCAAGTCCATTCCTTCAAAATGTGACATTTGGAAACCAAATTCCCCAAACAAATGATCAAATCACAGAACCCTCTAAGGCGACATGTAGACCAGCACACCACCTGGTGGACTATGCCGAGACGAACACGAAGATAAGGTACCAAGTCCCCAAGCCAACGGATAAAGTCACAGAATCATCAGGGATGCCTCAGCCGCTAGGGCTTCAAGTACCAGAATTTGTTGATCTGACTCCAACACTAAGTGATCAAGATTCAAACTTCTCAGAACTGACCCCACAGAAAAACTACCAGAGCCTAGAAACTCTGGAGTTTCTTTCTCGTTCGTGGACTCAATCGAAAGATTTCAAGCAGTTACAGACCCAACCAGCCACAGAATCTAAGAGAATGACCCCCGACCTCAAGAATCATGTCGCAGAAATGACAGTGCTAACTTGTAAGGCAAAGCAACAAGGAAAAGAATTTCTTAGAGTGACTTCAATGCCAGTAAATAGAGAGACTGAATGTGCAGAAAAATCTCCAAAGCCATATCCTCAAGGCTTAGGACCTGTGGTGCTGAGCTCTGAGAAAAGAACCCCAAGGGAACAATCTGTAGTACCGCCACCAAGGCCATTCTACCATGTTCCAGATTCTGCTCCAGGGATAACACCAGAATCTAAGCTATGGCTGCAAAGGGAAGAATTCTCAGAGTTGGCTGCCCAGCCAACCAATCAAGTTGTGGGAAATACAGCCTCTGTCGAGCTGGCATTTGAGGAATGTCAGACAGAAGAGGTAGTAAGGAATCTAACAAAGCCCCAGAATGCAAGCATTGGAAAAGCAAATGTAACTCCAATAGAATCACTTAATCAAATGATAAACTTTCTAAGGATCAGCCCAAAGCCACTCGATCAAGTGACAGAATCCGCAAAGACACAGCTTCAAGTTCCTCAAGTTTCTGAATCTGTGACAGTGATTCCTGGACCACCACTTCAAGTTATAGAGTCAGTGATGATACCGGAGCCGACCTCTCAAGGGTCAAAATATGTTGATTTGACTCCCAAACTGTGTGATGCGATAGTTTCAGAGTTTGCTCCAAGACTTTGGCTACAAAATGTGCAATCTAAGAAATTAATCGCAGAGCCAACACATCAGATTTTAGAAACGATAGAATTATCAGGCTTTCAAGTGATAAAAACTATATTGCGTCCCAAGCCACTGCTTCTGATTGTGAAATCTGAAGAACTGGCACCAGGACCAAGTCCCCAGGCTGTAGAACCAATAGGAGTTGCCACAAGATCAAGAATTAAAGTAAAAGATTCTTTGAATTTACTCTCAAGACCACGTCTTCAAGACAAGATAAAACCTATAGAACAAACTCGAAGGGCAAATATTCAAGATAATTTTACAGAATTAATTTTACAGCAAACATCTCCACTTGAGGAACCTCCAGTATTAACTCACAAGCAAAGGCTTCAGGCTCGAAAATCTGTAGGAATCAAAAGAGAATCTCCTAAAGTACTGGAAATGAATTTGAACCAAGGACGGGTGTGCCAGAATAGAGATTCGGAAGCGAAAACATCAGAAAAGTTACAAGCAGAGAATTACTTCTCCAGGTTCATAAGCAGCCCTCCAATCCCATTTATTTCAAGCTCTGTCAAAACAACCGAATTAGGGCCCCTTCAGGGTTCTGGAATGCCAGAAGTGCCAAGAGCCTTGAATACGAAGAACTTTAATGCTGACATTTTGCAGTCTCCAGAATCCTACACAGACACTATTATACAGTCATCAGCTCTTCCCTTGGTCCTTCCCTCTGATAAAACAGGGAACTCTGTGGGATCCCTATATCCTGAGATCTGGGAAATGGATGTCTTAACTAAGGAATCAACCGAAAAGAAGCAAATGGAAGAATTTGGGAATTCACTGCATAGCTATTCTCCGTATCCACTGAGATTACTACCCTCGGAGTTTCAGGCAGGATTAGGATCTCGAAGAAACTCTATCCGTTCTTTCCTGGGCAGACAGCTGAACATCTGGGAAAGTCATGTCTGTAGGCAGCGACTACCCAGGAAGTATCTCTCCAATATGCTAATGCTAGGGAATGTTCTAGGAACCACTATGGAAAGGAAGCTTTGTTCTCAACCGTTTTTAACAGAAGGAGCCACTATGGATATCTGCCGATCTATTCAGAATTTATTTGGGGTTCCAGCTGAACTGATGGAATTTTCCCAGAGCCTACTAGAGAGGGGTCCAAGGACGATTTCACAGACTTCAGTTGTCAAAAACTATATTCAGAGACATATTCTATGTCATGGTCACGAGAAAAGAATGCCCTTAAAGATGTGGACACGCGGATCCACATCCTCCATAATACAGCAGTACTCTGGTACCAGATTGGGACTAAAAACAAACTCAAAACTCGGTGATATATTCCAGGAAGTCACTCAGCACGTGCCTGTCTCATGTCCAGGGGCCCAGTTTTCTGTCTTAGGAAAGCCAGAGTCTCCTCTCGGGATACTTTGCGATAGGGAAGATCCTGTTTCCAGGGAGCCAAGTAAAATCTCCCAGAGCGATTCACAGACAAGAACTTTTGAGTCTCACCACTCCCTCACGGCAAGTAATTTTTCCCAGACCAAGACCGATCTCTCAGAAGAGCTCCTAAAAGATCTACAGCTAAAGGTAGCGGCAAAACTCTTACGGAGTCACATACCCCACAACGTCCCTCCACCCCCAGGGTCAGGTCCTGTCCTGAAATACCCCATCTGCTTGCAGTGTGGTCGATGTTCAGGATTTGAGTGCGGTCATAAGTTACAGTCTGCTTCTGAGGCTTACCTTCTCGTCTACCCACAGATTAACCTTATAAGAAACTCTGAAGGCCATGGTGAGATTCGGTTGCATCCTGTGTTTAGGTTGCACATTAGAAAAAGACCTCAACACTCAAAGTATCGTGGGAGAAACAGAACGGACACATGGAAGAACCCTTCCTCACCATCACGAAGGAAAGCTTCCAAGAGTCCAACTTCTACAAGAGATTTCCATCCCAGATCTCCCCAGTCTCCGGCTTCTGTACCAGTTCACAGGAGACAAAAGCAATGGGGCAGCCATGGTGTGGCAGGGAAGACAGAAGCCAAAGACTCTGGGCATTGTGAATTCTGTGAGGTTCTCTCCGCATCAGAGAGTGGCTTTGAAAGTAACCAGGATGAAAAATGGCCTAAGTCAAGACTCAGAAAGACCTCAGACTTAAAATATCCAATGAATAAAATCACCAAGGAACTTAAAACGCAAAACACAAAGCTCTACAAAAACAGTAGAACCACAGAAGAGAGTCCTTCTGGAAAGCTGGCTGATCCATCGAGGAGCAAGAGTATCGAAACCGCTCAAACCAGCACTGTTTCTTCAAAGAGACAACCTAAGAAATCCATCCAGCCCAAGTTCATCCAGCTGCTTTTTCAGGGCCTAAAGCAGGCATTCCAAAGACCACACAGAATTATGGCCATTAATAAACAGAAGCCTGAGGACAGGTCTAGTCTAGACAATTTGTGGTCAAGCAAAAACTTGTACCCTGAAGGAAAAGACGAGGATGATTGTTTAACAGGAGATGGCAAATGGGCCAGTACACCCGTTATCAAGCAAAGGTTCACGGGTTCCACCCCGAAGCAAGAAGACAGATTGCAGGAAATCTCTGACAGAACCCTTAGAAACCTCTCCGAGAGGAGATGTCACAGTCCCTCTAGAAGAACCCCTCAGAGTATCTCTGACAGGAGCCGACTCAGGCTCTCTAACAGGAGAGGTCGCAGTACCTCAGGGAGGAGCCAACCCAGCCCTTCTGGGAGAAGGCCTCGCAGTTCCTCAGAGAGTACTTGTAGCAGCTCTCCAGAGAGATGGGGACGTAATCCCTCCCCCAAGGGTCGGCTTGGTCTCTATGGGAGGAATCCACACAGTCCCCCTTTTCAGAGATGCCACAGCCCCTCAAAAAGGAGCCATCTCAGTCCCATCCGGAGGACATGGACCAGTACTTCAGAACAGAGCCATGGTACTGTCTCTGAGAGACCCCCTTCCAGACCTTCTGGCAGGACAAGGCGTAGCTAGCTCTTCTGGAAGAGCTATCTGGGAGAGGAGTGAAAATGAGTCCATAATTTAAGATCAATAAAGGGGTAATAATTGAACTCTCTTTGCAGCCATATGATCACTTGTCGGGTGGATGGGACTAGATGTGCAAACGCCTGGAGCTCAAGGGTTGGGGTTCACGGGGACCCCTGAAATCTTCAGGCTTTTCCCACTTGCCCCAACCCTCCCCCGCCCCACGGCCTCCCTGAGACCTAACTTAGGTTCTAACTTTTCATGCTGTTCCTGCCCCACCTGTCTCTCTAGAACCACTGATAAAGCACTTCCCTTCCAAAGATCTCTCTCTGCTATGTTCTCTTTCTTTCCTTCTCTCTCTCTCTTTTGATACAGTGTTTCACTATGTAACCTTGACTGCCTGGCCTGAGAGTCACTCACTGTGTAGACCATGCCAGCCTTGAACTCATAGAGATCTACTTGTGCCAGACAGTGATGGCACATGCCTTTAGTCCCAGCACTCAGGAGGCAGAGGCAGGTGGATCTCTGAGTTCAAGGCTAGCCAAAGTGAGTTCCAGGATAGCTAGGACTGTTACACAGAGAAACCCTGTCTCAAAACAAACAAACAAAAAACCCCACCATCAACAACGACAAAAAAAAAAAAACCAAAATTATGCATTATTATAATGCCTGGCCAATTTTTCACTCTTTAGTTTGTTTTGTTGAAGCATGGTATCATATAGTCTAGGATGGCCTCAGACTTACTATGTAGCTAAAGCTGGCCTTGAACCTCTGATCCTTCTGTCTCCACCTGGAAGTGGCAGGATTATACACTGGCACCACCATGCCTAGCTCACATGTTTTTACTTCTGCTTCAGCTTCTGAAATTATTTTTCAGTTTGCTTGTCAGTTTTCCTTATGTGTGGGCTGCTCTGAGTGGGATGGAGCTGAAGGAGAGGAGACTGCACTGAGACCCACTAGTTGTCAGCAGCATGGTCAATGGCAGCCTCTAGAAGTCCCAGCTTGTTAAGCAGTCAAACTGCAGCCTCTCCTCCCAGACTCTTTGCTCACAGATAGGCCATGTGTTTGTGGGCATTGGCTCCTCCATGGGCTTTGGCCACCTGTAAAGCAAAGTTGTTAGAGCATTGCCCACTGCACAGTTGCCCCCTGTCGCCTCTGGCCTCCTGCCCCAGCTGTGATGAGGATCAGGATTCTGCTCCAGATCAACACTGAAGAGGACCAGCTTCCAGGTCTCTTAATGTAGGGTCGCAGTGTTTATGGACAGAGGATGGCTTCAGGAAAGCCATAAGCCCTTAAAATTATAAGTAAATGCTATATAGACAGGTATGGCTGTATTTCAGACAGAAATACTCAGGTCTTTGTGACTTTAGTTAAAATTTGTCATGTAAGACCAGGAAAGAAGGATGCATGAACTCCTCACCTGGTAGGCCTCCTCCCAGAGCCCACTGGACCAGTACATGTTCACAGTTGCCTTCCATTCCTGGGCTTCAAGGTAGTGATACTCAGCTTCCTGCAGTCGGCCTTCTGCCTCCAGCTCCTGTGGGGTAGTGCACTGTAGAGAGCTGCATGATGCCGCGCCTTAAAGATGGCACTGGTTTCCACCTTCCACCTTCCCCACAATGAGTGCTCTCGGTCGTGAACAACTCCATATATGGCTAATACTAAGGATTTGGCTTGCTCCCGCACTTCTGGACCTATCTGCATTTCCCACGTGGCTTGCTGGGGTTGGCTACCTAGAAGTTATTTAAGCTGTGGGATGGCTTTGCCCGGGGCGAGAGGTCAGAAGATTAATCAAGGGTCCTGAATAAACCGCAGTTAGAAGAGTCTGATGTTGCGTCTTCCTTGCTGGCGAGGCGGTCGCGACAGTGCATCATGATGGAAGGGGTGATGGATACTGACTGGTCCAGCTCCTGTGGGGTAGTGCATCATGATGGAAAGGGTGATGGATACTGGCTGGTCCAGCTCCTGTGGGGTAGTGCATCATGATGGAAGGGGTGATGGATACTGGCTGGGAGGCATGGGCAGGGGTAAAAAGGCTCACCTTGCCCAGGTGAAGGTGTGTGTCTGAGTAGATCTGGGTGGTGCTTCCCTACCAGGCAGATCATATCATCATACAACTTGTGCTTTTTGAACATGGTGATGGCAAGGTCAGGCTCCTCCACTGTCACATACAGCCTGAGGACAGGGAATGCACCTGGAGCCTCCTACAGCTAGATCCCTGCTGCCACTGCTTCTGGGAGGAGGCCACAAGTCCTCAGCCCCATCCCTTCTCCACACTGATGCCTCAGCCCCATCCCTTCTCCACAATGATGCCTCAGCCCCATCCCTTCTCCACACTCACCGTTCAGCCTCTCAGTACTTGCTCTGCTTCTCCATTTTCTGGACCTGGGTGATGTACAGCACTGACACATCCTCTGGCCACATGCATTTCATTGCCAGCTGTGAACATGGAACCCAGAGGTTCAGGTGGCAGGCCACATGGAAACTCTGAGTCCGCCCAACAATCACTGGCATTTAGTTACTGCCACTCTCAGTCAGGTAATGTCATGACCATCAGGAGCCCATGAAGAGCTCCATTCTGCCGAGGCCCGAGAGATGGATATGTAGCATATGCTGCATTACCACGCCTCTGCTTACTCTACTGAGGTCTGCAGTGTAGGGGAGATGACAGTGCTATCAAGGGACCAGGGGCTTTGGAATGGTAGTTCAGAATGCCTGGATCCCTGGTCCACAAGCTGAAGTGCGGGCTAAGGGACAGGATCCAAACTGTCAAGGCCCTAGAGATCTAATATATAAATTGCCTTCTTCCACTGGCGGACACCCGGAGCAGCCTCAGTTGCTTTAATGGAGCACCTGGCATAGTCAGGGAAGACATTAATATGTATGAGGAGAGAGGAGGATGGAAGAATAGAGACCCCAAGCACATCCTAACCTACATTCTGAGATCTCTTCCTTTAGGCCGTGCCGTCGTCCTTCGCCCACAGTTTCTCACGTCATGCCCAGATCCCTGTGCCCTGTGCTGCCATACCTGGCTTCAATGTAGTGATTGATGGCTGCATCCATCTGCTTCTGCTGCACCAGGTAGTCCCCCCAGGCCTCCTCCAGCCTCACAACCTCCACGGGGAAAGCCAGTCGTGCCAGTTCAACCGCTACCAGGGACAGAAGAGGCACTTGGCACAGAATCCCAGGGATGGGACCCAGGGAAACAGAACAGGGAGATGAAGTACGGACGGATGGGTGACAAGTGGAGGAATGCAGAGGAAAGAAAGCCAGTCAGCCTGAAGAGATGTCCCCAAGGAGATGCTGGGATACGGGGTGGGCAGGAGTGCACAGTGGTAAAGACAGCTGATGAGCAGCTAGTACCTTTCATGAATGCATTGCCTTTACAGTAGCACTCAAGGGCCCGCTGTGGGTTTCGAATCTTCTCAAAGAGATCACCAGCCTGCCAACACATGACTACAATGAAACTCTGAACACAGAGTCAGGAATCAGCTCCCCAAAGAAGAAATGCTGGCAGTCAGGGAGAGTTATGAACCCCCAGGTCTCCTTGGGTGGATAATGACCAGGAAGAGGCAGCCCACATACCCTTTCGTGGAGCTCCCTCTTGATGAGGGCCATGGTGATGTGTTCTACCAGCTCCGTGTTGGCCAGCTGCTCCTCGTGGGTCAGCACCAGCCATGCAGCTTTGGCAGGGAGCCCAGTCTTGAGGTAGAGGCTGATGGCTGCCAGCCCATCCCCTTGACTCTCCTGCAGTTCACCTGCTCGCTCCTCTTGTTGTGTGTCCATTAACCATTGATAGTAATCCCTGCGCAGCTTTTCCAGGGCTGGGTGTCCCTGGACATCACAGAGGGAGCTAGGGATTCCTTGTCTCTTCTGTTCCTCTTCTGGGACAGTGTGTCTCCTCCCATTCCACCAATATATTAATCCCTCACCTTATCAGCCAGTCCCAGCCCCATTCCAGATCCTATGGCTTCCTTAGAAAGACAGCTAAAATTGGTGATGCCAAGTCGTGAACAATCATGCAGAGAAGACAGAACAATACCTTGGCCTTGGCCACAGCGATACACTCATCCCAGCGGTGTAGCTCCTGGTACATGTCCATGGCCACCTCCACTGCATTCTAAGGGTTAAGAGCATTCACACAAAAGAAAGAGGACCCCGGGAAGGCAGACCATCAATACATCCTGCTCAGACTGTCTAAGATGCCAGGCATGAACATGCTGTGTGTGTGTGCATCAAAAACTGAACTGAGTGCTTTGCACATTTTAAGCCCAAGATCAACCACTGAGCTATGCACCTGACTCAGTGTTAAATTTATTATAGACTACTGGACTCCTTGTTTGCACAGGTACTCAGAGCAATTTATCTTAATGAAGGCTCCTCAGACTATGTGTTTTGGGTGCCACAAAAACTTGGATCTACCTTGTGCATAAAATTGCAAAGATCAATAAACAAACAAACAAGTAAATAAATGAAATAAAAGGTTGCAAAGACACGTTCTGGAGTAGATAGGAGCTAAGATACTTTTTGAAAGGAAGAAGAAATTAAAACCAAAGAAGGATGTTTGCCTAGATAGAGACTAACAGAGGAGGCTGGGCAGTGGTGGCGCACACCTTTAATCCCAGCACTTGAGAGGCAGAAGCAGGTGTACCTCTGTGAGTTTGAGGCCAGCCTGATCTATAGAGCGAGTTCCAGGACAGGCTCCAAAGCTACATAGAGAAACCTTGTCTTTAAAAAAAAAAGACTAACAGAGGAGAAACTGAAAAACCTAAAGAAGGCATGGGATGAACTCTCTAAACCTAAAAGTTCTCTCCCAACTTTTGGAAGTCTTGGTCTTTCATCGTTTTTCCCCTCCCAAATACCCTCTTCCATCCTGCTCCTCACCTTCCCTTACCTGTTCCGAGAAGATCATCTCTGCCAATTTGTAGTTCTTTTCCAGCATGGCCAGTCGTGCTCGGACCTGATAGAAGTCAGTTCCTTCTCCACCCTACAGGGAAAAGGAGGTTTGGTCATTCAGCGCAGGTGGACACAGGAAGGCCAGGAGGACATGGGGGCTAACAGACTTGAGAAGCTAAAGATCTTTCAGGGACTTAGCAGCCTGAGGTTTCACAGGCAATTTCAAAGTGGGTAGGGTGGAAGCTAGAGAGGCTGGGAAAGTAGGAATCAGGAAGAAAACTAACAGAAACTCCAGCTTGGGAGACTGAATGAAGCAAGAGGATGATACTTGCATATTCCCTGGACACCTGATCTGCAATCTCATTGGTCTCATGCAGAAATCGAGCTTTTGTCACATTACCCAAAGCAGAAAAGCACCTGCAGCACAGAGGCAATGACACCACGTTACATTAGTACAGGGCTGTCATTCAGTCACTGGTTCAACAAACAGGTAGTGGCATTTAGTGTGCGCCGACACTGCTGACTGTCACAGAAAGCCCACAGAGGCACAGGAAGGTAAAAGCCTTGCTCTCGGGGAGAGAATGAAGAGTAAAATGAGCAGCTGCCACAGGGGCCGAGACCACTGAAACTGGCTGGGACCGGAACACAAGAAGCAGCTAGTCACTGGCCAGGCAAAAATATGCTTACTGCTAAAGTGACAAGTCTGTTAAGGAGGGAACCAAGGGTTTTCTCATTGGATTTCAGGCTTGTTCTGTAAGAGGGAATTCACATCTGGTGCTGTAAAACTGGCCCAGAGTCTGTGATCGGGAAGTCAAAGGCCCTAGCTGGGAAGTGACTGCTGTTACTTTTTGCTAAATGCACATGATGTGCTCACCAGACTGCCTTCCAAATAATTACGTTTATGCCCTCGATCAGTGCTGCGGTCAGCATTGGTCAGAGGAGCTTCTTCGTGTAGTGGCAAATGTAACTGCAGGGGACATAATTGGTCAGAGTAATGAGGGTGGGGGACTGTTGAATGCTCAGCCTAAAATGGCACATATGTATCAAAGTTCAGGGGACATCATGGAAGAGGGAATGGGACGAATGTAAGAGTTGGAAGAAAGGGAGGATGTTGTCTTCCAGGTATGACATGGCTCTGCCATGTGGGGACTGGCATAGCCTGTTATGGGGATGGAGACACTCAAGAGGCCCCAGCTCTCCCTCAGAATCTAAGGGCAATTAATGGTTGGTGGGGGAGGGAAAGACACTTCTTTAGTGGTGTGGCCACTGGTAAGGTGCCCACACTTATATAAGCAATCCCTCACCCACCCATGCTCCTGTAAGCAACCCCTCACCCACACCCCTGTAAACAACCCCTCACCCACACCCCTGTAAGCAACCTCTCACCCACACCCCTGTAAGCAACCCCTCACCCACACCCCTGTAAACAACCCCTCACCCACACCCCTGTAAACAACCCCTCACCCGCACCCTTGTAAGCAACCCCTCACTCACACCCCTGTAAGCAACCCCTCACCCATACTCCTGTAAGTAACTCCTCACTCACACCCCTGTAAGCAACCTATTACCCACATCCCTGGTAGCAACCCCTCTCTCACACCCCTGTAAGCAACCCCTCTCTCACACCCCTGTAAGCAACCCCTCACCCACCCATGCTCCTGTAAGCAACCTCTCTCTCACACCCCTGTAAGCAACCCCTCTCTCACACCCCTGTAAGCAACCCCTGACCCACCCATGCTCCTGTAAGCAACTCTAAAAGAAACTCACGGAATCATCAAAAGCCAAAGGTAGCAGAGGGGCTAGCTGGGAAGAAGGGGATCAGAGGCAGTGAGAGGGGACGGGAGAGGGCAATGGGGTGAATATGGTAAAAATGAATTACACACCATAAGGAAGCCCATTAGTGTATATGCTTAATCTATGCCAATAGAAAAAAAGTTAAGGGAGTTAGTCATGGCAAGACATGGCAGAGCGGATGGCTGTGCAACACACGCCCAGCAAGGATGAGGAGGGCATGCTCAAAGCCAAGGGGTAAGATGTGGCTAGAAACTGCTGGGCGAGCAGATAACTGGCCTAAGAAAGAAGCAGAGGCAAATACTTGCACCCCTGGCCACAGCAAGCATTCTGGGTTTTATATGGAATATAAGAGTAAACTACTGGAAAATTCTAGGCAAAAACAGTTATACAACACAGAGGGTTTATGGTTGTTGTTTTATGTACAGGGTCTCATGTAGCCCATGCTGGTCATGAACTCATTATATAGTCAAGGAGTTTCTGATCCTCCTGCCTCCACTTCCCAAATGCTGAAATTATAGGCATGTGCTATAATTTCTTGCATATGTGGTACTGGGGATCAAAGCCGGGCGTCACGTGTGCTAGGCAAGCCCCAGGCCTCTAATTGATAGTCTTTTTTAAAAAAAATAGTATTTATTTATTATGTATACAGTATTTGGCCTGCATGTATGCCTGCATGCCAGAAAAGGGCACCACATCTGATTACAGATGATTGTGAGCCACCATGTAGTTGCTGGGAATTGAACTCAGGACCTCTGGAAAAGCAGCCAGTGCTCTTAACCACTGAGCCATCTCTCCAACCTCTAATTGATTGTCTTAAAAATTATTTTAGTTATTGTTTGTGTGTGTGTGTATTACATGTGGGTGAATGCAGTGCTTGGGGAGTTGATTCTCTCCATCTACTGTGGACTCTGGGGATTGAACGCTCATCAGTAGTAGGCTTATGCAGCAAGACCTTTTAACCACTGAGCCATCTTGCTGGTCCTGTATTGATGGTTTAAAAAAATGTTCATTTTATGTGTATGGGCATTTTGTCTGCATATATGTCTATGTTCCATGTGGTCTGTACACCACATGCATGCCTGGTTTTCCCCAAGGCCAGAAGAGGGCTTTGGATCACATGGACTGGAGTTACAGAAGACTGTAAGTTTCTAGGTGAGTCCTGGGAATCAAATCCTGAAGAGCAACCAGTTCTCTTAACTGATGAGTCATCTCTCTAGCCCCTTAGTTTTTTTTTTTAAAAAAAAATAGGTCAAAAGTCATGGCACAGGTTTTTAACCTAAGCACTGGGAAATCTGAGAAGATCACTGAGTTTGAGGTCAACTTGCTCTACACTGTGGGTCCCCACTGTGTGATGGACAGATTTTGAAGGACAAGGCTAACATCAGTAAGGCTAAGGAAGAGGCTTTTGTACAACTGAGTGTGGGAGATGCTGGTGGTCTGCACTGGTGGTCGTATGGCTAGGCCAGATATCAGACTTGGAATATGTGTGAAGACTAAGACCTATGCTGGGATGTAGCTCAGTTGGTTGAGCACTCTAGTGTTCACTAAGCTCTGGATTTGGTCCCCACCACTGAATAAACTAGGCGAGGCAGTGCAAGCCTGCAATCTCAGCACTGAGAGGAAGAGGCAGGAGGATCAGAACCCCAAGGTCACCCTTGACTATATCTGAAATTTGAGGCCAGCATGGGCTGCACAAGACTTTGCTTAAAAACAAAATCTGAAAAAACAAGACAAAAAACAAGACTGGGGCTGGAACGATGGTTTAGCAGTTAAGAGCATTTGTTGCTCTTGTAGAGGACTAGAGTTTGGTTCCCAGCACCTACAAGGCAGCTCACAACCATCTGTAACTCCAGTTTCAAGGGATCTGATGCCCTCTTCTGACCTCCATGGGTGCCAGGCATACATGCGTACCTATGTAAAGCAAAACAGTCATACATGTAAAAATAAAATACACCTTAAAAGGTAAAAAGTAGACAAATAGATAGAGAGAAAGAGGGATGGAAGGGGGGACAGAGGGGGGGGAGAGGTAAATAGACAGACAGACAGATAGACAAGGTAGGGACCTTAGGACTTGCAGACAGTTTACATGGGGTCGAGGGAGGAGGGGTGTATATGAAAAAACTCAAACTGTTTCTGGAAAGCAGCTGACATGACTGAGCCCTTACATCTAAGTCTTTTGCAGATTTTCTTGTTCTTCACCACAATTACCATCACCACTTTCCTTTCTAATACTGTGTGGTAAATGCTGTCATCAGTGCCCCCAGTTTATATGAAGAAAACCAAATCCCATGGTTGGAAAGGATGAATGACCTAAGTGTATACAAGATGAAAAGTTGAACCAATGTTTGATCTCAAGGAATCTGAGGTCCCAAATGTGTTCATTACCTCTGTGCCATACCCAGGAAAGACACAGAGGTATGTTTAAAATGCTTGGGCAGGCTGCAGAGATGGTTTAGTGGTTAAGAGTGTGTACTGCTCTTGCAGAGGACCTGAGTTCAATTCCCAATACCTACATATGAAGGCTCACAACTGCCTGAAGCTCTCGCTCCAGGGGAATCCTACACCTCTGACCTCTGCAGGGACCATCATTCATGTGGCCACACCCACACATGGACCCTCACACAGACACATGTGGCAGTGTAGATGAGACTGCCTCCCACAGGCTCAGGTGTTTGAAGGTTTGGTCCCCAGGAGGTGGAACTGTTTGGGAAGGATTGGGAGGTGTGGCCTTGTTGGAGAAGGGGTGAGGGTGAGGCTTTGAGGTTTCAAAAGCTTTCTGCCATCTCCAGTGCTGTGTTTGCTGGTTCCAAGATGTGAGCTCTCTGCTGTCCAGGCCGCTATGCCTGCACTGCACCCATCATGGATTCTAACCCCATGGAACTGTAAGCTCATTTCGTGCTTCTTTTATAGGCTGCCTCAGTCACGGTGTTTTGCCACAGTAATAGAAAAGTGACTAAAACACACCCAGCTCAAAGTAACTAAATCTTAAAAACATAAAACCTTAAATATATAAACAGTAATAATACAGACAAGAAACAACCTGTTAAAGGAGAACTTTGTAAAGGAGAAGCTAAAACATTAGGGCATATTCATATTAGGGACGGCTCTGCAATCAGGAGTGTGGACTGCTCTTGTGGAGACTGGGGTTTGGTTCCAGCACCTTTATCAAGGTGGCTCACGACCGCCTGGAACTCCAGCTCCAGAAGGTTCAACACTCTCTTCTGACCTTGGCAGGCACTGGCACTCATGTGCACAAACCCACACATTGACATTCTTACTCACAGAATTTAAAACTATTTTTTAAAAGATACATTGATCTAGAGTAGGAGGGTGTTTGCAGTAAGTGCACCGGGGAGGCTCATATTGTTGGTGGGGTGTGTGGGGAGCAGTGCCCACACACAGGACAGAAGCAGCCCATAGGTGACTACCCACAGGCCTCCTAGTTGCCAGCATTCAGTTCCAAGCACTCTCACCTCTCAGCAGTGTGGAGCTGCCTTGCCTCCAGGGCCAGTTTGCTCAAGGTTTTCCACATTGCCTCTGTTTCTGGGGTCATCTCCAGGGTCTCCAAGAAGGTTGCTGCCCTGGAGAGGGAGGGAAGAAAGCACAGGAGTGAAGCAGGATCTCGAGGAGCAGAGAGGAACCCTGGTGCTGCTGGGGCAGCAGGAGGGGGGAAGAAAGGCTCCTCCCATGATTACAGGGCCCCACTGAGCAGTCACTGCAGGCGTCCCCTATGCCCACATCGGCTCACCACCACACTGGTTGTCAGCAGCCTCTCACCGGGTGTAGTTGCCGTCATCGATGGCTGTTCCAAACTCAATCAGGCCCTCATCCAAGGTGTAGGCCGCAGTCATCACACCCTCGGTCACCATCACCTCTGTCTTCCCTCCACCTCGCTCCAGACCTACAACGTCACCCTGCACAGTATACAAAGAGTGGCATTCAGTTCTTCAGTTGTAAACAAACTAAGGGGTGTGTGTGCACGCACAGACTGTGGGTGCTCGTGTGACTGCGTGTGTCCACATGACTGTGCTTGTACATGTGAGCACGCCAGAAGACACACTCGGGTGTCATTCTTCAGCTGCTTCCACCCTTTCTTTCTTGAACCAGGATCTCAGGTTGGCCCTGGAATTTACCAAGTAAGCTGGGCTGAGCCCGAGGGGTCTCCCTGTCTCTGCCTCTCCAGTTCTGGGATTTGAGTGTGTAATGCTTCACTTTCTTGCTGAATGTTCTGGGGCTCAAACTCAGGTCCCTCTACTGGAACAGCAAGCACTTTACCAAACGAGTTATCTTCTCAACTCTTAGACTGATATTCTTTTTAAAGTATATTATTTTGTCGGGCAGTGGTAGCACACACCTTTAATCCCAGTACTCAAGAGGCAGAGGCAGGTGGATCTCAGTAAGTCTGAGGCCATCCTGGTCTACAGAGTGAGTTCCAGGATAGCCAGGGCTGCACAGAGAATCCCTGTAATATATATATCTATATAATTACTTTTTCACATTTATTTATTTAGCATGTGTTTGTCTATTCATGTGGGCTCTGAAGACTGAACTCAAGTAATCAGACTTGGCAACAATCACCCTTATCCATGGAACCATTTCCCCAGGCCCCAGACTGAGATATTTTTGAGGGTCCTCCAGTTAAATTACAACTTGAACCCGAACCCAGAACATACTTTTTCTTTTCATGCACTGCTCAGTTCATGTGACAAAATCACTAAGAATGTTCCCTACCTCTATGCTACCCATCCCTTTTTAAAAAATTTAAAAAGACAAACAAAACAAAATACATCAGTAAAATGACATTTTTTCGCTGGGTGGGTGATGGCACACGCCTTTAATCCCCAGGATCTCTGTGAGTTCAAGGCCAGCCTAGGCTACAAGAGCTAGTTTCGGGACAGGCTCCAAAGCTACAGAGAAACACTGTCTCAAAAATCCAAAATAAATAAATAAAAAATTTTAAAAAAGGGAACAGACAGAAGAGCAAAGGCCAAGAAGCTAAAAATCTGAGCAGCAGGAAAGGGGGTGCTGCTCTGAAGGCGAACACATGAATCCGAAAATGAGCCTCGAGCCCTTCAGCACGTGGATGGGCTGAGTCAGAGTCTCTTGAGTAAACCTGGCCCCTGTTCTGTAGCAAAGGGCATCAAAGCAAGTGGAGCACAGCCTTAACATGGATTCTGACTGCTACAGAAGCAAACAACCATCTCAGCAGGAAAACAAGCAGAGACTGCCTTCAGAGTGACATGTGGGTGTATGTGTGCAAGCACACGCAATATAACACAACCAATATGAAAGAATAAATTGTAATTATAAATAATAATTTTAGGTCTTTAAGCATTTTAGATATTAAAAATAGCAGTTATAGATAATGCTTTTTAATAAAATTAAATATTGCATATTTGAAGATATAAAGATGACATGGAAAATTAACTAAGGAAAGACTGGAGTGGCTGGGCACACTGGAAAGAGAATCAAATCAAATCTTATGGGAGTGAAGCCTGTGACGTTGAACAAGGACAAGTTCCTCTTGTGGCATAAGCAGCAGACAAGGAAAAGAGTGAGCCCATGAACTGAGGATGGGTCTGAAGATGTCATCTAGAATGTTCATGGAGCAGGAGACACAGGAGAAGCTGGAAAGGCAAACAAGACAGAACAAGAAACGTAGCATATGCTGAGTTAGAATTCCCGGGAGAATGGCAACAGCATTCTGAGAGAATGGCTGAGAAGTTCCCAAGACTGAGCGCGATGTGTGTGTTTGGAACTACATGAAACACAACATATGCTGCATGGGATATCATTTAAATTCATGTAAAAAGGCCGGGGTACAGCTCAGACTAGAGAATTCACTTCTAATGCACAGGTTCAGTTGCTAGCCATCCACGGCAAAAACAACTCCCAAACCCTCTAACCCGATGGGTGGCCTGTGACTTCAGGCTGCGAAGACAGCCTGAGCCCTGAAATTTGAGGCCAGTCTGTGCTATATGGCAAGACCCCTTCATGAGGAAAAATACTATGTACAAAAATTGTAGTCAAGTGTCAAAACATCCAGAAAAAAAAAGTAGGTTTTAGGAGCAACCAAAGGGGCTAGAGTGGACAGCTCAGAGATTAAGAACACTGACTGTTATGGCAGAGGGCCCAAGCTTGGTTCCCAGCACCCAAGATAGGCACTCACAGCAAGTGGCCTGTAACTCCAGCTCTGAGGGATCTGGTGCCCTCTTCTGGCCTCAGCAGGTACTGCACACATGTGTACAACATGCAAGTTATCTATTGGGATAACATGTTACAAAAAGCTAAGAAAAGTTAGCTGTCAGTCTGAAGTTGGGTACTGAGTCCCAAAGTGTTTCTTAAAACAAAACTAAACAAAGCTACTTTCATATTATCAAAACCTGAGAGAGTATAATCTTCCACTAAAGAGACCCTCACCGAAGGGATTTCTAAGTGATATTCTCCAGGCAGAAAAATAATTCCTGACGGGAGACCAACACTGCAAGAAGGAAAAGTAGGAAGAAATGTGCTGGTGGGAAATCTAAGTTCTGTCCATACAAGGTAATAACATCATAAATCACGTGCGGTGGCCAGTGCTTGTGATACCAGCACTCAGGGAGGTCAGCCTGGGTTACAAGTTCCAGTTCCAGGTCATTCAGGGAGGAAGGAGAGGAGAGAAAGAACGAGAAATTGAATATGAATGATGCCCATTTTGGAAGTTAGAAAAAAATCTTAATAGCAAGGCATGGTGGCCTAGGTCGGTAATGCCAGCACTCAGGCACTTAGGAGGTAAAGGCAGGGGAAGGGGAGGAGGGGAGGAAGTGGGAACTGGGATTTGCACGTAAAATGAAAAAAGATAGTTTGTTTCCTTTCTTAAATAAATAAATATTTTCTAAAAAAAAAAAAACCCAAAACCCAAAACCAAAATAAAACAACAACAAAAACAAAAACCCACACACAAAAAAAAGAAAGAAAAACACAACAAAATAAAAAGCCATCAAAACAAAAGGAAACCCTTTACTACTGGAAGCACAGTGGTAAATACATGTGCAGTGTGCTTGAAGCCCGGGTTTGATTCCAGTGCAGCAGCAGCAGCAGCAACAATGAAGATTAGCACTAAGAACTAGAGAGAAGGTTCGACAGGTAGAGGCGCCTATTGGCCTACATTCACTACCAGGACCCGCATGGTGGGAAGAGCAGACTCCCACAGGTTGTCCTCTGGCTTCCATAGATGCATACACAAATACACAAAATAAATAAATGTAATTTAAAAATTTAAAGATTAGAATGAAAATACTGTTCAACAAAGAAAAAAGAGAGGTAACCAAAGTCAAAGCCTTGCAAGGTCCTATATTATTTGTGGCGAGAGAAAGTTACATGGTAGCTAACTTGAGCCTTCAAGGGCCTGCATATGTGTGTGGTATGTGTATGGTGTGTGTATATGGTGTGGTGGTGTGTGTGTGTGTGTGTGTGTGTGTGTGTGTGTGTGTGTGTATTGTGTGCGTGCGTGCTATGTGTGTGGTGTGTGTGTGGAGGATGTGTATGGTGTGGTGTGTGTGTGTGTGTGTGTGTGGTGTTGTGATGGGACAGCAAAGAATGTTTGATGTGAAATTTGAAAAAGGAGGGATTTTGAATGGCCAAGAACAAGGACAAGGATGATGGCATGGAACCATTCCTCCTACTAGGGTCTATCTTCTAGACTACAAAGAATGCCATATGGTGACTTCATATAGTCCCAGGGCCACTGGAATGTGGCCTCATCTCTAGGAACGCAATACAAGGTCAGGAAACGCAAGCAAGGATAATTCTGGAGGCCAGGCCAGTATGGGGAGGGGGGGTGAACGTTTCGCTTGCCAGTTTTATCACAGCGATTGTGGGTGGTGGGTAGGGAACACCACATGGTCTCACATACTTCTCCTTGGAGCGCTAGTGAGTTAGAGCGACACGTCTGGGCCTCCTGGTACCAACATACCCTGATAGAGGACATGGTGACTCTCTCAGGTGCCTCAATGTTGTACCACACACATAAGCTGTTTCGGTTCTGGGCTACCAGCACATCACTCCCGGGAACCCACTGCACGTAGGAGCAGAAGTTGAGGATCATTGTCTTGGAGCAGCTTTCAATATCATATAGATGCAGCTGGAGGAGGAGACAGCACAGTTAGGAGGGCATGTGGTGATGTCATTTAGTTCTGCCCATTTTCCCCATGGTAAAATAACCCACCAGTCAGTTATGTGTTGAGTTGCCAGCCCTTGGAGTTTGTGCTAAGTTGGTATATCCTGACTGGTCGAGTATGAGATGACCACACAAGCTACGACCTAATTCAAGGTATGGTCAGGTGAAGGTCAAACTATAGAGTATAGGTTCTTAGCGTAACCCTGGGCCAGATTAACAGGTAAGGCTACCAAACAAAACTAAGTGAGCTGACAGTCTGCAGTGTGTGTGGCTCTCACTGGAATGAAGCATCACAAGAAAAGTGAACCTTTGGTGATGCCACACTGACAAGAGACTGTGTAAGTGCTAGAAAGGGCTGCTCGAGTCAGTGTCCATGCCTTCAGCTAAGTGTGCCTGAAGCACACTGCGGCAGTGGGACTGGGCAAAGGGCAGCTGGACCTGAGGAGGGGAAGCAGCTTCACGAGGACACAACCTGTAAACAGTCTGTCAGGGTACCTAGGACAGCTTCTGACAGGGTATAGACTGTCCTTGGTCCACTTTGCTATGCTAATGGCATGTGGAACCAAGAACTTATGTCCTGCATTGCCCCCATAGACCTGGTAACAGCTTGTGTACCAGCCCAGGCCTAAAACCCTAGTAACCCCTCTCACGCAAAGTTTCCAATCCCTGAAGAGAAGCTTGTGCCCAGTCTCATTAAGTTCCGGCCAATCCACACGGCTCTCATGACTGATAGTACCAATGTTGTAGCCGCCAATCAGATCCACTGCAAAGAAGACATGGTAAGAAGAGCGAACCCCTCCATGTAGAGGGCTGCAGTTGGTCTCTAGAAGGCTGGTTTGATAATCATGTTGGGATTTAAGAACATTTTATCAATTCAGGGATTTCGATGGGGACCACAAATGACCAATATCGCACAATTTTTCTAAGATGCTTAAAAAACTGGATCTTAGCCAGGCAGTGGTGGTGCACGCCTTTAATCCCAGCACTCAGGAGGCAGAGGCAGGTGGATCTTTGTGAGTTCGAGGCCAGCCTGGTCTACAAGAGCTAGTTCCAGGACAGGCTCCAAAGCCACAGAGAAACCCTGTCTCGAAAAAAAAAAAACAAAAACTGGGTCTTGCCAAGTGTGGTGGCACCTACTTTTAATCCCAGCACACAGGAGGCAGAGGCAGGTGGATGTCTGTGAATTTGAGGCCTGCCTGGTTTACCGAGAGAGTTCCAGGACAGTCAGGAACAGCACAGGCTACACAGAGAAATACTGTCAATAAACTTGTCTAGAATTATAAATGTTTTACTTGGCTTTATAGGCAACTAGATAGAGGATCTCATGGAGAAATGGTGATACATGCTATAACCCAGCCCTCAGAAATCTGAGGCAGAAAGAGTGGGGGTTTGAGGCCACGCCCTTTCAGGTAGGCCAGCTCCAGCTGCCTTGTTTGACTCTGTCTTGAAAAGACAGTGAAAGAGGGTGACCGTGTTACTGAGTACCAGAGAGAGCTGATGAGTGAAGTGACCTGGTGATGTCACCCTGGCTGCGAGGAGTCACCAGAGCAATGGATGCACAAGTGAGACGACGGAGAAGGAAGCCTCTGAGGAGAGCTAGGCTCAGTGAAGCTCAGTGGCTCACACCCAGAGCTCAAGCACAAGGCAAAAAGGCTGAGGCAGGAGGATGCTCAATGGGACCAGCTGGCACACAGACTGGTAACCTGGAGACATAGAAATTATGACAGTAGACATGGTGACTCATCCCTATAATCCCAGTACCCAGGGGTCTGAGACAAGAGGCCCAGGAATTCAAAGCCAGTCAGGGCAACGTGAAACCCTGCCTCCAAACACTGAAAAACAAAACGGTAACCAAAGCCAAACCAAACCAAGTCATGTTAGAGCTTCCAGGACCCCATAGGGACCCTGAAATTATATATAAAATTTGATATATATGCATTTTCCTGGGAAATGTCTATAATTTTCTTTACATTAAAAGGGACCGGTGACTCAGAGGACCGACTGTCATTTTACATATATTGAAATGAACCCTGCGGCCCAAGCGAATGGACAGGTCTGAGGTCTCAGAGTTATCACCGCCACGAGAATTAGGCCTCCTGGCCTACATATCATTCCCACTGCAGATACCTGCATTTCTGAACTCAGATGTGAAATGTAATATTCATGAAATAGGAAACTATCTTAAGAAGAGGCCCATATGTATACGAAAGCTTGACTTATGACAGGGATGGTATAACAAATTAGTGGGCTTTCAGTAAATGGTTAAACAGATGGAAAAAATAAAGTTAAAACCCTACCCACATCACATACAAAAATAAATTCTAGATGGAAAGCAAAACTTAAGAATGTTAAAAATATAGGAGGGAATATGGGGAAAAGTTTTTAAATGAGACCTCAAAAATCAGCAATTTTTATTACTATCATTTTGACAGCACTGGTGATTAAACACAGGGCTCCCATGCACTCCGCCACTGAACTATATCCCTGGACTCAATTTGTGTGTGTGTGTGTGTGTGTGTGTGTGTGTGTTTGTGTGTGTGTTTTGAGACAGGGTTTCTCTGTGGCTTTGGAGCCTGTCCTGGGACTAGCTCTTGTAGACCAGGCTGGTCTCGAACTCACAAAGATCCGCCTGTCTCTGCCTCCCGAGTGCTGGGATTAAAGGCGTGCGCCACCATCGCCCCCGGCTTAGACTCAATTTTTTAAACTAAGAATTAGTTAATTACATTTTTAGCTCTTTGTTTCTAGTTTGCAAGGAGCACAGGTGGGAGTCAGAAGACAGCTTGCAGGAGTTGGTTCTCTCCTGAGGGACTAAACCTGAGTCATCAGGCTTGGATGAGTATCTTTAGAGGCTTTAATTGGCCCTTCAATTAATATTTAAAGGTGTGTGCTACAGGGCCCGAGTCTGATCCTTTAGACCCACACAGTGGAAAGGAGGGATCTACCGCCTCAGTGTGTCTTTTTTTTTTTTTCCAAGACAGAGTTTCTCTGTGTACCTTTGGAGCCTATCCTGGAACTCGCTCTGTAGACCAGGATGGTCTTGAATTCACAGAGATCCACCTGCCTCTGCCTCCTGAGATCTGGGATTAAAGGAGTGCGTCACCACTGCCCGGCTTCTCAGGTTGTCCGTTGACTTCTACTTCAGTGCCATGGCATACATGCTTCCCCCAACTGGTTCCATTACATAAATAACTATAATAAATTTTTAAATGTCTCAATACTAAAGATACCTAAAAGAGCCACACATACAGAAAAAAAAATTCTACAATGTAAGTAACCATCAGAGGTTATATATGTAAAAATTTCACATCTCTAACAAAGAGACCACCTGACTTTCACAATGCATAAGGGATGAGAAATTGGAAGTCACAGAAGAGAAATCCAAGTGATCAATAAGTAAATGAAATGGCATTGCACACACACCGTGCATTTCAAGTCCTGGAGAGGATGTGCAAGAATAGGAACTCTGACTGGAGAGGAACAGACATTGATCGTCCTCTTTGGAGAGCAATGGGAGACTCTTAGTGAGGCTGAAGGCACAGCTGCTCCTCTATGATTCAGCAATTCTGCTCTAAGCGTGGACCTCAGCAAGTAGCAGTAATGTGATTAAAACCACACCAAACAACACCCCCCCCCAAACAATTAGGGGTTGAAGAAATGACTCAGTGGTTAAAAGTACTGACTTTTCTTCCAGAGGACCCAGGTTCAATCCCCAGTACCTACATGGCAGCTCACACCCACCAAGTTCCAGGGATCCCAATGCCCTCTTTTGACCTCCAAAGGCGTAAGGCATGCACATGGCACACAGACATACATGCAGGCGAAATATCCATACAACTAAAATAAATAAACCTTTAAAAAACTAATACTCAGCAGGCTGTGGCAGCACACACCTTTCGTCCCAGCACATGGAGGCAGAGGCAGGTGGATCTCTCTGATTTCGAGGCCAGCCTGGTCTACAGAGTGAGTTCCAGGTCAGCCTGGGTTACACAGAGAAACCCTGTCTCAAATAAAAGAAAACCAAACCAAACCAAACCAAACAATGAAAAAAAACCCAAAACAAACAAACAAACAAAAAAACCCTCTCTCTAAATGCCCATGAGTAAGAGATGAGGTAAAAAACTAAATATAAAAGCAACAAAAAGTTATGATTTAACAGAACTAGGCATGGGTAAGCAAGTATTAACAATATGTCATGACCATCAGCAGCTGGAATTTATTAACGATTATGTGGCAGGGAAGGATCTGAGTGCTTTATCTGACATAGGTACTATCTTCTTTCACTCTGTGGGTGAAGACACTAAGAAAGACGAAGTAACTTTGGTAAGCTCACACAGCAGTAAGTACGGACAGGGTTGCTGACACCAGCCCCATCCTTACAGACACACTATGTGGCATGCTCGTCTCTCTACCTTCTGCACGATCCTAAGCTAGTCTCAGTTCTTCCTGCCATGCCTGGAACATTTGGTGACAGAAATCATAAAGTGGAGATTCATAAATGAAACACTTGCGAAATGCAAATTACGTTTCTATTGTTACTAGTTACTAATAATAAGGGTTATTAATAACATAAATATAAAAAATACAGCCCTTCCAGTTCTAAAGAGTCTAGGATTTGATGATGTCTAAACAGGAAAATTCCTAAATTTGCTAATAATTCTTCTCTGCTGTTCACAACTTGCTGACCCTAAGATATATGACGAGAGAACATGGTAATTCTATGGACAGGCCTTCTGATAGGTCTGAGCATGAATGTATCCATAGCCAGACACTTCATAAAGGCATACCCACAGGGACTTAAACATTTCCTCTAACACTGTAAAAATGAGGTTACATATTTACCTGGTGCCTTTCAGCTTCATCACTGAATACGATCCCATGATACACAAGTGCAATACAGGTATCTGTGTCAGTACTAAAGTTATAAAAGCATCTTACCTATAGCAATAGTCTTAATATCAACAAGATAAGCCAGTTTCTTATTATCTTCCATTCCTCGCTGGCACCTCTCGCTGATACGGACGCTGAAACATGAAACAACAAGGTAAGGTAAAATGGGCTTAGCTAGGGTCTTCTTGAGGGTTCTGAAATACCACACGGGATAACATTTTTAGCCTGATCTGGGGACACACATTTTAGAAGTCCCAAAGGAATCCTTCTGGATTTCCAGGGTTCAGTTACCTGATGAGGTGCGGGTTCATGAATTCAGTGCGTACAGAACCCAAGGAGTCCTTACTCCCATATTCCACCAGGGTCAGCTCTCCAGCATTGAAGATCATACACACCTGGGGAAGAATGGAGGCGATGTGGAGAGAAGTGGGGGAAGGGGCACTGTAGTTCACATGACCTCTCCCTGTCTTTTCCTGTTTCATCCCCACCCTTTACCTGCAGTCTCCCCATCCCTTGCCACTCAACCCTCTGACTAGAAGCGGGAATGGGACTTATTGAAATGGGGACAGGGAATCGAGGCTGCTCACATTCTCATTTTCAAAGAAATATTACTCATTGCCATCAGATCCCTGCCAGGCTATCTGCAAAGTGAGGAGAAAACGTCAGAGACGATGTAGACAATTACACAAGACAAAGTTGAAGGATGTCAGTGGCAAGGAAGAGAGATGACGTTCAGTGAGGCTTTGACGTTACACAAAAGGTGCTGTATCAGACTCTTGCCCTGATTCTCTTATTTCCGAGAGAAACAGCAGCAAAAACCAGTCTGACTGTGGAAGTTTATATTCCAGGAAATAATATCAGAATGGTATCTTTTGGGGAATCTTACTTCTTGGGGCCCTGCGTCTTCAGAATTAGCAAGCCAAGACATCCCGTTACCCACCCTTCCTCTCTCGGTTCCTACCTCACTGAGGCGGTTAGTGTTCACGTCTCCAAGCAGCAACGTGTCCGATGTGTGGGCCACCAAGTACCGTTCCTTCCCCAGGATCTTCACCTCTTCTACCTCATAGCCATAGTGGGACTTGAGCACCACCCTGGTCCCTGAAGACAGGTTCTTCACTATCACCTGGGAAGGGACCAGTCCAACCCATCAGGCTTTCCCGGCGCAGGAGAGGAGGGAAGGTGCTCTGGCCCCTCACCCAACTCCAGGATACCTTGTTTCTCCCTCGGCCCAAGACGCTGTTGATAAGGACAACCTTTGCATCCACACAGGGGTTTGCTACCTAGGAAATACTTCCCCATGCTCTCCTAGGCTGTCCATGACTATTCGGTTCTGAGAGCTCTAGTGGGTAACACTAATCACTCTTTACCTACGAAGACAGAATACTATATATTGTCACTGTTATATAGTTATGTTCCTATTATTATCGTTATTAGATCATCACGTGCCTAAGATGACCTCCAATTGGCCATCCTCCTAAGTGCTAAGATTTTCTTTCTTTTTCTTCCTCTTCTACTTCTGATTTTTTTCTTTTTTGAGACATGTAACCGTGGTTGGCCTGGAACTTGCTATATAGACCAGGCTGGCCTCAAACTCACTGGCCACATACCAGACCACAATGTCTCTTCAAAAAAGAATTTGAATTACGTGTGTGAGTGTGTACAAAGGTGAGTGCAGGTGCCGGCAGATGTCAAAAGAGGGTGTTACATTCCCAAGGCTGAAGTCCCAGTGATTGTGAGACACTAACATGGCGCTGGGAACTGAACTTGTGTTCTCTGTAAGAATAGTAAGAGCCGTATCTCTGACCCTGGCACGATGTCTTACAGATAAATTACCTTTGTACTCTCAGTCCTTAACAGATCTAACAACAGTAGAGAAAGGATAAATGTTTCTGGAGAGACTGGAAAGATCCAGGAACAAATCGGTAATAAACGCCAGGGAAGGGAAGTGGGAGAGTGAGACACGTGTCTCTGGGACAACAGAGTCCTGCGGCATTACAATTTGCCCGTGATCCTGCTCATCCACAACTCTAGTGGGTGGCGCTGAGGACAGCTTCACAGGGGGAGTTACAGGTGCCAATCCCTGCACTCTTGAGCCTAGTGCGTAAACTTTGCTTACAATGGGCTAGAACAACTACATAGCAGGAGGGTTGCCAGAAGTTGTTCTGACACATTCAGTTCCTTACGACAACTCTGTCAGAGGGAGGAAGGTTAAATGTGACACTGTGGCTGTGGCCAGCAGGTGGGGGAAATGTAAGAACAGATGAGCCATGAGAGGTCTCAGCATGATAGGCCATCAGCTGCTCACCTGGCTGGGTCCCACATACGTCAGCTCAAATTTGTTCTTGTAAATACTCCTTTGGAGGCAGCAGTCAAACTGTTCCACCCCACCACAGAGGGTGCCCTGAGAGAGAGAGGGACAGCATGGAAGGCAATGCATGGCGCACTGGCTGTGGACGGCACTGGCTGTGGACGGCATCGGGATATACCCCCAAGACCTCAAACCTCAGTGTCACAATCTAGACAGAAGTGGCCAGCAAAAGGGTGGGCAGGTTTTGAACATATCAGAAAAAAAAAGTGGCAATCCTAGGACTTACAGGGATCACATGTGGGTTGGCAATGAGGGAAAAGTCAGGCCATCCTGGACAAGCGTGTCCCTCAGGGCCTCCTGGAAAGTCTAAGTTTCCCTTTCCTGCCTTTAACAGTATTTTTTAGGTTAAGTCACAAGGCAGCTGGAGTTCTCTTGTGTCAGAGTAGAACGACTCCCTTGGCACAGGGAGTATTTTATATTTTACTGTAGTGTGGAGACAGTCGCCAGTACAGACAGGGGCTCCTAATAACACACCGCACAGAGCCGGGAGCCGTCCCGCTTCCATGCCAAGGCTGTGATGGTGTATAAGTTGGCAATCTCCTTGGGTTTGGCCTCTTCCCAGATGCTTCTTCGAGGACTCCAGTTGAACACCCAGAGTCTAGAAAGGTAAAGAGTGAAAACAGGCTAGCACTAATAGGGAAACATCTCACTCCATCAGAAAGGGAAGCAAATGCAAAAGGGCAGACCAGCGAGGCAGCCTAACGGGAGGGGGAAAAAGTGCGGGGAGTTGAGAGAGTAGGGGTGAAACGAGCAGGTAAGAAGATGGATGTCGGGCATGGTGGTACACGCCTGTAATGGCCAACAGGTGAGAGGCAGAGGCAGCAGGATCACTGTAAGTTTGAGGCCAGCCTGGTCTACCTAGTGAGTTCCAGGCTAACTGGGGCCACAGAATGAGACCTTGTCTCAAAAACCAACAACAACAGAAAGGCCAGAAGTAGAGACAACAGGACAGCAGGACAAGTGAGGCAAACGGACTGCCAGGAGTGGGAAGAGGATGAAACAAAGTGTAAGAGGCAAAGAAGGATGGAACCTAAGGAGACACGCAAGACTGGAAGGACATAAAGACAGACAGACAAAGAGGAGACCTAACCCTAGCTGCTTGGCTGTTTCTTTATTCATTCACCAAACGGCGGCTACGTTACAGACCATGCCAGTGCAGGCACTGGAGATGAAGACAGCTACTCAGCCTTCTTCTCAAACTACAACACAATGGCATAGTGGGGATGAGGCAGGGGGACACGGGGAACGTGATGGCCTCTGCTGTGGAGTCCAGGCTGAGGCAGCACAGCACATCCTGAAGCTGTCAGCATGCCAGCAGACGACAATCTGAGAATCCCTTTCAACAGACATTGCTTTTGTCCAGGTTCCCGCTGCGGTTCAGAACAACTTGGCTAGGGCAGAGCTCACAGAGAAAGTAGAAGATGCAACTGGCCGGGGGCCCTACCTGTCGTAGCTTCCTAGCACGACAGACTGGCCTCCGGGACTTGCTGCAGCTGTGGTGAATTCACGCTCCTGAGGGTCACGGCTGTAGTCGAAAGTCTGTAGCATGTGGCCTTCCTTTCCATAGGCTACAATTCTCCGATCACAGCCTGCAGCCACGATGCTGTTGGTTGCCCAAGCCAAGGCATACAATGGGCATGGGTGGTTAACCAACTTCCCCTGAGACAGAATATTTCAATTGTTCGCTGCAAATGCCAGCCTAGAAACTGTCCAGCCTAGCAGCTGATCCACACACTGTTGACCATCCTACCCTGGAGAGAAAATAAACCTTCCTGCCAGCATTTCCCCACATCAACACGCCCTAATTCTGAAGGCTTTACAACCTGTCTCTGTATCATGAGCACACACATGCCATGTGTACACTGGTCGTGTACTCACAGTGGTGAGAGACCTATTTGACAAGAACTTTAAGTCTTTGAAGAAAGAAATTGAGGAGGATACCAGAAAATGGAAAGATCTCCCTTGCTCTTGGATTGGGAGGATCAACATAGTAAAAATGGCAATTCTACCAAAAGCAATCTATAGATTCAATGCAATCCCCATCAAAATCCCATCAAACTTCTTCACAGACCTTGAGAGAACAATAATCAAGTTTATATGGCAAAACAAAAAACCCAGGATAGCCAAAACAATCTTATACAGTAAAAGAACGTGGGGGGCATTACCATCCCTGACTTCAGACTCTATTACAGAGCTACAGTATTGTAAACAGCTTGGTATTGGCATAAGAACAGAGAAGTCGACCTATGGAATCGAATAGAAGACCCGGATATTAGCCCACAAACCTATGAACACCTGATATTTGACAAGGGAGCTAAAGGTATACAACGGAAGAAGGAAAGTGTCTTTAACAAATGGTGCTGGCATAACTGGATGTCAACCTGTAGAAGAATGAAAGTAGATCCATATCTATCACCATGCACAAAGCTCAAGTCCAAATGGATTAAAGACATTAACATTAATCTGACCACTTTGAACCTGATAGAAGAGAAAGTGGGAAGTAGTCTACAAGATATAGGCACAGAAGACCACTTCCTAAGTATAACCCCAGTAGCACAGACAATAAGAGAATCAATAAATAAATGTGACCTCCTGAAACTGAGAAGCTTCTGTAAAGCAAAGGACACTGTCAGTAAGACAAAAAGGCTACCTTCTGACTGGGGGAAGATCTTCACCAACCTTTCATCAGACAAAGGTCTGATCTCCAAAATATACAAAGAACTCAAGAAACTAGACACTAAAACTCTAATTAACCCAATTAAAAAATGGGGTACTGATCTGAACAGAGAATTCTCAACAGAAGAACTTCAAATGGCCAAAAGACACTTAAGGTCATGCTCAACCTCCTTGGCGATCAGGGAAATGCAAATCAAAACAACTATGAGATACCATTTTACATCGGTCAGATTAGCTAAACTCAAAAACACCAATGATAGCCTATGCTGGAGAGGATGTGGAGTGAGGGGAACACTCATCCATTGTTGGTGGGAATGCAAATTTGTGCAGCCACTGTGGAAATCAGTGTGGCGGTTTCTCAGAAACTGGGAGTCAACCTCCCTCTGGACCCAGCAGTTCCACTCCTGGGAATATACCCAAGAGATGCCCTATCATACTACAAAAGCATTTGTTCAACTATGTTCATAGCTGCACTATTTGTAATAGCCAGAACCTGGAAACAACCTAGGTGCCCCTCAATAGAAGAATGGTTAAAGAAGGTGTGGAACATACATACTTTAGAGTTTTACTCAGCGGTAAAAAACAATGACATCTTGAATTTTGCATGCAAATGAATGGAAATAGAAAACGCTTTACTGAGTGAGGTAACTCAGACCCAAAAAGAGGAATATGGTATGTACTCACTCATAAGTGGATTCTAGCCTTAATTAAAGGTTTTTGAGTCTATAATTCGTGACCCTAGAGAAGCTAAATAAGAAGGTGAACATGAAGAAAATCTTATAGTTATCCTCTTGGATATTGGAAGTAGACAAGATTGTCAGGCAAACTTGGGTTCATGGGGGGTGGGGGTGGAAGTAAGTAGAGATGGTTAGAGAGAAGGGAGAGGGGGAGGATTGGGGAGAGCTTGGGGGAATGGGATAGGGGGAAGGGAGGAAGGATGGATATGGGAGCAGGGAGGTATATATCTCAACTAAGGGAGCCATTTTAGGGTTTACGAGAGACTTGATTCTGGAGGGGTTCCCAGGCCCAAGGACAGGTCCCCAGATTGTTCCCTGGGCAGCAGAGGAGAGGGTTCCTGAACTGGCCTTGCCCCATAACCATACTGATATTTTGCATATCACCATAGAACCTTCATCTGGCGATGCATGGAGATAGAGAGAGAGACACACATTGGAACACTGGACTTAACACCCTAGGTCCAAATGAGAAGCAGAAGGAGGGAGAACGTGAGCAAGGAAGGCAGGATCAGAGGGAACCTTCACCCGACGATGGATGAAGATAGAGACGGAGACCCACATTGGAGCACTGGATTGAGCCCCCAAGGTCCAAATGAGGAGCAGAAGGAGGGAGAACATGAAAAAGGAAGTCAGGACCTCGAAGGGTGCGTTCACCCACTGATACAAGGGGACTGATCGAATGAGAGCTCACCAAGGCCAGCTGGACTAGGACTGAACGAGCATGTGATCAAACTGGATTCTCTGAATGTGGCTCACATGGGGGCTGACTGAAAAGCCATTGACAATGGCACTGGGTCTTGTTTCATCTGCATGTACTGGCTTTTTGGGATCCTGGTCTGTTTGGATGCTCACCTTCCTAGACCTGGAGGGAGGGGGGAGGAACTTGAACTTCCCACAGGGCAGGAAACCCTGACTGCTCTTAGGACTGGAGAGGGAGGAGGAAAGGAAGGGGGGGGAGCGGTAGGGTATTGGGAGGAGGGGAGGAAGTGGAAATTTTTATAAACAAATAAATAAGTAAATTTAAAAAAATTTAAAAAATGGAATATTTGGGGACATAAAAGAAACAAATTATCGATATATGTTAAAAGATGGACAAACCTCAGAAAAACCTGCCCCTCCAAAATAAAAAGCTGAAGTGAATTAAGTCAGCCTCTGAGAGACGATGTCATGATGCATTCACATAAAATGTCCAGAAGCTCCCTGACTCTCAGGTGGAGAGCAAGAAGAAGCCAGGAAATAAGTAATAAGAACTAAATAAGTAAGAGTAAGTAAAGAAATAGTCCTCTTTGGAAGTGATAGAGGTCTTATAAAATAGCAGTAATGGTCCCGTAAGTCCACAACTATTCTAAAATGCACTGAATTATGCATTTTTAATAAAAGTGATTTGGGATATTTTTAAGCCAATCAGTCAATCAAACAGGACACAAAACTTAAACAGCAATAGCAAAATATGTGGTAGCTAGCTTGCTGATTTTCTGTTTTCCTTGTTAGACTTGCCTCCCTTCCTCAGAGTTGCCCTTCGACTCGGCCCAGCAAAGGTTGGCTCTTTCTAAAATTCAGCAGGTAACTCTGCAGTTCCCACCCCTGCCTGGATTGAACTGTGAATCCAAGCCGTGGAACATTGTCTTCAGTGATATATATATATATATATATATATATATATATATATATATATATATATATATATATATATATATTCCTACATCCTTGGACAGCGTGAGCCTCAGGCTTGTACTTCTCCATTTCCAAATTGCTAGCGGTAATTTCCATCAGAAGCGATCATCTGTCTTTCTTAGCCTAGCAGATGATACCCAAATGTTATCCTCATCCATCAAACTGTCAGGATAATTGTTTATAAAAACATCCGAAGCTACTTGTCACAGAACATCAGCTAACTCAGTCCAAACAAAACATCCCTCATGTGAAGGAGAGAGAGCCCTGCTGACATTTATGGTGATCCAGGTTCACAAACATCCAAAGATGAACAGAAACCTGTGTGTGTGGGGGGGGGGGTGAGACTACCACCTTGCAATGCTAAAATGGATCTCAAGGGATTTAATTTTCCTAAGTGAAATTTTCTAAGATGGTTTTGATAATGCAAAAACAAATCAGTTCTGTCCTAAAAGACCTACCTAGGCTTTTAAGTTTCCATTGTGATGTGATGCAAAGAAGGAGCATGAAAAGTTTACCTACATCACTGCAACCCTGTGATTGCAGAGTTAGTTACCGGAGTAGAACCGTGACTTTGCAGCCAAGCTCCCCTGTGATGGAGGTGGAGCTGGGGGTGGGTTTTAGTTCCTATCTAAGGAGGAGCTGACTCCCATCACTGCGGTTATTTCCAGCAGAGCCCTTGCCTCCGACATCCCTCTGCCCTTTCCAGAGGACATCACGTTCAGCCTGGATAAGGTGGCAATCTCCTGGACCACAGTCGGCCTAACATGTCTCTCTCCCCCTGCTCATCTCCCAAAGGATTCTTTAGCCAGTATCTCTACCACTTTTCTTTCTACAGCATTCTATTTTTAATCAGGTCTTGGGACCTGAGCCAATCAGAAACATTGATTTTTAAGGAAGTGGTTAAGCTTGTTGTAAGTGCCAAACACTGTATTAGGCTGATGCAGAAATAATAATAATAGTAATAATAATAATTATAATAATAATGATGATGATGATGATGATGGTGATGATGATGATGATGATGGTGATGATGATGATGGTGATGATGATGATGATGATGATGATGATGATGATGGTGATGATGATGGTGATGATGATGATGATGATGGTGATGATGATGATGATGATGGTGATGATGATGATGGTGAAATAGTGTGATGATGGGCTGGGTATGGTGGTGGATGCCTTCAGCTGCAGTACTCAGAATCAGTACTCAGTACTCAGTAATCAGATGAGTAGACAGATGCAGTACAACCTACTCTACATAATAAATTCCAAGATACTCAGAGTACGGAGTGAGACCCTGTCTCAAAACAAACAAACAAACAAACAAAGGAGCAATAATGATGGTGGTGGTGGTGGTGGTGGTGGTGGTGGTGGTGAGGGCATCAGATCTCTTATCCCACAGTTTTTCCCACCCCCTCTGACTTCTGGCTCAACTGTGAGATCCTTTGTAACTGAGTATTGTTCACTTTTAAAATATTTTTTTGTTTTCAATATATCCAACAAGTTCCTCTCCTGAGTTCACCTTTTCAAGACTCCTTAACTCTTGGTCTTCCCAGGTAGACAAAGAAAATGCTATTTAGTTACAGGCATAAAACATAAACAACAAAACATGTGCAGATACCTGTCCGGTGTAGTAAAAGAGGGGTTCATGACAGGATATTATAAGTCTTAGTTGTCTTATTTCACGTCAGCTACTGAGGAACTGCTTCACACAGCCTAGGAAGATGGGACTGACATAGCTGACACTCTGCTTAGAAAACATCCATCATCACCATCCTCAAAGTAAGAATTTACAGCTGAGCCACAAACTTTCGAGTTTCTCCCCTCTGAACACAGTGGTCCACAGTCCTGCCAGAGACAGAGACTTAAGGCTACTTCTGTAGTCCGCTTCTTCCTCATGAGTGGGACGGAAGCAGGACCTAATAAATACAGCCTGCAAGAAGATAGAGTCATGATGTGCCATCGACTATTGAAAGAATATCTGTCAAACATTTTACAGAACTTGGTAATTAAATGATGTAAACAGATATTAGGAAAGGCTCAAAGAGTGTTTTTAGAAGTTAGGTTTATGTTAAAAAACAAAAAACAAAAAAAAAAAATCAGTTGATGTCTCTCGGGGCACCCAGTCTCTGAAGGAGGATGTTTGTCAGAATTTTTCAGCATCTTTCCTGCAATGATCCACAAATTAATTTCTGCCCTCTTGAGTTTTCTTATAGACAATCCAAGGAAAGTCAAAATCAATGCTTTACTGAAAACACTAGGGAGTCTCACTGGGTTACTCTGAACTGTCTTGTGTACGGACAGGTCACAGCTTCCAGGACTTGGAACTGACTGGAAGAAATCCTATGTTACTTAGTATTAAAAGCAAAAACAAAAAACAGATGGTTTATCAACAAACAAGTGCCAGCCAGTATCCTCCGAACAGAGGCAACAGCCACCATCTCCATGAAGCCCCTACATTCTCTACCTTTAAACGTATGGCTTAGTGGAAAGAAGAGAGAGAAAAGACACAAAACATCATCAACAACAACAACAGAAACAAAGATTGCTAGTGAACCAAGCAAACCCGAATCCAACCAGAATCCCTGCCCTACAAGTGCATAGACCAGAAATACTGCAGGAAGTTTAGGACTGTCCAGCGGCTCTGACCTTTCCAAACAAACATAAGTAGCTGGAATCATCTGAGGACCCAACAGGTTTATTGCTCATAAGATAGGAATGGCATTGCCTTTTGAAAGAGATGGGAAATCCAATTCCTTTCCACTGCCGGCACCTCTACTCCGCCGGAGACTTTCAGATCTCGAAAGAGAAAGCAGACACCATACACATCAATCACTGAGAAGTCCATGATTCTGACAAGCAAAGCTGAAGCCACGAATGAGTTGGGGCTTCTTACAGAATTAGCACACATTACATAAGACTATTCTAAATGATAATGAAGTTTTATAGTCACTGCAATTTTGGTTTTATGACCCATCGTCATAAACATTATTTATATGTGTAATATCTATGAATTATCTCCTGTTGTTAGATTTATATCCTGCTTAGTTCTTCCTGAGAAATGAAATTCTTGGTTACATGATCGCTTCTCATCCAATGTTTTTATGGGTTTAGATTTTTGCGTTTTAAGGTGACATCTTTAGAAACTTGTTACTTTGTGTATGGACTCAGTTGTCCAGAAGAGAACCCAGAATTTCACTTGCTTCAAATAACAATACTGTATTCATGCAATGTGATCGTGTTGGGTCCACTCGGCTGTGAGAAAAACCACCTCAACAGAGGCCTTACTGGGTTAAGGGAGGGAGAACAGGTGGCTCATTGCACACTTACACAAAATATTTCCACCTAAGAGTATCCCCTGCCTTGTTCTCTTATGTTTCATTGGCCAAAGTAAAGCACATGGCCATGGTTAATCTGAAAGAAACAAGAAGTACAATCCCGAGTAGAGTAGATTCATTCATTACCAACTCTAACAAGTGCTAGAACCTGTTTAGGAAAGTAACCCCTTCTTTTTTTTTTTTCTTTTTTTCGAGACAGGATTTCTCTGTAGCTTTGGAACCTGTCCTGGAACTAGCTCTTGTAGACCAGGCTGGCCTCGAACTCAGGGATTCACCTACCTCTGCCTCCCGTGGACCATAGTGGTGCACACCCCTTCTATTTTTAAATGACTTTTATTCTTTTTTTAAAAGTATGTATTCACCAGTATTTTGCCTACATGAGTGTCTGTATTACATGTATGCAGTGCCCTCAGAGGCCAGAAGAGGGCGCTGAATCCCCCGGGACTGGAGTTACACGTTGCACGCTGCCGTGTGGGTCACGGGTATCAAACCCAGGTTCTCTGGAAGAGCAACCACTACTTTTATCCATTGAGTCATGACTCTAGGCCTACCTTTATCCTTTTCCTTATACACATGTGTAGATATTTGGAGTATGTACTGAATGTGTGTGTGTGTTCATGTGTGTGCATGTGTGCTGCAGTACACATGGAGATCAGAGGAACAATCCTGAGTGTCAGTCTTCATTTGAGGAGGGGTCTTTGTGTTATTCACCCCTGCATACATCAGGTTAGCTGGCCTCCAAGCTGCCAGAGAGGCCTCTCTCTGTGTCCCTCATTTTACTGCCCAGGCATTGGGATTATGCATGGGCGCAGCTATGCCCGGCTTTGCAAGAGTTCTGGGGATTAGAACGCAGGTGTTCACACTCATGTAGTGAGTGCCCTACGCGCTGAGGCATTTCCACAGTCGTGTGTTTTATGCACACAGGTATATGGATCTGGTTATTTATTTTGTTTTTTTTCGGCATCAGAATAGGCATATATTTTGATCCATTCATTTAATCTTTAACTCACCGAAAAACACTAATCAACTATAGATTTGTGTGTGTGCCCTTGTTTTATGGCAAAATGCCATAGAAATTAATAATACAGAATCCTGCAACAGTTCCCAAGGCAGGCAATTTGGTCTCAAGCCAGAAGACACAGCTTTCCTTTTTGGACAGAGCTGAGGTTTGAGATTGGCCGTTTCCTTTTCCTATAAGGTCAGAATCTGTCAACCTGCACAACACAGAAGGCTCATTTCTCACACCTGGCATGCATCTGAGGCTTCAATTAACACTGTATTTTGAGACTTTATTTTAGCAAACGTTGGTTAGCAGGAGATTTTGCGGTTTCAATCTTATTTCCTTATTATTAATTTTGTACAGCCTAGCTTCCAGTTGCTGAATCCGGATTTGAAAGCATAAAATTCCTCTGACACAGCAGGCTCAGGTGTAACAAAGGAGTTCACTGCCAAGGTCAGAGGTCAGGTTCAAGGTTGTAGTGTAATGTGTGTCAAGTCACAAACGTCTGCCCCGCAAGAGTCCAGGAAAGGCAGGACGACTCAGAGTCCTTTCCAAAAGCAGGCAGACCTGCAAATGAGCCTCTATAATCAAAAAGTATTGAAAGAAGCTTGCATGAGTACTGGCTGCCAAGTGACATTGGAGCCATGTAATTCTAAGATGAGGAGAGATGTAGGAAACCCAAACTATAACTATTAACTATCATTAGAGGATTTTGTTAGCGTTCCTGAATCCTTCAGGCATGCAGTTGGCATCCTGTGTTAGTTAGGATTATAGCACGAGACAAACAGTCCATTCAGCTAGGGTGATGAAGAAGATTGCTGGTTTGCAGGAATGGCTCAGGATAGCATGTAAGAGTACTGGTTGCTCTTGCAAAGGACCGTGGTTCAGTACCCAGCACCCACATGGGAGCTCAGAACTCTAATTCCAGGTGACCCAAGGCTCTCTTCTGGCCTTTGTGGGCATCAGGCACACACATGGTGCACATACATCCGTGCAGGCAAAACACTTATACACCTAAAATGAGATAAACGGACAAGGAGATTGTTAGTGTGGACTTTACAGGAGCATGGTGGAGACAGGGGAAATGTCAGTGGCTTTTGTGGAACCCAGAGACTAGCCATGGCACAAGCTATTAGCACCATTATGTCTGAAGAATCGGGCAGGAAGTCGTGCCAGAGCTCAGGGAAAGCAGCAGTTGTAGGAAGGGGAAGCTCAACGGGAGTTGTAAACCTGCAGGAACATGGCCACCACTAAAACAGAGCCAAGACCAAGGGAAGTAGCCACATGGACTCCTGCTAAACTAACCCAACTCCAGGGCTTCTAGGGTAACTAAGGCCACCACGGCCAGCCCCCAGAGCGGAGAAAAGCAGACAGGGACTGTGTTGAGCTGGCATTTGTCCTCTTGTTAAATGAAAAGATGCTGTCTGTAACTGTGTGCGAATGTTTCCTCTTTTTGCTCTGTTTGGCCAGAATCATTCTGTCCTGTTTCTTTTCTCCTCAGTACTCCCTCTCCATCTTGCTTTCATTGTTGAATCCAAGAGAGCTCAAAAACGGATGCCAATTTACAAATTAAAATACAAACAAACATATGTTCTTCTCTCAAGCCTCCTTCTCCCCGATCAACCAGGATGCTTAAGCATTTCACACATGTGTACTGTTTGGAGCTTAACTTTTGCAGAGTCTTCATAGGATATTCATTTCATATTCAGTTTTTGGTGTCAAATAACTATCATATTGTCCCTCAGTTGAACTGGGGGAAATAAAGAGGCCCATGTAACGTCCTTTACACATTGATGTTAACCCCCCTTTGATAAGCTCTATGGCTCGTTAGTTTTACTTTGTATATCAGTTTGGCAACTGAATTTTACATTCTGGGAGGATAGCACATTAATTATTCAAAAATGATTGAATGCTTGAAATCATAGCCATAAACTGATCATAAAGTATTGATTTTAAGTTCAAAACTATACCATTTATTTTAATGGATTAATGTCATTTTGAAGATGCATTCTGAGATTAGAACAACATCTTTCTTTTTCTGACCTTCTCAATAAACAACATTTAAAACAAAGTTTCTTCCTGAAAAATCAAAGGCTACCCGAACAGTAGATTTTTTTGTCAGCATCCACTTACAACAAGGCTAGCAGTATATCCTTTAAAGTACTTAAAAACTTGAGTGGTTTCTGCATGTCCTGGTTGCTTTCCCAGAATATTTTTTCCACTAACTTAAAATGCTCAATTATCAGCAGACTTGAATGTTTAATTTTGAAGTCATAAGAGTCAGATGCTTGTTGTCTCTGATTACAAAAAGACGTTAGGATTTGGATTTTTTTTATCCTGATTTATAAAGTGACATCATTTCATTTATCATTCTCAACTACTTCATCATCAGTGTCATTGAGTTGGCCAGAGGCAAGGAGCTTAGGATTTCTTTGATTTCTTACTTTTTTTTTTCGGTGAATAAAAAACAGACAAAGAGATGAACTGTTCATTCTAAGTCTGCAACTTAATGAGTTTATGAGATGAAACGTCCTAAGACAGAGGAAGACCGTAAGCCCAGAATGTGCAACCTATTAAGAACTAGAACAAAATACCCAGCTGAGAAGTTCTGAACAAGGGATCAAAAATCTAGCACGCAGTTCTAAGAAACATCATTCCCAAAGGCTTTGTAAGAAAACACTCAGCAGAGATGACGGACACTCCTGTGTTTCCCAAAGAAAGGGCACCTGAATCTCTGATGAAGGCATCATTGGAGTTTGTTCACCAGTGACCCAGGGTGATTTCTCCTCCTGCAGGATGTCAACAGGACTTGCACCCAATTGGCCTCATCACAGCTAGTGGATGAGGCCTCTGAAGGAGTAGTCTAGCTCTGTTGTACACAGCTTAAAGCCAAGGAGGCTGTCTTTTCATCCACGTGTCCACTACTTAATGCATGGGGAACGCCCAGCAAATGTTCGCTGAATAAAATGGTGGATGAATGAATGAATACATAGCAAATGAGGCTGGAGAAAAAGACCCAAATAAAGAAGATCAGAGAGAAATGGGGAAGACGGAGGGAAATCTTAGTCTGTGTCCTCAAGAAGAAAAGCTCACGGGTCTGTGGCTTCCCCCCAACTTTGTCTGCCAGTCTGACATCTACTGCTCAAGCTGTCCTGATTTTACAAACTCAAGAGTTAATTTTTTCTTTTCTTTCAATATTTGTGCTTCTGGACTTTTATCTCCCTCTTGCATGTATTCTGTTGCTAATTCTTAATTGACCTAGTTGACCTTCTATTTCCACTCACTTCCTTTCTCTTCCTGATCTCAAGAATGCTTCTACCCCCACCCCCATCCCCCAGATCGAATGTTTAAAATTCCCCTCAGTCCTGGCATTTACAATACTACTGAAATATCCGTCCTTTCCCTACCAATTTCCCCACAACATAGGAGCTCTGTTATTCCTTCCCCATATCTTGTCCTGGAACAGTCACCTGCACAAGGTAGGGACAGTTGCATTTGGACAAGAAATTGTCTTAAATACTGTCTTAAAAACTGTCTTAAAGTGTTACTACAAAAAGCAAACCTGAGATGCAAGAGAAGGAGTTGAGTCTCCAAACATTCTCTGGATCCTAAGAGTTTGCGAGGTCAGCAAGGAAGGAGGAAGGAAAGATAGGAGAAGGAAAAAGAAGAGGAAGGAAATTCAGAAGAATGAGAATGCTGGGAAGGAGGAAAGGGAAAGAAGTGGCTTGTTGAAATTCAACTCTCTTCCCCAGTGACAATTCGCCCGAAGAGCCCAATTGCTCGTCATTGTCTACCTCTCAGTCCCCACCTTAGCTGATCACTCTACCTCCTGTAAGTCTTTCCTCCTTGCCTCCAGGACACTTCTGGTCCCGACTTGTCTAACTGACTGTAGGGCTGGCCATCAAGGACTGTTTTGGTTAACCAGCTAAAGTTTCCTGCTAAATTCTGTGCTCTGCTCTGCTAGCCTGGCAAATTAACCTAGGGCCTTGTTTTATCTTATTGGTATGGTAATTTTCCCACCTGCCCAGAGGAGCTCTCATGGCGCCTAACGGTCTCCTAACTGTCTGACACAGCTCCCAGTCCGGTACTCCCTGCCTGGGAAGTACTGCGCCAGGTTCTCAACGCTGTGATCTCACTCCTGGCTGGGAAGGGTTTCCTTTACTGGGGCAAAAGGGTATATTAACCCTGGATAAAGCTAAATAAATTGGCATTCACCTCTTGGCGAATGACCCGGACTCTCTATATGTGTGTCTATGTCTTGTGTTTAACCCCTAGGCCCTTGCCCAGCTCGCGAAAGGTATGGAACCGCGGTCCATACCGGGAGGGTGGTGATGCAGACTCGGGTACATTCCCACAACCGACTCTCAACCTGCTCTGCAGATAGATTCCTCCGCCTAGACCACAGCCATTTTGCTAGCTCTCCCCAGCCTTCTTGACTTTGTGTTCTTTAAAAAGCCACATCAAAACTTGGCATCAACCATTCAGGCAATGTTGATTTAAGAGCTCACATTTTGACTTAGCTTCTCTTTTCAGAAATTACGGTATTAGACAGCCTTTGGGACCCTGTAACTTGCATGTGTTGCAAATAGTTGCAACTGAACCTTTGCATTACTAAATTCATCATTTATATCACACCACACTTGTAATAAGTAATATGTATTAGTGACTGGCACCACCAGTCAAATTACTGAAAGCTGAAGTCTGGGTTCACATCTCCACACTCTCATACAAGCATATGCCTAAGTTCATTCCACTGCCTAAAATTCTCTTGAATTCTTTCAACCTACCCTGAGCTCAGACAGGGTCTCTTGCTTGATACACATGAATCTATTCTTGGGCCCTCCTCATTATTCTCTTAATGGTAGCTGTGACTCTAAAAGATGACTGTTCATGTCTTAATTAAACTGCCCCAACAGTTCCCTACTGCACCTTTAGAATGTCAGCTTTCACTAATACAATCCAACAAGGCTTGCTTTAACAATTGATCCTTGCTTAGTGGTGGCCCATAATATTCTCAATGCTCCATCAGCTGTTTTCAGAGAAACACTAAAAAAGGCAATGCTTCATTAACAAATGCTTAGATGAAAGTCATTGATAGTTTCTAGTAACCTTGACGTGAAATCAATCACAAGAAGTAAATGAAACACAGAAATTTATATTTTGCTTTGGCCCAGGAATATATGTTAGCATTATTCAAGCAAAGACAGTGCATTTATATATGCGGCTCTGTCATTTCTGCAGCAGGAGTCTGTCTTAATTCTTTCAGTGTAATTTGATTTTGCCTCTTTTTATTAAGCTGCATTTACTATACAGAGGATATCATGGCCTTCTGAATGTATGCTTGCTGTTCTCTCTGAAAATTCCATCTTCCAAGTAGCTGTTTTTCTAGAACTGTTTTTTTTTTTCTATTAGAATCCTGTTACTATTTTGTCAGTGGCAGCAGAAAGCCGGGTTGTTTATTTGCGGTGGAGCAATCCTAGAGATCTGGAGCTTAGGTTTCCCCAGATCCCTAGTCCATAATGACACAGTATTCTGATTTTGGTCAAACCTCAGGATTTTTTGCCCATGGCCCAATAAATGGATGTACTCTCACTGCTTAAATCAGTAAAATGTGCTGTTGGTGTCCAATCCCCCAGTCCTTTGGTTACTTAGTAAGCCGATGCCGGCCTTCAGAGGCTTGTGGAGTTTCGGCACAGGAGTCGTCTCCTGTACATGGACCTCCTGTCAAGGTGGCCACTTCTTTTTTCTTTCTTTGATTGTTAAACCACATAGTTCTCTAGGGAAATAATTATGGATGAATGTATCATGGTGCTTCATGTATGAAACCAGAAGTGTCTGGTTTAGACAAAATGAGAATATTTTAAAGGGATTTCCACAAAGCCTAAGAAGTATCAGGAGGTCTTAAACTAAGTAAACTTATGTATTTGTTGGGGGGAAGTATGCAATATCCCTTTGAGTCATGGTTTCTATATGAATATATTATTGGCATATCTAACTATAGTGGCTCTTTCCCGAAGCCAAGGAGTGATTTCAAATTCAGTGTCTTTCAATATGTCACCAGCCTCCCGAGAGCAATCAGCGCAGCAGATGAACAGGGACAGTCAGAGAACCTGGAGGAAATCCGAAAGCACCAGGTCCTCCTCGCTGTCCTTAGCTCTCCACAAGCCCACATCAGCACCTCTGATCTGTCTGTTCACACCACTGCATTGCAAAAGTGTTGAGCTTACCTTGAACACCTTGGCAAAGACGCTGCAGGCTCCCCAAGTGCCATGCCTACAAAAAAGGAAAATGGGTTGCCAGGAAAAATCCTCTGCAACATTTCTATCTTTCTAGGTCTTTGGGCTCCCTTAAAACATTACATCTCAATTCAGACATGATTTTTGAACCACCAAAATACCTGTGTGGGTAGAAAACCAAGTTGTTCCCCAAACAATGTAGACATTCTAGGTCCTTATCTTCCAGTTTGTGTCTGCTGTCCCGAGCACCTCATTCCAGCTGATGGAAGAAGTTTCGGGATGAGTGGGTGGTTCACAGTTCCAAGGTAGCTGAGGAGTCCGTTACGCTGCACCACTAGAGAGGATCGAGGCTGTCCAGTCAAGCACAGAATTGATGTCACCTCACTACCTAATTCCAGGAGCGGCCCTGCCTCTTGCCTCAGCCATAGCTAATCTGAGGACCACCTCATCACACCAGAAACAGTGCCTTCCCCAGAAAGGATTCCCTGCAGAATCTGTCCTCATGAGACACTAGTTACTAATTTACAGGCTTGGGTAGTGTGCCCCATATCCACAGTCCAGCTTCCAAGGAGGCCAGGAAACACATACCAATATATCAAACAGCACCATACAGAGTTTCATAGGAGTATGTCTCTGACAAAATAATGGCAAATATCTACTGCGGAGTGTTTCTATGCTACTGATTTTTCAAAGTATCTAAGGATTACCAGGCATAGAGATGCATGGCTGCAACCCCAACAGTAAGAAGGGAGAAGTAGGAAGCTCAGGAGTTCAAGGGCAGCTTAGGGTACATAGTGAGACACTGTCTCATGAAATAAGTAGAAGGGGTTGGGGTCCAGTTTTCCATGGCTCTCTGATGAGATGCAGATTGATACTCCAATGGCAACATAATCCATTGAGGCCTCTTTGGGAGTCAGGCCATTTTTTTAAGTACTACTAAAGAACCATTGCCAAGTAACCTATGACATGCTGAGAGGGCAGTGCTCTAAAGGATAAAAACTAAAATTATAAGCAACTATCATATGAATGAATACATAACATAGATTTTATTCAATTAAGTATTTAACTTTCTGTTCTTATTTCATTCACCAGGGAGAGAACCCAATGTCTGGAGCATGCTAGGCAAATGTTCTGTCTCTAAGCTGTAGCCTCATCCCTCAACTCATCAATTACTGAGAGAACAGTATGATTTGAGAAGCTGTGTACATAAAGGCAATTTAAAAGCTTGCTTGGTTAGATTTAAACAAAACTAAACAAAATACTAGCTAGTGTTGGAAAATGCTCTAGACACAATTACTGGGATTATTCATCTCACTGAACATAAATTATTTGCATTTCTACTGAAAATAAATCTACAAACTCAACCACTCCTATGGAGCCACAAAAGGGCCAACCGGAGAGAAAACCAGACCCAGCATTGTGCAGAAAGAACATGTAATCATCTCCTCTGCCTTCTTCCAAGCTTGGGAATCACAGTTTTGACAGTCATAGCACTTAGAGTTGCACTGAATTTACACGAGAGTTTTTATCACGGGTCAGTCTCATCCATACATCGAAAGGAATGAGCAAAATAAATTAGAGAATTTAAATCCATTCTCAAATACATTCAAACCCAAATTCTTATAATTCATTTATTAACTCGGAGTTAGTGAGGTTCATATTTTGTTGGTGAATCCTTGTCTCCCTTACATCAGGAGGGTGGCAATGTGGCGCTTCTTCCAGTCATTTGTTCAGGTGTCAGCGTACTTGTGCTCTGTCCTCAGATCTTTCTCTTTCTTTCTTTCTTTCTTTCTCTCTCTCTCTCTCCCTCTCTCTCTCTCTCTTTCTTTCTTTCTTCCTTCCTTCCTTTATTAAAAATTTCTGCCTCCTCCTATCCCCCTATTTTCCTCCCATTCCCCCTCCCTCTCCAGTCCTAAGAGAAGTCATGGTGCCCTGCCCTGTGGGAAGTCCAAGGCCCTCCCCCCTCCATCCAGGTCTATAGGAAGGTGTGCATCCAAACAGACTAGGCTCCCAAAAAGCCAGTGCGTGCAGTAGAATCAAAACCCGGTATCATTATCATTGGCTTCTCAGTCTGCCCTTACTGTCAGCCACATTCAGAGAGTCCAGTTTGATCACATGCTCGTTCAATCCCAGTCCAGGTGGCCTTAGTGAGCTCCCATTAGATCGGTCACACCATTTCCGTGGGTGGACGCACCCTTCGTGGACCTGACATCCTTGCCTCAGATTTCTTTTTAAACATTTTCCTTCTGTGTAGAGTTTGGTTTTGAAATGACTAAATTTGTGGCTCTTCAAGTGTTACATGAGGAGGAGGCCCCTTGTTTGTGCCAGCCACCCAGCTAGCTTACACCTGAAATAACCACACAGAAACTGTATTAATTAAAACACTGCTTGGTCATTAGCTTCTAAACTTACATATTAGTTTAACCCATCTCCATTAATCTGTGTATCGCCACATGGCAGTGGCTTACCGGAGATTCTAACTGGCATCCATTTCAGGCGGAGAATCCAAAATTTTATCGACTGAGTTTTTCTGTCCTGCCCAGTTCCCACAATCGTTAAGTTCCAAAGAAATCACACAGAGGTCTACATTAGTTATAAACTGATTGGCCCGTTAGCTCAGGCTTCTTATTAACTCTTATAACTTATATAGCTCATAATTATCCCATTATTCTTATCTGTGTTAGCCTTGTGGCTCAGTACCTTATTCATCAGGGCAGTCACATCTTGCTTCTTCTGTGGTCGGGTCAGGACTGCAGAGAAATGGGCTTCCTCCTTTCCAGAATTCTCCTGTTCTCATTGACCTGCCTCTACTTCCTGTCTGGTTGTCCCACCTATACTTCCTGCCTGGCTACTGGCCAATAAGCATTTATTTAAAATATAATTGACAGAATACAGACCAGTCTCCCACACCATTCAAGTACAGACAAGCACAGCGCCACTGCTCATGGTCAGCAGTGCTAAAACATCCTGCACCAGTCAGGATCCATTAGAATCCTTATAGGCTTTGGTCTAGTTAACCCGACAATGGCTGATTATGAACAGCAAGTCCAAGAATCTAAGGGTTGTTCAGTCCATGAGGCTGATGTCTCAGATGATCTTCAGTATATGCCAGAATCCTAAAGAAGTGGGCTTTAACACCAGTGACAGAATGGACTTGCGAGCAAGGTGAGGGCAGGCAGGCAAAGAGTAAAACCTTCTTTCTCCCATGTCCTTATCATAGGCTTTCAGCAGAAGGTGTGACCCAAATAAGATCTGGATTAAAAGTGTATTATTCCTACTTCAAAGATTGGATTAGAAATAGCTATTGCCATTTCAAACTAAGCAGAAATCCCTCACAGCTGTGCCCTCCATATTTTGGGTTTTAATTAATTCCAGATATAGGCAAGTTAACAACCAAGAATAGCCAGAAATGCTACAATGAAAAATATGATAGCCCTACATAGAAAATCCTAATTAGTTCTCTGTGCCATGTTTTGACTTCTTTTGCTTGATGTTTTCCACCTGTTCTGGTATCAAAATTGAGATTGGCTTCTAAAGATTCAGTAGGATATATTTTTTCCTTATTTCATTTCACTAAAAGGGTGCTCCCCCACTTTTAAGTGGTTGTTGAGTTCAATGTACTACTCAGATTATCAATGAGAGACCCCACTCACTATGGGGAACTCACATGTGTTGTAGGAATCTATCAGAGCCACTGTATCTAGGGTAAACATGAGAACAGTATAGTTGTTTTCTAGAAGTGCTTTAACCTTGAAGAAATCTTGTTGGATATCAGTGATTGGTTTCTGTGATTTATAGAGCTGTTTTTCTGAGGCAGCTTTACAACCTCTATGCGACTTTGGTCACAAGATGCGCTGACACGCCTGCAACTCTTGGATTATTGGATAACGCAGGCAGTACACAGTAAGGAATAAAGTAGCAGGGGCTTGTCTTCAGAAAATCATATAGATTAGATCAGAAACTTTAGTGTTAGAGACTTGTTTACCCCCAAGACAACTTTGCTCAACAATCAATAAATATGGCTTTGTACAACTGTCTGAGGTTAGGTCTGTCAGAGGCTGGACCTTTCTGCTGTCACACTGGAAGACTAAAAGTTCATCTTGAAGTGATTTCTTTCTTCAATAGAGCCACACAACACAGAACACCCGGCACAAATGTAGAGGCTATCATACTTTTCCATAGGAAAAACTGAGCTCTGGAAAACACACACACACACACACACGCACACACACACACCTTCTATTAAGACAAATTGGTACACCATAATATAGAAATCACAGTGTGGTTACATATATGACTTAGAAAATAGAATCCGACTCATTTTTAGCAATATGAACCAGAAAAGACCGTACACATGTTCATAAGGGCTGCTTTACTTTAGCACCCAACAGTAACAACAAATAACCCTAATGTAATGTCCAAACATAAGTAGTGAATGGAACCATGAAATAATAATATAATAAATTCCTGAACAGAAGTAAATGCTAATGTATGTTTTCTATATTAAGAAATTTTTCAAAAGCATGATACTGAATAAAGACCAACTCTGAGAACACACACACACCATGAAATTTAAGTCACTAAATGGAGCATAGTGTTAGTCTGCTTATTAACACATAGTTAAAGTCATGAAAGCACAAACCAGAGGCATGACAGCAATTGCCTTCAGGAAGAAGAATACGATGCCCAAAGTTATTTCAGCTTGTTTTACAAAGTTGTAATTCTTTTATTTTGAGAATTCTGATGAAATGCAAAAATATGCTGCATATCTCTCTGGCCATCCCGACATAGACATAGCTCATAGACAGGGCTTACTGTATTTTACTTCTTTTTGGAAGAGAAGATTAATGGAAAGAGGGCCAAAATAAGGGGCGTATATGAGAATTGGGGAGCTCCAGCTTTTGAGTTTCAGCTCTGTCATTGCTCATTGCTGTAGTGCAATGCTAACTAGACTTTGACTATTACTTTGGAACCTGTAGCTAGTGCTTAAAGCTGAGCACTGTGGCTTGCTAATCGCCTTGCTTTCTAAAGGGAGCCTTCAGCTTCCCAGGACAAGTGCTCTTGGGATGAACTAGAGGGGCAGAACTAGCCCTGCCTCTGTTTGAGTTTTACCAGAGATCACTGGAAAAGCTCTCGCTGCGTCCTGGGGAGGGTTGCACTGTGGCTGCACCACCACCATCACCACCATCACCACCGTTCCTTTCTGCCTTCACACCCAGACGAGGCAAGGAAACTCCAAAAGAAACATCCATGAAGACTCAAGGCTGAGAACCTGCATAAATTTGAAGTTAGTATCTGAGTTGGACTTTACCAGTGAACTTGCAGGTTGATACTGGGCCAGTCTCAAGCCTGGCAGAACACATTCAGATGGAAGATCCAGATGGCTCTGGTGTTTTCGACTTTCTCAGCCGCGCTCCCTGCTGCTTCCCTGCCACCCCCTTTCTCTTGTGCTCTTTTCCTCTAGGTATGGCTTACAAATTACCATCTATATCTAGAACCCTTTGGCCAATTTACAGTCAAGTACACAAACCCTTCCCATTAACTAGCGCTGGAAGCCAAAGGCAGCACCCTACACAGCTCAGGGAACGACCAGAAGTCCCTCACAGTTCACTTCACCTCTTATGGGTCAGATTCAACACCATCAACAGGTTCCAGAAAAATCCCTCCCCACCCCCACCTGCCTCAGTAAAGCCTTCATTCCAGTGCCATCGCACTTGTCTTCAATGAGTTGTGTGGAAATGTGTAAACCAGTCACTGGCATGAGACCCTCTGCCAACTGGCAATAGCAACTTGACCACAAATAACATAAGCACCCAGAAATGTCTGTGGGAGAGAGAGTTAGTTCACTCTCCTCAGCTTCATTCCCTTACTAGATTCTAACTAACTCAAGGCTCAGCCTCAGGAGGAGACTCACGCGATCACTGTCTACAAGCATAGCTGACACAAGCTAATCAAACAACCTACTCTGGAAATTGAGTCAGAGCCCTCTTTAGCTTCTCTGCCCCTGGTGACAGTCCTGTGCAGAAGTCCATTCTCTCTATGCAGACCACACGATTATAAATTCTGCCAAACCATTGGCTCTCCACTGGGGTGAGTGGGTCTCCTTTTTAAAATATATTTTTATTAATATTTATTGAGCTCTACATTTTTCTCTGCTCCTCTCCCTGCCTCTCCCCTCCCCCTTCAGCCCTCCCCCAAGGTCCCCATGCTTCCAATTTACTCAGGAGATCTTGTCTTCTTCTCTCCATTCTTCTGCAGAGCTACTCCATTAATACTCCAACTGGAAGAAGAAGCTTTAAGAATCTAGCAAGTTGAGATTTACATCATCCTTCAAAGAAAGAAGCAGGCTGTGTGCCTATGCATTTAAGAATCACATCATAGAGATTGTCGTAGGGTTTCCGTTGCTGTGATGAAACAATATAACCAAAAGGCAAGCTGGGGAAAGAAGGCTTTATTTGGCTTACATTTCCACAGTCCACCATTGAAGGACGTCAGGATAGGAACTTAAACAAAGCAGGAACCTGGATGCAGACACTGATGTAGATGCCATGGAGGAGTTCTGCTTACTGGTTTGCTCCTCATGACTTGCTCAGCCTGCTTTCTTAGAGAACTATTGTAGAAGGAGCAGAGGGCTGTGTTGTCTCCCCAGATCCCAGCTAGCTTATCTCCGAAATAATTACATGGAAACTGTATTCTTTTAATCACTGCCTGGCCCATTACCACCAGCCTCTTATTGGCTAACTCTCACATATTGCTTTAACCCATATTTAGTAATCTGTGTAGCACCACGAGGTGGTGGCTTACCAGGAAAGATCCTAACCTGCATCTGTCTCGGAGAGGAGAATCATGGTGACTGCCTCATTGCCTTTTCCTCCCAGCATTCTGTTCTGTTTACTCCGCCTACCTAATTTTCTGTCCTATCAAAGGGCCAAGGCAGTTTCTTTATTAACCAATGAAAGTAACACATAGACAGATGACCCTCCTCCATTAGAGAACCCAGGACCACAGCCCAGGGATGGAACCACCCACAATGGGTTGGACCCTCCCATCAATCAATAATCAAGAATATGACTTACAATGGATCTTATGGAGCCATCTTCTCCTTTGAGGCCTCCTTTCAGATGACTCTAGTTTGTGTGTCAAATCGACATAAGCCTAGCCAGCACAGAGATACAAACATTAAATGTGTCCATTTCAGCTTCTTTATCCGATCTGGTAAAAAGTTAGTATCATAGCTCGCTTCTCCATCACTGTGATAAAATACTGACCAAATCAACTTGAAGGCAGGAAAAAAGTTTATTTGGCTTATGGGTAGTAGTCCCTCATCAAGGGAAGCCAAGGCAGGTACTCAAGATGGGAACCTGGAGGCAGGAACTGAAGCAGAAGCTATGGAGGGGTGCTGCTGACTGGCTGCTTCCCCATGGCTGTACAGTTACTTTTCATCTGTAATCCAGATCACCTGTCCAAGATCGGCACCATTCATTGTGAGAGGAGCCCTTCTCCATCAATATCAGTCAGGAAGGAGCTCCCTGCAGATATCCCAAAGGCCAATCTGATAGAATCAGTTCCTGGTTAACAGTCTGTCTCTCTTCCAGGTTTCTCTGGTTTGTAACAAGTTGACAAGAACTAGCCAGCAAAGCTAGTTATTGAAGATAGTTGTTTATTGGATTTGGTCAAGGCATAAAAACAGAATGCAGAAAGTGGCATACACAAGTTTTCAAAGTCAGACAAAAAATATACTCTAATTTTTAAAAATCAACTGGTATATTAGTAATATCAATGATATTACTAATCATTCTTACTCTTTGTTACAGTGGGAAATTGTGTCGGCTTTTTCTTTAGTTAGCCAGGGTTTTTTTGCATGTGTGTATATGGATATGCTTTCCTGTGGCTGTGGCTGCACTGTGCATGCACATGTGTGTGGAAGGCAGAAGACAACCTCAGGTGTCATTCTTTGGGCACTGGGTACTGTCTACCTTTATCTGTTGTTGTTTAATCAATGTCTCTCTTTGACTCTGAACTTACCAAGTAGAGAGGCCAGGCTGACTGGCCAGGAAGCACCAGGGCCTTTTTCTGCTTCTCTAGGGTAAGGTTACAAGTGCACATCACCACACCTGACTGGTTTGTTTAAAGATGAGTTTTAGGAATTGAACTCCTGTCCCTGTGCTTTCCATGGAAGCCGTTTGCTGACTGAACTGTCTCCGAGTCCCCGTTTATTATCTTCTTATTTAGAAAAGTAAATGGATTCAAAGGCTGTCACCCATGGAGTTCATAAAAACATTTCAATTTTTTATTCATAAATAGCATTACAGGTTTAGTGAGTGATGATCAAAACGACCTATGAAATGTAAAGAAATTACTAATGGGGAACAAATTAAATGATTGATTATATTTTATTTACCTCAAAAGCAACTGAGGCTATTCTATAGCATTTATTAATAAAAGAAATCTAACCACTCAATGAGGATAATAATAATAATAATGACAATAATCCCAAAGACTGAATGAAAGAGATAGAATATTTTTAAATGAAAAAAGTTCACTAGTGAGTACAGTATATATATTTATGAGCATATTTAATGAGCATATTGCTTCCTCCTAAGCCTTTGACTTATTAAATCTTCATATTATAAGAAGTGCTGTGATTGTTAGCTTTTTCAAGTACAAGAAAATCAAGTTAAGCATGAGGTCACAGTTGAAGGCTGTCACAAATCTCCCGGAGAATTCAGTAGCCGAGATGTATAGAAAATGCTTAACAAACTATTTCAGAGACGAACAGGCTATGGAAGACAGTGGCTCACAATAAACAAATTACATCGCAAAGCAATGACTTCATTCAGTTTGGATTTATCTTTTCCATCAAAAATGATCTTCCTGCTGAAAAGAACAGAATAAACATCATTAGGAAATTGAAGACCCAGCTGCAAAAGAGAGTTTGAAACAAGACGCGTCATCATACTAAATGGATTCATTTGGGTTAAGGCAAAACGCAGGCATGGCTATGGTAGCCTCTCGGGAAGGCTGAGGAGCAAGGCCTGGGGCCTAAAGCCGAGATGAACAGACGCCTGGATCTTCAGAAGTGAGGAAAAGTTAGAATTGTGTGCATCTCTGGCAAACGTTGGTAAGCAGAAGGTGTCACAAGCCCTTGCGAAAGCCATGGTGACTGCCAGGCGTCTGTGTGAGCTTCCTAAGGAAGAGACTGCCAAACAAAGCTCGGGGCCTGTCGGTGTCAGGGGCACGGGAAGCAGGCCGGCTGCCTTTGTGCTTTCGAGCTATGGCACTGAGGAGAGGAAACGGCTCTAAAACGACAGTGGCGTGTCACATGGCATGCGATGAGCAAACAGAGGAAACCCTAACCATCTGCACTCCTCATCCAAAGCCAGGATTTCTAAAGTAGGTTAGATTGCTTGAGAATTTAGCTTTCCACAGAGCCCGGGAAATCGAAGGCTGGGCAGGTGACTAGTGAGCAGGTGGCATGGCCAGCTTGAAACAGGCTATAGGCTCAAAACAGGTAGCCTTTGGGCTTGCCAATTGGTTGAGAAAATGTCTCGTTGCAATAAACCCAGGAAAATCAACTTTAAAATAAATGCCACCTGCAGCAGAACCCAAAGTGTTTACAGATCTGTGCCTGAAAAAAAAAAAATCCAGAGATTCCTAATCTCATGAAGAGGCCTTGATGCCTCATGCATAATCAAGGTTACCTGCTGATATCACTAATGGAAAAGAGAAGAGGTAATCAAATTAAATTGATTGTCTTCTGACTGAGGAAATGATGAGTTAACAGAAGGGTGGCAAGCCACATGGTGCCGAGAACAACGGAGCCAAGGAATAAGAATTTGGCTGCGTTTATCCAGTTGGGTCCAATGAAGACCAACACTGTCTGTCCCACAGAGTGTTTTGCTAATATTTTGATGACTCTTCCTCTAGCCATTTTTGTAAAGCATATTGCAAATTATTATATACTTTAAACTGTTTGCCCATTTTAATAAAAACCAGCATAGAAGTATAATGATATTTCCATCATAGTATCCCTTCATGTGAAAAAGCTGCACTTTAGCTAACTACTGGCTTAATTCTTATTTTTAATTTTGGGTGAGTACCAAGATTCTGCAAAAGCACAAACCTTTCGTTCTGTTTTTTTTTTTTTTCTCATTTTCTCGAGGTAGATTTTAGAAATGCCATTGCAGAGCTGGGAAACCATGACAGCTTCAAGCCCTTGACATGCATTAACTAATTGCTTCCCTTGCTTATCAGTGTGTTCCTCCTTCACAACACATCCTTGATGATTCACAAGGTGACATGCACTTCATTTGAATTCCTGTTTCTTAATGAAGCTGAGTTTTTTCATATGTGATTTGCCGTTTGATTTTTCTCCTTTGTGATTTGTATGGTCGTGCCTCTGTCTACTTAGTTACTTAATTTTTGCTGTTAATTTAATGATCTCTTAAAGGTAAAGAAATCAAACACTTATTTGACATCTATTGACAATTATCTTTACCACTTTTCTCTATTTAAGTGGTTTCTCCGTTTTCTGCTTCTACATAATAAAAATATTTACTTTCCTTTGTTGTTCTCTCATTTTTTATTTTAAAAAGCCTTTGTGATCTTCACATTTGAAATATTCCTTTCTTTTAGTACAGATTTTATAATGGTCTTATTAATGATATCTAACTAGCCCAGGGAATATTTTAAAATATGGTATGATTCCTGCTGAATGAGGGAAAGTCTGTTTCCTTCATTGGAGTGGCACTCGGTATAAAGACCACACTCCAAGGACAGTTCCATGTCCAGGAGTAATCACCCAATACAAACCAGACTCGATGGGAATTTCTATGACGAAGAGAGCGATCACAGAAAGTTGAGTGGGTTAGAAGGTAAGGGGGATATGGAAGGAGTTAGGGGAGGGGAACGAATATGACAAAAATACAGTGTATGAAATTCTCAAAGTACAAATTAAAAAGAAAAGAGGAGTGAACACTGTCTAATTAAAATAGTGTGACTCTTTTTAGTACAAAGAACTGCATTGCTTCCTAGATTAAAATCCAGATGCTGAAAGTTCTGTACTAGATCCAGGCAGATCCATCAACATTCCAAATTCTTCTAAAAATAACCAAGAAAGTGGTGTCACTCTATGAAGTAAAAGAGCCAAAAGATATTGACAGTCTCCTAGCGATTTGCAGCTCATCCTATTGTTGAAATGCCTTGTCAGCATCCTTGCCAAGTGATAATTACACTCATCTTCACTGTCTTCTAAGATAGTTGACCTTGTCCTTAGAAAGCTTTAGGTCTTAGACGTTTTATATAGAATAAAGTGAGTATCCTTGAAACATATCATGTGAGTAGGTTTCAGTCCCCATGATACCTAAACATCTACCCCATTTTTAAAGATAGTTCTTCTGTAATCGCTGAATCTTTTATTCTCAAACTAAGAATAATCCTTACTCCGCTCAGTGCCTCATCGAAGATGAGATTTCTAATCTTCTCCTCATTGGTTTACCTAGAAACTCTAATTAGTTTCTCTATTTTGAATTAATCCGAGCTGTGGGCAAGTACACAGTGAAGAAGTGGTGTTTCATTTTTCCCTTAAGACACAGTTCTGTGACTGACCACAGGATCCCAGTTGAGCTGGAGAGACCCATCTGCATAACCGAAGCACACTCTTCTCTAAAACAGAGCATCATAAAAGGAAAGTGGTGAGCAGAACTCATGACAGACAACAACAGACTTCAAGAGTTATACATTCTAAAGTCACCCTCAATAAGTGTCCAAATATCAAGTCTCCTTCGTCACCTCTACTCAAAGATTACAGAAAGACAAACATCAAACCATCCGAGGGTCAAAAAGAAAGCCGGGTCTACCTCAAGAAGAAACTGGGGGATCCCACGTGTGACTCCATAGAAAGCTGGCTTTTGAACAAATTCCCCACTAATATGTGGGAAAACAATCAGGAAGAGAGAGATGGCATCTTCACTCACCAAAGACAGCCCTTCTCATTTGTTTCCTTTGTTTTGCTGTGTTGTGTGACAGGGTCTTCCATAGCCAAGACTGACCTTAAATTGGAGACCTGCCTCTGCCTCCCAAGTACTGAGACTGCAGGGCTGTACCACTACTCTTGGTTTATTGCTTCCCTCTTTTTTTTTTCTTCTTCCTTCCCATTATAGCTGAGTGTAGAAGACTACAGGGGAGATTAACCTGTCACAGACCACGTCCCTTGGGCCCTGCTCCTGAGGAGTGACTGAGCAGAGTAGCAAAGCTGAGGAGAGCTGATCCCCAGACCTTGAAACCCAGACTGAAGCCTGCCCTGGGAGGGGACAGGAAGAGAGGTGGAAAGAGTTCAGAGGCTGGGATGTAGCCACTAATAGAGCACTTGCTTCCCAAGTGTGAGGACCAGGGTTTGATACCTAGCCCCACAAAAAGGAAAGGAAGACAAGGAAATAAACACGCACAGAACTCAGATTGAAGCTTTTAATCAGAGACGATGGAAAGAAACCTTTGAAATCTGCTAAGATCTCATTGGGGGACTGGAAGAATATTTAAATCGAGTGTACAATCTCTACCGCAGCACAATTAGCAGCTCTGTGTCCCTATTCCCCAGAGGGGTACTTGCTCCATACGATAGCTGTAAAGCTCCCTGGTATTGCTTTGCTTTGTTATTTTAAGGTCCATTTTCAGGAAAATTCCAAAGCTAATTAGGGCCAGTTCAGATGGCTACAAGATATCCATTGCCCTGCACATCATCCCTGAAATTCTCTTCATACTGTTCAGCAAGGCCCTGAGCACCTACGGTTTGAAACATCTGTATTACTACTTGAGCCAACTTCGAATTTTTGCTTTGCAGCCAAAATATACTTAAAGAAAAGAAAAGAAAAGAAAAAAAAGTAAGAAAAAAAAACCCCTTTGGTGAACATAGAGGAGAGTATTTGAAAGCTGTGCTTCAAAGCAGCATTATGTTCTCCTGGTAGCAATTGTTTAATACCAAAATTTGTATTACTCAGGGGCTGAGCAGATGACTCCGAAGGTAGTGTGCCTGCCACACAAGCATGAGGACCTGAGTGCAGATTTCCAGCAACCATGACTACTCCGGGCCGATCCATAACTCCAATTCTAGGTGAAAGATTGCAGATCTTCAGAGCTCTCTGGCCGACCAGTCAAGCCAAGCTGAGTGAGAGACCCATCTCATAGAGATAAGGAAGAGAGCAACAGAGGAAGTCAGCTGATTCTATTGCTGGTCACCTCACACACACACACACACACACACACACACACACACACACACACACACTACACACACATAAATGCATTATGCACACACACGAATACAATATACACACATACTACACACGCATACACACACTACACACACATAAATGTGATATGTACACATACTACACACACTGCATATACATACGCACACATATACTACACACACAAGCATTATATGCACACATACTACACACACATAGCACATACATACACAAATACACTATACACACATACACTACACACACATAAATGTGATATGCACACATGCTACACACCTATAAATACAATATACACACATACATTATATGCACACATACTACACATGCATACCACACACACACAAATACACTATCTACACATACACTACAAATACACACACAAATACACTATACACACACTACAAAATATAAACCAAAATTTTTAATCTCCATTTACTTATATATTCTTCTAGTAGAGAACTATGGTAAGCAGACCACTAAGAGGTTTTAATTAGAAATAATTTTCACTAAAGTGTTTCTCTGGGTCATGTGAAATGGGGATATGAATTAAAGGAGAAAAGCAAAAGTTGTACTATCAGATGCCGGGAGGGTTGGTTTGTGGTTTTGGTTCTTTGTGATGCTGGGGACCAAACTCAGGTTCCTGGGCATGTAAGGCAGGAGCTCCATCATACAGTCACACGCCCAGTATGAGCCAGAGTTTTTAACTGTCAATGACAAGCACCAGACCATTGTTATTTACATCCTGTTAAATAAGATAGAGAAATATGTCACTTTCCTTAAAACAATAGGATCTGTATTACAGGAGAAATTACATCCTTTTAAAAAATTGTAGTAACAACTTCTCAACTTTTAACAATCTTCACATTTAATAACTTGAATAGCAATAATTTAGCTTAAAATATGAAAAATAAAATTAGCCTGTATTTCAACAGGAGTTCTTTGAATAAAAAAATAATCTCAAATTACAGAATTAACAAAGATCTCATCTTTTTCTTAATGTGAAATTGATATTCAGATAGTTTAATTATTAGGTAACAATTATAGAAATTAGGAAAATGAAAATAAACTTTAATTTTTCTGTACATGAGTCCTGAAAATAATTCCAGGGGTAGTTTAAAACATTTCAATCTGAATTGTACATAGTTACATGATTATTTTAAATAGAATTTTAATCTCTTTTTAATAGATGTCTTGGTTACAAATCACTTCATTTTTAACTTATAAAATTTTCTTGGTATTACCTGCAAGACATATAAAGGAGGATACACAAATTTTCACGAATTTGGAACAGATGGGTCTAAATATGAGGGTGCACACATACACGTGTGTTCATGTGTATACAGAGGTCGGAAGACAGCCTCCACCTTTTGTTTGAGACAGAATCTTGCTGTGCCAGACCTTTGCCAAGTAAGCCAGGCTAGTTGTCCGGCATCTACCAACTCCAAGCATTTACCAGCCTGCACTGACCATGCTACCTACCACTCACACCATCTGGCTTTAGAGGTGAGTTCTACAGTTTCCCAACTCAAGTCCGCATGCTCCCAAGACTTCACCAACTGAGTCAACTTACCAGTCACTGTAAATGTTGACAGTTCTCTCATTAAAAGGTTGAGCCCAACTCTGCCCTGCCCCTTCTGAGAGCCAGCGGGACTTGCTGCAGTTCTAACAAATAGGACTTCATGGAAATGACCTGAAGTGCTGAAGGTAGGCGTGAAGAATTGAAGCGTCTTCCTTTCTTCCTTGCATTGCCCACTCTGGAACATCCACTGTCATGTCGTGAGGACGCATGAGCACCATTATGGAGAAGCACTAAAGCTTTCTAGTGCTGGAGTTTGGGGGTTGAATGTTTGAAAAAAAATCCATCTGTGAAAGAAAGACCTGGTCTCCAGGGAGGTGCTGTTAGGAGGCTGTGGTAATTTCAGGGCAACAGTTCCCAACCCGTGGGTCGTGATCCCTTTCAGGGTCAAACAACCCTTTCACAGGGGTCACAAGTCAGATGTCCTGCATGTCAGATATCTACATGATGATTCACAGCAGTAGCCAAGTTAGTTATGAAGTAGCAACAAAAATAATTTGATGGTTGGGGTCACCACCGCATGAGGAACTGTATTAGAGTGTTGAAACCCACTACTTGAGGAGGCGGAGCCTTGTAGAAGGATCTTAGGTTAATGGGAACCTGGTCCCAATGGGAATTTGGACATCTTGACCTGTCTGGCCTTCCTGCTTGGTTTCTTCACTTATAAGGTTAGCAGGTTTGCACTGCTAGGCACGCCTGCCGTGTGCTGCTTTGTCACAGATATGGAACAAAAGGGTCAATGAATCATGGATCAACACTCTGGAACTAAATTCCAAAATAGACCTCTTCTCTTCGTGAGCAAACTTTCTCAGGTGCTTTGTTATAATGACAAAAAATCGAACACGCCTGTCAGACAGAAGTGTGAGTCGTCTTGGAACCAGACTCCTGGCTCCAGCCTCCCCACCAGTGAAGCACATATGGGCGATCCTCAACTAGAAACGACCAACTAAACTGATCCTGAGTTCCTCAGCTACAGAAACCACATGGATTGTTAAACGTTTCTTGCTACTTAGAGAGGTTAAACTTGAGGACAACTTGATGGGGATTTGATGCTCTTTTATTTCATTTTTTAATTAGCATCAAGGTAAGAGGTAACCTGTGGCGTTTTCTTACAAACTTTGGGCGACCCTTTTCACTGTTCTCAGCTCCATCCACCCCTCTCCCTGTCTTCCTATTGACCAGCTCCATCCTTATTACACCCTTCCACCACTACAGTGCCCTTCTAATTTCATATCCCAATTCTCTGTTGTCCTCTCCACTCCTTTGAAGGCCCCTCCTCTGGATCTCATGCTCCTTTTCTCATTTCTTAACTTCTACCCACTCCCACTCCCACATAAACATGCAAATATGAAAATTAGAATCTGAGACCCACATAGGACAGAGAAAGTGGTATTTGTCTTCCTGAGCCTGGGATACTTCAGTTAATTTAATATTCTCCAATTCCATTCATTTCCTGAAATTTCCATAATTTCATTTTTCCTTATGGTTGAAGGAAATTCCATTGTACATATAGCCCATACTTGTGTTACCCATTCATTTGTTAATGGGCGCCTAGCCTGATTCCACTTCCTTGCTATTATGAATAGAGCAGCAACAATGCGCAAGAATTCCTACAGTAGGATAGAGTCCTTTGGACATTTGCCCAGGAATGATACAGCTGGGTCATGTGGCAGTGCTATTTTTAGGCTCTTTTTTAGGAACTTCCACACTGATTTCCCTAGTGGCTGTACCAGTTTAGACCCTTACTAACAGTGAATAAGAGTTCTTCTTCCCCGCGTCCATATCAGTATTTGTTAGCACTTCTTTTCTTGAAGACAGCCATTTTGACTCAGATGAGGTAGAGGCTTGAAGTAGTTTTAATTTGTGTTTCCCTAATGGCTAAGGATGCCCAGTGCCTTTCAAAATATTCCTCTGTGTTTCCTCTGAGAGCCGTCTGTCTGGTTTATTGCCTGTTGGATACTTCTCTTTTGGGTCAATGTTCAATAAGTATGAAAATCTCTAGACTCTCGGCTTTGCTCCGTGTCTCTTCATCTTGCTGTAACAAAAGGTCCACCTCTTGGCACAGGCTCACAGACTAGGCTTTAAATGGCAGCCCCCTTGACATCTTGCTGCTGCCCTCCTCACAGTTGTCCTTTAATCCTGGTTTCTACCCATACTCTCCAAAATCCTTAATGGACCTTTCTCTCTCTTTTCTAGGTATTGGCTTCTGAACTGGTGCCAAGCTCTGGTACACAGTTGTGTCTAAGACATGTGCTGTAACTTTTGGAAAATGCAGGTGGAAGTTTCTTTAAAGGGAAAGGGAGCATTTACCAGGTGCTTAGATGTTCATGGCCTTCTGGCATCCTTATCAAGTGGGCCCTGTGTCATTGGTGCCGCATTTCAAACCAGTCTAACTGGAATGCAGTGGTTGGCTACCGTGCCCCCCCACCACGCTCCCGCTATCATTTGCTTCCACAGACAATCTCTGCCGCTCCCTGATGTACTCACCACCAACACAAACCCATGCGGTGCCCAGAACTGCCCTGTATTGTGACCAGCTCTGATATCCATTACACCGAAAGTTCCCCTAAAGACCTTTGATTCTCTGTCCCAGGTAATCTGCTTCAACTTACTGTGATCTGTTCGGTTTGTGTACAAACATAATTCTAAATTAGTTCTTTTGATTAAACAATAAAATTTAGCTTCAAAGGAAAACTGTAAATTATTTTGCCTGTCAATTTTGTGTGGGTTAAGCAATCAGGACATCATGTCAATTATTGTAAACGTGTATACCCAGTTTTTTTTTTAATCTACTCATATACTTAGAAAATTTGGATTCTGAAAGCAAGGTACAGAAGCTGGAGGTGGAGTGTTGGATTTAGAAGGAGGTTTTTGAGAAAGCCCTGTCTGCTCCAATGTAACCCTGCCACAGTGGCAGTTCTCAGCCTGTGAGTCACGACCCCTTTAGGTTCACAGTGGCCACCTAAGATCATCTTGCATATCAGATATTTACATTACAATTCATAACAGTATCATAACTACAGGTATGAAGTAGCCACAGAAATAATGTTATGATTGGAGTTCGCCACAACTGAGGAACTGTAATAAAAGGTCACAGCCTTAGGAAGGCTGGGAACCACGGCTCCAGAACATTCTGGTTCTAGATAGGATAATTAACCCATCTGCATTGTCTTCATCATGAGTGGAGACAGTTACAGATCCAGACCCTGACAAGCAAATGAGTCAATGCATGTGCCTAGAATACAGACACACTCAGGAGCTGTTGGCCGTCAGCAGGGGCTCTATGCTCACTTGCATGCAATGGATATCTTTACCTTCTCTGAGTGGTGTGTCAGCAGCGCAGACCACAAGTTTTATTTCTTTGTATCTTCTTGTTGTGCCAATGCAATACAACTCACAAACATGCTCACAGCTGTCTTCACCAGCTCCCCCAGGTAAGACAGGCAAAGATAAGAACCTCAACAGGAGTACAAGCCAGCTGTGGCTTTTCTCTGAATCTCGGTAGCTTATGGCACTAAACAATGGCGTCGGGGCTAGAGAAGTGGCTCAGTGCTTAATGAGCGTAAGCCACTCTTATAGAGGCCCCAAGTTTAGCTCCCAACACCTATGTCAGTTGGCCCAATACTGTCTGTAACTCCAACTCCGGGGGGATCCCACCCCTCTGGCCTCCACAGGAATTTGTACTCTCCTGCATTAACATGCACTCATACATGCACACACAGGCATGTATACACACAAGACCAAAGAAATCGTTAATAGGTGTCATGATAGTCAGGATGCTGTGTGGTAGAATTGGGAAACAACTGAAACTGTCCATGAAGAGAATAAAATCCTGTGGTTCTCAACCTGTAGGTCGTGACCCTTCTAGGGGTCAAATGACCTTTTCATAGAGGTCACCTTTGACCATCGGAAAACATAGATATTCACATTGCGATTCATACCAGTAGCAAAATTACAGTTATGAAGTAGCAACAAAATCATTTTGTGGCCCGGGGTCACCACATCATGAGGAACTGTATTAAAGGGTCCAGCATCAGGAAGGTTGAGAATCATGGCTCTAGACAGTTCTAGCCACATGTAATTTAATGCGACAGCCAAATTCTAAGGCAAAGCGCCGACACACTGGGTGTTCGCTGGATTGTGTGTTTACTCGATCCTAACTTTAAGTGAAAGTAAGGGTCGCATCAGCCTCGGAGCAGGTTGTCGCCACATTAGCACCACCGGCTTTAGAGAGAACTCATTGCCTTGGCTCCACCACATCTGCAAGAAATTGCCTACCAACTGCAGCTGGATGTGCCTCTCAAGGTAGCAGTTACCAGCTGCACAATATTTGTTTGGTCCTGTTTAAAACAGTGCTAACTTGTGTGCCAGCTACTGTAGGCTCCAGATTCTATTCATTAGGGATGGAAAAGCTAAGCCAGCGGCTTGTTCCCTGGCAGCCTGTGCCAGTTTGCTTCCAAAACTCTGCCTCAAGTCCCCGCGGGCCCGCGAGAGACTCCAAGATAATGGCGAGGCTCTTCCAGGGCATTGCTTCTGAGGGTGGTCCACTCGTGATTTGCATAATAATCACCTGGGGGAAACAAACTTCTTTAAAATCAAATTTAAATTTCAGTCCCTTTCCTAGATCATAAGAGGTCAAAATCCCTGGGGACAGCCTCTGGAATCTGTACTTTCGTCACTTATATTCTTCCACAGGGCACACTTTGAGACCCAAAGTCATCTGGAGCCTGCTCTAAAAGGAATTGTTTCTCGGGAAACCAATTGGGATTTTTCCCCAGCTAGAAACTGTTGACTGCTTTTCCTCATTATCTCCCACTGCTCTGTTATTCAAGGTTCAGTAAACTCTCATCTGTTTAATCGCTCTCCGCAACAATTAAAATCTTTGCTGCTAAGTTTCGCTAGTTGGTAAAGCCCAGATATAAACTATCTCGGTTCTTTATGAGCACTGCCCTCGTGGGAGTCTGTGTCCCCTGTTCATTGTGAGAGAGCCTGTGTCTCTCCTTAGAATACGCAAAGCTCCTAGAGCATGCGCAATGGGTAAATATGCGTTACCATGGCATCATGCTCCTTTGTGGCTTCCCTTGTAACAGATTTAGTTGTAAACATCTTTCTTGGCTAAGTTCCTTAATTGTGGGACTCTTTGTGCTCTAGCAAGTGGAGGATATATGTGAGCAGCCTTTGAGTACATTTGATGTGCTGACGTTGATTCTGACGCTAGGGTGAAAGGACGCGCCTCCAGCCCAGTTCATCACCTGGTCAGCCCTGGCATTTCAATGTGCGTGGAGTGAATGATCAAATGAATACCGCTTCTCTGCTACCCAAGCACATCCTGCTAAGAACCCCGTCCCAAAGGCCCGTGGGCTCTAACATAATGCGTAACAGGCCCTTATGGTTTTGATAGCTCCCGCTATTTACATCTTTCTTCTTTCAAGTTGTTTCCTTACCTTCTCTCTTACACGTACTTCTTTATTTTCGTCCTATCTTGCCCATTTCTTTGATTCTCTGAGTAAAACTTTCCCCGAGAACTTAAGCTGCCCCTCTGGGTTCATGGATATACTAAAACATGTTCTTTTTTCTTTTAGGTCATTACTGAAAGTAAACCTTCTCAAAAACATGAAAATTCTGCTGCTCCAAGCTCTTTCCAACCTTGACTTTTTAAGCAAATTTTCTTTTTGTACCAACTGCTGCCTAATAATCCACTTTTACTTCATGTCAATAAACAGATCAAAGGAGAATTAATCCAGAGCAAAAATTCTGAGCTCTGGGTCTCAGTATACTATCCAGACTTAGGGGTAAAGTTTGGGCCATGTCTGTGTTTTCTGGAGAGTTCACTACTCATTAAATACTTGAGAGTGTCGTTTTTCTTAGATGTAGTGCATAGCTTTACCGAAGGAAGTATTCTATGTCAATTGGCCCAAATAGGGTGTGGCAAAGGTCTGCCTAAGACAATTCCAGACTGCACCTGTTGACCCAGTGTAACTATTTATTACCAATGTATACAGTGTAGCCACTAGAACACCCATCTAGTCGCCCACTTGCGATCCTTAAGTCTTAGATAAAATAAGAGTGCTACTTTTTAAAATCTTCCCCTACCCTTTCTTCTCACATCTTCCTACTTCTCTAACTCTCCTATTGTAAACAACAGATGAGCTAAATAATTACCTCTTCCAAATTACCCTAGGCCTTGGCGTTTGTTACTGGAGATCTGATACGTCAGACAAAATTATTTGATGATAATGATGACTGAAACCATAGCCATGTCATTACAGGGAGATGTCCAGTTACCCTTTGCCTTATAAAAATCCATTAAAATGCATTTCTACAACTAATTAACTGTGACTTTTCTAGTTAGTAAAGCATAAATGCACAAATATTTAATGAGCACCTACTATGTAGTAGATACTGTCCTAACCACTGTGAATGTAAATGTTAACAAAAGATTTGTGCTTTCATAGTAGTAAACATCTAAAAAAGATAAATGAGGGCAATGAAGAAATAGAGAAAATGAAATATAGAGATGGGACATAGCAGATGCTGTTTGGGACACAGATAAAAGTTGGTTACAGAGAAATCGCAATATAGCACTCTAAAAAAACCCCCGCATTTTGTTGTTTTTGTTGTTGTTTCCAAGGTGAAGGTGGCCCCATTGACAAGAGCCTCCAAGGGCCAAGCTTCCTTCAGTTTCCCCATCCATCCTACAGGGTAGTGTCCTCATACACGTGGTCTGAACAGTGCATCAGCACCATGTCTGCATTTAGCCAGCAAGAATGAAGAAGTCCAGAGCACTTGCCTCCTGTCAAGAAACCCTATAAGCAATGAGCCTAAGTTCCTCTCCCTCCCATGGCCCACACTTAATCACACCGCTTCAACAATTACAACACTGTCTTGGGCTTGGAAACATAGTCTCTAGTTGAGCTAAGAGTTGGGGAGTTCTATTATTTTAATAGTGAGAGAGGAAAAGACACAAGCTGTCATTGCTGACATGATTTTTCCTACCATACTTTGAGCTGGAGAGACAAAGACTTTTCCAATGAGTTCTGTGCAGAGAAGTTTTTAATTAGAGAAGACTTCTGGGGAGGGGGGATTTGATACGAGGGCTGACAGACACAAAGGCGGCAGTCACGTGAGCGTTAAAAACTAGCAATTGCGCCTGTTGTCGCAAAGTAACTATTCACTTCCGACATAGACACTTCGGTCACTAGATCATCTAGTCACCCTACTGGGGATCCTTAAGTCTTAGATAAAATAAGAGTACAGTTAAGTTAGATAAGTTAAGATCAATAGACCTGTATGTGCTCCAAATTCATTTTTAATTCATTTTTGGTTTAGATTTTCGTCGTTATTCTATGTGCTTATTTAAGATAATCTCACTAGCAGAACACATCTTGAGATACATTTGAAAACGTATGTCATATAAGTAATTTTTTTTAATTGGAGAGATTTTTAATTCTGCTCATATATTGTGCCTAGATACTTCTGGTATAACTGATCCATAGTTACACTGAAGGGCTTACACAGAAACTAAATTCTAAAAGTTTAGCGTTTCTGTTTGTTTGTTCAATGACCTGGAATTTTCAAATAGCAATTACCACCTTCTCCATACCCTTCGCCATGTGTTCCAAAAGCTAAGCGACTGGGCAGCCCCACGCAGAGGACCAAAGACTGCGGGATAGGAAACTCTCTCTACAGTAAACAGACCACTTCTGAGTTGTAGGCTCACTCATTACTCAAATGGATTGTATACAAACCATGAAGTGTTTTGACGTTGATTATGAGGGGAGAAAATGCTAACTGGAAAGGTATCTCGCCCTCATCCCATCCTGGGCACTAGCCACGAATCTAATAAACACGGGTCTAATTAAAACCATAAGAAACACCACTTGAGGCAGAACTGTAGTCCATTATGCAAGCTTAGGCAAGAGCATCTGAAGAGTCTAAGCAGGAGGTTCCAGTGCCCAACAGTAAGGAGCTCTTGCCTTGGAGCCCTAACCTGCCTCTACTAAGTAAGAGACTGTGAACCAAATTGTATGTCATCCTCTCCGGAGAGTTCTTCCCTCAGGCGTCCTTCAGTGGCCTCTGTGACCAAGAGTGCCCACTAATTAAAACATGATTGCAGGGAACACAGACTTCACAGTAATGTCTCAGGCACGAGATAATGGCCTTAAATAGCTTCCTGCGAGATTTATGTACTTGACTGGCTTTGGGAAGATAGGATCTTCCTCCTCCTTCAATGAAAGTACATCTGTTGGCATTTCTGATGGGTGGGTGTTTGTTTCTGAAGACTAAAGTTTATATTATAGGGCATCTAGGTTGTCTGTCCTTCCTTCTGTATGCTCCACGGGTGATGAGTCTCACTAAATATTACCTTGGCTGTAAATTTCCCTCTTTCAATAGCTTCCATTTTGTGTGTGTGTGTGTGTGTGTGTGTGTGTGTGTGTGTGTGAGAGAGAGAGAGAGAGAGAGAGAGAGAGAGAGAGAGAGAGAGAGAGGACAGAGAGACAGAGAGAACATGTCATAGGAAGACAATAAATGAAAACTAAACATACTTTAATCTCCATTTTCCAACTGTCCTCCTTCACATGGACTTGAGTGCTGGTGTGTGGCATCCAGCATCCTTAATGGCCTTTCTTATGCATCTCACAGATGTGTATTTACCTCTAATCTATTCTTTGCTGTGAATTCAGCTTCTGAGTGTTTCTTCTGTATCCTCCCAACCTTTCAACTCCTTGAGTCATAAAACCTTAAATAGAAAGTGCATGAAGGAGAGGAACACAGGCTGACACTTGGGTGCTTCGGGAAGTGCTCTGCCTTCCCTAACTAGAGGACACAGAGGTCCCACAGCATACCAGCTCCAGAACAAAAGCACAGACTGACCTTTGACCTAATGAAACCAAGGAAGTTTTGAATCCACGTGCTATCACTTTCCAAGGTAGATGATATCTTGGAAAATAACTAATTGGCTTTTAACCGCAACCTTGCTCCATGTTTAAAATGAGGAGAGTGTCCCTCAGAGAGTTTCAGGGATTTACTCCAGGTCAGAAAGTCTGCCAGGGACAGCACAGTAAGTACCACCAGGGTACCATGCCCACTTCATTCTAGTGTAATGCTGCTTGGTAGAAATGACGTCATTTTCATCTGGAAGACAGTGTTCTGTCCACAGAGCCTCAGCGTTCGGTGTTGGCATGGGGTAGCGCGGTGCTGCAATCTTCTCTAACACTTCCCCGATCCTAAAGACTGTATAAGGACTCTGAAGCTATCAATTAGCTTTGACAGAATTGATGTGTTGCCAACCAGAATACTCCATCATTCCCCAGGCTTCCAGCAGGCAGGCGTTCAGTTAAATGTAAACGTGGAGACTTAATATCTCAGCTAAAAGTGACCATCTGTTCGCACTTACTCACCATCTTTCTCAAACATATTTATTTGACAATCTCAAAGGGAAACTCTACTTGTAGAGAGGCCTGGGACTTAAAGGTTTAGACTTTCTGCTCGAGAGCTGTCAGTTAAGCCTACAATTATCTCGAACCTGGTTCAAGTCTTACTAGAAATAGAAACCCACACTTTTCAGATGATTCCAAAAAATACACTCCTGCATGAATTTTTTTTTAAATGAGAATTTAAGAACAAATCACCCAGGGTGGCCACGGACAGGCTGCCTTTATATTTCTTTCCTTTTTCTTTGTCTCTGTTCATCCTGATTTTTTTTTTGAGGGGTGAGTGGGAAAGAAGTATTTAATAGTTGTAAACTTGGTCTACAATTTCTGTATGATAATGATAATTATCATTTCTGTATAATATTTCTGTATGATAATAATAAATGACATCTGACAGTCACTGAAGTGTCTTCCTGTCTCTACCATCCATGAAACAGGCTCTACACCTCTTGTCTCTTCAGTACCTGGCAGGAGGGCAGGTGATGTTGGTGGCTGCAGTGTAGGACTGTACTTGACATTTGGAAGTGATCTTATTTTAACAGGATCTCACTATGTAACCCTGGTTGATTTGGAACTTGCTGTATAGACCATCTGGCCTTGAACTCACTGAGATCCTCTTACCTCTGTCTCTCAAGAACTGGGATTAAGGTATGGGCCACCATGCCTGGTCAGTCCACCTGATTTTTAGATACAGTGTCTCACTGGCCTCTAGCTCCCAGATATATATATATATATATATATATATATATATATATATATATATATATATCCAGGGACCCTCCTGTTGCTGCCTCTACAGTCCAAAGATTACAAGCACATGGCACCATGCCTGACTGACATATCTCTTCAGCCCGAAGACTCACATTGCCTGAGGATGAAATGGGCAGATTTGTATTGTATGTGTGTGTATGTGTGTGTGTGTGTGTGTGTGTGTGTGTGTGTGTGTGGTGCAAGTTGGGATGCACAGCTCTGTAGTCAGTGTGAGGAGACAGTTCTTTCCTTCCACTTTATGTGCGTTCCAGAAGTTGAGTTTAGGCTTCGGCAGCAAATACTTTTCTTACTGAACCATCTACTTCTGCACTTTGGAGTTGGTTACATAACCCCTCTGGGACCCAAATTCACTACCTGTGACATTAATACAATGATGTTGACCTCACCTGCTTGTCTTGAGAAGCACATTCAATCCCAAGGCCTTCCATCACCCAGCTCTTTTTTTTAAATTAATTAATTAACTTTTACTAAAAATTTTCACCTCCTCCCCTCCTCCCATTTCCCTCCCACTTCCCCCTCCCCCTCTCCACTTCCTCTCCTGTCCTAAGAGCAGTCAGGGTTCCCTGCCCTGTGGGAAGTCCAAGGCCCTCCCCTTTCGATCCAGGTCTAGGAAAGTGTGCATCCAAACAGACTAGGATCCCAAAAAGCCAGTGCATGCAGTAGAATCAAAACCCAGTGTCATTATCATTGGCTTCTCAGTCAGCCTCCATTGTCAGCCACATTCAGAGAGTCTTGTTTGATCACATGCTCCATCAGTCCCAGTCCAGCTGGCCTTGGTGAGTTCCCATTAGATTAGTCACATTGTCTCAGTGGGTGGAGGCAGCCCTCGCAATCCTGACTTCCTTGCTCATCTTTTCCCTCCTTTTGCTCTTCATCTGGACCTTGGGACCTCAGTCCAGTGATCCAATGTGTGTCTCTGTCTCTATCTCAATCCATTGCCCGATGAAGGTTCTATGGTGGTATTTAAGATATTCATCAGAAGGCCAGTTCAAGCACCCTCTCCTCTGCTGCCCAAGGACCTAGCTGGGGACATCCCCTTGGACACCTGGGAACCCCTCTAGAGCCAAGTCTCTTATCAACCCTAAAATGGCTCCCTTAATTAAGATATCTTCTTCCCTGCTCCCATATCCACCCTTCCTCTATCTCAATCATCCTACTCCCCCAAGCTCTCCCCAATCCTCCCCTTCTCCTTTCTCTTTCCCCCTCTTCCCTTCCCCCCACCCCACCCTTCCCCCTGTGCTCCCAACTTTTGCCCGGCGATCTTGTCTGCTTCCAATTTCCAGGAAGATAAATATGTTTTTCTTTGGGTTCACCTTATTATTTAGCTTCTCTAGGATCATGAGCTATAGGCTCAGTGTCCTTTGTTTATGGCTAGAATCCACTTATGAGTGAGTACATACCATATTTCTCTTTTTGGGTCTGTGTTGTCTCACTCAGTAAAGTGTTTTCTATTTCCATCCATTTGCATGAAAAATTCAATATGTCATTGTTTTTTTTAAGCTGAGTGGAACTCTGATGTGTATATGTGCCACTCCTTCTTTATCCATTCTTCCATTGAGGGACACCTAGGTTGTTTCCAGGTTCTGGCTATTACAAATAGTGCTGCTATGAACATAGTTGAACAAATGCTTTTGTAGTATGATAGGGTTTCTCTTGGGTATATTCCAAAGAGTGGAATTGCTGAGTCATGAGGGAGGTTGACTCCCAGTTTCCTGAGAAACTGCCACACTGATTTCCAAGGTGGTTGCACAAGTTTGCATTCCCACCAGCAGTGGATGAGTGTTCCCTTTACTCCACATCCTCTTCAGCATTGGTGATTTTGATTTTAGCCATTCTGACAGGTGTAAGATGGTATCTCAAAGTTGTTTTGATTTGCATTTCCCTGATTGCTAATGAGGTTGACCTTAAGTATCTTTTGGCCATTTGAACTTCTGTTGAGAATTATCTGTTCAGTTCAGTACCCCATTTTTTAATTGGGTTATTTAGAATTTTAATGTCTAGTTTCTTGAGTTCTTATATATTTTGGAGATCAGACCTTTGTCTTATGCGGGGTTGGTGAAGATCTTCTCCCATTCAGTAGGTTGCCTTTTTGTCTTAATGATAGTGTCCTTTGCTTTACAGAAGCTTCTCAGTTTCAGGAGGTCCCATTTATTCATTGTTGCTCTTATTGTCTGTGCTACTAGAGTTATACGTAGGAAGTGGTCTCCTGTGCCCATGTGTTGTAGACTACTTCTATCAGATTCAGTGTGGTCAGATTTATATTGAGGTTTTTAATCCATTTGGACTTGAGTTTTGTGCATGGTGATAAATATGAATCTATTTTCATTCTTCTACAGGTTGACATCCAGTTATGCCAGCACCATTTGTTAAAGATGCTTTCTTTCTTGCATTGTATAAATTTTTTTTTGTTTTTAATCACATTGTCTTAACAGAAGAAAAAAATGGATGCAAAACTTGAAGCTCTCAGGTGTCCTGGACCTCATCCATAATCACTTTAGCATGTTAGCTCAGAGGCCAGCTAGCTCTACTGGCCTCTCAGTGTCGGATGTGTGACTCAAAGAACCCTTCTGGATCTTGGTCATTTGAGTCATGGTACACAGCAAACCCAGCATTGCGCTGTTACCAAACCAGATAAAGACCAAGCCATCAAGTAAAGAAAAGCCAAGGTCAGTGTCTCTGATGAATGCAGAAGCAAAGTTTTCCAATCAAATACTTGCAGAGTTTGAGAACACATTGAGAAGATCATCCACCATGACCAAATCAGTTTCATCCCAGAGATGCAGGGATGGTTCAACATATGTAAATCAATAAGTGTAATCTGCCACATAAATAGATATAAAGACAGAAAGCATATGATCCTCTCATTAGATGCAGAAAAAGGCCTTTGAAAAAAAACCTTTATATATTTCTAAACTAACAATGCCAAGGGTTGGTGCGGGCCCAGATTGTTTGCCAGTCTGTAAAATAGTGGTGTGACAGCCTCTTTAAATGTTCAACACATAGATACCGTATGACCTAGCTGGTGCCATCCTGGGCCTTTACACAAGGCAACTACATGGTCAAAACCAGACTTGTACACAAGTGTCATGGTTTTGTTTGTAATAGCCCCAAACTGGGAACAGTTAAAACGTTCCTCAGCAGGTAAATGGCTGCAAAAGTAATCAGCAATAGCTGGGTATGATGGCTCATAGCTATAATCCTAGCACTTGGGAGGCCACTGAGGCAGGAGAACAAGTCTGAGTCCAGCCTTGGTACATAGTATGTCCCAAGTCAACCTGGGTCGTGAACATGAGGTCTTGTCAAAAAAAAAAAAGAGCGCAATTTCAAAAGGGTCTCAAAATCATTATGCTGAATGAAAGGGATATGACAAAAAGAAGTATATAACCTATGATTCCGTTTCTGTGAAATCATTAAGCACGTAAACTGATCTAAAGGGACAGAAATCGTGGCCAACAAGATGGCTCAGTGGGTAAAGGTGTTAGCTGTCAAGCCTAATGACATGAACTTAATTACTGGGACCCATATGGTGGGAAGAGAGAACTGACTCCCAGAAATTGTTCTCTGATTTCATAAGTATGTTACGGTGCCCTCATGTGCACACACACACACACACATAAATGTAATAAAAATTTTAAAAGTAAAGTTATGGAAATCAGATCAGAAAGTGCCTTTGGATCTTGGCAGAGGGAGAAATAGATTTACAAAGAAACTGGAGGAGAATTTAGGGAGGGAGACAAAATGGTTAGTATTAATGATAATGGCAATATTCTCCTGGGTGCACACTTTGTCACAGCCGATCCAATTGTGTACTTTAAGGATATATTGTTTATTATACTTTCTTTGTTCTGCCTCAGTCAAGCTGAAAGCTGAACACAGCATGTCTGCTTGCACTAAGTCCACATTAGTGCCGTAGATGTCTGTCTCTGCTCTGGTGAGATATATCTCACACAAACCATGCTGCTGGGCAAAATTCCCAGCTTTAATCATATTAGACTGTACAATAATAAAATGCAGTTAAGAAATGTGGAAAGAATGGAAATATTAATTACCATGGAAACCATATGTGATGGTTAAGGAGAAAGATCTGAAAGTTGCACATTTGAATCTCAGTTGGACTTTTGGTTTTGAAAACATAAACCTGTTTGCAACCTAGTTTCCTTTGTCTCTGCTGTGCTGTCTATAAATCAAAAATAATAATGCCCATAAAATTATTTTGGAAATTCAGACAGAATACACTTAAAGTACACAAGCTTAGTTTGGTAAAATAGGGCTATAATACCCACATGACATCCTCAAACTTCCACATTTTTGAAAGAATAGAGAGTCAATAAAATTACCCAGAAAAGCTCAGAAAGCTAGTTCATTAGTATTCTAAAAGACAATTCTTGAGTATATCTTACTTAATTTGCATAATTGTCAGAGGTATTTCCGTGGTATTTTCTCACAATCAAACTATAAGAAAGTTTCCAGTTCCCACCCACATCCTCTTCTTAGGTCATAGCAAAATCCTTTTATAGGGTTCTGAGACTTAAAAATGCAATATGAAGGTTCACTAAGGATCTTTAACTGTTTGTAAAGTGGATTTAACAGTCTATGTCTTTCCTTTGACTGTCTTAGTTTTCTGTCCCAGTGGGGAACTATTTCCACTTAGTATACAGTTGGAACTCAATAACTGTTCATTTCTTTACTTCCCTAGCTTGAAATTCACTTCTGTTAGCATAGTCCAAGCGCACATGGTAACACAGAATCGCAGGGGTCTGTTGAGGTCATAGATTCCCTATGGGCTTCCTTTGGTTTGTGCTGAAACACAAGTGTAGCGGATACATCTTTTAAATGCTACAGTTGCTTCAGATTCTCTACATTTTGATCATTCCAAAGAAGACTGGGTGCTTACTTCCTTAGCTATAAAAAGACAGAGGGAAGAGCAGTTTGAGTAAGTGCTCAGCAGATAAAGGCTCTTGCCAGTCATGCCTGACCCCGTGAGTTGATTTCCCTGGATCTACGTGGTAGAAGGAGAGAACCAAATCCCACAAGTTGCTCTTTGACTTCCACACACACTGTAGCACTTGTGCACTCACACAGATACACGCATGTACACTTATCAAAACAAAAGAAGGTAATAAAAAAAATTAGGGCTGGAGGGATAGCTCAGCAGTACTCACGTCTCTTCAAAGGACTGGAGTTTGAGTCTCAGCGCCCACGTCAAGGAGCCCGTAAGCTCCTATAACTCTGATTGAGCAGTTCTCCATTTTCTCGCATCTGCAAACACACACACACACACACACACACACACACACACACACACACACACATTTTAAAAATTGTTTAAGAGACAGGGCCTAAATAAATTGGCATCCTTTACATGCAAACTACTAGGCTAAAAGCTTTCTGCGTAACTTTCATAAGCCCTCATATAAACCACCCGTTTCATGGGTCACACTTCATGTATCTCAGCCCTGAGTCATAAGTGTTAGGAGAGTGAAGCCTGCATTTAAACCTGCACAGGACCTGGAGTGCATGCACAAACTACGTTCTGTGCACTGAATCGTAATACTTCTTGACCTTTGCCTAGAAAAGGCAGCCTTCTAATTTGTCTCCAAATGGAGACTTTTCTCAAAGTGAAGGTAATAGGGGCCTTTTCAAATAATTATTCCAAGCTAACTATAAATTAGGACCTTATTTGACAGGCCAAAGTGAACAGTTACTCAGAGCTCTGTCTTTGGCTATTCAAGCAACGTTTCAAAATAGTGAAACCAAGAACACAGAGTTGAGAAACAAGTTTGTCAAGTACTGGCCGCTATCCAAATGAAAGAGACAACCCTGATTTTAGGGAGCTCCTCAGTGCCTGTGGTGTGGCCTGCAGACCACAGGCACCATGTGGGAGCTTAATTTCTTTAAAGAGCTTTGACTTCCCTGAGGAGACCTGGATCAGAATTTGCATCACAAGGAGATGCCCTGATGATTTCTATGCACATAAAAGTTTGAGATGATCTTGCCTATAAGACTACAAACTTCCTTGTCCTCTGGGTAAATTGTGGAGATTTTGTTTCAAGTAGAGACCACAATCACCCACGTCCCACAGATTCTGATTCTATACGGTTGGGATGGGCCCAGGAGTCCACATTTTGGATTGTCTCTCCATGAGATTACTGGGTGGCCAAGTTTGGGATTCCTTTATGCGAAGAATCCAATAAGACACCATGCTTTCCTTAAAAATTGAATGAAGAGTCCAAACAAAGGCAGCTTGAAATACTCAGAAAGTTGCTGTATTTACATCTTTATTCAAGAAATTTATCTGTTTTAAGCCACAGGAACAAAAATCTTTAAGGTCTAATTTCCATAATAGGAAAATGCATTAGCTGAGGAATTTTGAACAAAATGAAGCAAAACATAATTTTTCCAAAGAAGGACTTCCAGGTCCTGGATCAAACTCACATTGTAGAAGTGTGCCCAGACACAGACACAAGCCTCAACTAAGGCCAAGAAGATAGCCAAATGGAGCTTCCAAGTATGCACGCAGCACTGTGGTTGAGATTGCTTGGCCTTTATTGATTACATCCGTCCCTCTCCCATTTCCGGCCTCCTTTCTCTAGGCACAGACAGTCTGGGTTTCTTGGTCACGTCATGCTAGAGCCCGAATGGTGGCAGACACCCTGCTGTGTTACTTCTGCTCTTCAACAGAATGTTGGGGACCATAAAGCTGTTGTTAAGCATCTAATGGCTCTCTACTGAAATAATACCGAGGCACTAAGTTTTGATGACCCGAATGACAGTAAAAACTCTAACCTGTGATGAGAAAGATACCATATCGATTTATAAACAAGCCAAGGTCATGAATCCAGAAATTCACCATTCAAACACTGAACAGGAGCAGCCAAAAAGAGAAAAACAAGACAGAAAGTGAGGAAATAATGCTGAACTGCTGTCAACTGCATGCACACGGCTCTCGCACTAGAAACTTAATCCTCAGTGCAACTGTGCGGAGAGGAAGACCCAGGAAGAGGTGGCCAAGTAGCAGACGCTTTGCTCTCATGCAGGGATTATCACTATCCTGAGAGTGGGCTAGTTATCAATAAACAAGAATCCATCTTCTGCCCTGAGATGATAGGAGAAGTAAGAAAACCTTCCCGGTATAGGCATCTCCATCATGAACATCTGGCCAGGTGTTCTTCCTCTCTCTCTTGATAGATATCTGGAGTGGTCAAAGGGAAGTTCCCTTTTTATTGGCAGCCCTGAGCTGCAGAGACTCACAAACTGTGGTTCCAGACCGAGGTTTGTGACACCAAGCTTTTTGCTTGCTGAATATTCAAGGCACAGCTTCTTGATCTGGGCTTAGGGCGCCCATGAGTTACAGACTTTGAGTTTTGGACGCTGGTACCCTCTATTCTTTCTTTCTTTCTTTCTTTCTTTCTTTCTTTCTTTCTTTCTTTCTTTCTTTCTTTCTTTCGTTCGTCTTTCAAGACAGGGTTTCTCTGTAGTCCAGGCTGTCCTGGAACTTGGAACTTTGTAGACCAGCTGCCTTCAAACTCACAAAGATCCGCCTGCCTGTGCCTCCCGAGTGGGATCTCTACTCTTTAACCCTTGGAGGCTCTTTAAGTTTGTCTGATGGCTGGCACTTCCAGCCCTTCCTCATCTTCGCAGCCTCTTACCTCCCATCTCTTTAGCCTTTCCCAAGTCCCTTGTTGCCACCGTCCTTTAAAGTCTCAGCCTCTTGTAGATTCTGCCTTTGGGCATCTAAACCGTCTCCCAGTGTTTCTGCATCTCTAAGCTTTGGGACTCTTAGACTCAGTGGCTCTTTAGAGCTTTCAGTCACCTCTGTCAGGTCACTCATAGCTACTGTAGCTGGGAAACACAGAATATCATCTGTCCCTTGTGCAACCCATCAAGTCTGCTTTCCCAGTGGTGAAGACCACAAGTGGGGAATATTTCATAATAAGTGAAAGGATCATGACCATCCAACAGCCAGGGTCTAGATTCAACCATTGTTGGCATTTTGCCTTACTTGACCTGTTATCTACATTTGTGAACAGTTCCCAAGAAGAGTTGAGCTGCCATGGCACTTCGCCACTACTGAGTATATCATTGTGGGCTCGTCCTTCTCTCGCGCTTCCAAAGTCATGAGGTTAGCAGTGGCTTTGCTCTGCCACGTCTTCACTTCAACCACCAAACTTTAGGACCAATCAGCCATGGACTGGAACTGTCAAAATTATGAACCAAAATAAAATTTTACCTCTGTAAAGTAATTATTACAGGTATTTACTATAGTGATGGAAAGCTATCTAACAGTTTCTAAGAAAAGTTTGTATGGCTTTTGTGAATATATATTATATATTACTCTTGGTTCAGTGTTTAAAAGAGAAACTACTGTGCCCTAAAGTAGAAATATAAGAACTTTTAACATTTTGCAAGGTGAACACAACCTTTAGAGTTCCGCCAATAACAAATGAGATTCCTGAGTGTTGTGCTTTCTCTTATATTTTGTTCTTGCTACTATCTTTTTAACCACTTTCTTCCACTAACTTGGGATTTACTCCATTCTTCTTTTATTATCTTTTTCTAATGCACCCCCCAGCTATTGCGTTTTGGCTTTTTAAACATAATGCAAGCATTTGAAAGCTGCAAGTTTTCCTTAGAAACATCACTTTATGTGTTCTCTACATATTCTGAAAGCATGTACTTCCTTTCCTTTTAGTTTAAGACAATATCTGGTTTGCTTTGTGACTTACTCATTATAGAGATTATGCTTGATATTTTCTATAAAAAATAATTTTTCCATGTCATACAAAGAAGATTAGGAATACTGTCCCCTTTCAAGACTTAGGGACATATCAACATAAATGTAATGCCTCAATTTTTCTTAAATACCTGACCTTTTTTTTGTGTACACAGCTAAACCCCGAGAGACACAGTGATGCAAATGTCCCACTTCCGTTAGCCAGGAGCTCACCTTCATAGAGAAAATGCAACTGGATGCTGCAGTTCTGAGCAGACAGAGTAGAAATGGCTCACCAAGGGAAGAAGCTCAAGCAAATTCCACAAAAGGCTTCTGCTATGCACTTCCCCCCTTGGAGTCCCTCAAGAGAGGTCTACAGTGCAGCAGTGTGCTAGAATTCTATGTGGAAGTCACGGAGGTAAAGAGAAAGAATTCTCATCCTGCTCCCTCATGCCACAATTCTGTGTTCATTGAAAGCCATGAGCCACTATAAAAGTAAACCAAGTTTACACACAAGCAGCTCCTGCTTTGACTCTGGCCGTGCGTGCTGTGCTGAGCTGTCCGCTTTAGGAATGTAGCATTGTCTCTCCATCTGTTGGGAAGATGATAGCGCTCTGCTGATTAGTCCGACTAAGAGCAGCCATGTTAACCGAATCCCAGCCCTACTAAGGAAGCCTTTAGTCAATGACTGGTCAATCTAGATAAAGATTTTTGCCCCTCACTGCAGTCGCATGCAACTCTAAAGGACCATGCCAAACACAGAATTTCCTGCAGCATAGCTGAGTTCAGTTCCATGGCCATTTTGGTCTATTCCTTCCACATTGTTGACCTCAAGGACAATCCCTAGTACTCTTTCTGTAAGCCGTTCTCCATGTTAGAATCTGCCTCTTAGAGAATCTCGCTTGCACCAAGGCTGCAGAGCCCAACACCTGTGATCACGATGCTCACGTGTGTGTATCTCTGAAAATCAAATTTATTCATTTTTACAAAAGGGGAAACTAAGGCATAAATTCTCTTTGCTTGCTTGAAGTAATCCACAGTGCTAACACTGGGCAAAGGCAGTGTGCCAAGGCACGCAAACATGCTGCCAAGTTTCCATCGATGCTCAAAATTTATTTTTGCTACAACAGAATAAAACACACCACTCCAGCCATACGTACCAGATGGAGTGCTGAAATTCATGGGCTTGTGGGGTCGGGTACAACATAGGGAAAAACAAATTTAAAACAGTGTTAAGATGCACAGTATTCAAGGAAAGGCAGTGTGGTTAGTAGAACTGTGATCGGCTCTCCCCATTAGTAAATGACAGAAAAATGGGCAGAACCATAAACCTCCTTCACAGCTAGTGGCTACTGCCAACTGTAGATGGCACACAAGACACTGTATCTCAGGGCTTTATAATAGGAATGGTGATAGTTCTATTTTCACCACTCAGTTTACTTGGCGATGTGCTGCCAAAATCTCTAGTATTCAGAAATCTACATTGACTACAAAGAAGTTGAGAGGCTCTGAGCTGGATGCTAGAACTCAGAAGTCTCTGACTCCTCTGAATCCCATTTGAACCAAATTGCATTAGAATAAAGGATCGATACAACCTTTAACGTCACAACCTGAGGGCAGGAGAGAGAGTGATCCATGACTGAGAGTCCTTGTTTCTGTCACCGAGGACTCGGGCTTGGTTCCCAGCACCCACAGTGTTGGTTCACAGCTACCTGAAACTTATATAGCTCCAGGAGATATGATGCCTTCTTCTGGCCTCTGCAGGCACTGCACACATGTGTTACATGTACAGTTAAGCAAGCACACATGCACAAGCAAAAATAAATACATTTTTAAATAACAAAAAATTAGCCCAAATCTAGAAGTGTGTGCTGTTTTCTAAGAAAATGAGGAAGATACACGTTTGAGTCATGCCAAACACACAGCTGGTAATCAAGAGGTGAGGGAAATGCTGTCCCTGGGGTAAGTTCAGCCCCACAGAGAGAATGAATGCAAACATGTATTTCGCATCAACAGCGCCTACACAGCCTTTCTGCTTTCCTCTCCCTACAGGGTTGTAGCGTATTCTCGAGCACACTCCAGCAGGACCCGATCAGCAGCGCGACACAAAGCTCTCTTTGTGTGTCGAGAATTATCGATCAGGAAGCACTGGGTCAGACAGGTTTCAAAACCTCCTCAGCTAGGACTGCACAGTCAGATGTGAACTGCTGAATTTTATAGCTTCTGGGCCACTCTGAAACAAGAGATCTGCTCTCTACCATCAAGATGGATTGCAGTGGCGACCCTAAGCCTATCACATAGTCAACCACACACCCTTCATTTCACTCAGGACGGTGAAAAAGGCACACAACTCGCTCACAGAGCTTTCTTTTAACAGACATACTTGAAATGAAAAGGATAACTTTAACAATGAATCCAGAAGGGAGGCATATCGCGGCCCTCTGGGGCTTCTTGTGTCGGTCATACCTCCAGGCTGTTCTCCTAACGGGCTCTTGTTTTCATTAATGTGACTGGCAACTCTGACTTCGCCTATCAGGGAATGTAACTCGGCAGCCAACAAGAACTGGAAATTCTCTGGGTTTTGTCACTGGCTATTAGAGTCACTACCTCCTCTAAATTTCAGATAGTGGATCACAATAAAACAGTGACCGGAGTACAAAGCTTCCTGAGGTTCAGCCAAGGGTGCCGTCAGCGACACATCAGATCTTAAAGGTTGACAAAGTTCATCCTCCAGTGTCCTGTCCTTGTCCAGCCTCCCAGAGGAAAATGACTCCATGAACAAGGCTTTTGCTTGGAGAATAGAATACAGATGTGCTCAGCTGCGTCTCTGAGCTCCCCCTCCTAACGCTCACAGCACAGTTTATGAATTTGTCACGTGTACATGTGTCAACCTGCATCTCCGAGGGATTAATTTCACTTTATCCAATATGTTGCTGAAGCTCTGGGGGGATTTATGGTTTTGTGCTATGGGCAGGCAGCACTAATGTAATTCAGATCCTGGGCTTCACACTCACGATTGTAACTGTTGGCAGCTTTCTGGGTCATTTCAGACAGGACTTTGTAACAGAGGGGAATGACAAGATATCTTTTTGTCACCCTTAATTCAAGCCCTCGCCCTTCCTATCCAACAAGTCCTGGAGATTTGCTGAGCCTGGTTCAATCCCTGTTTGGCATCTCTGAACTGTGACTGCTTCATTCGGGTCTTCTCAGCTTTCTCTGGGCCCTCATAATAATCTTCTCCCATGCCTCTTTTAAGTCAGAGAGAATCTCCCTTGTTACCTAAGCAACCCCTAAGGATTCTTGGACTGTAAGAAGGAAAGATATGGTTTTATGGAAAATACAAAGAAGTTCTATGTCATAATATTACCTAAATGAATGAGCCATCACAATCTACAGCCTTGTCCTTGCATTCATAGGCTCAGACATTCAGTACTCAGGAAGTAAACACGTGTTAACTAAGTATTCAAGAGTCACAACGAGTCCAAACTGCCAGTATATTAATTTCCACTGAAGCATATCTGCTAGACAAGTCTTTAATCTTCCTTTGGACTGAGCTGTGTATCCCTCCCCCAGAAGCGATTATGTGAACAGTCACTTTGTAATCAAGAATCTTTGTGACTCACAGAAAGTGAACTGTTTAGTCAACTGAGACCTGAGGTAGATGATGTTCCATCTGCAATGACCAGGGTCATCTATCTCTCTGCAGGTGCATGTGATAGAAGCAGCAAGCTAATCAGCACCAGCATCTCTTGTTGACATTCCAGGTCAACAGCCATTGTTTTGTTTCTGTTTTTCTTTGGGGTGCTGGAGGCTTGGGCCTTGAATACACTAAACTGTTAGACATACACTCTGCCCCTGAGCTGTGTGGGCAGCCCCATACCCAGAGCCCCCTCACCAGCCCTTTTCTGTTCACACAAAGCAGTGGAGAAGGTTCCCACCTTCTGCTTATGTCTTCTCCCTGAGATTACATTTCCCTTGGAATTCTGGAAGTTTCTTGACTCTCCCATAACCCACTGATGGGCCCAACTTGTTCTTGCTTCATTCTCCCACTAAATGAACACATTCTGCTTATGTTTGCACAGAGAACAATCTTAGTTCACATTTCCTTGAGATCTCTTCCCATCATCTCTCCAAACCTGGGCCCAAACAGTTTCATTTCTACTGCTTCTCACATCTACCAGTCTCCATGACTACTGTGGAGCTATTTGCTTCTCTCTTTTCTTATTGTATCAGGAGAGTTTTAGAGGTCAGCCTCAGAAGCTGACTCTGGTGAATGCCAGGCTGCCAGTGCATGTATGGTAGCTGCTTACATTATCAGAGACAAACCTGAAAAGCAGCTTCCAGAAAGGGCAGAGGCTAGAATTCTAGGAACCAAGAATCCAGGTAGCAAATTTCTTCAAAAGGATACTAGGGGTAGGGGCTAGAGATACGGCTCAGGGACTAAGATCACTTGCAAAGGACCTGGGTTCAGTTCCCAAGCACCCATATAGCACAGTTACAACCATCTAGTTTTAGCTCAAGTTTCAGCAGATCTGACTGCCCTCTTCTGACCTCCAAAGGTACTGCATACATGTGGTGAGCATACACACACACACAGGCAAACACCCATATACATAAAAGACACCATGATGATCAATCAACTCTCAATTTTTATTATTATTATTTTTTTATTGCTGAAACTTTGAACTCTTTCAATCCATTTTTTAACAAAACAAAGACAGGATGCCTCTACTAGCAGAAAATCTGCCAGCCAAGAATGAGAGATTGTTTCCTAAAAGAAAGTCATGGTTTTAGAACAACAGGGTGTAAAAGAAGTGGGGGCCATTTTATTGAGAGTGCATAAATTGTAGGACCAAAGCATAGAGTTGAACCTAAAGACTCAGTACAAAAGCTTATATGACCAAGTAGTCTGAAGGCTAAGCAGGGAAAAGGCTAAGGAAACAGCACACTGGGTAGAAAGAAGAATGGAGACCCTAATGTATTCATGATCTACATAATGGCATTGCGATGTTTCTATAAACAGCATATCAGATATCTTCAGACATCCATCTTAGAAGTGGTGGTACACACCGGAAACTCACAAACTTAGGCAGAGTCAGGAAAATGGTGTTCTAGACCAGCCTGGTTTAGAAGAGAGAATATGTACAAATATGCCACAGAGAGTAAGAAGGAGGGAGAAGAAGAGGGGGAGGGGGAGAAAGAGAGAAGAAGAAACACACAGACGCATAAATGTGAAAACTTCATCACCAACTGGGCACCAAGAGTTCAAATACTTTAGCCTATGAGGGACATTCTCATTCAAACCACCACATATGCTTACTTTTTATTAATTTCCACAAAGCCTGCTTCCTCCTACCTCAAGGCCTTTGCACATATGATCCTACATAGTTCCTTCTGCTGCCACCTTCTCTATCGCCTATGTTAGTTCGACTTCTACGGAGAAATCGAACCTGTGTATTGTTAATATGAGTGTGGGTACCAGCAAGCTCAAATTTATAAAGCAAGCCAACAGACCAGAAACCTGTGAGAGTTGAGTCTGGAATCTTAAAGCCAAACACTAAAAAGTAAAATGGAATGTTTATGTTGTAGTCTTAAGAAGAATTCAAATTCCTTCCTCTTTGGTCAGGTAAAAGGATATCTCAGTCTTCGCTCCTAAGGCCCTCAGTTTACTGAGGACTAACTACACACTGCAGAGAGTAGGCTATTGTTTCTGAATGAGTCTATTGATTCTAATACTAAAAATAGATTTTAAAAATCGTTCTTTTATGGGAATGTTTAGATTGTTTTTTGATCCAACTGGGCTTCCTAGATTAAACAAATACACACGTAAAACTGGTCTTCACACCTCTTCTCATTCCCCCACCTGTATGCATGTGGGAGCCCACAGAGGTGGACCTATTCCACCTTGACTAAAGGTCAGAGAGTTCAGACCTGTTCCTGTTCCTTCAAGATTGCATGACTGGAGCTTTGCCCTAAGGTGTGGCTACTAAAAGGATGTTTTGACCATGGGTGTGGTTACTTAATGTTTGGGGTATTAAGAAGGTAATTACTTTGTTTATTCCTTATACTATGATAAAGAAGTCTTTTACCTTCCTCCATTTTGGATTGGGGTCTATAAGGGCTACGAGAAATAAACATGGGGCTAATCTCAGAATTTACTGGAGGCCCTCCTGACTCTCTATATTGCCTCTTGTCTATTTCTATCTCAATCCTCACGCTTCCCTGCAAGCACAGACGAATATGTTGGACAGGACCTGATTGATATATGCACTACCTCTTACTTTGTCAGTTCCAAACTCAGGCCTTTAAGGAACACTTTTCTGATCCACTCATGATAGTTTGAATGATAATTACCTCCATAAACTCATGTATTTGAATACTTTATCCCTAGTTGGTGGAACTGTTTGGGAAGGATTAGGAGGTGTGACCTTGTTCAAGGAGGTATGTCACTAGGAGCTGGGCTTAGGGGTTTCAAAAGCCCACATTATTCTCAGTTTGCTTTCTCTGTGTCTCTCGTGTTGTCTCACGCAGTCCCAGCTACTCCTCTAACGCCGTGCCTGGTTGCCTGTAGACATGATGGTCCTAGATTTGCCCTCTGAACTCTAAGTCCCAAATTAAATACTTTCTTTTATAACTTGTCCTTGTCATGTTGTTTTATTTAGGCAATAGAAAAGTAACTAAGATGTCATCTTACATGATGCCTTTATAACACTCTAGACATTGCTTCCTAATCCTTCTCAAAGTCAGATGTTCATACATATGTGTATGAGCCTGAATTTGAATTGTAGGCTGGGATTATAGCTTGGTAGTACAGTGCTTATCTAGAATATATGAGTCCAGGTTTAATCCCCAGTTAAAAATAAAAAGACTAATTGAGTTTTTCTACTATCTCCCCCACCCCCATTAAAATGTAAGATCCTAAGCTAGATTACTCTTACCACCAGTGTCTAGTTTGCCCACCAGAGATTCTCAGTACATTTTTGTTGGCTAAAAAAGAGAAAAAGGAAAAAACTAGCATAAAAATTTATGATCATAGTCCATTTATAGGTTTTCAAAGTCAGTGGAAGCCTTTGCTAGCTCATCAGCTTTGTCTTAATGTCCCACAAGGAACACTATATAAAATATCTTTTTGGAAGTTTCTTACAAACTACCTCATATTCTCAGCCTGACAAGCATATGTGTTCTAGCTTCTCCTTTTCCTCATAAACCCAAAGATAACAAAGCCACGAAAGCTAATTTGGGTTACATAGGACTTCCTCCCCAATAGTAAACAGACATCAAAGGGATCAGAGAGCAGAGACTTGGTGACAGACTGAAGTTTTCAAGAACACATACAGTTTTCACAGATAATGGATTTGTTAAGCATGTTTGGAATATTCTTTGGCATGAATACCTATGAATAATTACAATATCCATAAATTACTATGCATCAGCAGAGCAGCAGCTATAAACCGTCAAATTAATCTATTAATCCTGTTTAAAACTCTAGCCTTTTAGGTTGAAACCTGGCAAAATTTTCGTTGTGATATCCATAAGAGCAAATCTCTCAAGTTTAATAAGGTGGCTTTCTGAATAAAACACTTTTGGTTTTGGTGTGTTTGCTTATTGTGATACAGGGTCTCTCTACATAGTCCTGGCTGTCCTGGAAATCACTATGTAGACCAGGCGTGCCTGGAACTCACAGAGATCTGCCTGCCTCTGCCTCCCAAGAGCTGGGATTAAAGGCATGGTGCCACCATGCTCAATCTAAACAAAATACTTTTGATGAAACAAAAGACACTATGAAAAAGCACACACAAAGATACAGACCATGCCGTTGGAAAGGGTTTTCTTTATTCTTTAAATCTTATACATTAATACAATGTATATTGATTATATGTAGTTCCCACTTCCAGCAGCCCCCACCCCAGGGCTTCCCAACACATCTCCTTCCCAACTGAATCTTTTATTTGTTTTAATCACTGGAAAGGCTCTGTTTTTTTAAACATCTTACAAACACCTCCGCCTCACAAGTGTTCACAACTCTCAATGTTCTGCTGTGATTTGCTCAGTGCAAATGCCCCTATCAGGTAATGGGAAGGCAAGATAATAAGTCTAGGTAATAGTTTGCTTACTCTGTTTTTTGATGGTTGACTAATTATATTTGGAGAAATACGTTTGAACACTTAGCCATCTCCTTCAATAATAAAATACTTAATAAGCATTCGAACAGCCAATGGAAAGCAAAGCCAAGTTGGCCATCGATGAAGCAATGAACTGAACACATGTGCAGACAGAGATGCTGGGGGTAAGGCAGTGGCCATGTGAGGATTGCTAAAAACCTAAGGCAATAAATGAGGCTGTTTTTTGTTGTGTACACAGATTGCTTTCTAAACTCAGGAAAGCTTAGGGTCAGTAGAAATGGGTATCATAGCTTTGGGTGAAGTTAAAGTCTAAGGGAATGTTTAGACCAAGAGACCAGAAGATAGGGTTGTATAGAAGAAAGGATGGATGATTGGGAGTGGGGCTTAAATGAGGTCTAATGAACAGCAGCCAGAAAGGAAATCTCTGTCAGAGAAATCAATGGTGAGATGAACAAAAGATCCTTCCCTCTGTCTCGTTATTTTTGAGTCAAGACTACAAAAGCTTTAGACTTAGGACCACAGTGAACCAATGAAAACCATACGCTTTTGACAGCATCTGTGATGTGCAGATTGTAGCCTGGAGAAGAGGGGTGCGGTCTTGCGAAACAAACATTTACTAGTAAATTATTTGTGCTTATTTTCAAGGGTAATTACATATTTTATGCATGCTTTCAAGAGATGCAGAGCATTTCCCTTTGATACTTGATGGTGATGAACTGTATCTAAAGATCTCCCTCAAGGGGGTTCTAAACTCACAAATGTCAAGTGCACTGCCATCTGAAAAAAAGGCTCCTCCTGGAGAGGATGCGTGGCACAGTGGGATTGAACCCTTCTTCCAGAGCCTGCAGAACAATAAACCATGATGGTCTAATGCAAACCAGAAATTCACAAGCACGGGCTTTGTGAGTTTATACACGCTCCGTTCCCAGCTGGAAAGCCAGCCATTTAAAAGACAGAGTGGATAGTTCCAATTGGAAAAGTCTTAGCTCTGAATAGCAAAATAAGTAGAGGGAAGTGGGAGTGGGTGGACGCCAGTCAATGATGTTGCAAAGTCAATTAAAAGAATTAGACAAGGCAATGTGGTAGAAATCAATTGATATTCAAGTCTCCCTTACTCAGTTATGAAGCTCGGATTCCTTTCATTGAATTCTGGATGTCAAAGAAGAATAAATCAGCAAAGCACAGTTGGAGCTAAAACTTGAATTTAGTTGTCCAGGGTTCATTTCTGGTGAGGCTAAAATATCTGAGATGATGGGCTTGTTTCTCTTTTTCCATAGAATCACCAGCTTAGACAGATTGCTTGCTTTCTCAAGACAAAATAAAAATTTATTTCCCTAAAGATGATAGATACTTTTCCAGCCATTGGTATACAGATAAAACTATAATTTGAGTACTCTAAGTGTATATTCATGCAGAATATATGCATATTTAATTACAGTGGTTGACACTGCCTGTTCACCACATGGCAAGCATATGTTTCCCATATATATGTGGGCTTCAACTACCTACGAGGATAGTACTCTTCAACCACCCACGAGGGTATCACTCTTATGAATGTCTCCATTTTTAAAAATGAGTCGAAACAACTTTGAGAAGGATAGGCCTTTGAGAAAGCGTCACCAGCAGCTGGCTGTGGATTCTTTGCCTATTCAGGCAAAGATCACAAATAGGCCAATCTAGTCTCTTGGGTATTGCCAGCATTGAACTCCTGGGCGCCACAGGCTTAGTGAATAGGCTTTCAAACCTCAGAGGCCTATAAACCTGGGCCCTAAGAACTAGAGACTAATGGGGCGAAGCTTTCAAAGAGAGAGGCATATTGCTCTAGACACTAAGGGAATACCAGGCTCTGGGCCTTGAAGTCTGGTAGCTAGTGTTGGAGCCCCTGAGTGTCAGGTGTTGGGATCTTTGGTGGAATTCTTCCAGTGGTTGAAGCTCTGTTTCTGCTCTTCATGGCAGCTTGCCTTCACGGTCCTCCATCACATCCCTGCTTCCCCTTAGGTCATCCTCTCCATAGTCTCTATTCCCAGCCTACTTCTGATGGTTTTTTGGCAACCTTCTATCTCCTGATAAATACCCCAGGATTCCCAGTGGTTTGTAAGCTTAAGGCATCGCCTTCTAGTCACTGCCTCTGAGTAAAAGACTAGAAGGACAGGGCTCTGGCTGCTCTTAGTATTGCTGGCTCAGTCCACTCTACCTGTGGCAAAGCCCATAGTAATAAAGGACCATTCTGGAGACATTTTTATTTGACTTAATACTTTGGTTCTGGGAAAATACACAGGAAAAGCCTCCTAGATTAACCCAACAGGTTTGGAAAATGGCTTGTTTATGGAGCTAGAAAAGGGCTGTAATATACCTGTAATTCTACCAGTTGTGATCGTCTGTGCACACGGTTCCCACCCCGCCCCCCATCACAGGCTTTGCATTATGTCCCAACAGCAAGCATTTTGCTGTCACTTGGGAAGTGCTTCTCGTCTCACTCCGAGTGAGAACAGCTACAAGGTGAACAGGGCCATCTAGAGCTTGGTGAGGCTTATCTTGGCCTGACTGAAGTTGCCAAAAACTGGAACAGGTTACTCCGAGCAATAAATAGAGCAAAATTTCCTGAAGCAAAAGCCATGGCTGCAGCAGGGGCTGGGGGATTGCAAGAGTCTCTGCAGCTTGAGTGTAAGGTCAGGGGGTGTTCAGGAAACAGTTTGCCAGAGAAGGGGCTGCATGGTTCACAGCTCCCCATGCTAGGAAACCAGGCTTATGGGAAATGTCTGTCAGCTGTCACCGAAGGAACTAAATAGCTCACTTTCTACTTGCAAAAGTTTTGTTTACACATGAAAACAGAAATGCGAAAGGATGCTTATGGAAATAGCCTAGGAAATTAATGTTCTTAATGGTATTCAATCGCACTTAGTCTCTGTGTCGGTGCAGGCAGGAACTACTGCATTTACCATAATAACAGCTCAGCTTAAGTTTTAGACTGGGCAGGCGTTACCATATTACCCTTATTAATGGCACTGCTTAAGTTTTTAAAAAGAGCTTAGCATTTTAAGAAGTGCTCCTGGACAATAAACAAGTACAGATTCATAATAGGACAGATTCAGACATAAAAGACCTCTAAATGGGTCACAGTGTTGGATAAATGTATGTAGGCTTAGAAGAGAAAAGATAAAGAATATATACAGTCATAAAATAAAGTTAATGCTTTAAAAAATACCAGGTAAAGTCTTTAAAGAGAGAGTAAAGTGATAGAGTAAAAATAAGCCATGTAAAAATGGAAAATTTACAGAGTCTGGATTATATATGTTATTGTGTTATTTTTGAATTTTTTGACTGTGAAGGAGCTAAATAGAGAAACACACTTCACTGTATAGGCTGCTAAAAAGCAACATGTATATTATAAAGGTATCTTGACTTCAGAATTTGGGTCTAAGAATTTGGTGCTTTGGAAAAGAGGTTCTTCTTTTGTTTACACAGAAGATGAGGAACTGTGGATTGCCTCCATACAAATATGGTTTCATGGACCTAGGCCTCCTGAAAGGTCGCTGTGAATACCCCCACAAAGAAAATGCTTCACCCAACTGCTGACTGAGATGAACCTAGCACAACAGCACCCCCAGACAGCAGGAAGAAGTTTGGAGAGAAATAACTATGTCCATATTCCCAAATATTGTTTACATTTAAAGAGGGATAAGATATAGATATGAATAATTTGCATTGATATGGATTCTGCTTTATTGATATAAATTAAAGGTCAATCTTGTTATATGTATATTTCTGCTCTTGATTAAGGTATTGTGGTTGTGTAGTTCATTTAAAAATGTAATGTATATTTAGGAAATATAGGTTGTTAATGGATAATCATCAATAATAGTCAAGCTTGTAGTTATATTAGTTAGATTTTCTAGATATATAGACATATATTTCAGGTAGATAGGCATTCTTCATATTTTTCAAAGACTATAGAATATGGCATTTAAAATGTATTTAATAACTTAGGACTTTTCATGACAATGAGACACATCTGCTCCTGGCAGCACCAATCTCCTTCAAGAGGAAGATGGGCATCAAAGAGGCTCCCTATGGAGTTGGTTAGCCATTTAGGCAAGAAACTGCTCTTGCCTTGACTGATGCATAAACTAGACATAAAGAACCCACAGAGAGATGATTGCTGAACTTGACTAAAGGTGAGATGATCCTTCAGGGTTCCTGTTTCATGAAAGAGTCTGTGAGACATTCTGCAGGACACAGAAGAAAGTGACTAAACTGTCTTTAAAATTTCCTACTTCATGAAAAAGTCTGCTGGATACTATGGGTCTGTAGGTTAAAGATGGATGCCCCAACAGTACAAAAGAACTTTGGGTAAATGTCCAGGCAGCGAGATGTCTCTGTCATTTCTAGAGTTTTGGAAGTTGCTTACAATGTACTTCCTGCTTATTTAGGTACTATTATATCCTTCTGGAGTCTTTAATAGAGTTAAAGAATAGATAGTTATAGTTATAGTATTCCTTTGTCATGATAAAAGATAAAACAGATATGATTATTTTAACTGTAATTCTTGCTTGATAACTGTTTTGTTATATGTAATTTTACTATGTTAAAGTTAAGGCCGTCCTTTTTGTTTAAACAGAAAAGGGGAAATGGTGTAGGAGTTCCTTCTGTTGGTGTGTTGCTTTCATTGGATAATGAATAAAGAAACTGCCTTGGCCTAACTGATAGGACGGAACTTAGGTAGACAGAGTAGACAGAACTGAATGCTGGGAAGAAGGGCAGAGTAACAGACACCACGGATCTCCTGCCTGAGATGAACGTTGGTTAGAATCTTGCTGGTAAGCCACAGTCACATGGCAATACACAAATTAATAGAAATGGGTTAAATTAAGATGTAAGAATTAGTCAATAAAATGTTAGGGCTAATGGGCCAGGCAGTGTTTAAATGAATACCGTTTCTGTGTGATTATTTCGGGTGTAAGCAAGCTGGGCGGCCGGAACAACAAGCAGCCCGCTCCTCCAGTTACAAGTCTCTAACTATATGTCATTAGGGCTGAGTCCTTCTGCTTTTGTTTCAATAAGAGACAGCTGGTGTTTGAACCTAGACAGTCAAATTCTATCATTAACCAATGGATCAGATGTCTTCGAAAGAGTATTGCAAAGTAGGTTCTATATAATGTTAATATAGCTTTTATACTTTAAAAGTGCAAGTAACAACCATGTTGAGTGTCAAAACTATATTTAGAATTTAGAAGATTCTAATACCTAACTAAGTAGAAATGTCAGAATGACTAAGCATGATCAGTTAAAGAGATTGTATCTTGGTCACAGCAAGAGTTGACTTAACTTTCCCTCCAGTGTCCCTGTTCTCTTCCAAAGTTCTTGGCTCAAAGGTGTTTTAACAGAAGGGAAGCCCCCATGGTCACGAGACTTCAAATAACTAAATGCTTATCAGTGTCAACGCTGAGAAGGGCAATTATATGCTCATTAGTTAGGGTCCTGTTTATATTCATCAATTATTCAAATGAGCTCTATATTTTAAATGCGTCAATAAGCATGAATTCTAAATTGCTAGTAGGTTCTTCTACTCAGATAGCATCTTGAAATGTCAGCTCATATAATCAGTCTCATTTTTTGTGTACTGCTGTATTAATTTTACAGTAAAATAATATTTAACAGACTTGTATGAAAATGTCTGTGCTTACTTACTGTTCCTCTGCTGTTTGAAATTACTTTCTGCATTGATGCAGAGATTTTTTTCTTAAAAAAAAATCTGTAATAATAAACATTTTTAGAGGAGATGGGATTTACATCAATTTGAATGTTTTAGTATTCTTGGACTTTCATACACAGTCATTTTGGCCAACCAACAGAAATCTCTATTTCCTATGAAATGTCAACCTGACAAAGGAAATCAGGCCTAGAACAAGGAAAGTTTATCCTTTAGGAAATAAGTAGCCGTTATTTTTCATGAGAGGAATGAAACTCATTTCTAGGTTCAGAACTCAGTGAAAATGTAGATGAATGCGAAGCCCACTAATCTATCAAAATGCCAGAACCAATCATTTTAGACACACGGAACTGCACACATCACCCGACCTTGTCTTCACAGCGCCCACCAGGAACCAGTTGATCCTGGTCCAGAGAACTAGCACTGACGTAGACGTAGGTGTTACTCCCTACCAGCACTAAAGAGAGTCATCTCTCCCCGAAGCCGGGACTTTTCTCCTCAGGATTTTAACACCTTGAAACAGAGTGGTGATTCAGACCTAGATTTTGCAGTTCTAAGTGAACTTGCTTTCAAATAATTATGTCTTGCCCGCTTTAAGCTAACCTAACACATAAAAACAGGTATTTACAAGAAGATTTTACTGTAGTTTGCAGTGCAAGATAAGAAATACTGCTACCTTATATTTATAAAAGTCTACATCGGTTATGAGAAACCCGCTGAACTGACAGGGAGTCCTTGAGCACTTTAAAACATAATCATAGCTATTTTTTAACATGAGGTTGATCTCAGAAGAAAATTACAGAAATGAACAGCTAGCTACTCAAAACCAGAAAAAGAAGCCCAGCTGGCAAGCTGAGGCTTCAATGGTCCCTGAAGTATCCTGAGTGGAGTTCAAATTTCAACATCCACCCAGAAATACAGGAAATTTTTTATTCCACAAGAGAGAAGAAGCTGGAATTGCATCTCCTGCAAAAAGACTCCAGAAGTACAGGCTCCCACTAGCCCAGGGAATAAGTAGAAGACCTTGTCATCTACAAGGTTCTTGGAAGGGGACACAGTTCCAATAATAAGAAAGAAAAAAATCCCAACCTATGACTTGGTGGAAATGGAGGTCAAATCTATGCAACCCGGGTGATAATGAAATAGTAAGCTGTTGATTTAAAAATTGTGCTGAAGCACAGAACCCCTTGGGTTCCCAGGAGAAACAAACCCAAAACCCTGTAGAGAAATGCCCCCAAAACTAAGATGAAGGGGAAAGCCACGCAAAAAGTGGCACTTTCACACACATAGATACAACCAACATTTGGAAATCGTTCAGTGAAAATGTGAAAACTGATATGAAAAAAGAAGCCATTGGCAACTAGAGCTCAACAGCAGAAAGTATGAACAGTAAGGTAGCAGCATTAACCTGGTGTGGGATCAGCACTGGAAATCAGTAACTTGAAAACCGGACGAATATGCACTTGGAAAAAGACCTCAAAAGTGTTCAAGCTCCATGAAAACAATCATAATGGAAATGTAAACTATATGGATCTGGATAACCAAAACTAACATGAAGTGAATGACAAGAGACTGAAATAGCCATTAAGAGCAAACTCTACATGTTTGGATACATACTTGAAAGGGGGAGAACCGTTGGGGGCCCTGGTACCTTAAGAACTAAAAAAATAAAAAAGAGTTGATCTAATAATTCAAGTGACTAAGGGAGGCACAGAAGGGTGATGTATACACTATGGATATGCTGGAGAAAGGGAGGGATTGGGGCTGGGTAGGATGGACAGGGCTGTTGTAAGTCTTCATCCTACTTCTCAGGCAGTGCTCAATTTAAAACTGTGGATTAGGGGAATAGAGAGGTGGCTCAGTGGTTAAGAGAACTTACTGCTTTTGCAGAGGATGCAGGTTTGGTTCCCAGCACCCACATGGTGGATCACAACTGTCTGTGACTCCAATCCAAGGGTTCTGGTGCCCTCTTTTGAGCACCAGTGGACACCAGGCACGTAAGTAAGTACACATACTTACAGACATACTATACATAGAGACAGACAGGTAGACAGACAGACAAAACACATGAATACTTCTAAAGATTCTGAATTATTTCTGGAAATTTATTCTTGATATTTCAGGGTTGAAGTTGACTATGTAAATGAAAACACAAAGAAGTAGTCAACCAATAGGGGGGATCTTCCTTATTTAATGCATAAATATGTAAAAAGTTGGTACCTTAGTTTATTTTCCTGTTGTAGTATATCACTTTAACACAACTCTCAAAATAATTTATAGAGTTACCTTCAAACATGGGAAGACACAATTCTTATGGCTAATAAGTTCCCTTTTTAACCTTTATAAAACCAATACAGGATAAAACCGGGACTCCAACTCAGTCACCTGAATGAGCATGCTTCTCTAAAAAGGTCCTTATTTTGCAAAATAAGTAATAGAAAAGACGAAGTTCTGTAAAAATCAAGACTCATTACTGCATCCGATATTTATTTCTATTTAGTTTAACTGTCAATCAACTTTTCTAGATGAGACCGATTTTTGTGCCATAAATATGTGCTCATTGACATCCATGGAAGTTCATGCTGATCACCTGACATAGATGTGTCAGCAACCACATCCCTGTCATGTTCTAATTGGCATCTCCACGGGAGAGTCTAGGAGCCTAAGCAACCTTGGCTCTAAAAGCTCCCTTTTCTCTGCCCAATAATCTCCCAGAGTTAGAGGGAGAAGCGAATCCCCAAGAAATTGCTGTCTGTGTGGACTTAAACCATCTTGACATTGTTGAGAAAATCTGTGACTTGGCAGCCATACTGACTTACAAGCTCCATTTTAAAATATATGTTAAAACCGTTAAGCAGCTGTTATTTCTCCTTCCTTTGCCAACTGATTATGTACAGCAAGGTTTGTCATTTTTCCACTATTCATAACACTTGGGTTATCAGTCTTCTGAACAAATGATAGCATGCTTTACTGGAAGCCAAACTGAAGCTGGAGTTGGAAGATAAGTTATTTAGGGCAACTGGGAAGGATTCTGTGGCAGATGGCTTTAATTAGAGGAATGATATCAAATCTGCTCCTACTTTGGGAGTCGAGACACCTCCCAGGGTCTGAGATTAAAACTTGAGTCTTTTCTACCAAAACTCCACCTGGGTCTTGAAAAGTGTTTTTATTTTTATTTTTTCTGTTTTTCTGCAGGATGTCAGGAAATCTTTGTATAAAATATGGAAAAACATAAAAGAAAGGTTAGTGCCAGGACAGCTGGTGTGTGTGTGTGTGCTGCATGTATGAGTGGGTATTTGTGCATGTACATTATCATGCATTGTGAAGGCCAGATGTTCATGCTGAGTATCTCCCTCCATTGTTCTTCCCCTTTGAGACAGGGTCTCTCGCTGATCCTGGAGTGTATCAGTTGGTTAAGCAGGCTGGGCACCAAGTACCAGAGGACCTGAGGACAAAGTTTGTCCTCAGGGTTAGGGACATCAATTAGGGGTTGATTATAACTGGTATAGGGTTTAGGTGGAAATTATGTAGGCTCAGGGATCTTCTTTGAAAAAAAAAGGGGGAGATTGAGTGGAATAACGATGTGGGATTCCCCTCTGTAGGCTGTGAATACCATTGGTTAATAAAGAAACTGCCTTGTCCTGTTGATAGGGCAGAACTTAGCTAGGCGGGGAAAACTAAGCTGAATTCTGGGAGAAAGGGGTGGAGTCAAGGAAAAGTCACGCAGCCCCGCCAGAGACAGATGCTAGGAACTTTACCCAATAAGCCACAGCCAGGTGGTGATACAAAGATTACTAGAAGTGGGTTAAATTAAGATATATGTGTTAGTCAATAAGAAGTTAGAGCATAGGGCTGAAGAGATGGTTCAATGGTTAAGAGCACTGACTGCTCTTCCAGAGAACCTGGGTTCAAGTCCCAGCACCCACATGGCAGCTCACAACTGTCTGTAACTCTAAGATCTGACATCCTCACAAGGACAATCATGTAGCAAAACACCAATGCAAATAAAAAAATAAATTATATTTTAAGAAAAAGTTAGAGCTAATGGGCCAAGCAGTGTTTTACAAACAAGTTACATTGATGTAGATTCTTGTATATTGATACAAATTCAAATTATATTTGTTATATGGAATATGCTCCCATTTCTGTTTACAATATTTGTACACCTATGCAAAGTTATTTTGTCATATTGTATGTATTCATACATCTTCCTCTATTTAAGGCATTTTGTATATTGATACAATTTTAGGATATGTTTATCATGTTGCACTATACATTTCTTTCTTCTTTTTTGTTTATTGGTTTTTAGAGGCAGGGTTTCTCTGTAGCTTTGGAGACTGTCCTAAAACTAGTTCTTGTAGACCAGGCTGGCCTCGAACTCACAAAGATCCTTCTGCCTCTGCTTCCCAAGAGCTGGGATTAAAGCTGTGTGCTACTACGGCCTGGTTCGTTTTTTGTTTTGTTTTGTTTTTTGAGACAGGGTTTCTCTGTAGCTTTGGAACCTGTCCTTGTAGACCAGGCTGGCCTCAAACTCAGCGATCCTACCTCTGATCAAGATACTTGTACATTGTTTACATTTTGAGGTCATTGTCCTCATCTGCTTCACAGTCATTTAAAGATTGTTTAATATTCTAATATGAAGTCCTAGCCTTTAAACTATACAGATATTAAATATTATAAGTCAATAGTCATCCATGTTTGTCACACTTATATTTAGACTAATCAGTTTCTTTAGATACATAGAGACTTTATTCCGCATAGATAGGTAATCTTCAACCACTTCAAAGAACTATTGAACATGGCGATTAAATAATTTAGGGTTCTGTTGATGTGAAACACAATTGCTCCTGGCAGCACCGAACTATTACTGAAAGAATGTTGAGCACGGAAGACACTCCACTTGGAGCTTGTTTTCTCATTGACAAAATTGACCTTTGGGCAAGGAACTGCCCATGCCTTTACCACTGACAAAATGTATGGTTTTCAGACTGGACAAGCAGGATACAAGAGAGAAAAAACAGCCAAACCTTGCCAAGATAGGGTAAGATGGTTTTGAAATTTTTCCTGCCCTTGAAAATTGTCTGTCAGTTACACTAGGCCTTAGTCAAAGTTGGTTGTTCCAACATTGCAAATGAGACTTTGGGTGATTGCCCAGGTAGCCAGTTGTCTCTGTCATTTATTGCACACTTTGGAAGTTGCTTGATTGCACTTCCTGTCTATTCAAGTAATATTATCTCCCTTCTCAGGCCTCGAGTGGGGTTAAAGATTAGATTGTCATGATTGTTTTTCTCTCATGACCTAGCCAAGCCATTTCTAATACAAGACTTAGACTTGTTAGGATAGAATAATTATTTAACCATTTAGAATATGTTTCTTGCTTAATATTGTTTATACTGGTTGTAATACTATTTTTATACTTGATATCTGTTTTTATTGTATATACTTTGTATTGTGTTTGGCATTCTCTTATTTGGTCAAAAAAAGGAAGATGCTGGGGAAACTCTTTCAGGCAATGGCCTTTGAGATTCTGGACCAGGTTGGGTGTGGCCTTGGGTACAAAAAAAAAAACAAAAACAGAAGCAAAACATACTTGCTTTCTTGGCTGCTGGATTCAATTCCTGTTACCCCATTTGTGCAAAGGACTGTGACCTGTGAGTGTACCCTTAAATAAAGAACCCTTTGTTATACTCAGTTGTGAGCTAGTGTGGGATTACTACCACTCATGTTCCTCTACAAGAGATCCTCCTTTAGTCTCTTTCCATTCCATCTCTACTCTCCAGTACTGGGATTATAGGCACTGACCACTGCACCAAGGTTTTACTTGGGTCCGGGGGAATCTGAACTCAAATCCCCATGCTTGTACAGCAAGTCACATATCAACTAAGCCACCTTTCCATTTTCCCATTGTTTATGCAAAATGACTAACACCTAGAACACCTTAGCATGAAAGATGGATATAACTCCTTTGCGTCTCCAGAAATGGCTGCTTCACTTTCTAACTGAGTACATTTCTCCATTCCTATCTTCTATGAGCGGGCACTATACTGTCCACCCAGGTGTTCATGACCAAGAAGGCTATTTAAGGATCCAAAGGCATCCATGGTAACAGTTTTTGTCAGTCCAAGAAATTCTACTTTCCCTCTTCTGGAGTTCAGTGTGAGTGCCTGACAGAGGCTCTGCTCTCACATCCAATTCCAGGCTCCTTCTGATTCCCTTTAAAATAAAACATGTGTCCAACCAGGTGGGCCGGTGGGTGATAGGACTTCCCACCAGGTCTAATACCAGAGTTGATCCCTAGAACCACAGGAAAGAACCAACGCTTGCAAGTTTTCCCCTGTCCTCCGCATGCACTGTGTAGCATGGGATGCAGGCACGCATGCTTACATCAGAAGAATAAATGAATGTAAAATACAATAGAACACGTAAAGGCCATATTTCAGCATAAAATGATTCCTTTTTGGATTTTTTTGGTTTTATTTATTGTGTGTATGAATGCTGGGAGGTCAGAAGACAACTTGTGCAAGTTGACTTTCTCCTGTCACGTGGGTCCTGATAAAGTGCCTTGGTTGTAAAACAGGATTCCTAGGAGATTACAGATGACCTTGTGAGGTGTCAGGAGAACCCCTTACAGCTGCAACCATTTCCCCTTCCTCAAGGGGCTCACCCTGTCCCTATAAAGGTTCGCAACCAGTTTTCCCCTTGTAGACCCCTCCACTTCCCAGGGGAGAGAGGCTGCCCCTCACTGCATGTGCTAATAAGCACAGTCCCATCGGTTGAAGGTCACACTCTGGTCTCTTTCTGCATTCTGTCTGGTTATGCTGCCTCAGAAATCTAATGAGTCCCAGGAATTGAACTCAGGCTCTCAGGCTTGGCAGCAAGCAACTTTATCAGCAGAGCCATCTCACCAGCCCTTAAAATAATTCTTAACCATTTTTATTATCTTCCATTGAAGTATATTGACCCATATCTGTAATGGCAGGAAGAAGTTCCTTTTAAGATTGAGTATGAATACATATTTTCCTTCCCTTTTTATTCAGCCATTCCTACTATCCCAGAAGCAGAGAAATAAGCTAATAAGGATACATGTAAGTCTAAAGATAATACTAAGCCCCACTTTCTAAAGTTTTGTCACAGGGGCAAATTATGTAAAATTCTAATAGAAAATTGACAGAGTTGGAAATTTGTCTCTCTCACTTCTGATCCTCTCCATCTCCATTAATCAGGAAGAAATTATTCAAAACCAAGTTTCAGCAATCAACTCAACAAAATTCCTTTGAAAAGCAAATAGGAAAGTAAATTGTCCCATAGGCCTTGGGAAACCAACCTTGGCCTTAAAGCAGACTGAATAAACAGAGCTAGAACCATAGAAACCTGACATGGAGAGGGCCAGTCTAATTTTGGTTTCATAACTCAATATTGGCCACACTGCTGAACACATAGGAGGTTCTCCATAAGTGTATATGACTTAGACAAGTTTCCCCCAAAGCCCACATATGTATTGGGGTGCTACTGAGTCACCGTGGGTTTCAGCCTGAGAAAGTCTCAGAGATGGGGGTCAACACCACAGCAAGTTTGAGATGTCTGTTAGACCTCCCGTGAGGATGAGTTCAAAGCTGGCAGTCTGCCTTCAGGGAAGCACTCTAGGAAAGAGATGCAAGAGGGAAGTCACTAATTATCCAAGTGCTACCTAAGGCTGTGAGATGAAAAGATGGCCTAAAGAGAATCGAGGTGACAAGAAGAAAAGAGAGGTGACCATCAATGCATGCGAGGCTGCATCCCGAGGTGACCATCAATGAGGGACTGTCCAATAAGTAAGCTGAGTTCTCCTTTCCTGGTGGGTTATAATATCTGGAAGGAAAGGAAGAAAGGGGTTTTTCTCTTGCAACCCCTTCCCAGGTTTCTGGAACGACACCGGGAGGCACGAACTAAACATTTGATGAGTTTTTACACTCTGAACAATCTGAACTGACAAGTTCAACTGTGCAATCAAGAGTTCTTTCTATGGACAATCTCCCTTCTGTTTTGAACATCATCCCAAAGCGACGTTGAGAAGATCAATGGTGCTCATCTTCAGGTCCCTGCTCTTCTCTAGAGTCATGGAAGGATATCAAGGCTATTTAAGAAGCAGGAGAGTCTCCTGGCTCTCCCTTCAGTCTCTTCTGTGCCCCGTGTCCATGGCATAGAGGGTTTATGTGAGGTCCCTAGGCCAGGCATATAGACTGAAAATAAGCAAGGCCAGGTGGAGTTGGACAAGCTGGGGCGGCGGGGGTGAAGTGGGATAGGCATTAGAAGCCTCACTGTTTGTCTCCAAGAGTCAGAAGCTAGGTTCATCCCACTGGTCGATTTCTATGTAGGAATGTGGCCTAGGAACGCCAGGTCATCATGACTTTCAGTGGAAAATAAAAGTGATGGAGGAGGGTTATCTGTCTATTGTGTTATTTTCATTGGTCAATAAAGAGACTGCCTTGGGCCCTTGATAGGACAGAAAATTAGGTAGGCGGAGTAAACAGAACAAAATGCTGAAAAGAGGGCTATGAGCCAGACGCCATGGAGCCAGCCACCAGGTCAGACATGCTGAATCTTTCCCGGTAAGCCACACCTCATGGTGTGATACAGATTAATAGAAATGGGTTAATATCAAGATATGAGAGTTAGTCAGTAACTAACTCTCTAGAGATAATGGGCCAGGCAGTGCTTAAATGAATACAATTTGGGTGTTATTATTTCTGGGGCTAAGCTAGCTATGTGGGAGCCGGGCAGGATGAAAAGCAGGCCTGCCCGCAGCCCCTCACTACATAAAAGGCTGAATTTTTGTGTGCAATTGCATTGAAGTTCATGTGAATGATTTTTTTATAGGGGTAAATAAATGAAACAAAGGCTGTGTTTCTGTCATGGCTGCTCAGGTGAGGCAAGGGTCCACAGGCTCTGCTTTCTGTTCTTACACCACCAGGAAGCAAGATACAACCTCTGAGACAGGGCCTGTCCTAGCTCTCCACGCCAGAGGAATAACTTCTTACAATTGGAAAGAATTCCCACTCTCCTCCTTGCCTCTTTGATGCCTGGCAGCTCTCTTTGCTTCTCTGGTCTTCGTCCTTTAAAGATGGGATCTTGAAACACTGCGTTCAGTTTCTGCCTGTGCCTCCCAGGGAACTTCATCACAGTGGTGCAAACTGCACTCCCCTTGTGTCTGCTATGCTTCACGTATGAATTAGATGTTGTGACAGGAATGTAGCTACAGGGCATTGGATAGATAGGGATTCTTAATGGGATTTCAGAACCCACAGAAGCTTATGGAACACATCCTCCCTGAACTACTGTGTGACTCTTCATCTTGACTCTAGGAGAGGGAAGACCTCCCCTCTTTTGGGCAGGGTTTTTCTATATGTTCTAGGCTGACCACACACCCAATGCAATATTCCTACCTCAGGATTAAGAAAACAAACCACACGCCCAGCAAAAGAATCTTTTGATTGGTTTATATCCATTTATTCACCATTCTTCAACAAAAAGAGGAGTAGGAACTTTATTTTAACTTAACACTTAGTCACCCCCAGACCTAACCAGGGATGGGGAAGTTCCCAGTTTTCTCCAGTGTTGTAGGAGGCTGCTTGTTCATTCCTGACTGCTCAGACCTGAAACAACCACACAGAAACCGCATTAAATAAATCACTGCTTGGCCTGTTAACTCTAGTTTCTTATTGGTTAGCTCTTACATCTAGAATTAACCCACTTCCATTATTTCATATTTTACCATGAGGCTCATGGCTACCCGCAAGGTTCCAGCTGGCAGCTCGTGTCTTTCCCCTCTGGCGGCTCCATGGTGTCTCGCTGACTTGGCCTTCTTTCTCCCAGCATTCAATTTAGTTTTCCCCACCTAGCTCTACTTTACCCTATCACAGGCCAAGGCAGATTCTTTATTCATTAACCAATGAAAGCAACACATAAGCAGAAAGACTTCCCACACCACCCCAGCATGACCACCAGTTGCATTTTAATAACACTGGAGCGTGGGGACAGTGACGTGTAAACGTGGAAATCCCACTGAACTACAGCAACATCAGAAATTCAGAAATCACCATATGGCAACAACATAGACCAGGCCGTTCACAAAACTGTTCTGAGTAGACCTGCCCTCTGGCTGGGTCTGCGATGGCTTTATTTGTTTAAATATTTAGCTGCCATCTGTAAGGGTTTGGGCATTCTTGTTTTGAGAGAACACAACCAAAAGAGATTGGGTCTTTGAACAAAACCAGAGCAAGTAGAAGAATTTTACTATAGTTTTCATGAAAGTCCATCCTATTTGACGTCCTAATTCCACTCATGCAATTGTTACTACAGAACATGGAAGGAAGAAAAGACACTTGAAGAGTCAATAATGATAGCTCAGGGAGGCACCTCTGGTCTTCAATGCTTAGCATGGCTTGGGAAGGAAGACAGAGTCAACAGTGTCTTCCTTGATGTGAGCACTGAATTTACAGATGTTCCATGATTACATTGAAATTGGTGGGATAATCTTTTCAAAATGCGCATATGTCCAAGTGTGTAGAACCGCAGTGTTAGCCAACTGGACACCAAGCGAAAGTTCACTTTTCAGGATGAGGTAAGTCCTGCCAGGCTGCTGCATAGCTGGGTGGTTGCAGCTTCTTTCCTTTGAACCTCCAGAGGACAAGGATTGGCATAAATTAAGGTTTTCACATTTCTATATGAAAACTGTCAGAAAAATGAAGGCCGGAATACTTCTCATTAACTTGCAAAGAAATAACAACAGAAAAAAAAACCACACAAATTGGAAGCATTAGATCACCATCAAAGACAATCAAAAAAAGACCCTGGCTATGAAATGTCTTAGCATTCATGCAAACGTCATTAAGTGATTTCAATTAAAACACTTAGAAGAACAAAGAGAGTCCTCCTTCAAAAGCTTACAAGTTTAAAACTTTCCTCAAATTTCTTTCTAATCATTGTTGAATCTTTTTCAATGTACTATATCATAACTGCTATGTTTAAAATATCTAAGCTGGAGAGGTGGCTCAGCAGATAAGAGCACTTGTTGCTCTTACAGAGGACCCAGGTTAGGTTCCCAGCACCCAGATGGGGTGGCTCTTAACTGCCCTTAACTCCTGCTCTGGGGTATGAGAAGCACTTCTGGATTCTGCAGGCACCTGCATGTAGGTGCACAATGCACATAAAATAAATATGAAAATTAAATAATTTACAAATGTGTCTCCTAAGATGGACATGGTGACTTGCCCCTGTAATTTCAGTGCTTTGAGGGTAAGGGAGAGCTAAAGCAGTAGGTTTGCCACACAGTTAAGACCAGCCTGCATTACAGAGTTGACTCCAGACACGCCTGATTGAGACTCTCACACACTCACATTCATTTTCCATCTCTTGCTCTTTCTCTCTCTCCATATATATATATATATATATATATATATATATATATATATATATATTAACAATTTATACATTTCACATATTATCTTAATCTTCATCCTTAACATCCAAAATATGAAGGCAACACAATGAGCAGCGGTGTCTAACCTAAAATCACAGAAGGCAATAAAAATTTCTGTGACCAGCTCAAAGAACAGATATTTGGCTCAAAACATCTCTAGTATTGACCAAATACTTGAGATTAGGCTTGTCTAATAAACCTCAAATAAAGCAAAACTCTCTTGGGAGAGAACTTGACTTGATAACTATCCCTCCCACGGAAAGGGAAAGAAGGCAGTTTTCCCCATCTGACCAGCTGGTTGAATACAAAGATGTGGTGCTCCAGAGCTTACCAGGGTTTTATTTATACAGAGCCACACCTAGAAATAACATCCTTCAGCACTGTTGCAGAAATGTAGGAACACCGTTAGGACACATCTAGTTGTTTGTTGATGAACAACTACTTAGGCTCTGGACCTGAACCTCAAATTTAGTCCCCAAAACAAATAAAATATTGAGACTTTCCCAAGAAAAACCAATTCACGATTAACATCTCACTAAGGCCAGGTTTTACACTTTGACAAGGGAAAAGGTTATTTCCAGTATGTTTACATGGTCAGGAACTTCCAGAAGTAGCAACTATGGGTGTATACCATGATGGGGGCTGGCAGCAGTCTAAGGGAAAACCTCCAGGAGAGTCCTTCAAAACTGAAAACAGGTCCCTAGAGAGGTAGGTGGAGGGCCATCAGTGTTGTCTCTAATGAATGCCTTGCTTATTGGTCACACAGATGGCTGAGAAATCAAGAGATCAAAGTTTGGATATTCACTCACCTTAAACCCAAATGCTACCAAGACCAAGTCACTGAATTCTAGGTGTTATGGGACAGAAGAAAAGCAATCCATTCTTTGCCATGGTCAGTGGCCCTGTGTAGCAATGAGGGCTGCACACACTAGCAAATTATTCCCCACAGCCTCTAACGCTGATCGCTGCCTCAGCGGTCCCCTCCAGACAGGTCCTTCAGGTACATCGCCCCTCTCATGTGATGTTGCTTCCTCCTAGAAATCCATCAGACTGTTTTCTTTCATTACTGCCCAGCTCAGTTGTCAAATTCAGTCCTTCTAGTGTGGGTTTGAGAGACCCCTACTTGGGGTTGTACCGTTGTTCGATGGTGTCCCTTCTTCAAACTGTTCTATGATCCAAGACTTTTGGGATTCTCTAGAATAAATGTGGTTCTGCAAAAGATGTCCTCAGAGCTCTGAACCTGCTAACATGTCTTGGGGAGGTCTTGCCTCCAACAGGTCTGCCAGGCCTGCATGCTTCTTGTCACTCATACCTGTGAAAGTCTCATCAAAATAGTCTAGTGACTAAAACCCCGATTGAGTTTGGTCGTAGTCTAACTGGACTCTAATGTGACATAGAGCTTGACCACAGCAGTTTAAATGACACCTTAAGCAAGGTCTCACTGGTTCTCCTGCCTCTAATTCTCAGGGCCCAGAGAGACGACCATTGTACCCCTTCCCACCTTGTCTTCCCAGAAAGCAAAGGTTTTCTCTCAAAATCAGAGGCAGGGAAATGTCAAAAGGCTTTCAATTGGCCCCTGAGGGCCCTGAAGACAGCGGGGGGGGGGGGGGGGGGGTTCTGGGTTTGGCAGGAGATTCCCACAGCTCCTAAAATGAGTGTGTAAGACGTAACTACCTCGTGTTGGATATTAAAGGAGATAGTGAGTGTAATGGCACTCACTGTCTGTGATGTCAGGGATCATTATTTTCACATCATTAAGTCAGCCCCTTTTATATAGCACCGTGCACAATTAGGCACTTAATAAATACTTTTTAGGATTGTAATGATTGAGTAAACTGAATCCGTGCAATTTCAATCTTGCAATTAACTTTCTGCAGAATGGCGGAAGGCCAAAGTGGGGAGAGGTGGGGGCAAAGAGAGGGTGCTGAAGCAAGTAATTAAAGTAAAAGAGCCTGGAACCCAGCACGACGGGTTTGACAGGTTGAGATTTGCCCCCACAGCCCCCAGAGATGACATCATGGGAATCCATATCAGGACCAGCCGTGAGGTTGTATGGCTGAGAATGCCAAACCGATCAAAACGGCAAGTACAAGCACACACTAACGAGGTGGGGCTGTACTTGTTATATCCAGGATATAACACGGAATATCCTGGATAAGCTAGAAGTTTAAGTGGGAAAAGGGCAGATGTGAGAAGAACAGGAAGAGGGAGAGAAAGGGCAGAAGTCCCCCGGGATCCGATAACCCCCAGCATTTGTGCTCCGTAGAAAGACAAGGGTACTAGTGTTAATGGTTTCTATGGAGGCTACCACCAGGAAAAGTAGGCACTTGTCAACTCCTGGGCTAATGCTTCTTCACAGTTGCTTTTTTGTTTCAGTTAAAACTCTGTAAAGACATTTACAAACACCCTAGCCACCCTGAGCCCTTCTTTCGGACAGCCTGCTGTACACTTGCCTAATTATAACATGATACAGGCCATGCCCACAGCAAACATATCTCCTGTCATAATCTTTCTGAACAAGTTCCGAAGCTAAGCATGCCCAGATCTGTACCATCTTTTGTTCCTGAACCGTAAGTTGAACATGCTCAAATATGCACACTTTGCACTGAGCATGCTCAGGAATATGCCTGTCCTAACAGATCTTCAATATGAATAGTGTGCTTTGAGGAAGAAAATCCCCGTGCTTCCCCCAGGGAGAGGATTGGTTTGGAAATAACCCCAGGGCTCTCTGTTTTGTTTCAAGTAATTAACCTTTACTCTTTTACCTTTTGTTTTTGCTTTGGTGTTATAGCCACTGAGACAGGAACACATTGAGGTTAATTACTCCTGCTTTGTAAAAAGCAGTGGTTCCCAACCTTCCTAATGCTGAGACCCTTCAATACAGTTCCACATGTTGGGGTGAACCCCAACCGTAAAATTATTCTTGTTGCCACTTCATGACTATAATTTTGTTGTTGTTATGAATCAAAATGTAAATATCTGAAATACAGGATATCTGAAATGGGAACAAGAGGGGTCACAGCCCACAGGTTGAGCACCACTGATGTAAAGGGTGTCTTTCAACTCTCTTGGCTTGAAGAAGGGCAACAAAGCAGAATCCACTTCAGAGAATCAGCAATGCTACCAACTCTCAGCTCTTTGTAGACCACAGTGGAAGAAAGGAAGCAGAGCCCCAGATGGTAAAATGTGACTTGGACTTCCCAGGGAAAAGAGACACCAGAAACAGGTACCTGGTCCTTAATTCCCACCAACAATTTTCATTCAAGACAGAATCATTTCCAATATAAGCTAATAGCTTTTTGAAACATATGGGCTTCTAGAAAAATTAATACTTAAAAGAATGGCCAGAAGACCAGCACCAGCTTGCTGAGGGTTGGAAACCTAGAACAGTTTCTTCCCTCAGTCCCTCAGTGGCCACACCGGAGAATCAAAAGAGACAATAACTATGAAGACGCTTGGGAACCGTACTCCACCATAGCTCCCCTGAAAGTCTGTGGAGTTAGCCATGCCTCATCTTTCCGATGAGTCCTTCCTTCTCGTTAGCTGTAGCGATCATCTTGCACCCCAGTTAGTACCCATTTCCTTTTGGAGTCCCCCACAGGTGTTACAACCAACCTAAGTTTAATCAGGATTGTACCTAAGTGTATGCAGCATGCTTAGCTCTGAGAAGGTTGTCTTGGGGACTCCAAAGCCATCTCCTTTCCTTGTAGATCCACATGTATTTCCTCACTTGTGTTTTTACTTGCTGTATGTGTCCAATTTTATTTTCAGTGATTGACCTGGACTTTGGGTCTTAATGGCCCAAATATCAAATTTTGTTGGTTCAGCTGCATAGTTAGAATGTTTTCACCCTTTTGCCTTTAATTAATGGATACCATTCAACAATGAAGGATTCTGTTTAATCTTTCTTTTTTTCTTAATGAGATTTAAATTATTCTGTTTACACATGGCCTACGAGAGCAGCTTTTCCGGGGAGGAGGGGTGGAAAGTGGTGTGAGTGGAGTTTCCATGACAGAAAAGGACTCCTTGTGACTGCACCATCAAGACTTTCCCACCTGGTACTCATTTAAGAAACCAATTTTTTTTTTTTTAAAAAAAAAAAAAAACCTAATCACTGGAATTTTGCACTTAGATTAAATTCTACTCTTGTTAGTTTTGACCTAGCCATTCATCCTGTACTTCCGTTTTTAAATCAGGCTTTCTATTGTTTTTGCTCTTAGAACTTTGGAAAGACTGAAAAGCTAAAACAAGGGCTGGGGAGGTAGTCGATTAAGCACTCGCCACACAAACACAAGGACCTCAATTCCGATCCCCTGCGCCCACATAAAAAGCTGAAGCTGGGGAGACAGGGACAGGCGGCTCCCTGACCAGCCAGTCGTGCTAAACCCATGAACTCCAGGTTCAGTGAGAAACCATGACTCCAAAAAGTAAAGTGGAACACTAAGGTATGATCTTTGACCTCTGTGTGCATGCATACACATACATGTACCACACACACATACACACAGGCACAGACCCCAAAAGCCTAATTTTCTCTTTTGCCACACCCTGTACCATGCCACAATCAGGAAGCAAAGCATGTGCTACCAAATAGCTATTTATCCCAAATTCAGTCCAGGCAAATATATGCAAAGACACATAAGCTGTCTCCACAGTATCGTGTGTCCAAATGCAATATTATCCGGAAAGTAACCCAAAAGGCCAGATTCTGTTTAAACTTCAGGCTCATGTTTCTAAAATGATGGGAACATAAGTGGATCCCAACCCCCCAAACACATACCATGGTCTACACACTATAAAAAAATTTATTAGGTGAGCCCACTTTAGGGTAGTGCTACATGCTTTAGCTGGCAATGGTCTGCGTTTCCATTAGGAACAAGCTGACTTAAAGTCCTTGAAAGGACTCACCCCAGACCCCCAGGAAAAAGAGCTTGCCAGCTGCCAAGCCACTTCAGGAGAGGATTCAGTTGCTCTGGAAACAGGTCATGACAATGACCGTGTGTGCCAAAGGGCTGAGCTTGCAGAGGGCACTGGGTTCCCGCCTCTGGAGTGATCTTGGGGCTTTGCTCTCCAAACAGATGACTTCATTCAGACAACAATGCTCATTTTCTGAGGCGCTGCCAGTTCATACACATTATAAAATAAATTCTCTCATTGACATCGGAGGGGCAGGAACTACAAACACTGCCTTTATTAAAAGTATGTGAATTGGAAAAGGTAGGCTGGAAAAGAAACAAGATTTCTCCCCCAAAAAAGAATGGCAGTAACTATGGAAACCAAATACCCAATCAGCAGCTACCTCATCAGCTGCAGTGTTAGGAAGCACGTGTAGCTACACACAAATCCTTTATCTTAAGAAACCTTACCTCAGCTTGAATAAAGTGTTGTGAAGAACAGGCTCCAATTACATCCACATATTTTCTTCCTTTATCACTCTAGATCTACCTCCACTAAAGGAAGAAGAGCCAATGGTCTTACCAAGGGGGTGCAGTGCCTTAAGCCCCATGCCCCCATCACACAAAGGAAACCACGAAGGAGGAGGGGATAAGTAAGGAAGAGTTTTGTGTAGTGCTCCCTCTCAGAGCACTCAGTGGGTAATGGATGACCCTTTTCCCCAGTGATGACTGGCCTGAAACCCAGCAGGAGACACATTTGCAAAATGTGCAAACGATTTAGTACATCACAACTCTAATACACATACAAACATGTACTAACACATAAACTCCTTTGGCTAACTTCTCTGTATCAGAAGACTTCACACTTCTCTTGTAAAAGTCCAGACGGCTTATGTTCAGTCTTTTCTTGGCTTATATGCTTATAAACTTCCCTCCCGCTTCCCTTCTCCTCCCTCTCTTCCTCATCTTCTGACCCCTTCTCCTTTTCTTTCCTCACATTGATAAGAATCATTTGACCCATGGATTTGTTGACCTCTGCCCTACATTATGTCACAGAGGTTCTGACACCTTCTTCTTACAGTATGTAGGCCACCATATGTCACCCAAGCTTCAGTGAACCAATCAAACACACTCCGAGTCACGGTCAATTAGGCAAACACAGTACAAAATCCAGGGTCTCTGTCGAATCCACCTACTTCTATAAATGCAAGATGATCCCATAATCTATTCTACTCCATTCTCTTTTGACTGATACACTTGGAATTTCTTTCCACTGAACCCTGTATGCCCCAGGCAGGGAGTCAGGCCTAGTTAGAGGAAGGGAACAACTGGGGCATGCCTTTGCAGGGGAGTTCACCCCTGGACCGTTCTTATTTCTCTTCACTGCTTTCTACTTGTCCGGAAGTAATCACCTATGCTTCACCTGCCTTTCGTTCGTAAGGCTCTACCTCACTGAAAGACTCAGAAACACAGCCTCCCAGGTACTGCAACCAGGTGAACAAATAAACCCTTCCTCCTTTGTACTGTTTCTCTCCGGAGTAAGTCACAGCGACGAAAGGGCTCACAGCCAGGTTTGCACACCACTAACCCATTCCGTCCCCTTGGATTCTGTGCTGGATTTGTCCAGGCCGTATTTGCAAGGACACTCGTGCACCTGCAAGAGCATGACTTCAGCCACAGACAGTGAAGAGTGAGACTGGCTGGGAGGGGTGAAACACAAATGACTTGTGTACGACAAGAGGCACCGGGCAGGATGAAAGGTTCTCAGTCAATGATGAGACCAAACTAAAGACGTCTGACCAAAACTAAAGATATATAAAAAGTCTACGGAAATGCACTGCTTTGGAAGTTAATTCAAAAATATGATTTTTTTTTTACAAAAAAAAAAAAGAAGAAGTGTTGACAGAAGTACCCTGCATGGGTGGGCAATGCTTCTCCCATAAGATATGGGTTAATAAATTAAAATGTCAGTGCCAGAGGTCTGATATTTCCCTATGAGTCATTAGTCAAGAAGGCCGCAGAGGGATCACCCAAATAACACAGCTATTGCCATGGCTAGATATTAAGACTCGATTGCTGAAGACACAACATACTTTGGTTGAACGATAAATAGAAGTCAAGCTAGAAATTGCCTGGAAACATCCTCCCTGCTGGCTGGCATGCACAGTGCCGGGAGATGCTCCTGCAGGCTTCTGCAGGCTCCTGGAGTAGAGAAGCCATTAGCGGTATTACCGAATAGTAGACCTCTATTCTACAATACTGATTCTCAAGGAAGGATATGCCTACTTACACAATAGTGCCATGACTATGAGGAGGACAGGCAATTGTTTTCCCATTAAATTCAAGGAAGGCCTGGTCTACAGAAGGGAATTCATTCCTGGTCAAAAGCCCATGGCTGGGGCAGGGATTATAAGCCTTATGGAGAAAACCTCTATTGTTTTTTTGTTTTTTGAGTTTTTTTTTCTAAACAGACATTTTGTTAGGGGATGTCACAGAAAGGATGGTGGGAAGCATGTAAGACACAGGAGGTAGAGGGGAGTGCTGTCATCTGACATGACGTGATATTACACCCGTGAATTTACAGTAGCTTTGGTTACCTGCATAAGACCAACACAAGGGTTGGAGAGATGGCTCAGAGGGTAAGAGCACTGACTGCTCTTCCAGAGGTCCTGAGTTCAATTCCCAGCAACCACATGGTGGCTCACAACTACCTGTAATGAGAGCTGGTGCCCTCTTTTGGTGTGTAGGCATACATGCAAGCAGAACATTATATACATAATAAATATATATATTTTTAAAAAAAAGAGATCAATACAAGATCAAGTGAGTCAGCATTCCAGCACGGTGGGGGAGGGTCTCATGAGGCGTGACACCTAGCTGAGATGCTATTGGTAACTGACAGCTGCCAGGGTGGGAAGAGTTATTTTTCCCTGGACTAGGACTGCTTGTAGCTTGCCCACACTATGGTGGATGGCCCCAACTCCGTGTACAGGCAGGAAGCACTAACAGGATTTGGTGAATTATATTTTTTAAGTTTTTTATAAAGAAGAAGATAAGAAGTTTAGGAGGGAGAATTTGGGTTGAATTTTATCAAGATTAATTGTATATACACTTATTGAAATTGTCAAAGGATAAATAAAAACATTACATCTCACTAATTTCATCTCATATTAAACCATCATATAAATCATAAGTTGTATGTATGTATATATGTATGATAGATGATAGATAGATGTTAGATTAATAGCTTTTCCTAGGCCCACCCAACTAAATAGCCTAAACTAATAGCTTGACAAACATTATTGCACTGCATGATGGGAGTTAGGAGACTTTAGCATGGAAATAGCATGTCTATTTCCAGTAAAAATAGGAAGCAGTGGACTTGCTCCAGATCCAGATTCCAGAACATTCAGAGGCTGTAGATAGCGGTGATCTGTCTGTGAGGCCTCCATGTGTATCATTTCTCAGAAGCCAGCCAGCAGAGCAGGACATCTGCCAGGGTATGGTTAGCACATTTATGTTGGCCGGTTTGTCAGCCAGGTACCAAAGCTTTCTCTAAGTGCAGGCTTCCAAACCATGGGAACGGAAAACCACAGCACTGGCCAAGACAACACTAAGAGATTCTTCTGTGTGTGCCACACGAGTGGGCTCTGCACAGAACGGTAGCTGGCAGTTCAGAGCAGCGTGATCGCTTCCAACCAACCATGTCTCTCCTCTAGTTGCTGTGGGTTCACGCTGCAGACAGGACCGGAGCAGATGTGGACATGAAAGTAATTTTGATATTTATTATGAAATACTTCAGCCATGTTTCTTCCCGGATCATTTTGGAGTCCTGACTGGGGAGGAAAAGATATACCCAAGTAACTCTAAAAGTCTAATTCTCTTCTTGAAAATTCTTAATTTCCCAGCACTGAGTTAAAATGGATTTTAGGCCATCATTCATCAGAGCATAGAAGACTAAGAAGAGTAGTAGAAAGAGGTTGTTCTAGTTGGACTAACAACGTAGTTTCATAATTGTCTACTCAGCATATGATACAGTGGCACTTACGAGACTTGTATTCTTGCTATTTTTTTTCAAAAGGGCAATATATGTGAGACAAAAATTATTGCTGAGCATGATGGCATAAGCCTGCAATTCCACAGCTATGAGGTGGAGGCAGGAGAATCGAGAGTTCTGCTCCATCCTCAGCTACATAGAAAATATGAGGTCCAGCCTGGGCTACATCAGACGTGTACAAAACCAAGGGGGACAGAGAATGAAAGAGAGGGACAGAGCAAGGAGGGGAGGGAAGGAATTATTTTTAAACTTGGGCTTCAATACTACATGGGACATGATTCACAAAAGAAAGGAAATACATTATGTTACATCCTACAACATCCTGCTTTCTGCCTGGATACTACATAAAGTTCATGAAGGTGGAATTCAAGCAGACCACAGGATCTCTGGGAATTGAAGAGACCATGTTATCTAGAGAAACTGAGGCAACTTCAAGATGCAAGGCAGAGTACCCAAAGAGTGAATTATATTGGAAAAGCACTCCAGAAATCTGCAAAGGTGGCCTCTGAAGTCTTTGGCAGAATGTCTACCTCTGCGTCTGTGTGGTAAGACACTATGAAACAGCAAAGAATAACTACACGTGAGAAAAAGAAAAACTATACACGAGGAGCTGTGGGCTGAAGAATTCCCAGAATTCCGACAGGTCTGGGAGTCATCCCAATTCTAACCAACAGTGGTAAGGACACTGTACTGAACAAGTAGAGCATTCAGAAGACACCCCAGAAGTATTAAGGCTAGGCTATGCCACAGTGAGAAAGCTGTCAGCCTGCACTAGGAACCAGCCTTGACGGGATCAAGTCAATCTACATGTAGCCTAACTGTCAGACAAAAATCCAACTAACTAGAAGAAAATTCCAAAATTGACTTCACAAAGTAATACTCTCTGTCATGTATCTTATCCAAAAAAGAGAGTAATCTATTTTTTAAAACTAGAATAGTAAAATGGGATCTGTAGCCAGGGCTAATGTTAGTCAATACACATCAACGAACTACAAAGGTTCACATGTGCTTTAAGAATGATGCCATACATATCCAAGAACGTGAAAACACCAACAGCAGAAATGATGACATTTAATATATAAAACAGACATAGGAACAACATGTTGTTTCAAAATTTAATGAAATGCAATATCTGGGAATGACACTGCTCATAAAGTATAAATACAGAGAAAATATTAGGGCACACCGTATTAAAATTGCTCAGATCTAGAAACAGAACAATGATGTGGCAGGGTGGGAGGGGTGTAATGCAGAAGGGCAAAGGTAGAAGAACCTCTGATATCACAACAGAAACAGGATGGCATTCCCAACGACAGCCACAGATACAAACAGCAACCTAAAGCACTAAAGGGAAGGTGAGAAAACACAAATGTTCATAGGTGTCAGAAGTATTTTTAAGTAGAAGCAAAATAAAAACAAAAGTTGAGAGACTCTACAATGGCCAAACCTCCACTGCAATAAAGGGAAGTTTCCAGCCCCAAAGAAACATTAACTGGCAGAACCTCAGATCTACAAACGGAATAAAGAATTCTGAGAATGGGAAGCATGTGAACCAATATAAAAGAGATTTCCCAAAAACATATGCACAGTGGCTGCAGAGACAGCTCAGCAGTGGAGAATGCATGCTGCTCTTTCTCTGGATCAAGTTGAGCTCCCAGAACAGACAGCAGATGTCTCGTAACTGCAACCACAGGAACCCAGCTCCCTCTATCAGCCTCCACAGGCACCTGCAGCCGTATGCACACACCCACAAACAGACACACAGGTGTACACATAATCTTAAAATATTTTTAAAATATATGTTTTAAGACAAAAATGATAACAATGCATTACAAAAGTAATATGGTAATATCACAATAATTAAATGGAAAAGACAGAAGTATATAATTTTAATGCTCTTGTATTTTATGTGTAAAGTAGTAACATATTATTTGAAGACACACAACATGTGTGTGTGTGTGTGTGTGTGTGTGTGTGTGTGTAAAAGGCCCTGTTATACACTGTCCTTAAGAAACATCCAAGCACACAGAAGGCAGAGACAGATGAATATCTATGAGTTTAATAGTAGCTTTGTCTATATAGTCAGTTCCAGGGCAGTCAGGGCTACATAGTGAGACTCTGTTAAGGAGGAGGAGGAGGAGCAAGAAGAGGAAGAGGAGGGGAAGGGAAGGGAAGGGAACAAAAGGGAAGAGAAGGGGAAAAAGAGAAGGAAAGGAAAGGAAAGGGAAGGGAAGGGAAGGGAAGAGAAGGGAAGAGAAGAAAGAAAGATGCCTCAAACAAACTAAGAGGGAGACATTAACAACGAAAGGGTAGAAATAGGTATTATGCAAATATTAATCACAAAATTTCTATACTGAAATTTTATATTTCTATACTGAAATAACATATTTATTTCAGAGGAGACAACAATATTTTAAAAGTATCAAATAGAGGGAGATACATTTTCTCATGGATAAGAAGGATCATTTCTATAATAATCATTTTATAAGTAATCTGGAGGCCACAGAGATGACTCAGACAGCCCAAACTGTTTGTAACTCCAATCACAACTGTTTCTGGCCTCCATGACCAACACATACATGGCGGACACATACATATAAATATAAATAAAATAAATATTTTAAAATCCTAGGTAATCTAATGTTAAAAAACCAAATCTATATGAAAATAAAAACCTGCAAACCAGCAACAAGTAGTTTTTAGCATCCCCTACCAAAAAACAGTAAGATTATCAAAGAGCTGAAAATATTCAAGTAACGTGACCAACGACATGTTTTACATTCTGCAAGTAACATGGATAAGTGCACATGCCTTATATGTGCCAACACACAACAGTTATCATGAGGACCTATGCTCGGTCATAAGAAAAGTCCTGGTGAATTTTTTAAAATGTGCCCATGCAGGGCACAAATGTCTGTGTATAAATATTCATGTCAATTTTATTCACAATCGCAAAAAAATTATGAACAACCTAAATTTCAGTCAACAGGAGGAAGGAAAATAGATACACAAATTATAGTATATCCATATATTGGAGCATTATCATATAGAATAAAGCTTCTGTTCTGCAGCATGACCTCGAAACTCCTCCCAAGAGAAAGGCGCTGAACTGACAGGTCGTGATTGCCGAGTAAAGTCAGGAAAGAAAACGCTTCCCTTTGCCTTGCTGGTAAACTGCGGAGCTCTGACCAACTTTCAAATAGTCCTAGAAGCCAACACCATGCTGGAAGGAAGCTCAAGTATCCCAAGTGAAGAAGCAGGGGAGGAAGAACCAACCAACCAGATTCAACCAGCTACAGATACTTGGTTGTCTAGACTCCAGCTACCAATTGACTATACCCTAGGAAACACCATTCAGCTGCCATAGTTCTTCCCAAATGTCTGAGCTATGAAAACTAGTGGCTGATTTGGCAAGCGATGAGGATTATAGAATAGTAATACCCTAAAAGATGCAATGCCACATTTGATGCAGACCCCAAAGCCAGCAGAAGGAGGAGGTGGGCTATCACCACTGTTTTAAATGAATGGAGAGCCGCTCCACTCTGTGGTCTGACTGCTCCGTGAAGAGGACTCAGCACACACACCCTTTACTTTGAAGTCACTCTTCATATGTGTCTCCCTTAGTTGCCGTAGAGAAGTTGCATTGCATTAATCCTCATCGAGACAGCTTGTTCCCTTTACAGGAGTGGCAAAAGGTAACGGCTTAGACCCACAAATAAAATGCATTCCTCATTTTCTGGGCCCTAGTCTCTTTCTGAGGACACTAGAGAAAAAAAAATTACTAAAAGACTCCAGGTAAACAATGTCGACCTGAGCTTGAAGTGCATCTGAAATGTGGGCTTCTTTCTCAGCAGAGGCTCGTGATACACACGTAAGGGGTGGAAATAGACCAGGCACTGGCCCAAACAGACTCCAAAAAATAGTTCCAGCACAAAACACATCAATCTTGTTGCATCGGCATGTTGACGGAGCAGGCTGAGTTCCAGAGCGGTCAACTCACTGGTAGGAATAAGCCCTTCGAGGGCAGAAAATGGGCAAACTGCCTTTCCCCGATCAAAAGTCATCCAAAAACTACAACCACAAGACACACACACACATACACACACTTACACACACACACTCACCTTTCAAATTCACTCATCAGGAAAAGAGTACAAATAGAAAACCATGCGTAAGCCTGTGTTTAGTTTAAACTGGGTGTTTATTTTCCAGTTTCCATAGGAAATAATTGAACTAGTATTATCTTCCAAAAGTAAACACTTCTTCTACACAAACCTCCCTGAAACCGCTCCCCAAGCCAAGATTCCTGCTTCAGCCTCCTAGTGCCCTTACACCCACAAATTCTCACGTCGTGGTCCACAGCAGCAGGGCATTAACAGAGAGGCAAGCCTCACAGCTTCCCCCGGCTTCCTGAAAATTCATTGGCTGCCTTTCGTCCCACTCTGGCAAGATTCGACTGCTTGACATGGGAGATAAAAATCAAACGGGAAACCAGAAATATGAGACATCCCAGAGGTCTGACCTTCTCGGTTCCCACTGACCCTGGACACTATTTAAAGGCTAACTGGACCTTTTCTGGAAAGTACATGAACCAAGAGGACTGGAGCTCTTTTCTGCTGTGTTTCTATGGGCCCTGTCAGCAGTACTTTCCCAAATATTGTTTATTGGGCTTTCCTCACTGGCCCTGGTAAGTCAGCAAAACCACGACCTTTTAACATCATCGACCTAATCCTGCCCGAGCTGGATATTCAAAGTGTGAATGTCATGATCACGACAGGTTTCTGGTTTTGTTTTTCAAGATGAAAGCCTTCATTTTCTCAGTACTATCCCTTTTGGAAATCCAGTAAGTGCCTAACATTCTTTAAGGGAACCGGTCTTGAGACTTCTCTCATCTCCAAATCTCCAGCACAGGGATGTTTATGCAGGACCGCTGACTTTGAGCCAAGAGGCCTGAACTGCCTTTGCTTGCCATGGCTCTAACCACATTTTGACCTGGATAAATGCATATAAGTGGAAAAAATATGGCCAGTTACAGAGCCACACTTGCAAAAGAATCAAATTATTGACGATAAGATAAAAGTGGACCCGAAAAGAACGAGGCTTGCTGTTCTTTGCAGCAAGTAACTCGTGAACGGTAAGGGTCAGGTGTTGAAATCAGGACGCTAACTAGAGAAAAGTTAGCAAGAATTTTTACTATTATGTAAAGCACAGATGTTGATCTTCCTCAGCGTGTTTACTAGAGATGAATTCTAAAGCCATGATAAATCTTCAAGCCCTTACGTATCATTAGAACGTAAGGGTCAAAGCGCAGCAGGTCAACCCCAAAGATAAACGCCAAACCAAACCAGTGTCCAGGAAGCTATCCCAAAGATGGTGAGGGAAACACTTATTGTGCTCAACCAAAATGTCCAACAAAGACAAAACCAATTAACGAAACAATTACCTACCAGTTCAGTAAAATATAAGACAAGCTTTCTAGTTTTGACTACAAAATCACATTGTACCTGCCACTGGCCCAAAGCACCCTGAGTTTTTCAGGTACTCTATCCTAGTCTCTTGGTGCAAAATCCTTATTCAGGTAGTATTCCTATAACCCCCCTAGTGTTCATTAATTCAGTGAGTTTCCAGGATATTGGTGCCAAAATATTAATAATATTCTGTTTCTGTTGCTGGTGTTGTTTTGAGACAGGGTCTCCTCTGTTATGTAGCTCTGACTGACCAGGAACTCAGAATATAAACCAGGCTGGCCTTGAACTCACAGAGACCCATCTGTGTCTGCCTCCCAAATGCTGGGATTAAAGGTGTGCACCACCATTACCAGAAATATTCTTAATATAACAGCCTCCATAATTTGTATTTTACTAACAACTCTTGACTTGCAGTCCCAGCTCTGCCACTGGCTAGGACTCTGGAAGGACTTTGTCCTCTCTATTGTTTGTGGAGAGAGTCATTACCTTTTCTCTCTGTGAGCTATTGTACAGATAGAACAAGATGTCGCGTACCAAGTGCCTGCCACGGAGCTTAGGTTTTGTGGGCAGGTCCTAGTCTTGTTTTTCATTTTTCTTCAACGTAAAGCCACAAAGTGTCGGCCTACGCTCACCTGTTTACAAATGCACAGAACAGACAGGGTTTACACACACCTGTGACACACTAGTTCTCTTCCTTGGGTGTTTAAAGTTCGTGGTAGAAATGATAACGTCTCCTTTTCCAAGGTGTAATTTCCACTGAGAATTTTTGTGTTTAGTCCACTTCCTTAGACTGTCCTATGTCACGGCATGACACAAAGAAGCAGGACCACTGATTTCTGTTGATTAGCATTGCCACTGGCCACAGTGCTATCCCCATCTAAAAGGCAAAGAGAGGCTTGGGATGGTTGAGTCACTTGAGCTGGATCTCAGCTGAATAAATGACAGAACCAGGACTATTTGTTTGGCCCTGTTCAAGTCTAAAGAGCACGTGCTTTCCATTCTGCTCCAGCACCAAGCTTAGTTTCCGACCGCAGTGTCATGAACTACGGTTACAAGAAAACGAGACCACTGTTTACTATCTGTCATGGCTAAATTTTAAATCAAGCCTGAGGATATAAAACCCATGACCTCCAAGTCTTAAGTAAAATCCCACTTGAATTAAAACAAAACAGTGGGAAATGCCTTAGTAATAACATTTGAAAAATCCCCAGAATGTGAGATTTCGGCTTGCTTTGCTTGATGGAATATCCCTGCACAGAGATAGACGGAGGGCTGTGGGTATAGGAATGGTCAGTTTCCCTATAGTGGAATTCACAAGCCTAAAAACTGTGTCTTCTCTCCTCCTAATCATCAACCATAGTTTTATGTAATGTAATTATCCCATGACCGAGTTTATAAACCACCTTCCCAACAGGATGACAGATTCGCTCTCAGCTTAATTTTAAAAGGAGAAAACAAATGTGTTTCAATCTCTTTGGTGGATGAGTTGTATAAAGAAAAGTGCCTTGGCTGTGCCCTCTCCAGTCTCGTGATGTTCTTGCCATCGACACTTTTCCGAAGAGTCATTTGTCAAGGCCAAGTTCCAGATGGGTGTCCTTTTCCCTTTGGTACGACGACAGGCCCCTGCCTTATGACAAGCAATAGCACTCAACCCACCACACACCTGACACAGCCCCTGGTGAGCAGTGGCCCCTCCATTAAAAGAAAAATTGTTCAGTGAGCTGAGGGTGGTGGCGCACACCTTTAATCCCAGCACTCAGGAGGCAGAGGCAGGTGAATGTCTGTGAGTTTGAGGCCAGTCTGGTCTACAGAGTGAGTTCCAGAACAGACTCCAAATCTACACAGAGAAAGCCTGGCTCAAAAAATAATAAATAAATAAATAAATAAATAAATAAATAATAAACAAACAGTTCAATGAATAAGCTAATAAAATCTGCCTGCCTAAAAGACAAAAATATACTTCTTCTCGACTCCTCATATCAAGTCTGACCTTTCTTTGTCCAGAACCTCATGCTTCTACTATGTAACACTTTTCAACCTAGGAGTCAAATGTACTCTCTGGTTTCTATCTGTACAGTCATGGTACCTGTCCCCACACATGTCCTAAGAGGATCAAACTGGTGAGATGACCAGAAACTGACAGGTCCCCATAGTTCCCATGTGCCCTTGAAGATGGGACAGAGAATGTACCAGAGTTTCATCCTTGCCCACAGTTCAATACCATGGGGAACTTAAAAAAATTAACTTTACATCTCACTCAAGTTAAACCTGAGTTTCTAGGACTTAGAATGGAGTGTGGTGTTTAAAAATCTCCCTAATAATTTCACTATGGCCCAAGTTAAATGGGGTGAGGCTGGGACGTGCCAGAAAGGAAGCCCACAGACAAAGCAATAGGAAGCACTTTGTTCTCCTAACGGGAGATTGAGAGGAGAACGCCCACTCTGGGAAAGCAGCTGCTGTTCTCCAATCATGCTGCCCTTCCCACCCCTGGGGTCCTCACTGCGGTCGAGGCTCCACCTCTCATCCCCTCCCTCTTAAAAGAGACCTTTAGGTTAGGTGCCCTTATTGGTGAGGTAACAGGAACTTGCCCCACGTACCCTACGCTTTTAATTCAGACCATGCTATTCACCAAACATCCCAGCCCCAACCTCCACACGGTTGTACTGTCTTCACCCTCCTAACTGGTCCTTCAAACTGGAGATTCCGAGCAGCGAGTCCTAAAGCGCATCGATGGAACGTCCATAAGTCCACGAAGAGCACTGTGGAAGCATGCGTTTCAGGGTGCTTAAGGGAAGTGGAACAGAGAGCAACCAGAGAGTCAAACATCAGAGCGGTTCCATCCTCCCCACTGTGAGAGTCACTGGATCCAAAACAAAACAAAAACCATGTCTCTAGGACCCAAGATGGTAGAGAAAATGCATCCGAGCACAAACGCCCAGGCAAGTACATGCCGCAGCCAGGGAGGTAGGACCCTGACCTAGTCTGCTATCTATGGCTTTGATGAAACACTCCAGCCAAAACCAACTTCGGGGGAAAATTTATTTAACTTAGACATCCATGCCACAGTCCATCTTTAAGGAATGTCAGGGCAGGAACTGGAGCAGAAACCATGGAGGGGCACCCTTCGCTGGCACACTCAGCTAGCTAGCTTCCTCACATAGCACAGGTCTAACTGCCGGGGAAATGGAGCCTCCCAACCCCAACAGAGTGGGTTGAGCACTTCTACATCAATTAACAGTCAAGATGATTCCTCACAGGTGTGCCCACCGACCAACCTGATAAAGACAATTATTCAGCTGAGACCACTTTTTTAACAGATGTGTCGAGGCTGTGTCAGGTCGACAAATGATAACTCAGGCCACAGCCTAGTTATACAGTGGAAGTTCATGTTCCTCTAACATCCATGTGTTGAAAACCAAAGACTCCGTGTGTTAGATTTGGACCAGGGGCATCTGAAAAGTAGTTAAGGTTAAGAAAGAGCATCGGAATCGGGTTTTGTTCAGATGAAAGTAGTGGCCTTCAAGCTCGCCTCTCGGCTGATTTCCTAGCCATCTGAGGACAGAGCAGGAAGCCAGCCATGCAAAACAGAAGTAGGCCTCCACCAGGAATCAAAGATGTTGAAGTTTCATGCGGAACTTCCGGCTTTCAGAAGTGTGCGGGGGGTGGGGGGGGGGACACAAATATTTAATGTTTAAGCTGCAGGTCGAGTATATTTTGTTACAACAGCCCAAGATTCAATACAAACCTGAAACAAATCACAATACTGCCAACCCTCAGAGTCTTTGTCAATGAAAAGATACTAAACCCTACCTCTTCACACATATCAAACGAGGCAGCATGTGTTTGTTTGGTTTTGATATTGTTGCTTGGGTGTTGGCTTATTTGTTTGTTTGTCTTGTCTCACCAAGTAGCTGGTCTTTAATCCCCTATGTAGACCAGACCAAACTCACAGATATCTTCCTATTTCTACCTCCCCTGTGCTGAGTTTCAAAGTGTATGCCACCATGCCTGGTCAAGGAAATATGTGCTTTAAGAGCTCTGCAAATGGCCAGGCGTTAAAGAAGGACCTCATCACTCATCAGCCTCCTCTGTGCTCTCACGTTTTCCCCTTGCATGAACCAACCATTTATAACACTGTATTTCGATTGGATTGCTTGAATCTGTCTCTACCGTTAGAATCCAAAACCCTGTGGCCAAGGCCCCAAGCTCGTCTTTGCATACAGTTACTGGGCAGGAAAGGAGCACAGAACAACCTCAGCGGGTATCAGATGCCTTTTCTCGGTGTCTTCTAACACTTCTGTACCTGCTTCCATCACTTAGCAGGAGGCTTTCCTACTTTTGGTGTTTTTCTAACCTGTTAGGCTGTAGGCCCTCAGATGGTAGAGACTACATATTGCCTTTAATCTATCCCTACGACTGTTTCAATGCCCAATACCTAGGAGCAATTCTTTGAAAATTTATAAAAGGTAGACAGTGATTAATTTGTATGGAAGTCCCGTCGTTGAATTCACAGCTGCCTTGCATTTAGTCCACCACCTCCAGAACAAGCTGAACACGACTCATGCCACTGGGTCATTTCTTACAGGGCTCCTAAAAGGTCCCAGCTCATGCGACTCTTTTATTCTACTGCAACCAGAAAAATATCTGAATGTACCATTTCATTGTACAAATCAATACTATCCCCCAGAGAACCAAGACTAGTCATTTATACTAATGACAGTTGCTATGCAACCACCCTCCAAGGCTTGGTTGTCAGATTCAGGACTAGGCAGTGATTTTTCCCACCTGAAAAGGACAATGGTCTCTAAGGGGGAAAATATATCATTACACAGTAACTCTGTCTTCTTGCAAAAAAAGAAACTTAACCGTATCAGAAAATGATATGCATATAAAATATTTGTACAAATTAATGTGTGTAGCTACTAGACCCTTAAACACAAGTTTATAAACATTTATGACTTATATACTTTTATACACACTATATAACTGATACGTTTTTCTTTATGCTAACAAGAGAGTAAAATAATTTTTTCATTCCAAAAACGTTCCCTAATAACTCGTTTTTGCTTTGCTTTGCTTTGTTCGTGGCTCTGGGGATCAAACTCAATGCCGCAAGGCCCCAAGTATACAAGACAAGCATCCGTGTTTTGTCATTTTCCACTTCTTTTTACAAAATAAACTTTTAAAGGACACTGATACTTTCTGGATGCAAGAGAAAACCTCAGAAATAAGATAAACTTAAAAAAAGATAAGGCTATAATCAAATGCCCTATGTAAACCACAGTTAGCTTTTGCTGTGTGGGCTTCCAGATGTTCCAAGTAGGAACTTGTAGATAGTTTGGACACTCCTTTACTTTGAAATTTCACAGAATTCCATGGATGTCTTTCTGGATCAACATATGTTATTATTTTTAACACAACATGACATGATTATGTTTAAATATATCATAATGTGATTGCTTTCTTGTGGTGTACATTTTTTCACCATGATAGTTATAACGTTATATTGCATATTTTTCTAACTTCATCTAATTGTTTTAATAAGATTTATTTTATGGACCAGATCAAAGACTATACACTTATTTGAATTAAGCAATTTAGAACACTTAGAATTTTTTTTAAGCTAACAGTATGCATTTGTCTCCCAGAGAAAGATTTTTGAGATAGAACAAGTGAAATTTTAGCATAACTTAAAATTGCTTTCAAATAGTTATTAAGGGACTTTTGGGGATCCAGTATAATAAGGTAATTTTGGTCTTCCAAAATTCATTTTGCTGTATAACAACACAGTTTACATCTTCCAACCTGGGCATATCTATGGCATTACTCTTTCCTACCATAATGCTTCCCCACTCTTCTGTCTACTTGGGTGTTAACTGTCAAAACAATAGTGTAATTGAGTGCTCAGACTTAGCTTGGCTTGTTTCTAGCCAGCTTTTCTTAGCTTAAATTATACTATCTACCTTTTGACTATGGGTTTTTATGCTTCTCTACTCTATATACCTTTCTTTCCTTCTTACTCGGTAGCTGGCCGTGCGACTCGATGGCTGGCCCCTGGCGTCCTCCCTCCTTCTCCTTTTCTCAATCCTCCTTTTTCTTCTTCCTCAGCTTAGATTTCTTCTCCAGTTTATTCTCTCTGCCTGATAGCCCCGCCTTTCCTTTCTCCTGCCTCACTATGGTCATTCAGTTCTTTATTAGACCAAATACTAGACCAATCAGGTGTTTTAAATAGGTAAAGTAACACAGCTTTACAGAGTTAAACAAATGCAATATAAAAGAAAGCAACATGTCTTTTCATCATTAAACAAATATTCCACAGCATAAAAGAATGTAACACATCCTTAACTAATAGCTACAATATGCAAGAAGTGATGACCAACTTCCTTGGGACAGCTAGAACTGAACTAAATTGAACTCTGGATCAATAAGTTCCACGTATTTTCAGTGGGGTGGTTATCAATGTGTTCCCACAATCCCAACCCAAGCCCTGGTGCTGAGACTTTACTTCCTTGAATTTTCTCACAAACACACAGTAGTTTTTTTTTTTTTAATTCAACCTACAGTGACTTGACCACTGGAACTAGTGGTTAGTCCATTTTCAGTAAAGATATGAAATCCTAAGAAACCACCGCTACAACCCAGAAGGTTTTGGATAAGGACTGGACCCTGGCTGGAAAAGAGTCCCTACCTGGCTCAGCTCTTAGCTTGCTTTATAATTTCAGGTGTAAGATCTTCTGTGTTTATTTTCCAGTTCCTCCTCTTCAAAATGGGAATAAATCCTATGACACTCACATGCTTGGTATGAAAGTAGACAGAATACAGTGTACATCCATGTTTCAACATGGTCCCCAATTGTGATAACGTAAAATGTTATCTTGAACATGTGCAGCCCGTCTTTGGGTGACCCTTGGTGCCTCAGTTATGGGAGGGATCAAATGGGGATAAAGAAGGAAGGAGAAAGAAAATTGGCTCAAGGTGCATTATTAGCTGGATGGAGCGAGGACGCCTAAGCTGCCCAAGCACTGGAGCTGGTTCCTGGTCTGTTATTCTATGCTCTTAAACTCCCCCGCATACTCGAGCGGCTGCCAAAACACATAAACCTCTTTGAATTACACTCCTTCTCTTACAGGAGCAATTGACTGCAGTTGGATGTGATTTTCCTTTGTTTGTTTTAATTTATAGATGACCAGGAATGCTGGCCTGCCTCCTTTTATTTAAACGCCCACTGTTCTTCTATTAAGGTTGCTCACTCTTCTAGGGTCTTAGTTTTCTGGTATTTTCCCCCCTCTAAGAATAGTTGTGGTTAGGGACTGCTCCAAGCACAGCCCCAGATCGTTGGGCTCATTAAAGACATTCAGTAACTCTCAGACTGGAGCAATAAATCACTGGTCCAGGAAGGGAGAGTGGGTGTGGAGGGCAGTTGGAGATCCTTCAGTTGGCTTCAGAAGGGCTTCATGGGTCTGCGTCCAGGATGACAGCCCCTATAAATGAGAAATGCTTCAGACATGCAAAGGGGAAGATACCAAGCCTTATAAATACACTTTCCATCTGTCAACCAACACCTGTTATGCTGAAAACCTTGCTGCCAGGGGAAGGAGAGAAGCAACCCTACTCAAAGAGAAGGCTGTAAGCCGAGAGTCACCCAAAATCCCTGAAAATGGCTTCTCGCACTCTCCCCTCCCAATCAAGAGGGAGCTGTTGACTGAAGTCAATTCTGTGGCTACATCTCAGTCCTAAGCAGAGCAACAGAGCAACTTCACTTTTTCTGACTTCACTATCAGTAGAGGACTAGATGTCAAAGACTGGCATCTCCCCAAACAGAAAGAATGTGTGATGGAGGAAAACAAATTACTCCTTTTCTTGTTGGAGAGTTCTAGCGCATAATAGGGCCCTGAAGTCCTGCGATCAAGAATGTGTTGATCTAAAACATGAAATTTCTTTTGGGCTGGAGAGATGACTCAGTGGTTAAGAGTACTGGCTGCTGCCCTTCCAGCCAGCCCAGGTTCAGGTCCCAACACCCACATGGCAGCTCACAACTGTCCGTAACTCCAGTCCCAGATGTGAGGATTCGACACCCTCACACAGACATACATGCAAGTAAAACACATAAAGTAAATAAATAAGATAGTCTTTAAAAATTTAAAATATAGCATTTCTCAACTTTGGCCACCACTGTTAATGCGCCTGTATATCACCTATTAGGTAACATGTGGCAGGAAGCCCCGTGTTCTGGAGGGAAGGCTGCATTGAGCCCCTTCGGCTCTGTTTGGTTGGAAGAAAAAGGCAAGTTCCCTTCCAATGAAAACCTCCTCGCTCTGATTCCTATCTAGAACATGGCTGATATCCCAAGAATTTCAGTCCCTGGGTTAGGAACAGTGCCACCTATGTCGACCATCTCCTTGTCCCCCGTGTCCACATTCCACTGCCTCTCAGCTTTCTCCTGCCACATCTTCTGAGGGAAGGCTAGCTGACAGCTTCACGCGGACTCGTGGCACACAGCAGAACAATTCAGATGGAGGCCAGCCAAAGAAGTCTGTGAGGCAGATGATAATGTCAAATATACATTCAGCACATTTTTCTGTGGTTCTTAAATGGAAAGAGAGATTTCTCCACTTTTAAACCTTCTGTTCATAATTTTTAACAAATGAGCTTCTTGGAATAAGTACATTTGAGATGGGAGGGGGAAAGATCTACACATAAAAAAATTTAATTAAAGAGCGTATCTGAAAGAAAAAATGCCAGTCAACGTGCAAGACCCAACTGAGGAATGCCCCTAAGTCTATCTGTGGGAAATCATTCACAGTGTATTGTTGAGTGACGAAGCAAAGCGCAGAACAGTATAAACACTTTTGTGAATGCAGTAGGCCTGGTGTTTGTTGAAAGAACAAATAAGTATCCAAGGAGAATGGAAGAATTTATACCAAAGAGACTGGAGAAATGGCTCAAAAGTTAAAAACACTAGCTGCTCTTCAAGGGGACACTGACTTGGTTTCTAACACACACATGCTGACTCACGACCATCTGTAACACCAGTTCCAGGAGATCCAGTGTCCTCTTCTGGCCTCCACAGACACCAGGCGTGCATGTGGTGCACAGATACGCACGTAAGCCCAACACCCACACAAATAAAATAATAAATATTTGAGAAATTTTAAAGAATCAAATTGACAGATTTTGTTCCTTCTTATCCCCCCTCCTCTTTTCCTCCTTCTTTTTGTCCCATCTAATGGCTCTCAGATAAAAACAATTTTCTCATGCTGATGTGTGAGTGGTATGTGTGCATGTATATGTGTTCACATATGTGTGGGCACACAAGGATGTGCAATTATTCATGTTTGTATGCGCATGCGTGTGTGGAGGCCCTAGGTTGATGTTAGAATTTTTCTTTGATTACTCTTCCCCTTATACTTTTGAAGAAGAACCTCTCAGCCCAACCCAGGGCTCGTCAACATAGCCAGTCTTCCTAGGCAGCTTGCTCTACAGATCCTCTTTCCCATCTCCCAGCATGCTCCATTTAGTGGACTCTGGGGATCCAAACTGTGGTCCTTTTGCTCACATGGCAAGTACTTTAACTCCTGAGTCATCACCAAAGTCCCTTTATTAATCAGAGTTTTCTAGAGGAGCAAAACTGATAGAATAGAATAGAATAGAATAGAATGATAAATAGAGATACATACGATAGAATATTTATATAATAATTTATATCTATTTTTATTTTATCCTATCATAATCTATTTATAATTTATTAGAGTGGCTTACAGACTGTGATCAAACTAGTCCAACAATGGCTATCTCCCAAAAGAAAGGCCAAGACTCTGGCATTTAAGACTAGATGTCTCAGTTGGTCTTCAGTCTATGTTAGAATCCCAAAGAAGTAGGTTGTATACCAGCAAAAGAATGCCTCAGCAGCAGAAAGTTAAACTTGCCAGGGAAAGTGAAGGTAAGCAAACGAAAAGCAAATCTCTCTGCCTCCACATTCTTTTCTGTGGGCTGCCACCAGAAGGTGCAGCCCAGATTTAGGGTAGGTTTTCCCACCTCAAATGATCCAATAATGAAAATTCTTAACGTTCATGCCCCATTGATTGGGCTTTAGTTCATTCCAGATGTAGTCAAGTTGACATCCAAGATCAGCTATCGCAGCTCCCCAAAGCAATATCTTTCAAAAGTTCCAGTCTACCATCGATGTATAATGTGCAAAAGTATTCAAGGATGGTGGGAAGCGATTTTCCTCATAGGTAAGACAAATCATGACAGCAGACTGTGTGGACCACTATTTGTGAAGTGAGAGACAATGGCCTCCATGGTACTTAATGTAAGATACACATAGTAATACACAATAACTTGCCATATACAGGATAATCAATAAAGGGCCAACAGCAAGTCATGATTCTAAAGACTGAAGACAACTAGCATGTTCTAAGCCACAATAAGAAACCTACAATGAGATCCCCCATCTTCATGCTCAGTACAAAGCCACCGGCGCACCTCCATGGCCGTCATCTCTGCTTACCAGCTGGAGTCCCAGACTTCTTTTAGAATACCATTTCTTAATCACTCCAGAGAATTCCTTGGACTGTAATTCAAGTGTCTACTACTTGGTAGGTCTTTGGACTGAGTTCCTTAAGATATCATAAATAAAGAGATAGGGAGTTGTCACATCTACATATCTGAGAGTTGACATGCCTGCGGGAACCAGAGAATGAAGAAAGAACAGAAACACATTCAGAAAAGCTGGAATCAGATGGGATGTGCTCGCTTGGATGGAGCGTTTCCATGGCAACCCAGAACCTTGGCTAGTTGTTGGGGGATGGGATGTTGCAACTAGTTTTGGTAGAAAGTCTCTATGGGAACAGTCTTAGACAGCATTCATGGAGCGGAAGAAGCTGTGTTTGCTGGTTTGGGCACACACTGTCAACACTCACACTCAGACCAGAGGAAGACTTTGCCATCCCTCCAAACCTCACCCATGGAAGACTCTCTTCCATGCCTCACCCATTGCCTCTCTCGTTGGATCTGAAGCAGTGATTCTCTTGATATGGCTGTGCTGATGTCAACAATACACATTTCCTCAGGACTTCACCCACTCCCTGCAAATTCACTCAGGGATTCCTTGATTCCCCACAAAAAGTCTCTTACATGATGATGGCCTCTACTTGCCCTCTCCTGTCCTCCCCTGCTGAATACTTTCTCTTCATCACCTACTGTTCCCCCAAGACTTGAAGTCACCCACAAATCACCCAGCTCTCCCTGACCCCACTACAACCACCGGCCATGGGCACAGCATCTGCCCCTTGGCATCCTGCTCCTTACCCCATAGCAGAGGCAAGTCAGGGAGTCTCTCTGGTTCTCATCTCTGTGTCACAGTCCCTTTGTCCATGAGTAGATGGAGTGGAGGGCATCAGGGACCAGAGGCTTAGAAAGAAAGTCTCATCTCAGGGCAAGGAAACTTGGAGAGCAAAGCTTTGTCTATGATAAGAAGGGCAGGCTCACATCATATCTGAATTCTAATGTTATCCTGAACTGCTCAATAAGGCTCAACATGCCAAAATTCTTCACACAAAATGATTTTTTAAATCAGATTTTGTTCATTCTGGTTTCCTTCAGACCCCCCACAAAGTATCTCAGAAAGCACAATACATATCAAAATTGCAAAAAAACAAAAATAGACAGCATTCACATGCTTTTCCCACAAGACTCTTAGGCTCCAAGCACAACAAAAAATATAGCTAAATCTTATTCCCTGAAGGTGTACAAACACACCCGACTTATGGACACAGACAAAAAGGAAAATGTTCCTAATTCTGACCTCGTCTCAGCCCTGACAGAGACAAAATGCCTGTCACAAAGTCCAAATAAGATTTTTGTCCAAAATTCCCACTGAAGATTAGGGGAAGCCTCAGTAATCTCCTCTAGCGTGTGCACACACACACACACACACACACACACAGACACACACCACATCACAAGGGAAAAAAACAGGTTCATGGTCACTCCAGGCAGCCACAAAACCGTTACTTAAGCTGATATCTCAACCTCTGACTTTTAATTCAGTCAAATGGGAGGCCAAAACCCTAACGCTGAAACGGAACAGCAGGGATAGCATGCTATGCGTCATTATAGACAGTTGATCAACTTGATCTCAGGTCTAACCTGGGTTTTCTTTTGCAAATGCCACTCACTTTTGTTCCTACTCGTCTCCACACTGCACAGATGGATTAACTGAGGCTCAGGGAGCCAGCCTGCACGAGCTTGGAGAGATGGCTCTGTGGAGGAAGGGCTTGCTGTACAAACAGAAGACCTGAGTTTGGGTTTCGTGCATCTGTGTGAAAATGTGGTGTGCCATGCACATCTGTAATCTCAAATTGGGGTGGGGGGACAGAGACAGAAGGTTCCTTGAGACTTTGTTGCCAATCAGTCTATCCAAACCAGTGAATTGCAGATTCAGTGTGAGGTTCTTTCTCAAAAATAAGATATAGAGTGAGGTATTGGTGTGGGAGGTCCTTCCGTCTGTGTATTGCTTTTCTTGGTTAATGAATAAAGAAACTGCCTTGGCCTGTTGATAGGGCAGAACTTAGGTAGATGGAGAAGATGGAACTGAATGCAGGGAGGAAGAAGGGCAGAGTCAGGGAGAAGCCATGTAGCCATGGAGACAGATGCTGGGAATTTTACCTGGTAAGCCACAGCCTCATGGTGATATACAGATTAAAAGAAATAGGTTAAATTAAAATGAGTTATATTAATAAGAAGCTAGAGATAGTGAGCCAAGCAGTGTTTTGATTAACACAGTTTTTGTGTGATTATTTCGGGTGTAATCTAGCCAGGCGGCCAGGAAGAACAAGCGGATCCCTCCCTCCAACAAAGTATACAACATTGAACTCTAGCATGCATATGCAGGCATGTACACCAGTACATACACAGACACACACACAAACAGACACACACACAAGTAGTTTTATCTAATTTAAAAATAAAAGTCCTTCCTCAAATCATAAAATTTGAACATGGGTATTGGGATTAATACCATCAACTTGATAGACTCTAGACTCACCATGGAGACATTTCTCTGAGCATACCTATGAGGGAGTACTAATATAGATTTATCGATGTGGAAAGACTCACCCTAAATTTGGACAAAACCATTTTATGGGTTGGAGTCCTGGAATGGATAAAAAGGAGAAAGCAAGTTGAGTGATACCATCATCACTTTCTGCTTCCTGAGTACAGATGCAATGTGACCTGATGCCTCAAACTTCTGCCACCCAGACTTCATTGCTGTGGTGTTTAGATGAAAATGGATCCCACAGGCTCATAGGGAGTGATGCTATTAGGAGGTGTGGCCTTGTTGGAGGAAGTATGTCACTGGGTGGGCTTTGAGGTCTCAGATGCTCAAGTCAGGCCCAGTGTCGTTCTCCCTTCCTGCTGTCTATTGATCCAGATGTAGAACTCTCAGCTACCTCTCCAGCGCCATGTCTGTCTCTGCGCTGCCATGCTTTCTGCCATGATAAAAATGGACTAAACCTCTGAAACTATAAGTCAGCCCATTAAATGTTTTCTTTTCTAAGAGCTGCCATGATCATTATGTCACTTCACAACAATAGAAACTACATCCAACTAAGACAAAAACCTTGCTGGAGTGTGCCTTGAAACTGTGAGCCAAACCAATTCCTTCCTTCCTTAGGTTGTTTCTGGAGATATTTGCTGCCAGGAAACAAGTTAGGAACAGCAGTCGAGCCAGAATTCTGGCGAAGCCAGTTTGACCTCACAGCATATTTTCCCCTCTACTAAGTTTTCAGGAAGCCAGAGAATGCTGAGTAGATGAAAGCCCTGACATTTAAACACAAAATAGTTACTTAGTAAATGAGTTTCCAAAAGTCTCCTCTGAGGGGGTTGATTGGAGAGGTGATTCAGTGGATAAGAGCACTTGCTTCTCTTTCAGAGGACCTGAGGTCAGTGTTCAGCACCCATGTCAGGTCTGTAACTCCATCTCCCAGGGATTCGATCTCTGACCTCTGAAAGCACCTGCACTCACACACCGCATTTGTGCACATGTGCACATACGCACACGCGCGCGCGCGCACACACACACACACACATTAGTAAAAATAACAAAAATAAAATCTTCTTTAAAAATCAACATAGAAAGTAGCCGAACAAAGGCACCAATAGACGTGCTAAGAGAGAAAGTCCTCACAAAGAACTACAGACAGCTAGGCATGCTGAGAGCAGTAGAAAAAGTCTTCCCCGGGGACCAGCATACCAGCTGGGTATCGGATACCAAGAGGTCGACTCCGAAGCTATCGACATACAAGTAACATAGCACTCTAAAAACTGAGCAAGTTATACGCATATATTTAGAAATGTTGGTGTGTATTCGTTTGTGTAGGTGTGTGGGCAAGCACACACATGTGCGCATACACATGCACATATGAATGTAACAACAATTAGAAAAAAGCCCAGGCATTTGAATGAGAGCAAGAAAGATACATGGGAGGGATAGGAGGGAGAAAAAAGAAGGAGGGAAATGGTATAATTATCTCAAAGAAATTAAAAATTATTTTTTAAAAAGAAAGAAATGTGCAGACCTTCCTCCAAAAAAAAAGAGCTCTTAGAGATCCAGAATCCTCATATTAAAAGTAATCACAAATAAAGCAGTGCTCCAACTTCTCAAAATTGCTGCACTGTTCATCAGTTATGTAGAAGGATGATAGAGGAGCCCCGTTAGAGTTCCAGTGTGCCTGCCCACCACAGAGTGCTGTTTGAACACTTGTTCCCCAGCTGGTGGTGTTCTTCAGGGAAGTTGTGGAACCTTTAGGGTGGGAGACAGTCATTCGAGGGCAGGCAGCGACAGTTACGACTCATTCAGCGTTTGGCCTGAGCTCACTATTTGCTAGTTGACCATGATGTGAATAATCCATAAGCTCCCATGAACACCAATCAAGTCTCAATACCATGCTATCACTGCCATAATAAACTGTGTTGCCTAAAACAGTAAGCCAAAGTATTTCCTCCCTTAAGCTGCTTTCACTAAGAGTCCTCTCACAGCGACGAAAAAAATAACCACACAGTGCCTATGGAAGTAGGAAATGATTACAGTTAGGCAACTTCAGAGGAAAAAGTAATATGCCTACAGGTGACAAGAACATTCCAAATGTCAAATAGCAATTCCTAAAGAAGGATGATAAACTGTCTTTTTAATCAATAGATAAATAATTTCCTTTGATTCCTGGAGACAAAAAATGTAGAAAGCACAAATCAATTCAACTCTTCCATAGACTATTAAAAGATAAGATACTTTTGCAAAAATGCTATGGTACTTATACTTTGTAACATGCCAAAAGAAGACTTCAATATTCAATGGAGAAAGGTTCTAGACTTTCCAATACATTTTGGCTGAAAAACGCACAGATAGATTTAGGGCCCTGTGTTTATACATGGTGAGAGATCGTATGTGTGTCACCCAACATGACTGAACAAATTTTTTATTCACATTGCAGTTAGTTGAAATACATAAGATTTGTTCTGAGGGTTTTTTTAATTAAGAACTACAAAATAGTAAACATATCTTCTGTTCTAGAAGACAAGACGATCTCTCTTCTAAGGTTTCTTTCCCCGTTTCCTCCTAGGAACATTTCTGTCAGTTCTTAACCAAAAAGAGTTGAGAGAATGCAAGAGTAAAACCCAGTATCGTATCATTAGAGGTAATCACAGCAAACATTTGGCTGTATTTTCTAGCTTGACTACATGAAGTACAGTTTATTTTTAAAATTTAGTAATTTTATTTTCTCATGGTTTTGTTGTCACTGAGTTTTTGGTCCTTGAGAATTTGGGTATTTGTTTGTTTGCTTGCTTTTTTGGTTGGTTGTTTGGTTGTTGGTAGGTTGGTTGGTTGGTTGGATGGTAGGTTCGTTGGTTGGTTGGTTGGTTGGTTGGATGGTAGGTTGGTTGGTTGGTTGGTTGGTTGGAAGGTTGGTTAGTTGGTTGGTTGGTTGGTTGGTTGGTTGGTTAGTTGGTTGGGGTTTTTATGGGGTTTTTTGTTTTTGTTTTGTTTTGCTTCGTTTTTTTGAAATATAGTCTCACTGTACAGCCCACGCTATCCTGGAACTTCCAATCTTCCTGCCTCGGCCTTCTAAGTGCTGAAATTGCAGGTATGGACTACATGCCTGTTGCTCTGAACCACTGAGCCATCTCTCCAGAGGGAACACACCTCCATTGCTGGTGGAAGAACAAACTTGTACAGCCACTTTGGAAATCAATATGGCAGTTTCTCACACAATTGGGAATCTATCTACCTCAAGACCAAGCTATAGCAGTCCTGGGCGAATACCCAAAGGATGCTCCATCCTACCACATGGATGTTTGCTTAACTATGTTCACAGCAGATTTATTTGTAATAACCAGAACCTGGAAACACCCTAGATGCCCATCACCTAAAGAATGGATAAAGAAGATGTAGCACTTTTACACAATGGAGTATTACTCATCCGTTTGAAATAATGAGATCATGAAGTTTGTCAGCAAAGGAATGGAACTAGAAAAAAAATCATCCTGAGTGAGGTAACACAGGCCCAGCAAGACAAACATGGTATGTACTCATTTATAAGTAGACATTAACCATAAAAAATAACCATGCTATCATTCACAGACCCAAAGAAGCTAAGTAAGAGTGTATGTGTGGGGTGCGAGAGATGGGGGAGCACTGTAAAGATGAAATAGAATAGACATCACAGGTGAACAGGAGATCTAGATTAGGGGTGGGCATGGAAAAAGAGTCCTGGAAAAGACAACTGAAATCAGGGGCATCTCTGGGGCAAGCTGGAAACCTAGTGCTATGGAAACTCCCAGGAACCTATGAGGGTGACCCTAGCTAAGACTCCTAGCAATGGGGGTAATGGAGCCTGAATGAGCCATCTTCTGTGACCAACCAAGACTTCAAGTAAAGGGATTGGGACCCCAGCCCAGTCACATAACCTTTGACCTACAATTTGCCCTGCCTACAAGACATGCTGGGAACAAAGATGGTACAGACATTATGGGAGTGGAAAACCAAAGACTGGTCCAACTTGAGACCCTTACTATAAGAGGGAACCCACCCGTGACAAGGCCTGGGGGCCAGGACCCAGAGACTGGACAGTCCAGAGGCCTAGGAGAGAACTAAACATGACAGATTTTTTTATAAAATAAAGTATTAATTGAACAAAAATGGAAAGAAAACTAGAAAAAAAATAACCAGTCCATACAATGATTCCTAATGATATTCTGCCTAGCCCAATGGTCATCGGAAAGGTTTCACCCAGTAACTGAGAACAGAAGCTGAGACCGAGAGTCAAACATTACATGGACCTCAGGAAATCCTGTAGATGAACGGGAGGAAGGATTGTTGGAGCCAGGAGGGCCAAGGACACTGTGGGAAAATGCAGAATGTCAACTGACCTGAACTCATGAGGACTCACGGAGATTGAACCACCAACCAGAGAGCTTGCACAGGCCTGACCTAGGCCCTCTGCACATGTGGTGCAGTAGTGTGGCCTGATCTTCTTGTGGGACTCCTAGCAAAGGGAGAAGGAGTTGTCACTGGCTCTGTAGCCTGCTCTTCAGACCTTTTCCTCCTGCTCCGTAGCCTCTCCCAGTCTTAATAGGAGAGGAGGTGCCTCCTCTTCCTGCAACTTGATACCCTATGGCTGGCTGATATACATGGAAGGCCTGCACTTTTCTGAAGGGAAGGGAAAGGGGGTGATGGGGGAACAGTTGGTGGGGAAGGACTAGGAGGAGAAGAGGGAAGGAAGGGAAACTGTGATCAGGCTGGGGGAAAATTAACTTAATTGATTGATTAATTAATAAAACTATTAACAAAAGTAGAATTACCATATCTGAAATGATTTTCTAGTCTTCTTTCCATTTTTGTTCAATTAATACTTTACTTTATAAAAATTCAGACAATTTAAAAATAAATGGAATAAGAAGAAAGTTATTTCTTTGTCATTTGTCTAATCTCATTGTCATCCTTGAACCACTACTTCCGTTTTGAGCTGAATTCATTCTTTCAATATTGCTTCCATTAAATTTTGGATTTAACAATCTTATTTTCAGCTTTCAAAAACACTGTCTTATTCTCTGAATGATTCACAGAACTTAGGAATTACTATAATTGGAGTTTTATTATAGCAAAGAAGACAAATTAGAGCCAGCCAAAGGAAGAGATACATAAGCTAACCCTGGACAGGTTCCCACAGTGAGGCTTCCGTCATCCTCAGGGACGCATTAGCATCTTGGCACTGAAAAGTGACATTTGAAGCGTATTGTCAACCAGGGACTCTCAGACTCACTTCAATGTCCAGGGTTTTTATTGAGGTTTCATTGCATAGGCATGATCTATTGAATTATTGTCCATGTGACTCAATGTCTAACCCTCTCCCTCCCAAGGATTGGAATGAGTTGGAGGTTGGGCTAGTATCAGGTGGCTCAAAGCCCAACTCTCTAATCATGTGGTTAATCTGTCACATCCTAAATTACCTCATTAGCATATATGACTAGTCCCCATTCTAAACTATCTCATTAGCATATATAGCCAATCCCCCCCCCACTTATCTCATTAGCATACATGGCCACATGTGGCCAGAGGAGTCTACAAGAGACTACAACAGCCATGTCTACCACTTGGGAAATTCCTAGAATTCAAAGGTTGCCTCCTAGTAACTAGGGATGAAATGTAGCCAAACCCTTTATTACACATATAAATTAAATGTTATATCAGTATATTACAAAAATTGTACACATTAGATTATTTTATTGTAATCTTTAATATTTATACTCTATGAAATCATCCATCTCTTCTATTTAACAAGTAACATAAAATGTTTAATTTATTTTAGACTAACTGTAAGACATAAAATACACTCTCTCAACAAATGAACTTTTAAATAACTTATATTATATTTGAATAGGGTCCAAGTACACTACGTTTAACTGATTGCTCTGTTTTTTTTAATATATAAAAAAGGCTGTTGCAACTCAGTGTTGAAAATCCTTGTATTTTATATTTAAAAATTAAAGAAGTGATCTTAAAGATGGCACAGCAGTTAAGAGCACTGACTGCTCTTCCAGAGGTCCTGAGTTCAATTCCCAGCACCCATGTGGCAGCTCACAGCTGTCTGTAACTCCAGTCCCTGGGGATCTGACACCCTTACACAGACTTGAATGCAGACAAAATATCAATGCACATAAAATAAAAATTAAAATGACAACAAAATTTTTAAAGAAACTACTGTTATGCTTTTTATTTTAAGAGATATAACAAGGAGGAAGGGTTTTTCCTGGTGTTTGGAAATGCTTCTTTACAAATAATTCATTTCAGGGTCACTGCTCTTTATATATCCAAATATATGAAGAGCTAGTGGCTTAGAATCATCAATATATTTCCCTTTTTAACACTGGAGTTATAAAACTGATGCTTGGGTGTCTATTATACTGTTGGCAACAAGGCTGACTCATGAGTCTAATAAACTGTCCCAACACAACACTCCACCATGACAATAGCAACAGTGTAACTGGAGTATTATTTAGAGGCTCATCACACAGACCCTTTCCTTTGTTCTTCGTAAGTTGAATGATTACCATCTATACTCTGCTGACATATTCTTGTTCTTGCTCACAGAGATTTGTTTATTAATCAACTTTATTTACATACAATTTGAGAACTACAAACTTGAGTGTGTTATGTCAGCTGCCAGCCAAGTCCACATAAGCCTTGGTGTCCTGCTGTTTCCGTGATATATGTCACTCTGTCAACATAGTTTCAAGCTATGTACAACTTTTTGTCCCAGTGACTTTTCTTTTAGTCATATGGCACTGAAACTTGGCTTTCTAATCTTTCTGACTATCTCTTCCTCTTTGTTACAGTCTTTAGTGCAGTGACCTTGCGAATAGGACTTAGCTTTCACAGTGACCTCAAAGGCACTGATCTAGGGACTCCAGTGTTGCTGGCATGGGGAGAGGCTGTGAATTTTAGCCCTGGCAATAACGACAAAGACAAACACATGAACGTACACACTTCGGAAAACAAATGAGAGAGATTTAAAGAAAATTTAACAGAACGTTTGAAGCCTCAACAAATGTGGAAAAAGCCTGCTGCAAGCTCTCAAGAGGACAAATTCACTTGGTGTCGCAATCATCTACGTGTATTTCACTCCATTGTCGCTCAGTCGGTTTACTGGGTTCAGGAACCTTTCACTAGTCAAATATTTTTGTTTTACAATTGCTTGATAAAACTAGGCAAATAAATTTCTGGGCTAGAAATTCTAAAAAGACCAGGAAAAAAGAAAAGATCAAAAGGCCATTTTTACTCTTGAACTAAAGTTGCATAGAACCGTAAATCAGGCATGGTTCTCCCCCTGAAACCTGTCAGTGAAAGGCACAGCTAAGTTAATGGCTCACATTTTTATGGCTCTGTTAAAAATAGAATCCAAATATTTTCTCCTAAAAGGTTCATCTAAACGAAATAGCTGATTAGTTGAAAGAAATATTTTCTTGCTAATATGCAAGATGAATTGATGGCCAGGATGTGAATAGCATTCTTTAAATGTCTTACAGGTTTCTGACTCTTGGTGGAAAACAAAACGATTCCACCATCTCTGACTGCCCTAGTTAAGATTCACAACTTTCTGGGCCTCGCAGGTCATTCTAGCCCACAATCAGCTCACCTTCCACTCAGTTCTAACACTGCTTTTCTCTCATCCATGTCTCTTGATAGCGTTTGGACGCTTACTGATCATCTGTAGTTTACAATAACAAACGGGTAGAAACAACCTGAGAGGTTCTCTATGACAATCATATGGATTAACTGATATATTTCATCACCAAGTCGAGAGAAACTTGAGTACAGTTGTATTCTGTTGAAAGTAGCAAGAACTGTCTGCATAATACCCAACAAATGTCTCAGCAGGGACAATGAGCTCAGCAAGGGAGCTCTGATCCTTTTGGCCATTGCCCAGTTACCTCAAAGGATGCAAACATACCTCTAGCACATAAATATAGACCTGCCAAGAGGATAGAGCTCAAAGGACTGCCCCTTAATAAACTCAACATTCTTTTTTTTAGCTCAATGCCACAAAACAGCCTTCAGATCTCTTATTTGGGGTCCTGAGTATAACTTCCCAGTCTTAGTGCAGACTCTGAGGAAGAAAAGGTAAAGCTTGCCAACATTTCTATAATGGTTAATATGGATTCTCAATTTCACAAATCTAGAGATATCCAGGAGACATACTCTTAGGTGTAGTTGTGAGGGCATTTCTAGGTTAGACTAACTAAGGAGGGGAGACTCACACTACTTGGGGATGATACTGTCCTGAAGGTTGTGGTCCCAGAGTCAATAAAAGGAGAAGGTGAGCTACGAGTTCACATGCTTAAATCTCAGGAAATTCGATGGTCTGATTGCTTTATACAAATCTACCACCATCTTACTCCCAGGAAAGATCTTCTTCTCCATTATAGAATGTGTATAGCCTCAAGTGCAAACCCCCTTGGGAGAACCAGCATAGAAAATGCAGCCATCCCATATATGAGACTCAAGATTTACATTCTAATCCCTGAAAAGGAACTCTTCATAGACCCTAACAGTACTAACACCTCAAAGGAGCAAAGAAAAGGGGAAATTAATGATAAAACATAATTCCTTCTCAGTGCTGTGCCTAATCACTATTTTCAGATGTCATGGCTCTAGAGGAATTCTGAACTGAGACCATGTAGAATCCTTTAATCAATGGGAGATCCCAGTCAGCATATGAGTAGCATCTCTGTCCTGTATGAATTACAGACAGAAACACACACACATACACACACACACACACACACACACACACACACACACACACACACACACACCTGCCACCTCTATGCCTAGGATTCACAAAAAAATTCATCTTTAATTCTCCTCTCTTGGTTTCAGTTTCATCCCCCTGTGAGAACGGTTCTTCTTGGAAGGATGTCTAAGGTCCTACATTCTGCACTGAAACAGCCATCCTTTCAGACTGTAGGAAAACTACTCTGTGTCCCCGTCCCTGCCCCCCTCGCAGTGGTCACACGCTGGAGTGGAGCCTCTGAACAGTGCTGTGGGCCTTCCTCTGTACTCACCATCCTTCTGAACCTAAGTCTGCGGCAGTAAATAGTTACCATCTCTGTCAAAGCCTAGTTTATCTTCAGTTGAGACCCAACTCTTAAACTCCAGGCTTATACAAAATAGCCAACTCCACTTGTATATCTAATAGACCTCTATGTGTCTTGACCTCAGCGAAAGGCGATTTCATCCTTCCCTGTCTTTCTCTATTACCTTACGTCCTGTCTCTCATAAAATCCCATTGGTGTTACTTTCAGTGTGGATGCAGCGTCCTCCCTTCCAAGGCCACTGCCTTTATCCGAGCCACCATATTCTGCCATCCCAGCTGTTACTTTGTCTTCTGACTCCTGCCCTTGTCACTCTGGAGCCGTCTCTCAGCAAAGCAGCCAGACTTGTCCTCTTAAATGAAAGTCAGATCATATCTCCCACACTGATAGGCCTTGTGGTTGCATGAGTTTCTCCCTTGACACATTTCACACCTCTTTCAGAGGAAAGGGGTGACCTGTCTAACCTTCTACTCCCCCACTACTTCTTTCCTCACCTTCGTCTCCTTCCTCACTGTGTCCTACAAGACCTTCCTGGATGCTCTGTGAACATACTAAGCATGCTTGGTCTCGGGAACTTTACGTTCAGCCTACAGCCTAAAACAGCCTTCCTTCAATAGCCACATCCCTCACTCAGTCACCCACATTAGACACTATGGAAAATTGTGGGCCAGTGAGTTGGCATAGCTCACCCTGCAAAACTGACAACCTGAGTTTGATCCCCAGGTTAAAGCTGGATGTGATGGTGCAGTGGTAATTCCAAAGCCCATATGACGGGATCCAAGACAGAGACAAGAAGCTCAACCGGAAGCTCGCAGTTCAGATCACATGGCACACACAGGAGCAGACCCTGCCTCAATAAGGTGTCATGAGAGACCCAGCTACCAAAAGTTGTCCTTTGACCTCCACATGCACACCATGGTATGTGCACCCCTGCACTCATACATACTGATCACACACACATACACACACAGCCCTCCCTACATACACCCCAAACAACGCACACAAAATAACAATTTTTAGATAAAAAAATTACAACCCCTAGCTCCTAGAAATCCTCTTATCCCCTTGCCCTTAATTTTCTTCAGCGTGCATAACCATTTTAATATACTATAAGTATACTTATTTATTTACAAAGTGCCCCCTTAGCTACAGGTTTGCTTTCCGTAAATTTAATTATCTAAATCAACCACAGACCAGGAATATTAAATGGAAAATTCCAGAAATAAATACTCATAAGTCTTACATTGCACACTGACTTGAGTAGTGTGGCAAAGGCTCTTATCATCCTTTCTGTCCCTCTCCCCCGGGACATGAATTATTGTCCACTGTGTCTATGTTGTCATGTACTCAGTACATGTCCATTCATCTCCAAGCTGTCATCTCAGTTCTCAGATCAAGTGGTCACAGTACTGCAGCTGTAGGCAAGAAGCCCTGACTTGATTCAATCGCGGCCGCAGCATACGACAAGAGAGGTGATGGCAATTCAGATATTCCAGTGAAAAGCTGGATAGGTACAGTACAGTAAGAAAGGGAGTGAGAAGAGCTGAGGAGAGGAAGAAACCACACTCGTTTGACTTTTATTATGATATACCATTAGGGCTGTTCTACTTCCGTATTCCTATTGTTACTGTCTTGTGACTAATTTATAAATTAAACTTGTATCACAGGTATGTTTGTATAGGAAAAGCACAGTATGCAGTATGTGCAAGGCTTGATGTTATTTATCTGTGATTTTAGGTGTCTTGATGCAGAGGTCTTTTGCCTGCATCCCCTATGGAGAATAGAGACCTATTGTGATTATTTGTTTATTCTTTCTCTGTGTCTCTCTGTCTCTGTCTCTCTATCTCATGCACAAGCACACACACATATGTAAATTCTACATGATTTGTTCATTCATTGTTATAGCCCCAGTACCTAGTTTTGTACCTAATCACATAGTAATCACCTAATATTTGCCTGATGAAGAAATCAGTGAATCATCTCAGTTGAGATTAGACTTGTGAGTTATTAATGAGAACTTGGAAGGAAACTGATCACAATATGTGTGTCCAGTGTACGCTATTAGCATCTTCTTTTCACCCACGTGACTATCAGCTAGGTGCATGGTGACAGATTGCATATAATTGGGCTCCCCAGGAGATGGTTGCTGTAAACTGGAAAGGGAAGATTGCATTTATTCTGTGGAATCCAGGAGGTTCAATGTCTTTGGGACACCAAAGGTTTATGGGAGTGCATTTAAGTTTCTCTGGGATAAATAAATAAACCAATTTCTAGCAGTTTGAGAATTCAATAAGTCAAGTCCTCTTAGCATCTTGAGGACCCAAACCTATCATCATCATATCTGGTGCAAAACAAAGACTCAGGAGCCAGAATTTCTTGAGCTTGAATCCATCAGTAATTGGGCTCCTTCCTTGTCCATGCCTCTCCAAGACCAGAGGGAGCCAAGAATGTGCTGTTGGCCTAGCATGACGCTAGGAAGATGTGAATTTGTTCTCACATGCATATTTGATTTCCTCATTGAACCATCTTCACATAGTGAATAAACACTGACAGGATATTGGCTAAGATTAAGACTCAGCCACTGAGAGTGGGTATTACAGTGTGTTCTAGAGGAAATGTTACCCCCGCCCCCACCTTATGTGTTGTCTGAGAAGTCTGGATGGAATATGTGCCTTAAGCAGAGTTTATGATCTGTCCCCCACTTGTGGCCCAGCTCTCTGTGTAGTCATCATCTCCTTTATAACCAGGGCTACATCAACTTCTCCCTTCCTTCTCCAGGACCTGATCCAGAGCCCAGAGCCCAGAGTTCCACTCAGAAAGTCAGTTGCTTGTCAGTCTCCTTCAGACAGCTCTTGGAGGGATTCCCATTCCCTTTTAGAAACTGGATAGTAATCGCATGAATTTTATTTGTGTGTGTGTGTGTGTGTGTGTGTGTGTGTGTGTGTGTGTGTGTGTGTGCTTTGTGAATAAGTTGTGATTAGTAGATTCTTTTGTATTAATGGAGGAAGAAGGAAGCTATTACCCTGCCTTTTCTCACACAAGTTCCTTGATAGCATAGCACACAGCTCAGTACAGGTTTTCCTTTGTATATATCAAACAACATTCCCAGGCAGCCCAAGTCCTTTTGCATGAGAGAGAGAGAGAGAGAGAGAGAGAGAGAGAGAGAGAGAGAGATCATAAAGACAAAGTATTAAAAACACAGTATCATAGTGCTTAAGTAGGAATTTTAAAATTACAAAGTTTGAAAGTTACAAGAAACTGTTGAGCAACTGAGTCTTGGGGAATTATGCAGTGTCAAAGGTCAGTCTATGACAATAGGCTGGCTTCCAAGTCTTGGTCCTTAGTGTTCCAGACCAAGTGATTCAACCTCCCTGAGTCTCAGTTTCTTTATCCCTGAGGTGGAAATAAAAGTGGTGCCTACAGTCATGGCTAGACCGTGAGCAAATGAAATAACACCAGTAGTGAGCTTACTGAACACAGTGCCGGTGTCCGTAAGAGCTCAGCAAGGCATGGCGGCTACTGCCATGGAGAGTCACCATCATTAATCAAGCCTTCCTGCAGTTACCAGTCAGTCTCTGACCCAGGTCTAGGTCCTGTCTAACCATCGCCGTCTTCCGTGGCACAGCACAGCCTCCACTTAAGGGTATCTATCTGTTAACCTTGTGCCTTCATTGACCCTGAGCAAATTCTAGAGTGTTGCATTTTCTCCCCTGGATTTAAAGGAGGGCACTTTTCTCTCCAGTGGAATCTGAAAATCCTCTCTTTCTATTCTGCCTGAAACTCAGCTATGGGCCAGACTTGTTAGCTCTGCTCTAGCGTCAGGGTTTATTGCTCAGTTTAACCTCACTTTTTATTTCCCCTCACTTTTTAAAAAAATAAATAATCTTTGTTTGGGAGTCGGACGGCTCTACAGAGAACTTAAGTAGGAAGCATGGAAGAATCTCCACACATCCTCTGAACCCCGCTTTCCAGCCTCTCCATTGTTCACTTCTTCCACTATTGGAGGCATCTGCGTTTCTGCTAAAGCTGTTTTCTTAACATTCCTTCTGGCCTGCTTTGGTCCATTCTTTCCTCACTGAGCACCCCTCTCCTTTGATGGACTTCCTTCTATCATTCGCTCATACTCCATCCGAGTCCTGAAGCCTGTGTCTGGTGTCCTCACCACCTTGGGTGTGCAACGTGTTCTCAAGGCCATCTCTGTATTTTAAAACAATACAGTCTCCACGTGTACATTTAACACAACACTCCCCTGACTGGACCTACACTATCTCTCTCTCACTATCTCTCTCTCTCTCTCTCTCTCTCTCTCTCTCTCTCTCTCCTCTTTTCTCTCTCCTCTCTCTCTCTCTCTCTCTCTCCTCTTTTCTCTTTCCTCTCTCTCTCTCTCTCTCTCTCTCTCTCTCTCTCTCCTCTCTCTCTTTCTACTCTTCCCCCCTCCTCTCTCCCAGCAGTGTCCCACACCCTCTTAGGACATCAGCGCCACCCAGCCAATATATGTTTCTGAACAAATCCAACCAAGGGAAGAATTCATAAGGAAAGCAAGTTACAGTACCCTCCTCACCCTGCCCTGAGAACTGACTGCTCAACCTGACTCTTAGTCACTGCCACTCTTAGCCTAACACATCAGAAGGAACAGAAACTAAGGTCTTGTTGCTCCTATAACCTCCCTTCTTTCCAAGACCGCCATTAATTGGATTAGCCCATCAATCAACAACAGAACATCTGCAAAAGGGTCAGGGTGGGAAAAGAAAGCCCTGTCGGTGCAAGGTGACAATCAGCAAAAGGTAATATTGCATTATTTTCTGTTCTCCTGTTGCACATTCAATTGATACTCCAGGAGTCTCAGCCCAGAGTTGTTCTCCTAACAGCTGTCCTTCTAGCAACTGTCCTCCTAGCGACCCTTACCCTTGCCATAACATGGGCTGGTCACTAATCCCAACAAAACTGGAAACCTACAAACCTGCCAAGGTTATAACGTTAGGAAGCTGATATTTCGGGTATGGGTGTTATTTTACTAAAGAGTTTCGTATCCCATTTGCTGGCTATGAGTTTCAGGCCAATGACACATTTGGGTTATATCAATACAAATCAGTTTGACTGGTTTTAGTAAAATATACGTGTATATAATCCAATCTGCTAACTACATTTTGCTTATTTACATGACAGCGGAGATGAACTTTTCAGCCACCCATCAGTAGCTTTGACAAGGGTGTTTCAATATTTAAACTATCATTTTGTTTTTCTGATTCATAGGAGCTGAGTTTGAAGAAAGAATCTCTGGCACAATTCTTTAAATAGCATTTTCAATTCACAGAGGGGATTTACCATTTCCTCCAAAGCTAAAATGCCTCTAGGATGTATGTTTAACTGCATTCTCACCCCATCCCACACTGCTCAGGACTTACAAGCCCCAGTGGAGAAGTTGAGGCCAATTTTATCGTTAAATAAACTCTGGAATGCCCCAGGCAAGGTCATTAACTTGTCTCCACTATAGCCCACAGTCCAAATAGTCACCTCCCTTCTATGGGTTCCCACAGGGACCTGGGTGTGCTCTATACCCACCCCCTGGAATATGGGACAATTAGACCATTATATTTGAACGAAGAGCAAGCAGCCAGCTCGATTCAGTTGTGTACACAGAGGTGAAAAAAATAGTGGGGCCACCAAATATAGACTCCCGGGACAATTTATTTGTCTTGAAAGTGTTTAAGACACACAAGCAAGTCCCGTCAGGCCATAAATGGTTGGCTTTGTACAGTTATTACCACACAAGTCTGGAGTACCTTCTACACGCATGAAGTTTAAAGACCTTATCATGGATCACACCACCTAGGTGGCCTGACAAGAGCCTCACTCATTGTACCCATGACAACCCAAGAGGCTAAAATTCCATCCAACATTCTCCTCCACACTGTGCCCTTAATGATTTAAATCTTATTATTAGTATTAAAAACATCCATTTGAAATTTCCATCCCCCCAATAAAATACTGGAATTAATAAAGTTTCTGAGGACTCTTCTCATCCGAATCTGACTGTTAGAAGAGATGGTGCCTGAGGGGTTCACATAGAGAAGTGTATTCTGGTTCTAGCTTTGCAGGCGCCTTGTGATGCGCTATATTTTTACCAAAATAGCTGCACACACCTACTGGGTGTGGGGATAAAAAAAAAAAAAGGAGGGAAATGAGAGAAGGATGAAAGGCAAAGAGAGAGAAAAGAGAGAGGGAGGAAGGGAGAATTCATTTAGAACCTGATTGATGTATTTATCATTTATAGTATGTCTTCTGCTGATGGGGAGGATTCCCTTCTCCCCCAAGAACTTTCTCCTGTCCATCAGGGAGCATCTCTCTACCCATCATTCCTGAGGGCTCCACCTGACTTGTCTTGCCCCTCAGCCTCTCCAGATGAACATACTGCTCCTACCTGTTGCTGAGCGCCCCTGTGGACCACAGCTTAGCCTACAGCAGAGGGGGGCCTCTGCTGCTCTGTAGAACTCAGAAAATCTCAAAGGCAGCTGCCCATGGTGAGAAGGACGGAGTGGGGCATGCACATGTAGAAAGGCCACCTGGGTGACACCTGTGAACCTCTCTCAAGGACACAAGCAGAAGATACGTAGAATCCTGGACACAGAGGAGGCAAATAAAAACCATCCAAGCAGAGGAATAAGATTGAAGGAGCAATTAACTTTCTATTGGGACAAAGTGATTCAGGATGGCAGCAAGGACCAGGATGCACCTGTCTCCCCTGAGAAGAGCAGACAGCTACCAGACAGCTACAAAGCCAGGATAAGGTAAAGAAGGTTCAGAGTGCTTCTGTTTAAGGCCCCCCAATGCAGGCATCCTTCAGTGAGCCTAGTGACTACAGATAGGGCAAAGGTGGGTACAGCCTCCAGGAGCCCAGTGGAGGCCGTGTGTCTGCTAGTAGCCTTCTGCTGCTTGTTCCGTGCTCAGACCCCCAGATTCAGTTCACCTTCTCCTCATTCCCCTTGACAGCTTGTAGGTCCCATTCCTTCAAGAAGAAGAAGAAGAAGAAGAAGAAGAAGAAGAAGAAGAAGAAGAGGAAGAAGAGGAAGAAGAGGAAGAAGAGGAAGAAGAGGAAGAAGAGGAAGAAGAGGAAGAAGAGGAAGAAGAGGAAGAAGAGGAAGAAGAAATAATAATATCTGGTCTACACTTCTCCCCTGGCCAGCCAAGACTCAAGACAGGTCATTGATGAGCTGGTCTAACCTCTGCTCCGTAGATTCTTATCTGTGAAGTTGAGGTAATAACCAGGAAGCTATATACTTAACTAAGTAGTTGACTCTGGAGTCAGAGCTCCAGTCTTGAGCTTACATGGCAGCTCATCTACACACTAGGTAGGCAAGCTTGGAGAAGGTTCTTAACCTCTCTATGCTTCAGCCTCTGTGGAGTAGGAATAAAAATTGTATCAGTGAACTGAGATGAAAGAGCAGCCTACCATCCCACCATAGTGTTTGATCCAAAACAGAGCACAGTAGAGGCATCCGTCAGCATTGCTATGTTTACCACCTTTGCCAACATGGTAAAACAGTGTTGACCTTCACCCTGAACTATGTTTAGCGCGGGAGTCTGGCTTATCATTCTCTTCAGCTTCTGCCATTAGATAAAAAGGCAAAATTCCTTTCATCTCTTTGGGGAGTTCGGGGATAACACATTTTGCCTTTATTTCTTAATGGATTTAGAACAAAAGAAACATGCGAAGCTCAAGTAAATATGGGGGGAAACATCACCCAGCACAGATTGTTCTAAAGTCCTTGAAACTTGTGCATCTCCTAGTGGCGATCTCTCAGAATAACTGAAAGTTCATTATTAAGAGTAAAGGGAGAACCGGAGGAGTCATTCAGAAACTGTCTGGGTGCAGCACTCCAAGACAGCTCTCTGAGGAGAATAAGCTCATGTCTCCCTGGAAAAACCATTTATTTTTCTACCAAAGGGGTTGACAGGACAACCTTTGAAAGGGTTTATATTTTCCACACTTTCCCCTTTGCCACACCTTCAGTCAAGCACATCAGGTCATGAAGTCAAACTCCCACCAATGAGATGAGAGACAGTTGACGTGAGTTACTTTTTAGGTTTTAATTACTATTTCTAAGAGAGCTGTGAAGCAAAAATGCCTCTGATCTGCAAACCCCTTGCCCAAGGACAGACAGTCCCTGAAATGCTGGAGGCTGTTGTTTATGAGAGATAACAAGCCACGTGCTTTCACTCCCCTAAACAAGCTTGTTTGGCCCATCTGCGCCAGATTTGCTTGATCAGATGTGGGTGAGAGGTGTGTGGGCAGGAAGTACGTCAGGATGTACTCTTGCCCCTAATTGAATGTAGGCAGGAGGTGTGCAGGCAGGAAATACATCAGGATGTACCCTTGCCCCTGACTGGATGTAGGCAGGAGGTGTGCAGGCAGGAAGTACATTAGGATATATGTTTGCCCTTGATTGGACCTCATGGGAAATGCAGTGAATTATGGGTTTTGCCTTTTTAAGCTCCTGCAAAACGACCTGGGGACATTTCCTGGGAACCCAGGTATGGACCTGCCAAGAGCCCATCCACTTGGCTAGTATTTAACTAAAACTTGCTTCAAATTTGGCTTTAAACTGTGGTTGTGGTCTTCTCTGACAGTGAGATTAACGTTACCGCCTACACTGTGGACAAAAGATAGACACCATTTTGGCGCTGGTGCTCTTGTTAGCCGGTTTGGGGTTCTGGAGCACCTTTTTTGCAGAAAGTATCACCTAGCTGAGTTACTTTCATTTTGTTCATGGGTTCCTTTGTGTGCCAGAAAGATTATTCTAGCATCCCTAAGGAATCATTAGGGAAACTGAGAGCAAATAAATTCTCACTCCAGTCTTTGGGTGCCAGAGCCTACAAGACACACGCTTTCTGTAGTCCTTCATTAGTTCTGAACTATAACAAAATGTCTGAGTTGGCTTTGATAGGGGGGAAATTTTTATTTTATCTCACACTTTCGGGGGCTTCAGTTGGTGACAAACTGGCCCCACTGCTGTGGACCTGTGACGACTCTATAGACCATCATCCAAACAGCCGTCCATCCCATTGCTATGCATGAATAGAGGAGAAAAGAACTGAAGTCCCACAGTCTCATTAGAGCTAAAGAATGGGCACATCTTCAGAATTCCAAAACTTCTGTTAAAGCTTTTAGAGTTCTCATTGCACTCTGATGATAGCGCTCTGGAAATCAAGCCTTTAGCACACAGGGTCATTAGGCAAAAGCCAAGATCCAAACAAGAGCAGATCGCCAGCAAACCTAAAAGAAGATGTCATTACCAACTGTCTTGAGAGGCCTTTGCTATATCCTACCCTAATCTGCCTTCTCCCCAGCCTCAGGAAGAGGAGGCAGCAGACAGGACTATTTCTATTCCATGCCTCTCCAGGATTCTTTAATCTTTCAAGTGTGTCCACGAAGAATAAAAGGTGGCTAAAACAAATGAGGGCTGGGCAAAAAATATGAACTTTAGAATCAGACAGACCCCTGGAGGATTCCAGACTGTGCCACCCACTGGTTATGACCTTGCAAAATCCTTTAAGACAGATTCGACACCCACAATCCCCAAATCTAAGCCCCATAAATGCTCCAATTTGTGGGAGACTGGTATTTAAATGTTGCTTCAAATAAAAAATTCTACACTTGGCTTCAGATGACATGGACACAGTAAAAACATTGCAAAAATCACGCCCCGTGTATGTATATCAGGTATCTATGCAACAGAAATCATTTTGCGTGCAGATTTCTGTCGCATTCCTAAGATTTCTCCTGTGTATGCAAAAATTCCAAACTATGGGGGCAGGGCAGAATTCATAATTCAAAGCCCTGCAGTCCCAAGCATTCTTGGTAAGAGACACTCAGCCTGTGTTTGTCAGCCCCAGATCTCTCCTAAGTAGCCACACTACTCACCTTGTAGATGCAGAAGAGGCTTCTCTGTGGATCTATTCTTTCTTCAGTTTCCTCCCACCCATGATCAGAGAGCCCTGAAAGCTGTTAATGCTGGGAGAGCTAAGAAACTGGCCTTGATCACGGGAGCTCCCCTGTTCATCCCCGGTCACTTATGAGGGAGTGGCTGTTACACAGAAGAATATAGGACCTTCAGGTTCCCTATGATATCCACACTGCACAGGACATCCTTGTTAAAGACAGCACCCTCATGATTGCTACAGGCAAAAGCTGGCCCTACTCTCACCTGTAATCCCAGAATTTGGGAGAATAAGGGAAGAGGACCCCTGTGAGTTTGAGGCCACAGAATGGGGTCTGGGCCAGCCTAGGTTACAGAGTGGGACCCTGTCCCAAAAACAACATATGAGTGAGTGGTTGCATAAACCACTATAAATTCAAATACTGGGGTACCATGCAGCCATTAGCATGCTTATGAAGAACTGTCTATGAAGTGAACAGTGTCACAAAATCTGAAAAGCAGGGGTGTCATGTCCATACATCGTGATGACAATAATACCAACATTGCAAAGAAAGGATGTTGGGCAAGAAATATTCCAATTTTGTTGCCGTTGTTGTTATTTGAAGACAGGGTTTCTCTGTGTTGCCCTGGCTGTCTGGAACTTGCTCTGTAGTCCAGGCTGGCCTGGAAATCAGAGATCTGCCTGTCTCTGCCTCCCAAGTGCTGGGATCAAAGCCATGGGCCACCACACCTGACTAGAAATATCCCAGATTATGAGTCATGACTCTCTCTTAATGGGAACTATATATTTCTCATGGGGAGATGATTGCTACATATTTTTAATTTTCAAGTTTTTCTCTTCTAACAGCTGTGATAGTCAAGTAGCCATCAATGTTCCTAAAGATCTAAGGTAAGCTAAAAAGGAAGAGGGCTAAGGCTATGGCTTGGGGAGTCAAGTGCCTGCGTTCAAGCACAAAGACAAGAGTTTAGAGCCCTCGAACCTACATAAAAAGCTGCATCTGGTGGTGGGGACCTGTGACCCCAGCCTTAAGCAGTGAAGTTCAGAGATGGGTGGATCCCTGAATCTCATTGCCCAGTCAGCCTAGATGAATAACTGAACCCCAGATTCAGTGAGAGCCCTATCTTAAATAATAAAAGGGGAGAGAGGTCAAAGACAGATGCTCACTTTTAACCACAGGCTTTCACATGCACACATACACATCACATATGCACCAGGATGCACACACCACACACATATACAGCACCTCACAAACACATACATTAAAATAATAAAGGGAAGATTTATTTGGGGTAACATGGCTCCTTTGCTTATGGGCCTGTGGTAAGGCAGGGCATCGTGGCAGAAAACATTTGGTGGGGCCAACCTCTCCATCTCACGATGTCCATAGAGAAAGTAAGCAAAGAAGGGGCCGGGGATAAAGTGCATTCTTCTAGAGCACACCCTAGGAGCCAACAAGGTCCACCTCTAGGAGTTTGTAGTACATCTCAGTAATGTTATCAAGTTCCGTCACAGGATCCATCAGCTGATGTGGTCAGAGCTCCCAGATCCATTCACCCTCCAGAAACCTCCACTACAGTGAGAACGGCCTTCATCACGAGCCTTCAAGGGACATTTCAAATCTAAATCACACCAGTGCTATATTCATTTCATAGACATTTGCTCATCTTTTTAATGCTTTGCATCTTTTTAATGCTTTTTAATGCTTAGCAGGACCAGCAATTGAAACAAAAGAATGCAGAGATCTAGTGGCCATCTTAGAAGAAGTCATATCAATGACTTACTAAAGAGTAATGTGTGCCCAGGAAGCAGTCATGGTGGTTCCGTGAGGAATTCAAATCACGATCCTTTAACACCAAGTAGTGGAAACTTCATCTATCAGGTTAGTGTCCCCTCACGCTCTTGTTCTCTTTGTTTTCATCTGAATTACAAGAGACTTAAATGATGCTAAAGCAGTGCTTGAAAGGACAGAATGGTCCAGAGCAAGGATGGGAACCTGTTCTCAGCTGATCTCACAGCCCTGTTGTCCTGATTAAGTTATCTGTCCACATCCTTTAACACCAAGTAGTGGAAACTTCATCTATCAGGTTAGTGTCCCCTCACGCTCTTGTTCTCTTTGTTTTCATCTGAATTACAAGAGACTTAAATGATGCCAAAGCAGTGCTTGAAAGGACAGAATGGTCCAGAGCAAGGATGGGAACCTGTTCTCAGCTGATCTCACAGCCCTGTTGTCCTGATTAAGTTATCTGTCCACAGAGACCAGAGAGTGGGTCTGCAGGCTCCCCTCAACCACAGGTTACCTCTGCTGCTTTACCAGTGCTTCTCTCTCTCTCTCTCTCTCTCTCTCTCTCTCTCTCTCTCACACACACACACACACACACACACACACCATCAGTTCTCACAATACTCAATAAGGTACAATTGTATTTTTTTCTCTCTTGATTTCTTTCATTCAGATCCTGTTGAACCTGTTTGTCTATTGATACCTTGACACTTTTTACCTTCCTGGTTTCTTTAAGATATGAAAAAGTTTTTTTTCAACACAAAATTTCAATCTTATGTCTAATAAGACTTATGTCTTATGTCTAAGACTTTCCTTCCCCACCCTGCCCCCAAGTTCTTAGCAAATCCTGACCCCCCCCAAAAGAACTTGGACTTCCTAGATGAAACCTCCCTCATCACCTGCTTTCCTCCCTTGCCCCCATGGTGCAGGGAGCAGAGGCAGGTGGCTTTGCTCTGTTTCACTCTCCTGGCTGCCTTGGTTGGCTGCACCACCCTGAAAGCTGGCTTCTTCAAGTTGTCTCCCTTATGGAACTCAAGTTCACCCCAAGTGAGAAGCTCCCTAGTATATCATCTCTTACCCTCCTTGACTGTACACTCTGAATTTCTACTCTTGAAGCATGCTGTCCTGAAGATAACCTTATTGTTGGGTAAATCCCCATCCTTTGCCTACGGGAGAACCAGGAATCCTTGACCAGAAAAGACTAGGTACTCATGCAGCCCTCATACCTTATCGTCTTTCTTCATCACACAATCTCTTGACATTGTCTTTCTCCCCTCTCAAATAGAAGTCATAGGAAGGAAGGACACCAGTTCACTGCCTCAGAGAAATCCAGCTGGGTAAGATGATATTGATCTTGCTTTCTCATAGTTACTCCATGTCACCCGTGATTTTTAGGTGACTCCTACAGAGCACGGATGGTTCATGTGGTTTGAGACTAGGAGGAAAAGGAAATCTGGGATTTCTCCTTAGGACTCTCTTGCTCCCCAGCAAACTTTCCCACCTGTAAATGTCCCTTTGATTTGGAGTCTACTCTTTATAATGGGTGGGTGTAGATAGTAAAAAGCTCCCAGAACAGGGTTTCCTGTCTCCCAAGACTTTCTAGAGTTAAGACTAATACCTTTTAAAATTTGTTATATATTTCTTCCATCTTAAGGACTGAACCAAATAGCTTCTAAAACTCCGCTTCTAGTTTGTTTTAGCTTTCAATTCAGTCTTTGAAGATTTTTTTATGTATACAATCTATTTTGATTATATTAAATTCCCTGTCTCCTCCCTCCAACTCTTCTCTGAGCCCCACTCCACTGAGTTCACCTCTAAACTTCATGTCATCTTTTCGTACCCCAGTGAATCCAATCAGTGTTCTCTGGGTGTGCGTGGATAGAGGGTTATCCACTAGAGCATGGGGATCCTACCAGGAGCTACGCTTCTCTGAAAAAAACACTACTCTATCTCTACCCCAGCAGCCTTCAACTGACAAAACTCCTCATCTAGGAGCAAGACTTCCTGAGCCACCGTCTATGCGGAACTAAAATTCTACATTTAGTGATAGGAAAAACCCATTCTGGTTACTAAGTTCAGACAGTTGTATAGATAAATCTTAGCCCAGAGACTCCCATCCCAACACAAGCCTCACTCACTCAGGCTACCATCTCTACCTTGTATACTTAAATCACCAATTGCCTGTCTCCACATGACTGAGAAGGTCTGAGAGCTGACTCAAGCCCCCTCTGTCATACCTGGAATTAGTCACAGGGGCCTCACCACGAACCTGGGTTTGTCTTAAGGCTAAGAACACAGGTTCCCTTCTGCCTCAGCTTCACTAAGGCCACCCAGGAGTTCCATCTTGCTTTCTTTCAGAATTATCCAGTAGCTGCCATTCCTTGTTTTCCATCTCTCATCCCGTCTTAGTTTATAAAATCTTTATTCGGTTGTTAAATGAGTAGGAAGAGGGAAGGACTAGTAAAAGTCTATCTCTGGTAGAGAACATTTTCCCAAATCTCTAATTCACTTCCAAAGTCTTCGGTATTTGAAACTAAAAGCCAACAATTGAAGCCAATAAATATCATCCAGGGATGGAATTCACACACACACACACACACACACACACACACACACATACACTTTTGGATCGTAAGTTTCAGTGACCATTGAAACAGAACTAATAATGTCAGGCTGAGGACCTGGAAAGATGCTTGACTAATCAGAGTTTGGCAGACCGTTATGACCATTTTAAAACTCCTTCAAAATATCAGTTAAGAGTTATTTTAGTATCTAAAAGCTACAGCCCATAAAAATAATATCTAAACAATTTAGCAAGGTGTCTCTGTCCCTTTCCATGCAGCTGCATCTCCTCATAAGCCTTCCGTCATCCCTGTCCATTGTCAATAACAAAAAACAAAACAAACAACCAAAAAAATAAAAACCTACCCACACAACCCACCTCAAAAGGCATAAGGGATTGGTTATTACAAGTCAAATATGAGTGACTGTGATTAGGGAATTCAAAGGATATACTACTAATCTCCATGCTCCAGTGTGGAAACAGTTCTACAGAGTTATTCCAGGACAAAGATATATACAGAGAACCTGTCTCAAAAAGCCAAAAGTTAAAAGTAAAATTAAAAGAAATAGAGGTTGAAATAAAGCCACATAAAGATGGAAAATACACAGAGAATCTTGATACTGTGTGTTATTATGCTCTCTTTGAATTGTTTGAATGCTGAGGAAGGAGCAACAGCTGCTAAAAGACTTTTGTTTATAAATGCTGCTGAACTAATCCAAGATAGGTATTTTGAAAATACCTTGGCTTCAAAACTGAAGTCAAAAGGTATGTTACTTTGGAGAAGAGATTTTGCTTTTGTTTCCACAGAAAATGAGAGGCTCTGGATTTATTCAGAGTTAAGAAAAATCATCTTTGGCCAAGGGAGACCACTTGAGCAATCTCCGGTAGGAACAGATGGCCCAGATTTCTGAGTTCTTCATCCAGAACAGGTTCAAGACTGCTGCCTGAGATGATCAAGACTCACAGGATACTTCAGTCAGGATTTGATCATAACTCTAAATTTTCTTTAGGTCCCCATAAGATCATCAGCGCCCCCAATCAGCAGGAAGTAGCCTGAAATACTACGCCCACATTCTCAACAAATGGATTATGGGTATTTTCTTTGTTTAAAAAAAAGAGGGAAATGGTGCGGGAGAATTATCTGTATTCTGTCAATCATATTTTAATAAAACACTGATTGGCCAGGCAGGCAGTATAGGCAGGAAAGCCAGACAGGAAGTAGAGGTGGAGCAAAGAGACTGGGAGTATTCTAGGAAGTTCCCTCTGCCATTCCCACGCAGATCACTGAAGAGGCAGCATGTAACTTGCCCAGCTGAGAAAGGTACTGAGCCATGTGCTAACGTAGATAAGGATAATGGGGTAACATAAGTTATAAGAGCTAATAAGTAGCCTGACCTAATGGGCCAGTCAGCTTTATAATCTTATGGAGTCCTGTGTGTGATTTTCCTTGGGGTATGCTGGTTGTGGGGTACCAGGTGGGACAGAAACCCCAACAAGCCGGCCCCTCATGCTACACAGTTCCATTGAGATGTTACAGTAACAGAACAAAGAAAGTCATGAATCAAACACCTAAAACATATTGGCGGAAACAGTAGGTAGATAAGTTAAAGCAAAGCATAAAAATCTTCATTAATCAGTCTTTAATGACACTTTTAGCCTATTGGTTAGTGGGTCTAGCTATCTGTTCATACATCCCAAAGGATTTACCAAGTGACCCCAAAGACATCATATCCCACACAGAGGAGGTCAATAAAAGACTATGAAAAGGGCTAAAGATGACCCAAGATAATTTGTCTCAGGACTCTTAATATTCCAACCTCTCCATAATGGTTGGCATTCTAATTAACCAATCAAGTCTTGCAGAAAGTTCAATGGATGGTGCAGGTAACTTCCTTCCAAGAACTGACATCCATACCAAGAAAGTGAGCAATGTGCCGGCCTTTTCTATTCGTCTGTAAGTGTCTGTGCGTCCCAACACATTTCTCCATCTCCTGTAAGACCCATTGCTCCATCTCCACTTTAGTTCTCACTTTCAAACTTTTCTTCCTCCTGTAGCAACATCAACAGCAACATCCTCTGCTTTCCCCATTCGGCTGTGAACTCTGTCAGGAGGAAGACGATGTCTGATCCCCTTCTCCCAGGAGTCCAGCAGCTACACTCCAAAGCGGGCTAACAGTTTCATAAGTTTTAGTCTAAAAAGCAGCCAGGCCTTACAGAACACTGTCAGAAGCTCTGTTGTGTAGCTAACCCTTCATCTTCATTGAGAGTTATCAAGGGCTTGTCTAATCCAATGTTCTGTGATGCAATAAAAATAGAAGAAATCCAACAATATTAGCTGTTTAATTCTGGTCATTGCATTAAGTTTTTAAAATGCCCATAAGACAGAAGTGCCCTATTAAAACATCTCTAGCTCCCACTTATATACTTGTCTCATTTATTTTTATATATAAATTTTTTAAATCAGTTATATGAACTGAGAAGCATACAGATCTTAGATGGAATTTTACTGGTAAAAACATTATTAATGCAAGTGAATGGATCTTTGTTTCCTCAGAAACTAGGTCAGTTGGCCACTAACACATATAAGGTGGAAAAAAAGAGGCAGAATTCAAAACTGACTCAGACCTCTCCTGAGTCACTTGCCTCTGGCAATAATATGTATACGTGTGCCCAAGAGCCACAGTCCCCATGAGGAGGAACCAGCTATATCCTCCCCTGCCAGATGGCCAGGATAAAATCCAAACTAAGAAAACAACCCGGATTTAGGACATTCATCCCTGCTGCTCTGACTAGAGTCCAGAGAACGTTTGTGAGAAAGGCCTCTTGGAATGAAATGCTGTAGTTCCCTGGCAATATTGACCTAGCATCAGCGAACTCCTCTGCCCACAGAAGGACATTGAGCCCTCCTGTTTGCGAGTAAGTGCGTTCAAGCCACACCTACACTTAAACACACACACACACACACACACACACACACACACACATGCACACACATGCACGTGTGCGCTTTTCTTAACATTTCATTCCCAACAAGCTACTTTAACTTCCTTTTTACAAAAATTCTAAACTCTGTTCTGTCTCTCTGACTCCTCTTTCTCAATACTTAGAGCTAAGGTTTATTTAAATCATTATTTCCAGAGATGATGTTCAACTGAAATACTAACCCAGATGGATCGTGCATGGCATAGACTGGCAGCATCCAGGCAGAGCCAGTGAGGCTGTGCCGACCGTTCCAGTGAGCAGCATCCCTCCCTACAGGATTTATCAGTGAAGAACGCAACCTGAGTTCAAGATTGGAGAGCCTGCTGTTTTCCACGTGCCCTAACAGTTCTTTCCCCCCCAAGGCTTTTAGTTCTATTTTGACTTAGAAGACCTAAGGAAAATCATCTTTACTCCATTCTCCTGGCTTCCCCTTACAGTCTGTTGGGGTCACTGATCAAACCTCAGACTACTCAACTGGAATGAGTTGAACCATGTGTTCTGAAAAAGACGTCTCCTAGTCCTGACCCACAGACTTCCAAATGTAGCTTTGTCTGCAAGAGAGTTGCACATGCTCAGTGATGAGGCTAGACTGGAGTGAAATGGGTTTCTCAAACAAGTGATGCCTTCTGAGAAAAGAGAAACTGTGGTACACAAGCAAGACGGCTCCAGAGCCAAAGCAGGGTCTGGGGAGCCGGAGCTGGAGCCGCTGTAAGACACAGCACCCTGGCCTGCCAGAAGCTGTGATTCAGAGGAAGCCTGGTTCCGCTCACCTGTATATTTGAGACTTTCAGCCTCCAGATCTGCACATGAATAGAATTCATTCACATTCCTCCATTAGCTTAAAAAATCTTTTACAATTGAGCAAGACAAGCTTGACCTCCCTCCCTTCTTTGTCTTTCTTTCACAGCTACCCCCCCCCATCTCCCTTAGACTCCTTTGGCGCTTCGCTCACCAACCTCCAACACTCCTCTGCATTCTGGGATACAAGATAGAGCTCACAGTAGGTTTAATGAGACATGTCCCCATGGGTTTAGGGGTTTGAACACGTGGGTACTATTTGGGGTATTATTTGGGGAGTTGGGGGTACTATTTGGGGAGTCGTGGAACCTTTAGAAGTTAGATCATTACAGAAGGATGCACGAGCGTGTTCCTAGGCACAGTTTGGGGTTTACAGTCTCCCCTCGTCCAGTTCACTATCTCTGTTCTCTGCCCTTGGGTGAAAACGCTGTAGCTAATCTTAAGATCCAGTTGCCAGCTGCCTGCTGCCATGAATACCCCTCCCCTTCTTGAATTGCAAGTGAGCATAAAGGTCAGCAACCTGGCATATCTGGTCCCGCCTGTAATGGATTAATTAAAAATGCTGCGGATCCCCAGCGGCTGCAGCGACAAAATTGCTGTAGGTCCCCAGAGCAGCAGGTCGAGAGCAGCCAATCCTAGGCAGGAACTGGCGCAGTTCCCAGAGTGGCTGCAGCAGGCCATGAGGAGAGACACGAGACCACACGACAGGTCTCCAAAGGCAGCCGGTCCAGGGTAGGAGACATGTGCAGTGGGCAAGAGACAGAGACATGGATACACAAGCCGTGCAGAGTGAGGTTATATATTTATATAGTGGGTTATGGAAGGGAAGGAGGAGAAGAAGTAGGAAAGGAAAGAGAGAGAGAGAGAGAGAGAGAGAGAGAGAGAGAGAGAGAGGGAGGGAGGGAGGGAGGGAGGGAGGGGAGGGAGGGAGGGAGGGAGGGAGGGAGAGAGGGAGGGGGAAAAGAGAGAGAGAGAGAGAAACAGAGAGAGAGAGGAGAGACAGAAGCTGCCTCTTCAAGAGGGAGACAGAAAGGGGAAGGACTCAGGCTGGAAGCTGAAGATCAGCCTGTCTCAGTAGACGCAGGAGGGAATGGGCGTGGCTTGTCTCTTAAAGAGACATGACAGACCATTACACTGCCCCTTGGGGGACCTGGCAGAGTGCTTCACCCCAGGGTCACACCTGTGTATAGGACAGGCAGTATCCTGTCCCTTTAAATGTTGAAACTCTGCCTGCTTCTACCTCTTCTTCCATTCCTCTTCTCTCTCTCTCTGTCTCTCTGACTCTCTGTCTCTCTCTCTCTCTCTGGTTTTGCGAGACAGGTTTTTCTATAGCTCTGGCTGTCCTGGAAGTAGCTCTTGTAGGCCAGGCTGGCCTTGACCTCACAGAGATTTCCTTTCTCTTAATAAAACTTCCCACTTAAGGTCTGTCTGCCTGGAGTGTCTGTCTCTTACCCACCAAAGTCTCTCTCTCTTGCACAGAATCAAATTAATCAACTCTTCCATAATTCACTTTTGGTAGTGGTGTTTCATCACAACAACAAAAAGTGACTAATACAGACCCAAAAATGAAAATACAGTTTGTTTTTTATTAAAATTTAGCACATTTGACAGCTCCATCTGAGCCTCTTAAAAACATGTTGCATCTTTCTTTGGGTTGCTTTACTTGAGAGAACAAGTCTTAACAAGGCAAATGCTGTAATTCTGCTGTTGATTCTCAACACTAGCTGACGTTTCTGGGGAAACTGAGCGCTATCTAACCTCTACTCTTATTTCCCTCAGCACTTCAACCACAGCTTTTAGACATGTTCTAGACATAATTTCACAAAATTAAAATTTTTATCTAGTGGAGCTTCAACTATTGCTGGATGTGAGTGACGTGCAATCTATAGACCATGTTACTACTAAAATTCAGTTTGTGCACTTATTCACAGTCTGCCAGGCCTGAAATTTTAATCTGCACACATAACCTATCCCAATGATCTCCAGATTAATTTATTTACTCTCTTATTAGCAAAAAACAATGCACGTTTTCACACTGTGTGTTTGTAAAAAAAAATGCATATATATATATATATATATATATTGAACAGTAAAATATAGCAAACTTAGAATTTTAATGAATGAAACTGAAACTAAATATAAATGATAGCTCTTCTGTTTTCATGAGGACCATTTTGGGACATTTTAGATACCACTAGCTTACATAATATTGAGTTTATATAAAGAATAAAATGCTGAGTTACTTCAGCAGTTAACCAGAATACATGGAATTATTCAAAAAGTATGACAGTATATAATATCATGTATGCAGCCCAATAAAGCAGAAGTGAAACTGGGGAAACACTGGACTAAAGAACGTGGAGAAAGGAGAGAGTAGACAGGTATTGGGGGAATATCCTCAAAGTTCATAGTAGATTTGTGTGTGTGTGTGTGTGTGTGTGTGTGTGTATTGTAGTGATAAGAGCATGGGCTGCTTTTCATCCCACCCGGCTCCCGCATGGCTAGCTTAGCCCCGGAAATAATAACACAGAAATTATATTCATTTAAACACTGCCTGGCCCATTATATCTAGCCTCTTCTTGGCTAATTCTCACATCTTAATTAACGCATTTCTAATAATCTGTATATCACCATGTGACTATGGCTTACTGGGAGAGATTCAGCATGTCTGACCTGGTGGCTAGCTCCATGAAGTCTGCCTGACTCTGCTTTCTTTCTCCCAGCATCCTGTTCAGTCTACTCCACCTGCCTAAATCCTGCCCTATCAAAAAGCCAAGGCAGTTTCTTTATCAACCATGAAAAGTAACACATAGACAGATAACCCTCCTACTCCAGTATATATGTGTGTGTGTGTATGTGTGTGTGTGTGTGTGTATCCTTATGTAACCTAGTACAATGTGCATTTATGCACTAACAATAACATATGCAAATAAAGATAATAGCTATTTAACAAAATGTCATGAAACTTGTAATTATTCAGCCACAGATAAGGCTGCACTTCTGGGTTCTAAAGGCAGGCATGTGCAGACAGGCCCTCAGGCACCAAGGGCCCCACATGACCCACGTGCATGCATGCATGGTTACATCCACGTTTGACTCAGCTAAACCCTTGCAATGTATGCGTGAGTCGCCTGTCACCTGTGTCATCAGTGTGACGAAGTCACGCCAACCCCCTGTGTGCATGTGCTAGGCAGCTTTTAAAAGCTGGACACGCCATCTCGCTGTCTCTCTCTCTCTGCACACTGATCCCCAGGCCTGTACACAACCCCTCTAATAAACTCCTAAGCGGGTTTGTTGCATGCTCCGTGTTTCCTTCTCACTCACACCAGGTATTTTCAGAACTGGCTACAGGGAATCTCTTCAGACCCTTCGAGCCCTATGACTCTTCTCTCACTAAATTAAACATTCTCCAGCAACCATTGCTTATGTTTACTCCTCTCCAAATTACAGAAATGGACAAAATAGAAATTTCACCAATGTCAGTTAAAAAAAAAAAAAACTCAAATGATTAACTGTGCTGTCTATTGCCTTACCAAAGCACATGCTGGCCTCCGTGTTCTCTATACCAAAGCACATGCTGGTCCCCGTGTTCTCTATACCAAAGCACATGCTGGCCCCCGTGTTCTCTATACCAAAGCACATGCTGGCCCCCGTGTTCTCTATACCAAAGCACATGCTGGCCCCCGTGTTCTCTATACCAAATCACATGCTGGCCTCCGTGTTCTCTATACCAAAGCACATGCTGGCCCCCGTGTTCTCTATACCAAAGCACATGCTGGCCTCCATGTTCTCTATACCAAAGCACATGCTGGCCTCCATGTTCTCTATACCAAAGCACATGCTGGCCCCCGTGTTCTCTATACCAAAGCACATGCTGGCCCCCGTGTTCTCTATACCAAAGCACATGCTGGCCCCCGTGTTCTCTATACCAAAGCACATGCTGGCCTTCATGTTCTCTATACCAAAGCACATGCTGGCCTCCGTGTTCTCTATACCAAAGCACATGTTGGTCTCCGTGTTCTCTATACCAAAGCACATGCTGGCCTTCGTGTTCTCTATACCAAAGCACATGCTGGTCTCTGTGTTCTCTTGCATCACAAATACCCGTTAAAGAGTCCATGCTGGCACTATGGCTTTTCTCACCCTGAGCCCAATCCTAAACTTCTCCAGCTCCTGGGATTCATTCCCCCAGCTTCTCATTCCTCTTACATGTCATCCATGAACTCTTGGCGCTCTCTTTTTGTCTTTCCCTATCGATCTTCTTCTCCTAACCCTACGCTAGTCCCTCTCTCCTCTTTTGGGGTCCAGCCTCAATGGGGTTCACACATTCCAGGGTAGTGGCGTGTAGATTAGAAATGTTAGATAGGAGGGACAGAAATATGAAAGAAAAGGAACAGAGACTCAGAGTAGACCTGAGAGGGCAATCCAGTGAATACTGAATTCGCCTGCATTTATTTTCCATATGCTTATATACCTCAATCCAAAAGGGGAGAAGAAGGCAAAAAACTGCCTTAATATGATACAAAGCACAGAGCAATTACCTCTTCAATACCTGAAACGTCAATCATCTATATCCCGAGTTAAGAATTCTGTTGTTTAGGCAGTCTATGCAGCGACCACACCTTAGACCAAACATCCTGTAGGCAGCCACTCCCTGGATCAAACCTCCCCTCATATCCTTGAAGACACAAGAAAGACTTGAATTCTTTGACTTTTGGTAGAATGGAGTGGATCCACCTCTATGAGCCATCTTAATATCAAAACACCAAGTAACCACACCCTAGGTAAAGATATCTTTCTTATAGACACACCTTAAGTCAGACCTCTTGTCAGTAACCTTGAAAGAGCAAGAGTAGGCTTAAACTCTCTGACCTGTGTCAAAGTGGAGTGGACCCACTTCTGTGGCCCAACTTAATCTGCTGGTCATGTTCAGTGTACTATTTTCTCTCCCTGCTTTGGACTCTTCTAGATGCCTCTGGCTGTATTCCCTCATGTCTACAATTTTAAAAAAGGAAAAAAATCTTCTCCTCAACCATACCTGGGAGTGGTCATGTCCTTACTTCACATAACCAACAGATCATACTTTCAACCAGAGATACGTAGAACACCATCAAACTTTAAATTTCAAGACCCCTTTGGATTTTCCACAAACAGAAATAGTAGAGGTTAAAGACTGGAGGAAATACAGTATAGCAGGCAAAGTTATGGTGTTAGCCTAACTCGAGACAGAGGAGTGAGTCAATGTTGAGTCATTTCTTAATATACACACACACAAACAGAGAGCTCACATAATTTGATATATGTCATACCTACCTATGCAAATTTCATAAGGTCATTGCAATCTACACACATATAGTGAGGTTGAGTCATTTCTTAGCTTACACACACAAATAGTGGCTTCATTTGTTTGGGATCTGTCATATAAACCTTGCGTAAATACCTCCATGTCTAACTTTCAGCATTTACTATGGAACTTTTCCAGATATTAGTAAGACCTTTGATTAGGGACTCTCATGATGACAGTTTCCACGCCAGGATTATAGACCTTTATTGCAGCTCTCATTTACTAAGTGCTTGATAAGTACCTGCTAGACATTATCTCACCCAAGTTCTCAGGTTTGTGTTTCCTCATCTGTGAACAGTAATTATAATAACTACCCCCACAGAATGGTTATTACCACCAAGTGGCTTACCTGGGATCCAACAAGGAGAAATTGAGTATCAGAGACAAGATCAAGCTCCTACAGATTTCACCATTCCTATGCCATCAGGAACAAAGACGTCCTGATCCACTTGAATACAGAAATGATATTAATTTGTCTTTTCGACAACTCAGTTATTTTCCCAAGTCTCTTCCATCTTGGCACATTAGATAGGAAGAAAGGGGACTGAGCAGTGATCTGTTCTATCCCTATTCTTTTTCTCTTTATATCCTCAGATGTTCTTTATTGGGGTTGTGTAGATAGAAGTTTCTATCCCACCCAGTCCCACAGCCATTCAGTCCCTAATAAACACAGAGAGGCTTATATTAATTATAAACTGCCTGGCCTATTGCTCAGGCTTATTACTGACTAGCTCTTATGACTTAAATTTACCCATAATTTTTGTCTATGTTTAGTCGCGTGGCATGGTGGCTTTTCTCAGCAAAGCATTCTCATTTTGCTTCATTTGCATCTGACTGGTGACTGACTCTCTGCCTTTCCTCTTCCCAGATTTCCCAGATCTGGTTGCCCCACCTATACTTCCTGCATAGCTACTGGCCAATTAGCATTTTATTAAACCAATATGAATGACAATTTCTCCTTTTTTCTTTTCAAAACAAAAACCCTGAAATCTCTTTTGTTTAGCTTTTTTCTGACTATTATCCATAACAACTTGTAACCAACTTGCCAAACAAAGACAAAGATCCATAATCCATTTTGGGGAGAATATAGGCATTGTTTTCTAATTTCTCTTGTCTGGGGATGCTGGCAATCTTACCCAAAGAATATATAAGATTATGGTCCAGTTCTGACTAGAGTGTTTTGTGAGGCTGGATCATCTCAGCCTGCAGTCTTGTAGTTTTCTTGATGCAGAACTCAGAAGAAACTCTAACAGAGGTTCTTAGAAACATTGGATCATCTGGGCTGTTCGTTCCCAATGGAGATATTTCAAGGGGTCTTTCTCAATCAAATCTTAGTTTTCTTAACCAGGAATGAATCCATAGCCTCTCCTTTCCTGTGGAAACAAAAGTAAAACCTCTTCTCCAAAGTAACATATCTTTTGACTTAAATTTTGAAGTCAAACATTTTCAAAATATATAGGTTGGATTAATCCAGCAGCATTTATAATCAAATGTCTTTTAGCAGCTATTGCTCCTTCCTCAGCAGTCAAGCAATTCAAAAACACCACAATAACATACAGTATCCAGACTTTCTGTGTATTTTCCATCTTTATGTGGCTTTTTAAGTCTATTTCTTTTATTTTTATTTTTAATTTTTGTTTTTTTTGAGACAGGATTTCTATATGTATCTTTGGCTGTCTGGATCTCACCCTATAGACCAGGTTGACCTTGAATTCACAGAGCTCTGCCTGCCTTTACCTCCCATGTGCTGGGATTAAAGGCTTGCACCACCACACCTGATTACTCTATTTCCTTTTTTAAAGGACTTTCTCTATCCTTTTTCTTTTCTTTCCCAAGCCTACATATATTTTTAAACACACTATAAATTGTTTAAAAGTTTTTTAATTGAATATGTCTTTACTGTATATCTTTATCTTTTTCTAAGCACTTGAGTCTTTAATTTGCTAAACAACATGGCTAGGATTAAAGCTGCAGCTTTGGTGGCTGGATCCGCCCCACTCCTTGGCTTCCTGAGAGTTTAGCTTCATGGTAGAGGTACAGGTGGGAGCCACATTTATTGCCACAGCTCTGTGGAGTTTCTAAGCCCATGCCACCACCAAGAAGCATGCCACTAGCTGCTTATAATCACCATTTAAGTGTTTGGTAGCAGGACCTCTTAAAAGAGCAGCAAGGTATTTGCCCCTAATGCTAATCAGGAAGCCTCTCTTTAAAAAGCTAGAGCTCTGTTTGCCTCTAGCAAACAGAGCCCACTAGAGAAAAGACTGCTACCAAGAAGCAGTGATTAACTCTCTTCTTTTGTGTTTAGAATTACTTCCTAAGCTCTCTTGGGCTTTATATGGATGTAGTTACTGAATCTTGAGTTCCATTTGTACACAAAAGTTACTATCCTGCCCAGACCTGCAGGCATTCAGTCCCAAATTAATACAGAGAGGCTTATGTCAATTACAAGCTGTCTGCCCTATTGCTCAGGCTTATTATTAACTTGTTCTTATGACATAAATTCACCCATAATTCTTGTCTGTGTTTAGCGACGTGGCTTGGTACCTTTTCTCAGTAAAACATTCTCATTTTGCTTCCTCTGCATCTGGTTGGTGACTGATTTTCTGCCTTTTCTCTCCCCAGAATTCTCATGTCTGGTTGCTCCACCCATACTTCCTGCCTGGCTGTTTCATTGAACCAATATGAGTGACAAATCTTTACAGTGTACAAGAGCGTTATCTCACAGCCAGGTTCAAAATATCTAATTAATCATGTTCATTCCTCTGGCAGAATTTGGAATTTATAGAGAGAGACAAAAAAGCAAAGAAGATGGAGTACACATTAGCATTTCTATTCTTTTTTGAAAATTGTTTTTATTTTATAAAGGAGATCTTGTCTTTTTCTACTTCCTATATAGATTAGATCTATGTAAGTCAATATTAGGGTCCTCATTGCTATCTAGGTTCTCTGGCATTATGAATTGTAGACTGGTTTTTCTATGCTTTATAACTAAAAACCACTTATGAGTGAATACATATGATATTTGTCTTTCTGGGTCTGGGTTACCTCACTAAATATGATGATTTCTAGATCCATCCATTTGCCTTCAAATTCCAAGATGTCATTTTGTTTTGTTTTATTTTGTTTTGTTTTTTTCTGCTGTGTAGTACTTCATTGTGTAAATTTTCCTTATCCATTCTTTGGTCAAGGGGCATTTATGCTGTTTCCAGGTTCTTGCTATGACAAATAATACTGCTATAAACATAGGTGAGCACATGTCCTTGTGGCACAATTCATCATTCTTTGGATATATACCCAAAAGTGTTCTTACTGGGTCTTGAGGTAGGTTGTTTCCTAATTTTCTGATAAATTAGCATACTGACATCCAAAGAGGCTGTACCAATTTGCACTCCGACCAGCAATGGAGGAGTGTTCCCTTTACCCCACATCCTCTCCAGCATAAATTCTCATCAATGTTTATAATCTTAGCCATTCTCACAGTTGTATGGTGGAATCTCAGAGTATCTCTCCACTGGCTAAGGATGCTAAGCATTTCCATAAGTATATTTAAGCCATTTTAGATTCCTCTGTTGAGAGTTATCTGTTTAGGTCTGTACTGTAGTAGTAGGAACAGGCTGCCTCCTACCACCTGGCTAGCTTATACTTGAAATAATCACACAGAAATTGTATTAATTAAATTACTGCCTGGCCCATTATCTCTAGCCTCTTATTGGCTAACTCTCACATCTTGATTCCACCCATCTCTACCAATCTGTGTAACACCATAAGGTTGGGGCTTACTGGGAAAGATTCTAACCAGCATCAGTCTCAGGCAGGAGCTTCATGGTATCTGCCACTCTGCCCTTCTTCCCAACATTCTGTTCTGTCTACTCCACCTACCTAAGTGCTGCCCTATCAAAATGGCAAGGCAGTTTCTTTATTGACCAATGAAAGCAAAACAAATACAAAAGGACCTCCTATACTACTGTACCCCATTTTTTATTGAATTATTTGTTCTTTTGATGAACAATTTCTTGAGTTCTTTGTATATTTTGGAGATCAACACTCTGACCTATGTGGGGTTGGTGAAGATATTTTCCCATTCTGTAAGCTGCCGTTTTGTCTTGTTGGCCATATCCTTTGCTTCACAGAAGCTTCTCAGTTTCAGGAGGTCCCATTTATTAATTGTTTCTTTCAGTGTCTGTGCTACTGGGATTATACTTAGGAAGTAAATATATTGTGCCAATGTATTCAAATGTACTCCCACTTTTCTAGTAGGTTCAGTATGGTCAGATTTATGTTGAGGTCTTTGATCCATTTGGGTTTGAGTTTTATTCATGGAGATAGATATGGGTCTATTTCAATTCTTTTTCATGTTGCTATCCAGTTATGCCAGCACCATTTGTTGAATTTTCTTTCTTTTTCCATTTTATGTTTTCTGCTTCTTTGTAAAAAAAATCAGGTGTTCGTAGGTGTGTGGGTTGATATCTGGGTCTTCAATTCAGTTCCATTGATCCTCCTGTCTGTTCTTATCCCAATACCAGGCTCTTTTCAGTACTGTAGCTCTCAAGTAGAGATTGAAGTCAGGGATTGTGATGACTCCAGAATTCCTTTATTGTACAGGATTGTTTTGGCTATCCTGGATTTTTTGCTTTTCCATATGAAGTTGAGCATTATTCTTTTGAGGTCTGTGAAGAATTTTGCTTGGATCATGATGGGCATTGCATTAAATCTGTAGAATGTTTTTGGTAAGATTTTCATTTTTACTATGTTAATTCTACCTACCCAAGAGCCGGAGAGATTGGTATGGGAAGTCCTCTGTCTTTGTGTTGCTTTTATTTTTTAATGATTAATTAAAACTACTTTGGCCTGTGATAGAGCAGAGTAGAGCTAGGTATGGAAACTAAACTGAATGCTGGGAGAAAGAAGGTGGGGTCAGGAGAAGCCATGGAGATGCCATAGGAGAAAAACTTGAGCCACCAGCTGGAACTTGGCCTGTAGGCCACAAACCTCATGGTAAAATATAAAATAATAGAAATGGATTAACCAAAGGTATAAGAGCTAGCTAGCAATACGCTCAAGTGGTCAATCAGTAATTTAAATAATATGGTTTCTGTGTGATTATTTCAAGTCTGGGAAGCCAGGAACAAACAAGCAGTCTTCCCCAAACAAGAGATCTTTTCATTTTCTGGTGTTTTCTTTGATTTCTTTCTTCAAAGATTTAAGATTCTTGTCATGCAGGTCTTCCACTTGTTTGGTTAGAGTTACTGCAAGATACTTTATGTTATTTGTGGCTCTTCTGAAGGGTGATGTTTCTCTGATTTCTTTCTCAGTCCATTTATAATCTGTGTAAAAGAGGGCTACTGATTTTTTTCAAGTAAATCTTGTATCCTGTTACATTACTGAAAGGAGTTTATGAGTTGTATATTCCTTGTTTCCCTGCTTTCTCCAAGACCTTTATCATGAAAGGATGTTGTATTTTGTCAAAGGCTTTTTCAGCATCTAATGAGATAATCTTTTTTTTTCAGTTTGTTTATATGGTAGATTACATTGACAAATTTTCATATGTTGAACCATCATTGCATCTCTGGAATGAAACTGACTTGATTATAGTAAATGATTTTTCTGGGGGTGTTCTTGGATTCGGTTTGTCAGGATTATATTGTGTATTTTTGCATCAATGTTCATGAGTGAGATTGGTCTGTAATTCTCTTTCTTAGTAATGTCTTTGTGTGGTTTGTGTATCAGGGTAACTGTAACCTCATAAAAAGAGTTTGGCAATGTTCCTTCTGTCTCTATTGTGTGGAACAATTTGAGAAGTATTGGTATTAGCTCTTCACTGAAAATCTTGTAGTATTCTGTGTTGAAACCATCTGGTCCTGGATTTTTTTAGTTGGGAGTCTTTTGATAACTGTTTCTATTTCTTTAGTAGTTATAAGTCTATTTAATTTGCTTAGCTGGTCTTGATTTAATTTTGGTAATTGATATTTATCCAGAAAATTGTCCATTTTCTTTAAGTTATTCAATTTTGTGGAATACAGGTTTTCAAAGTATGACCTGGTGATTCTCTGGATTTCCTCTGTGTCTGTAATTATGTCCCCTTTTCATTTCTGATTTTGTTAATTTTATATTCTCTCTCTGCCTTTTGGTTAATTTGAATAAAGGTTTGTCTATTTGTTGATTTTCTGGAAGAACCAACTCTTTGTCTCATAATTTCTTTGTTTCTATTTTGTTAATTTCAGCTCTCAATTTGAATATTTTCTGCCGTCCTCTTCTCCTGGGTGAGTTTGCTTCTTTTTCTTCTAGAGTTTTCAGGTGTTCTGTTAACTCACTAATGTGGGATTTTTTTCCAGCTCTTTGTGTATGCTATAAAGTTTCCTCTTAACATTGCTTTCATATGTCTCATAAATTTGGGTATGTTGTGTGGTCATTTTTAATGAATTTTAGAAAGTCTTTAATTTCTTCCTTTATTTCTTCCTCAACCCATTGATGATTCAGGTGAGCACTGTTGAACTTCCATGTGTTTGTGGTCTTTCTGAAATTAGTGTTGCTGTTGAATTCTAATTTTAAGTTATGATGATCCAATACGATACATGGGGTTATTCCAATTTTTTTAATCTGCTGAGATTTGCTTTGTTACCTACTATGTGATCAGTTTTTGAGAAGATTCCTTGAGGTGCTGAGAAGAATGTATTTTTTTATGTTTGAATGGAATGTTTTATAGATGTCTGTTAAGTCCATTTGAGTCATAACATCTGTTAGTTCCCTTATTTCTCTGTTCATTTTTTGTCTGATTGACCTTTCCAGTGGTGAGAGGGGAGTCTTGAAGTCTTCCACTATTAGTGTGTGGGGTTTAATATATGATTTAAGTTTACTTTTATGACAAATATTTATAGATATATAAATATTTAAATATATATAAGTATATATAGCCTTTATGGCAAAGATAAACATATATATTTGCCAAATATAAATATATACATATACATTTGCTATATATTCACAAATACAAGCATGCATATACACACATATATACGTATATTTGCTATGTGTGTATATTATATATACATGTATACATATATATTTCCATCTGTGGATATATGTTGAATATATATATATATATATATATATATATATATATATATATATACTCAAACACAGATGTAAGTTAAGTGTCATAAAAAGCATATCCAGAGAAAGTGCTGAAAATAACACATTAAGCATTTCTTCAAGTATATAGCAGTTGAGCTGTCAAGAGAGTAACAAGATTTCTTCATGTTCTAAGGTATTTTTTAAAAATGAAGAAAATCTACAACACAGCTAAACTTTGAAGCTGACAGCTGCCCCTAGGCACACACTGACTTATGGTCACTGAAATTTGGCCTTAGACAACTAATAGACAGCAAAGTTAAAAATCTGAGGCAAGTGAGATAATAGTCCTCCAAAACTCAGACCCCTTAGAAGATAGTGTGAGCTGATAAAATAGAACCCAGCCAGTCTCACAGCGATTATCCATAGAAACAGAACTATCAGTTGTAGACAAAGGAGGAAAACATGTGTCTCCTGAGGATGTAGATCCAGAAACTGTTCACAAAATTGAGTCTTCCGCTGGATTTTCTGCTACAAATATCACCAAAAAAGACCCAAAGTTGGAACTCTGGTTTTAACTAGTCCCGGGTTGGTAATGTCACAGATCACACAGAAGTACCAAATACAAACTCACTCTGAAGGAATGCATGGACATGATGAAGTCCTTAAACAGTCTTGATGGATAAAAATTCTCAGGAGTATGAGCTCATGCGTAAAATAAAATCACTAATAAATAAAATAAAACCAAGAAAATATTACTGATACTCAATAGAAAAGGCACTGTAGAAATTTAATTGTATATTAAGATAGATATTGGAGGTATCTGATATAAAATATAAATTACATTAAATGTGTTTATGGAGTAATCAAGTTTAAAATTGTAAGAATGTAAAAATATAGCGAGACTTAGAAATTAAAATTTCAGTTCTTAGAGACTAATAAGTAATCATAAGACTATTGAGCCAGGCATGACTGTGTGTGTCTGTAATCCCAGAATTCTGGAAGCTGAGAAGAAGATTAAAAAGCTCAGAGCTACCCCCAGGAAACACAGTGAGTTCAAAAACAGTTCTCAGATCAAACACAAGCTCAAAAGAATAGGCATCCATAGCGAGCCACAGCAAGACAAAGAAATGTAAACTATAAAAGCCCAAGAGGTTTGGGGATAAGAAATAGACTCTTGCCAATGAGATGATCTGTGTGTCCAGTGCTTGCTGCAGAAGCCTGACAACCTGAGTTCGATCCCTGGTGGAAGGAAAGAACAGACACCACAAAGCAATCCTGTGAGCTCCACGCACATTACATACACACCCCTACACTTGCATGTGTACACACATATCATACACACATATACGCATACAATAATAACAAATATGAATTTTTTAAATTATTTCTTTTGCATTTTAATATTATAATTACCTTACTTCCCTCTTCCCTTTCTCTCTCCAAACTCTTCCATACCTGTCCCTGATCTCTTTCAAATCCATAGCCCTTTTTCTTTAAATGTTGTTATATGTATGTTTCTAAATGAATAAATACAACCTGCTCAGTTCTTTTATTTGTATAAATACATTTTTAGGGTTTGTTATTTTGTATCAAATAACCAATTGGTATGCTCTTTCTTGGGAAGATTCTTTCTTCTTCTCTTAACATTCCTTAGTAGCCTACAGTTCTTCATGTAGGGTTGAGGCTTCCTGGGCTTCCCGCTCTCATGCAAGTTAGCATGTCTGTCAGCATTGTCCTTGTCCAGCTCATGTCTAGGTGGTCATGTTGGTGAGACATTGCAAGTGTAGCTTCTGACATTCCTAGGAGACACAATCTCACAGCAAACTCCCTGATCTCCTGAATCTCACAATCTTTCATTTCTTTTCTCCTTCCTTTCTTTCTTCCTTCTCTCCTTCCTTCCTTTCTAATGCCAAAGAGTGCTGCTTATAGATGCATGGATGTGGGGCCATCTCCTGAAGCACAGGAAACCTACCACTGAGAGGCACTAAGAAGACAAAATAAAACATGATTCTCTCTCCAACAGGAGCATGTACCAGCAGCTCCTCATTAAGGGGTAGTACTTGGATAGCCTCTCATCTGTGTCAGAAGTTTGACTGGCTAGATCTTATGCAGTTAACCATAGCCTCTGTGAGTTCATGAATGCATCAGTCATGTACTGTCCAGAAGACAGAATTTCAAAGCACTCTTTCCCATCTACTGGTTCTTTCATTCTTTCTCCTCCTCCACAGGGATGTTACCTAAGCTTTGATGGGGCTGATATAGGTATCCCATTTGGGCTGAACATTCACTTAGTCCCTTCTCTGTAATTTAACCAGTTTTGCATCTATGTGTTAGTCTCTGCCCACTGCAAAGAGAAGCCTCTCTAACCGAGATTGAGAACATACCAGTTCTGTAAGTGGTGTAGGAGATTCTTCTGTCTATGTGTTGCTTTTATTGGTTGAATAAAGAAACTGCCTTGGTCTTTTGATAGGGCAGCACTTAGGTAGGCGAAGTAGACAGAACAGAATGCTGGGAAGAAGAGTCAGAGAGAGCCGCCATGGAGATGCCAGGTCAGACATGCTGAATCTTTCCCAGTAAGCCATGACCTCGTGGTGACATACAGATTATTAGAAATAGGTTGAATCAAGATGTAAGAGTTAGCCAATAAGAGGCTAAAACTAATGGGCCAGGCAGTGTTTAAATGAATAGAGTTTCTGTGTGATTATTTCGGGTATAAGCTAGAGCGGCGGCTGGGATGACAAGCAGCCCGCTCATTCCTGTTACATGTAAGTATAAATGTAAAATACTAAGATGGCAATTTAACAACACAACCATTTAGGAAAATAAGAATACCAGGTTCTACTCTGGGGCCTATAAACCAAGGGCTCATCTCCAGAATTTCAATACCAAAAATGAAATTTTTTCTTGAGAAGAGGTCCCAAAACCAATCAGAAAGTGGTTAGTTACCCCATGTGGTATTTTGATTGAGAAAGGCCCCTCATACTAGTGGGCATTTGAACAATTGGTTCCCAGTTAGCAGTGCTGTCTGGTGATGTTTAGGTGGTTCAGCCTTGCAGGGTACAGATGTCACATGGTTCAAAAGTTAAAATTCTCCCACTTCTTCCAGTTGGCTCTCTCTGCTTCACATTCCCTGTTTCAGATGTGAGCTCTCAGCTTCCTGCTCCACCCACCATGCTTTGATGCCTGCTATCTGCTGTCTTTTCTCTGTCATTGTGAGCTCTAACCCTCTGGAACAGTAAGATAAAATAAACGCTTTCTTCTGTTCATTGCTTGGCCATGTTTTATCACAGAAACAGAAAAGAAGCCAGTATACTCCATAACAGACATGCCCTTGTTGTGCTAAGTTGTGGGATAATCTTTTTGTACACTATGAAGATACATTGCTCTTATTTGATTTAATAAAGAGCTAAATGACCAATAGCTAGGCAGGAGGAGGTATAGGTAGGAGAGCCAGACAAAGAGAACTCTGGGAAAAGGACAGAGTCACCAGCCAGATGGAGAGGGAACAATACATATAAGAGGACAGGCAAATGCCACGAATCATATGACAACATGTAGATTAATAAAAATGGGTTAATTTAAATAGTAAGAGCGAGTTAGTAACAAGCCTAAGCTATTGGCTGACCTTTTATAATTAAGAAATTTCCATGTGGTTATTTGGAAGCTGGCTGGCAAGACAGAGAATAATCTGCTTACACTGTTGAACATATCTTACCTAGCGGGTAAGTTCTGTGGAAGCACAGTCAAACTCCGGGTGGAACTATTGTTGTATTTTGCCCTCAGCACCCTGCATAGAACCTTACAGCAATATGAAAGCTAGCCGGAGAGAGAGAGTTTCCAAATCAGGTGGAGGTTGATTTCTCTGTCTCCTGCAGATAGACTATAGTGTCTTCAGAAACAAGATACTATAGCTATACCGAGTAACCAAGCAAGCTCTTTATATAATTTTTATGTAAAGAAAATGTTAACAAATTCTAAAAATTCCATATATATTCTCTGACTTCAGTGTATCAAAGTATAGTTTTCCTGAAATTTTAAAACATGACTCACAAAAATGTAGGATGAACATATGCTAAAAAAAAAAAGACAATGTGTAAAATGGTAAAGTTGGTTCTTAATGTATTCAGGAGACTAGATATTAACAAACATTTCTTTTTTTTCTTCATATATTTTATTTGAAAAATTTACTTTCCATTTTACATACCAACCCCAGTTCTCCCTTCTGCCCCTTCTCCTGCCCCACCACATAGCTCCTTCCTATCCCCCATCCACTTCTCAGAGTGGGTAAGCCCTTCTTTAGGAAGTCAACAAGGTCTGACATACCAACTTGAAGCAGGACAAAACCCCTCCCCTCTGTATCAAGGGTGAGTAAGGCATCCCAACATAGGGAATGGGCAGCAAAAAGCCAGTTAATGAACCTGGGGTAGGTCCTGGTGTACCCCACAACAGTCAAGCCACATAACTGTCACCCACATTCAGAGGGTCCGGTTCAGTCCCATACAGATTCCCCAGCTGTCAGCCCATGGTCTGTGAACTCTCACTAGTTAAGGTCAGCTGTCTCTGTGGTTTTCCCATCATGATCTTGACTCCCCGTGTTCATACAATCCCTGCTCCCTCTCTTCAGCTGAACTCCAGGAGCTCAGCCCAGTGCTTGGCTGTGGATAACTGTATCTGTTTCCATCAGTTATTGGATGTAGGTTGGATGATGACAATTAGGGTAGTCATTAATCTGATTAAAAGGGAAGGTACTTTCAGACACCATCTCCACTATTGCTAGGAGTCTAAACTGGTGTCATCCTTGTGGATTCCTGAGAATTTCTCTAACACTGAGTTTCTCCCTAACCCCTTAATGCCTCCCTCTTTCATTATACATCTCTTTCATTGCTCTCCCACTCCATTCCTCCCCCAGCTTGGTCTTCTTGATCCCTCAGGTTCCCATCCACCATCATGTCCCTTCTACCCCCCACTTTCAGTTTTTCAAGGAGATCTTAACTATTTTCCTTCCTGGAGTCCTCCATGTGTGTCCCTCTTAGGGTCCCCCTTTCTACCTAGCTTCTCTGGGATTGTGAATTGTAGCCTGGTTATTCTTTGCTTCATATTTCATATCCACTTATGAGTGAAAACATACAGCATTTGTCTTTCTTGGACTGGGTTACCTCACTCCGAATGTTTTTTTTTCTAGTTCTATTCATTTACATGCAAATTTCAAGATGTCACTGCCTTTTACCACTGAGTAAAACTCTATTGTGTAAATTTACCACATTTTCTTTATCCATTCTTTGGTTGATGGGCATATAGGTTGTTTCCAGGTTCTGGCTATTACAAATAATGCTGCTATGAACACAGTTGAGCAAATGTCCTTGTGGTATTATTGTGTATCCTTTGGGTATATGCCCAACAGTGGTATTTCCAGGTATGGATATAGATTGAGTCCCAATTTTCTGAGAAACCACCATACTGATTTCCAAAGTGGCTGTACAAGTTTACACTTCCATTAGCAATGGGGGAGTGTTCTCCTTACTTTGTATCCTCTCCAGCATAAGCTAACGCTGGTGTTTTTGATCTTAGCCATTCTGACATGTATAAGATGGTATCTCAGAGTCATTTTGATTTGCATTTACCTGATGGTTAAGGATGCTGAGCAATTCCTTAAATGTCTCTTGATCATTTGAGTTTCTTTTATTGTTAATTCTCTGTTTAGATCTGTATCCCATTTTTTTAAAGTAGATTATTTGGTATTTTGGTGTCTAGTTTCTTGACTTCTTTATATATATTGGAGATCAGCTTTCTGTCTGATGTGGAGTTGGTGATGATCTTTTCCCATTCTGTGGACTGCCATTTTATCTTATTGACCATATCCTCTGCCTTGCAGAAGCTTCTCAGTTTCAGGAAGTCCCATTTATTGATTGTTTCTCTCAGAGTCTGTTCTACTGGTGTTATATTTAGGAAGTCTTCACCCATGCATTCAAAACTGTTGCACGATTTAATAAAAGCTCAGGGTCAAAAATTGGAGTTCAACCTGAAGATCTGAAAAGCAAAACAGTCAGCCACTGGCTCTTACCTCGACCTCAGTCTGAAATGGCCATCCTGCCTCCTGGAATCTCAGAAGGAGATTCTGTCTGAGAACTGTCTCACTCTGTCTTATATTCCTCTCTAGGGCTAAGATTAAAGGCATGCACCACTGGGATTAAAATTGTGTGTCATTGTGGCTACTGGGTTTAAAGGTGTGTGTTGTGACTACTGGAATTAAAGGTGTGTATTACCATAACCTGGTCTGTAAGGCTGACCAGTGGGACTGTTTTACTCTCAGATCTTCAGGCAGTCTTTATTTATTAGCATATAACAGTAATGCCACTACACTTCCCACTTTCTTTTCTATCAATTCAGTGTAACTGGATTTATGTTGAGGTTTTTGACTTATTTGGACTTGAGTTTTGTGCATGGTGATAGATATTTATCTATTTGCATTCTTCTACATGTTGACATCCAGTTATGCCAGCACCATTTGTTAAAGATGTTTTCTTTTTTTTTCTTTTTTTTCATTGTATGATTTTAGCTTCTTTGTCAAAACTCAGGTGTTCATAGGTGTATGGATCAGTATCAGGGTCTTCCATTCAATTCCGTTGATCCACATGTCTTTAACAAGCATTTCTTAAGAGAATGTTCTAATGAGACTGCTGGATTAGATGCAAAAATTATGAATGGTCTATACAATGACAAAACTACAACTTTCTTGATTTTCTTTGCTGCTGAATAAATATATATATAATCGTATAATAGTGATATCTGTGCTGTTGACCAAGAGAAAACAGAAAGTAACATGCAGATGTATTTCTCTAGATTAGTGATTCTCAACCTTCCTAATGCTGAGTTCCTAATGTTGTAGTGACCCTCAACCATAAACTTATTTTTGTTGTTACTTCATAGCTGTAATTTCACTGCTATTTTGAATCATAATATAAATATCTGTGTTTTTTGATGATCCTAGGTGGGTACTGTGAAAGGGTCATTTGACTCAAAGGGATCGTGATCCTCAGGTTGAGAACCACTGCTCTAGATAACCAGGTATTCCCTAACCAGTTAGATAATGCTGTGCTTTAATATAAAGAGACCATGCTCTCTTTGCTTGCCTTATTGTTAAGTTTCAGATAATTTTCCTTGACATGTGTTAGCTTTGTTGGTTTATATGGAATTCCTTTTAGGCAAGAGAACTCACAGTGGCGGGAATAAAATTATAGCCTTTGGTAAAGAAGACAAGGCCTTCAGCTTCACTGTGGGACTGGCAACCCTATAGTTTAAACATTTTTAAATAAACTCTGGAGGATCTCCACTGTGAAGTAAACCACTAGGCTTCCATGGTTCTTGGTAGTAGACGGTTACACCCAAGCCCCCGTTACATCATCCTCAGCCCACTGACCCGCACACTCTTTACATCTGGAGCCAGCCATGCCTTAATTAAAGGCTTGTCAATATTCTCATCCTTTCTTATCATATTCTCTTCTATCTCCTTTGTCAGCTTGCCTGACCAGACCAAATTATCTCCCCGGGTACCAGCTATTGGTTGTGTTAAGGGCACTGAAGAAAGTTGCCTAAGGATTGAGAGATATACCCTAAACACATTTTCCTCGTAAGGCCTAGCATTTAGTGTGTCATGTTTATGGTATGCAAGGCTTTCGGGAACATGCATCACACCAAAGAAAAATCCTTTACTATATAAGGTGCTAGAAAATAGCAGAAGACATTTTTAAGGGTGTGACAAAAATTGTGCAATGTTCCCAAGGCTTGGGGGACATTGCGGAAGAGTGGACAGAAAGAATGGAAGAGTCAAAGGAGAGGAGCGTGTGTGGTGAGGCACTGTCTTCCAAACACAACATGGCCATTGGACTCATGAACTCACAGCAGCGAAGGCTACCTGCACGAGAGCTGATAAAGACTGGATCCGTTAACATCCCAGCATGGCTGGCGAAGCGGCTCCCAAGACCCTAGCACTAGCTGAAGAACTATTGGCAAGTGATGGGTTGCTGAAGGAGAAGTCATTTTTCGTACATTAGTGTGGCCACTGGCAGGTTATCTATGCTCTGATGGCCCCACCCCCAGGTGCATATGGGCAGAACTAGTTGGACTTTTGGGTAATAAGAACACTGTAAAAGAAAAGGACATTCATGGCATAATGGTACACGCCTTTAGTTCCAGAGTAAGTGGATCCTTGTGTGTTTGAGGTCAGCATGGTCTACATAGCAAATTCCAGAATAGCCAGAACTACATACTGAAACCCTATGAAAGAAGGAAGGAAGGAAGGAAGGAAGGAGAGAGGGAAGGAAGGAAGGAAGGAAGGAAGGAAGGAAGGAAGGAAGGAAGGAAGGAAGGAAGGGGAAGGGAAGGGAAGGGAAGGGAAGGGAAGGGAAGGGAAGGGAAGGGAAGGGAGGGAGGGAGGGAGGGAGGGAGGAAGGAAGGAAGGAAGGAAGGAAGGAAGGAAGGAAGAAAGGAAGGAAGGAAGGAAGGAAGGAAGGAAGGAAGGAAGGAAGAGAGAAGGACATGAAGGTGAGAGGGAGATGTGTTGTGGGGGTCTAGGTATGGTGGGAAGGAAGAATGATAGGTGCGAATATGATTAAGATATGTTGTATTCATGATTGAAATTGTTAAAGGAGCACAAAGTCATCTTTTTTAAAATGATGAGAGCTAAAGGATACACCTGAGGAAAAATGCCAGGCATTGCAAAGAGCCGGTCTGCTCTTGCAGAAAAGACAGTGGCATCGCTGGTAAGATTGTGGTAAAGAATGCCTAAAACAATAACTTAAAACAAATTAGTTGTTTCCTTAATGGGGTTGGAAACACATTAGTCAAGAAGCTCCTTTGAGAACTGAGAACTACGCATATCTGTGGCTAAAAGGTTACGCATTTGTAATGCAGTTAGAGGGTGCATTCATTTAGGAAAGTAGCGGTTTCTAAAGCCTCTGACCTCTCCAGCCACAGTACTAGGCATGATCCTGCCTATTAAGCAGATCTTAACTCTAATTAGATACCTATTTAGTTACCCCTAGATAGAAGAGCTACTATTTCATCATTGGGGACACCTTGATATCTTGTCACTGTGATGGTTTTACGCTTTTCAGTTGGGTAGAACTATTGATTGCTTTTTTTTTAGGTGTCTTCTTTCAGTACTATGAGACCTAGCCCTCAGGGAGAAGGCTTCTGAGTCCATTATAGCCAGATTCCTCCAGGTCCTGTGTCCTAAGTGTACACTGCCTTAAGCAATAGAGTCTCAGCTTCAAGTTCTAGAAGGCAACCAAAGGCAATAGTAATAACCTGTATTATTTTGGAGGTCTCTTAGATCCTCCCAACCAACAACTTATAGGGAGGTTCTTTTTCCTGTTAGGGGAGGAGTGACAGGAAAGTATATTTTATACGTAGAAAGTGTTAAGAGTGTTAAGGAACTATTAACAGTTTGAGTTTGAAATGTTCCTTACATAGTCCTATTTTTAACATTCATTCCCCAGCTTGTGGCAATATCCTGAAGCCTGTGGAGCCATTAGGAGATGCTGTCTAGGTGATAGAAGTAGCTCCCTTCAAAGGCTACGCCTCTGCACAAGCTCCTTCTGCCAGACTGAGTACCGCCATGTCTTCCTCACTATAATGGCTGAGATCCCTCTGAAACTATGAGTTATGATCAATCTTTCCTCCATTCTTGCTGGGTCCTAATGGCTCCTTCGGGGGAATGGGTGAAAAGCCATGGAGTCAACAGCACAAACACCAGACACAGAGAGTCAGGTCAAAGGCAAACAGCAGACTCGTTTATTCAGCAATGGGGAGAGCCTTAAGGGGAGGTGACTCAGTTGGTAAAGTGCTTCATGTCCAAGCACAGAAACCTGAGTTCGGTTCCCATCACCCACACCAAAAAAGCTGGACACAGTAACACAGGCCTATAATCTCAGTTCTGGGGAAGCAGAGACAGAGAGTTTCTGGGAGTTTGTTGACCAGATAGTCTATCCAAACCACAAGTTCCAGGTTCAGTGAGAGATCCTATCTCAGAAAAGATAATGAAAATAGTAAAGGAAGGCATACCCGTCGACCTCTGGGTGTATGTGCCTTTCACATGAAACATCACACACCACATGACACATATACCCACACACCACATGATACGTACACCCACACACCACATGACACATATACCCACACACCACATGACACATGTACCCACACACCACATGACACATGCACCCACACACCACATGATACGTACACCCACACACCACATGATACATACACCCACACACCACATGACACATATACCTACACACCACATGACACATGCACACACACACACCACATGATACATACACCCACCACAGGACACATACACCCACACACCACAGGACACATATATACACCCACGCACCACAGGACACATATATACACCCACACACCACATGACGCATACATACACCCACACATCACATGACCCATACACCCACACACCACACAAAGATTATTCATTGTAACTGGGTAAAAAAACAATTCAAAGATGGGGGAAATATTTGCAAATATTTTTAGAAAATATATTCAGAGTAAGTAAGGAACACTGAACCCTAAAAAGACACGTAGCTAATTAAAACACGGGCAAATAGGGCATGGTGCTGCACACCTTTAATCCTAGCACTTGGGAGGCAGAGGCAGGAGATCTCTGTGAGTTTGAGCCTGATTATACATAGAAAGTGCCAGGGCAGTCAGGGCTACACAATAAGACCCTGTATCAAATATGAAGGAGGAGGAGGAGGAGGAGGAGGAGGAGGAGGAGGAGGAGGAAAGAGAAACAAAAAGAGGAGGAGGAGGAGGAGGAGGAAGGGAACAATGAAAGAAAAATAGGCAAATAGAATAGACAGTTCTACAAAGAAGACATGAACATATGAAGATGCCCAAGATCACAGGGAAATACTATTCCTGATCAATTAGGACAGCTGTTCCTAAAATGATAGATGATAACAAAGATTAGTAAAAGTGTGGAGAAACTAAAATGAGGTGTGCCTGAAAAACAGTTTGGCAATTTCCCAAAAACTCTCAACTATTAACCACATTATCCAGCAGTTTTGCTTTTCGGTATATTCAAGAAAACTGAAAACTTGTATTATGGAGAAACTCAGAACAAATGTTCAAGACAATATTACTCCTAATGGACAAAGAGTAAAAAGAATCTAATGCCCATCAACTGGGGAGTGGATAGACAAGGTATTATATTCATACAATGGGATATTGTTCAACAATAAAAGGGGGAAAAACCACTGATACATACTATAAAAATGAATAAACCTTACAACTATAGAGAAGCCAGATATTAAAGATTATATGTTTAGCATCTTGTATGTATTACATGAATATCTTTGGAAACAGAAAAATAGATCTGTTGTGTAAGGCATGACCATAAGTGATGATTGACAGCAAAGAGGCAAAAGAGAATTCTTTGGGGTGGTTGAAATACCCTAAAACAGGAATTGAGCTGCTTCTAGTGGCCTTTTTCCATCAGTCAGGCCCTACTGTCTACTTCACAGCCTTCAAAACATGAGCCCATAAGGTCATTTTAGAATCAAACCACAACATTCCACCCCAGGGCCCCAAACCTCATGACTACCTCCTAATGGAAAATACCCCCAGTCTAACTCTAAAGCTATTAACAGTGCCAACATTGTTCGAAAAGTCCAACGTCTCATTTGAGACTCAAGGCAATCTCCTAGTCCATGGAAGGGCTAGGAAACCTTATAAAATCAAAAAGAAAGTCCCAGGCTTCAAATCTACACCAGCGTAAGCACGCCCATCCTAAAGGCTGGAATGGAAGACTAGCAAAGAAAGGTGAGACCACACCATACTGGTTGCACAGATGATCAAATATAGGGCAATATATGTAAATAGATTTGTTGTTTTTATTTTTTTTTGTCTTTGTTATTTTGTTCTATTTTGTTTTTTAACTCTTTACTCTTTGGAGGCCTGCCACCCAGCTCCCAAATAAATACATGGAAGCTTGTTCTTTCTTATGAACACCCAGCCTTAGCTTGGCTTGTTTCAAGTCAGCTTTTCTTAACTTACATTATCCTGTATACTTTTTGCCTCTGGGCTTTTACCTTTTTCTATTCTATATGCCTTTCTTTACTTCTAACGCTGTGGCTGACTCTATTGGCTTGCCACTCAGATCATACAGGTCAATCTACCCTCTCTAGCCATGGCTTCCAGTTGATCCAGTCAGTCCCAGTGCAAATGAAATGGAGATTGTCTGCAGTGAGTACTGCCCACATGAATCTCCCAGGAAGGTCTTATAAACACAATTCTTGGGAGCCATGCCGAAGTGGTTAGCAGTCTTTGAACAAAGCCTTGGTATTATGATTTAAAAAAAAAAAACAAACATGGAGAAATTGTTCAAGTCAGACTTCAAAGGTCAGTGTGCCTGGATCTGAGTTCTGCTTCAGCATAGTGTGTGCTTGTTAGTGGTTCCCTTGCTGTGACAAAATGCCATGAAGAATCAACTGAAGAGAGAGAAGATGTGTTGGACTCGGGGTCTCAGAGGTGGAGGTTCACCATGGCAGGCAGGGAATGCATGGGAAAAGCTGAGTAGACACGCCTTGACAGGCCAGGAATGCCAACTATAGCTTGGCTGTCTTTTTTCTTCTTCCTCTTTTATTCCCAGGTTATGGGATGATGTCACCCACATTCAAGGTACACCATTCCTTCCCCATTATGCCATCCAAGAAATGGCTTTACTGACACACTCAGAGGTATGCCTCAGTTTCCCTGGTGACTAAATCTGGTCACATTGACATGATGGCTGACTGTCTCACAGGTTGTACCTCCTTAATTTGACCTCTCCGAGTCTCTGTTTTCTTATCTAGAAAGGGGGTGTCTAAATAAATATCTTTTAGGGTTATTATGAATTTTAAATTCATAATAATTTCAAGAACTCACCTGGTAAACAAGAGCTTGTATCTCCCTCCAGTCCCCGTGGGGCTAGGGGGGGCAGAGAGAGAGAGAGAGAGAGAGAGAGAGAGAGAGAGAGAGAGAGAGAGAGAGAGAGAGAGAGAGAGAGATGCACATGTGCATGTTTACTAAAGAATCTACGGTGATGCAGTCTTGCTAGCAGTGCTGACTGGCTGCCTTTCTCTCAGTAGTATCAGGTCAGCAGCAAACATGCTGCTAGATAAAATCAACAACACATAGGAAAGAAAAATACCCAGTCCCTCGGGCACTGTGAGTTGTGACCCTTGGGAGGGACGTTAAACATCTGGACGTGAACTCTATTAACTCACTAGCGTATTCTATTACAGGCCTTCAAAGACAATCCTGAGAATAAATGGGTAAGAAGCTACAAGAAGAAACATGAAACAAAGATGCCACCTACTGGCCACCTGAGGTGCCACGCAGAAAGCATTCCCCCTACCCGTAACTCAGTGGCCCTCACCCAGGTAAACCCCTACTGGCAGCCAGCAGAAAGCATTTCCCCCACCCCTGAAGTTAGTGGCCCTCACCCAGGTAAAACCCCCAAAGCCAACTGTCATCCTCTTACATATGAAATTCTACTATCAAGGAAACAGAGGTCAGGACAAAGGTTTTTATGCAACATTTTTTATCAGGTATTGCTTATTTATAAAAGTATAATCTTAGAAATGCAGTGAGATAAAATAAATACATTTTGATATATTCATACAATGGAATATCATGGAGTCATAAAAGGTTGTTTTCAAATTACTTTATTAACATAAAATGTCTTTTAAAACAAACAAAGCATACTATGTTTCTATGAATAATAAAAAATGATGTGTGTACATATTCCCAGAAAGGCGTCTAAGAAGGTTGGAAGTTCAGAAGTAGACTGCTTTCTTGACATGTATAAGGCCTGGGTCCAATGTCTAGCACTATAAAAAGAGGAGGTAAAGAAGGAAGGGAAGAAGGGAGGGGGAGGAAAGGAGGAAGGAAACAGTGATCATCTCTAATATTACAGTTTTCTTGTCTGTGCACTTCTATGCTTCTTAACTTTGCTGTGTTACATGCGTATTGCTTTAGAAAAACTTACAAAAGCAAAAAATATGAGCTTTTTGTGAAGCAAACTATTCCAATGACAAAAAAAGAACTCGCTATAAAATGCCAACCAAGGATCAGCATCAAGGATCAACAGTTGTCTGTTGGGGACCAGGGGTGGAACCATATCAGAGAGGCCAAAGAAAAGCAGAATCTGGTCCTCAGGGTGATGTTACCAGCATCAGCACCCATAGCTACAGAACAAGAGGAGAGGGGCAACAGCAGAAGGATGAGGTGATACCGTTCCTGGGGAGCAGGCAGCTGTGTCTATCCATCACCCGGTGACGTCCTCGGATGCACACAACCGCCTCTCTACTTGTGTCGTCTGTGTGGAGGGTTTTCTTCTTTACCTGGCGGTCACTGAAAAGCCTGCCCCACTGAGTAGATGCCTCTTCAGTGAATGCTGAGTGACGACTCGTCTCCCTGTGGAGTCTGTCTAGGTCCTGGTTCTTTCGCACACTAGGAAATCGCTGATTCCTCTGAGCTTTCCACTTCTCATTGTTAAACGGGGCAAAAGCCTTGCAGCTGACCTTCTGCAGTTGCCAACTGTACATGAAGTACTGTCCCTTGAAAGTAACTCCATCCAAAATGCAAACTAAGTAACCTCATCCAAAATGCAAACCAAAACTACGCTGAGACTCTATGGCGCCCCTGTCTGAATGGTTATCATTAAAATAACAACTACAAAAGCTGGGAAGCATGGCAGACAGGGAACTCTTGTACACCAGTAGCGGTATTAAGTGGTATGGCTACTGTAGAAATCAGGAATTCCTCAATAATTCCTAATACAGAATTCTGTATGACCCCAGCTACGCTTTTCTGGGAATATACCCAAAGAAATCTAAATTCACATACTACAGAAACATTTACTCATCAGTGTTTATTGTAATACTATTTACTACAGTAAATTCATGGGACCAGCCTACCTGTTCACCAGGCAGCGAAGGGCGAAGAAAATGGGTGTCACACATATACACAGTTTTGTCAGCCAGAAAAAATAAAGTCATGTCATTTTCAGGAAAATGGGTGGAACCAGAGATCATTATGTTAAGTGAACTAAGTCAGTTGCAGAATCGTGATAAATATTACAAGTTCTCTCTCATATTCAATGTGTGTGTGTGTGTGTGTGTGTGTGGAGATAGAAAGAGAGAGAGAGAGAGAAATGGAGGGAGAGAGAGAGAGAGAGAGAGAGAGAGAGGTAGTTGAACTTTTCTGTCCTGCCAGCCAATCCCAAATAACCACACAGAGACTTAATATTAATTATAAATGCTTGACCAGTAGCTTAGATTTGTTTTTAACTGCCTCTTATATGTTAAATTAACCAGTTTCTATTAACCTATGTGCTGCCCCAAGGCTCACCTACCTTACTCATCTATGAACTTCCCATGTTGCTTCTTCCACATCTGGCTTCCGACTCCTGTGACTCTGCCCTTCTTCTTCCCAACATTCTCTCTGCCCTGAAAGCCCTGTCCAGCTATTGGGCAGTCAGCTTTTAATTAATAACAGGAGAAACACATTTTCACAGTGTACAGAAGGATTATTCCACAGCAAAGAGAGAGGTAGACATATAGAGGACGAGGCGAGGGGAGGGGAGGGACAAACAAGAAAGGACAGAGGAATATAAGTGCCATGAACAAGAAAGGGGGGACACAGTGGTGGGTGAATATGAACAAAGGACGTCACATACTTATAAAACCCATACAGAAATCCATCACTTTGTCATTGCATGAAAAGTAACAAAAAGAACAAAAAGTAACAAAAAGGTCATAGCCACAAGTATCCTCCATAAAGGACCAGACGGAGGATGACTAGACAAGCTGTTCTTAAAGGTGTTACTTTACTTAATTAATTAGAATCTTGAGAGTAAAATCCCCCCAACAGTCACATAAGAAAAATAAAATACGGTCTGCTCAAATTTGAGCATGGTTGTCTTTTGATTTTTTTTGGTCTTTTGTTTTGGGGTGTGTGTGTGTGTGTGTGTGTGTGTGTGTGTGTGTGTTTGGCTTTTTTGGTGGTGGTGGTTTTGGTTTTTGTTTTGGTTTTAGTTTTTGGTATTTGAGACAGGGTTTCTCTGTGTAACAGCCCTAGCTGTCCTGGGACTCAATTTGTAGACCAGGCTGGTCTTGAACACACAGAGATTCACCTGCCTGCTTCCTGAGCGCTGGAATTAGAGGCATGCACCACCATACCCAGCCCTTGAATGTGTTCTATATTTCAGGAGCCAGATTTGAGTTCAACCCCAAGTCCAAAGGTAAAACCCTTGAACAACACTCTGAGTGACTACCAGACTCTTAAGTTCAAAGGATCCCAGAAGATCCTGAGATTGAGTCTATGCTGTTTGTATCTGAGGATATCAAGACCCAGAAAACACTGATTGACCCAGAAATCTAACAAGAAACACCACAGACTTCACTTCCAAGGACAGTAAGATCCTTTGTCCAGTCGTTAAGCAAATGTGGTTCCTGGTTCCAGGGACTACCCTGGGTTTCTGTTCCACTTAGCACGACTTCCCTTTCCCTGGTAACCAGAAACTTGAAGTCCACCCTGCTATTCGATGGTCAGATTACATATTCTGAACCATACTTGGTGAACCTTTGAACTTCTGGGGAAAGTGAATGTCCACACAATCGTGTTTCCACCCCTGCAGAGAGCAGAGATGTGGGAGGCAGAGACACCTCATGTAGGATGAACTCAAGATCATGAGATAAATCCAAGACAGAGGAAGTCCCCGCTTCATCATCATAATGAGAACTTCTGACCCCCTTTTCTCTGCAGCCACCATATCCACAAGGCAACGCTTCAGCTGAAACACCAAGTTGGGTGTTCAGATAGAGAAGCGGGAATATAAGCCAAAGGGTCTGAGACAAGAAGCAGAAAGATGAAGGCCAGTTTGAGCGTTCCTGAGGTTATGGTCTTGAAATCATCCACTGATACCCTCTTCATTGATATATAAAGGCCACATCTCTACTGCTATCTCGGCCCATTGAGAGGCATGCATGGGTCTATAGAACAGGCAAACACCAGAATGAATTCACCAACACATTTTTTCCATTTGACTCACGCTAAATCCACCTCCCACCCAGCTACGACTAAAACATTTCTCCTGGAACTTTTTACTTTTCCTTCAATTTGTTTAGAAATGTCTGCATGGGAGAAAAAAAATCAAGTATCTTTCATTACGAAATATGATTGTCCTTTTAATAACTAAAGCAAGGAAAAACAAAACACTCTAAGTAACCCTTAGTCACATGGTCTTCGTAAGAAGGTTTCTGACTGTCTTTCAATTAAATTGCCTTTTTAATCCATGACAACACAACAGACCCCAGAAGGCCACTGAACTGGCCATTACAGCCTACAGTGTCAGTTCCAATCCCAAATTCCCATATGGCTCTATTGGCCTCCTTTCATTTGGACACCTTGGTATGAATGTCCCTGATCCAATTGCAATTCACTCAATTATAAGTAAAGCAAAGACCTCTGCCTTAGTAGTGTTTACATTTTGAAAAAGGAAAGCAGATAATGAAAATTAAAAATAATTAAATAAATCATGCAGTATTTCAGAGGGTGATTGAAGAAAGGATACAACGCAGCGAAATCAAGGTTTCAATTTTAAATAGAGGGCTCAAGGAAGATTTCACAGCAAGATTACATCTTAATAAGAATCAGAAGAAAATAAAGAAACTAGTCAGTCAAGAGACTATCTTGCTGCGGATGGGCCCTCTCGAGGCAGAAGTAGCTGGTGCAGTGTTGGGACATGAGGAATGGAATCATTCTTAGAGGATGGTCTAGCAAAGGTGATCTAGTGACGGTCTAGCCACCACTTTGATGGCCTGAATAAATACCTAAAACTGTGAGTTTGATGACACTATCATGGAACATGGGTGTTCAGGGTATGGACCCTGATATTAGCTTTTGCTAAGAGGAAAACTTGAAGGTATGGTAAAAGACATGACCAGCTGAACTCGCATGTAGCCAGGCAGGTGGTAGGCTTGGGCACAAATTGTCCCAGTTCACAGCATCCTCCTGTGTCACTCTGGATGATGTGAAGGGCAGAGTGACTGCTATTCACCGCTCTGGTGTTTGAGACATTTAGGATGTGGGTGTAGACTCTAAGATCCTCTACATGGCAAGAGAATCCATCCTCCTATCGTGTGAGACACTGGGAGTAATTTATCGTCCATAGAGATAAGGAAGAGGGTTTTTGTTTTTGTTTTTTGTTTTGTTTGGTTTGGTTTTTTGGTTTTTTTGCTCATTTGTTTTTTCTTAGTTTGCCTATAGAGCCAGAGCTGGTCAGGCCGATATGGACAGAGCTGGTCAGGCCGATATGGGCAGAGCTGGTCAGGACTATACAGATAGAGATAAGAGCAGCAACCTTTGGCAGGTCTTATTTCCCCATGCATCCTTTTCCTGAAATGAGGCTAGCATGCAGTCCACTCCAGCAGGATTGTGCTTCACTCAAGGGAACTGTTTGAGGTTGAGGACGTTCTGCCATATAGGTGTATTTTAAATTTAGCCCATTTTACTCAAGTATTTATTTTTTATACCAGTTTTTTATATATACTTCATTTTGAATGTTGTTTTTCACATTAAACAAGTTTCACGTTTACTTTAAACTTATTTTGTTAAGTTTACATTAAGCTTATCTTGAGTTATTTACTTCAGGCTTAACTTTGACAACATATACAGAAGACTCCATAATGAGAGATGACTCGGTCTCTCCTGTCAAGCTTGTCCCTGTAAATGAATTACATTTGTATTTAATTAACCATCAGCTTGTGTGTGTTAAGTATCTTTAATAGTTTACAATAATTAATTTTTGTAAGATTAGGATTTTATAACTTTATTTCTTGAGTCAGATGTGGTGGTACACATCTTTAATCCCAGCACGCGGGAGGCAGAGGTAGGTTATCTCTGTAAATTCGAGGCCAACCTGGTCTACAGAGCGAGTTCCAGTGTAGTCAGGGCTATACAGAAAAAGACTGTGTCAAAAAAACAAAAAAGAAAGAAAAAAGTTGTAATTTTGAATTGAGGTTCTTTTAGTATCAAAATAAACTTTAAACTAAGGATATAGTTCATAAAGAGGCTGGGAACCTCATTTTTTATCCTTTTATAATATACTTTCCAATATTTTTATTGATTTTATTGAACTATACATTTTTCTCTGCTTTCCTCCCTTTCTCTCCCCTCCCCTTCTACCTCTCCCATGGCCCCCATGCTCCCAATTTACTCAGGAGATCTTGTCTTTTTCTACTTCCCATGTAGATTAGATCCATGTATGTCTCTCTTAGGGTCCTCTTTGTTGTCTAGGTTCTCTGGGATTGTGGATTGTAGGCTGGTTTTTCTTTGCTTTATGTCTAAAAGCCACTTATGAGTGAGTACATATGATATTTGTCTTTCAGGGTCTGGGTTATCTCACTCAATATGATGATATATAGATCCATCCACTTGCTTGTAAATTTCAAGAGGGTCATTGTTATTTTTTTCTGCTGTGTAGTACTCCATTGTGTAAATGCACCACGTTTTCCTTATCCATTCTTCAGTCGAGGGGCATTTAGGTTGCTTCCAGGTTCTGGCTATGACAAACAATGCTGCTATGGACATAGTTGAGCACATGTCCTACTGGTACAATTGAACACTCTTTGGGTATATACCCAAAAGTTGTACTGCTGGGTCTTGAGGAAGGTTGTTTCCTAATTTTCTGAGAAATTGTCATACTGATATCCACAGGGGTTGTACTAGTTTGCATTCCCACCAGCAATGCAGAAGTGTTCCCTTTTCCCCACAACCTCCCCAGCATAAGTTGTCATCAGTGTTTTTGATCTTGGCCATTATTACAGGTGTAAGATGGAATCTCAGAGTTGTTTTGATTTGCATTTCTCTGATGACTAAGGATGTTGAGCATTTCCTTAAGTGTCTTTTAGCTATTTTAGATTTCTCTGTTGAGAGTTCTCTGTTTAGGTCTGTATCCCATTTTTTATTGGATTATTTGTTCTTTTGATGACCAATTTCTTGTGTTCTTTGTATTTTGGAGATCAGACCTCTGTCTGATGTGAGGTTGACAAAGATCTTTTCCCATTCTGTAGGCTCCCATTTTGTCTTGTTGACCATGTCCTTTGCTTTACAGAAGCTTCCAGTTCCAGGAGGTCCCACTTATTAATTGTTTCTCTCAATGTCTGTGCTGCAGGGGTTATATTTAGGAAGTGGTCTCCTGTGTGAATGCATTCAAGTGTACTTCCCACTTTCTCTTCTATAAGGTTTAGTGTGGTTGGCTTTATGTTGAGAGCTTTTTTTTTTTAATAAGTCAATTCCTTAGTTAATTCTTTATTTTTTCAGAATAAACATACCTTTGTTCTACAGGGGCACAAACAGTAGGACTCTACTTATTAAAATGTCACATGAGAAATATTTTTCTGGTGGCCTCCTTTTTCTTGGACAGAATCACATTGTGTTTATTTTCATATATTTCTTTGGAAATATTTTGAGTCTGTTCTTACTCTCATTTGTCATTATTCTTTGATAACTTCTAAACTTCCTCTTACCTTACTTACCACAAGAACTTTTAGGATACAACCGGAAAGATCCATGAATAATTACTGCCAAGTCTCCCTAGAATTTCTAAAGGAGTGAGTGTGAATTTATATTTAGAATATAAACTTTATTCTCAGCTTGGTGATGTTGGTGCACACCTTTGATTTGAGCACTTGGGAGGAAGAGGCAGGTGAATTTCAATGCGTTCAAGGCCAGCCTGATCTACAAATCAAATTCCAGGGGAGCTAGGACTGTTACACAGAGGAAACCCTGTCTCAAAAAATCAAACAAACATCAAAAAGGCATTATTCTCTAATCATAACTAAGGTGCCCATGGGTCAATATCTTCTACCTGAACCAGACTTAGAAGAGAAGCTCTCAACAGGGAAAACTTTAATCCATTTGGATTTAAGTTTTGTGCATGGCAATGGATGTGGATCTATTTTCATTCTTCTCTATATTGATATCCAGTTATGTCAACACCATTTGTTGAATATGCTTTCTTTTTCCATTTTGTATTTTTTGCTTCTTTGTCAAAAATCAGATATTGATAGATGTGTGGATTGATATCTCGGTCTTCGATTCGGTTCCATTGGTCCTCCTTCCTTTTTTATGCCAATACCAGGCAGTTTTCAGTACTATAGCTCTATGGTAGAATTTGAAGTCAGGAATTGTGATGCCTCCAGAAGTTTCTTTATTGAACAGGATTATTTTGGCTATCCTGGGTTTTTTGCATTTTCATATGAAGTTGAATATTGTTCTTTTGAGGTCTGTGAAGAATTTTGCTGGACATTGCATTGAATCTGTAGAATGCTTTTAGTAAGATTGCTATTTTTACTATGTTAATTCTACCTACCCAAAAGCATGGGAAATCTTTCCATTTTCTGGTGTCTTCTTCAATTTCTTTCTTCAAAGTCTTAAAATTTTTGTCATACAGGTCTTCCACTTGTTTGGTTAGAGTTACTCTGAGATATTTTATGCTACTTGTAGCTATTGTGGAGTGTGATGTTTCTCTGATTCCTTTCTCAGCCCATTTATCATTTGTGTATACTTTTATAAAATATTAAAGTTGTATATATTATTTAGTTTTTTAAGTAGCTAAAGTTAAACCAAGTTAAAAATATATGTGATTAGACCTACACCTGTAAGTCAGGTTTTGCTAATGTGAATGGACTTTAGGAACTTACGCATAGCATGTTGTAACTAACTAAGATTATCTACATATAGATTTTTCACTATTCACTTTTTTGTTGTAAGTTTTAAGTTAAAAAGAACCAAAAAGGTGAGGGGAGTATTTAGAGGTAGACACCCATAATTATATGTAGCCGTGTTAATCTCTCTCTTGATTTAAACATTTTTAATACCATAAGACATAAAGTAACAAATAAACATTTTTTGTAAGAAATTTTTCTAAAGGGGGATGCTAGGCAATATTTAGAACCTTTACTCATATACGTAACAACGTTTATTGTTATATAAACATCTCTTATAATTAAGGCCCAATAGCATACAGGGAGTGACTGGACACTCAAGTGATGGTCCAATGATCTTAGCGATCTCCTTATTTGACGGAGTGTTGCCATTTAAAAAGTCCAGCTGTAATTTTCTTAATGTGGTACAATTGGAGTTTTGATGATGGCAATTGTGCTCAGAAGGAATTATGCAACAACTCTTTAGGGAGGGAGGGTTGAATCCAAATTGCACACATAGAATGACTCACAATTACAAACACCTGTGTACTGTGTTCACACTGTAAAACCACTAGGCTTTGTAAGTTTTCAGGTAAAACTTAAATGAAATGTAAGACAGTATTTGTAATTTATGTAGCATGCAGAGGTAGCTTTATATCATAATCATCATTAAATTTATGCTCACATCATCTAACAGAACTTGGCTGAGGGGTCCCTGTTAAAACTGTGATGTTGAAGTTCTTATGGAAAGATTTGAAGGGAGGATCCTTTTTATTCTTTCCACGTATTAGCGTCCTGTTAGCTGGTTTTATTATCGACACCTTCAGAGCAGGAGAGAAATAATAGTCTCTGCGGGAAAAGTTTACCTTTGGCTGGTGTCCTTTCTCTTGGACTTTCCAGTGAATTAAAACAGACAATTTTTCAATGTTATCCACACCCAAAAGACATCTGAATCTCTGTGAGATTGAAGCCAGTGTCCTACACATCAATAACCACTTTATGGGTGTCAGCAGATGGGGATAGACAACCCAAAAATCCTAAGAGGAAACTGAAAAGTCGAAATAGAACCAAGAATCAGGGCTTGGTGGGTAGAAACAAAGACAGGGCCAAAGGCATGAGGAAAAGAAGTACCCAAAACAAAAAGACTATCCTATCTCAGGGGAAGCAGGCTTGGAGACTTTGTAGAAACAGTAGGCACCAAGCTTGAGATATGTAAGCAATGACGAACAGTCCAGTGTAGCTATTGAAAAATGAGAACCAAGGAAGACTTAAAGTTAGATCTCATGAAGGGATAGATCTCAAAGGGTCACAGAGGTCGCTGTAAGGACTCTGGCATTTACTATGAGTATATATGAACCTAGCAGCAGTTGGGAGAGCCCCTACTGTCCTGTGAACACATGGTACTGTCTCAAGACTTGAAGCCAGGGAATATGATCAGATTGCACCCCCATGCAACACATCAAAACACAGAAGGACAGAGTGCTTCAGCATGCTCCTATGACAAAATATAAAGGTGTCATCGGTGTTGAGGAGCTGAACCACATGTCAAAGATGGCGCACTCCACTCAGTGAAGAGACCTACAAACCACAGTCTAGAGCATCCACCAGCTTGAGATGAGAAGTCTGTTGCTCCTAGACAGGGCCTGTCTTACATCCTTTGGGAGTTACTCTAAGCAGGTAGCAATATGTAGGAATCAAGAACACAGAAATATCTCCAAAGTTTCATCTCTACAATTAGACTTGTAACCTGGAATTTTCGCATTATCCAACTTTAATCTCTTGATTAAAAAGTGGTTTTTCATTGGGAGGGATAGTATGTGCCTGTAATCCTGGCCCCGCAGACACTAAAGCAGGACTGTGTGAGGGTACAGTGGAGTCCACAGGGTGCTGCAGGCCTAGTCTGGGTTACACAGTGAGGCCCTGGGCTTTTGGTTTTTGAGTTGGGAATATTCTTTTTCATAAGTGTGGATGTTTGCCTGTATGTATGTCTGTGTACCACAAACATTTCCGGTGCCCAAAGAGGCCAGAAGAGGTCATCAGCTTCCCTGGAACTGGAGTTCTAAAGGGTTGTGGCCCATCACGTGGGTCCTAGGAGCTGAACTCCAGTCTCCCGGAAGAGCAACAAGTGCTCTTACCTGCGGAGACATCCCTCCAATCTCAAGACCCTGCATCTGAAAGATGTTTTGAATAGGACCTGTTATGCTTCCCTTTCAACTCCAAAATAGAGCTTGCTGGGAAAGGGAAGGAGGGATGTGAAAGGAGATGATGAAGACAGAGAAAACCCACTTCCACTTCCATCCCACTCACAGGGAAGAAAATGGCCCAGAACCAGAAGGCAGACAGTGTGGTCCCCACCCAGGAGTTTCCTGACTGAGAGCTAGCTGTGGGAGGGAAGCCTGGAGATGAGTCAGAAAGCCTCCACTTGAGGTTTAACAGATGCCTACACACGTTTCTTAGGCTGAGCTCTTTGCTACCAGAGAAAATGGCCTAAACCCAAAGACTTTGGGGATACACAGACGCCAAAGGAGGTCAAGCACTCCTGCGATGAGCTGAGGGCAGGTTTCTTGCTCCAAGTCTGAAGGTGTTTCCACCTCCCCTCCCACCTCCTCTCTCCTCTGTGAACATCTGACCTTTTGCTCCTACCCATGTGTGTCTGTCATCCAGAAACTTCTCCAAAGCTGAGTAAGTTGTACTCAGAGCTGCGCTCTTCTTTATACTTCGTCCTTGGTTTGTTGTCTCTTCATTTTAAAACAGGGTCTTGTGTAGCCCAGACTAGCCACAAACTCAGTATGTAGTTGAGAATGACTTTGAACCCCCAGTTAATCCTTGTCTCCACTTCCCAAGTTTGGAGCTTACAGGTATGTACTACCATGCTCAAGTCCACATTATTTCTTCACACAGATATTTTTCATGTCTCTTCCCTGATATTTCTTTTTAAACGTTAATTTCTTTCTTAATTTTTATCTTGTGTGCGTTGGTGTTTTGGCTGCACCCTGTGTGAGGGTGCCAGATCCTTTAGAACTGGAATTACAGTCAGTTGTGAGCTATCGTGTGGGCACTGGGATATAGACCTGACTCCTCTGGAAGAGAAGCCAATGCCCTTAACCTCTGAGCCATCTCTCCAACCCCCTGGAATTTCTTAAACAGCCATCCTCCTCAACAAGTGAGGTGAGAGGAGGCAAGAGGAAACCCTAGGGAATCCTCCACCTACTGAACCCTGTGGCCACCACTGTAGATCAGACACATTTCTGCTGTGGACTCCCAAACTCTCCTGGAGACCTGGAACTTGGAGTCAGAAGGTCAGGCAGAGTCACCTGGCAACCCAACACTCCCTTCTGGGTAGCCTCGCCCTGTGACTGCATCTGTTTCCTGGCACCTCATTCCAACCACGCTGATGGATTTGGTCTCAGTAATTGTCAGATTCTTCATGTTTGGTTTGTCTAGCCAGAAGTCAAAATCTTGTTTCTTTTTATTTCTAATAACTATGGGGTACCTCTCTGAAGCCCCAAAGTGACTCAGTTTGACGTGAAATGGAGATGTAAGATACAATGAAAAGGTACTGGCCTGGATGCAATTCTACAAGTCTGATGTACGATCCCACATCATCATAGTATATAAATTTACTTGAGTTTTCATGGCTCAATCGTGGCATAGGACCAGCCTCCATTGAGGACAGGGCCATAACTGGAGCTGGGTTGAGTAACTGCCCAAGGCAGATAGTAGACAAAAATAACAGAGAACCAGACATTTTCTAATAGAACATCAAAAGCCCAGACTAAGGATTGTGAATTTCTCAACAAGAACTCAAAACCAGGAAAAAATTGCTATATTTTTAATAAGGTGGCTTCTGATTATGGGCTGGGCCATTAAAAAAAAACCCAGGGGCAACAAATTGGAAACTGGATGAATAAATAAATAGTTGTTCAATCACCAAATATTTATTAAACATCTGCTATACTCTAATATTTCTATAAGTCACAGGAAATAAAATAATGAATATAAGAATGATCTTGTCCAGAGCTGGAGAGATGGCTCAGCCATGAAAAATTAGGCTCACAACCAAAACTGTAAAAATGACCTTGTCTTCCTTGCTCCTATAACATGATGATTCTTAAGGAAGATTTCCCCCAAAAAGTGATGACAACTTGAAATAAATGTAAGAAAGGAAATAAGCTAAATGTCAGGAGATGCACGTGTGTGTGTGTGTGTGTGTGTGTGTGTGTGTGTATGTATGTATGTATGTATGTATGTATGTATATAATAATGACATTTGAAGGAAGACGTCTTTGAAAATGCAAAGAAGCTGAGCTGGAAGTAAAGGATAATTGTGTGTACAGAAAAACAATATCCATAAACCTTTTTTCATCAGGTAAGAGCTGAGTAAGTTCAAAAACAGCCAAGAAGCGTATGGAGCAATAACAGACAGAGGATGGGAGAAAGTGATTTTTGGGTGAAACTATATGAGAAAACCCCTATTAATTCTTAGAGCAGCTTAATGGCACCAGAATGTCAAGCAAAATAGTGATGAGGTTCTATGGCATTTGTGACTTTAAAATATTTCTCTGACTACTGCATGGAGTGCAGATGAAGGAGGGCAGAATGTCACAAGTTCAACTGGGAGGATGCTCTTGCTGCAGGTGACAGGTGAGGAAAAAGAAAACAAGATCAAGGGCAGATCAAAAGCAAGACATGCCAAGATGATTATTAGGCACTAATGAGAGCAAAGATTAGTTTGTATTGCCTGTGCCACTTACAAATGCTGGCTGAAGGTCCAGGATTGGGAAAGACCTATTTCCTCACATGTAAAATTCATCCAACAAGTATTTAATAATTACCTATTATGTATCAAGTGCTGAGCTGCTCACCAAGTTGAGTTGCTCAGAAGGCAACTGAATAAAGTCCTATCTCTTCATGTGAGCTCACATTCTAGGGGAGAAAGAAATATTATGCTAACCAACAAAGAGATAACTTCCATCAGTGCTATTTTTAAAAGAACATGAAATAAATCACTTGGCATGAGATACCTCCGTTTCAGTTGTAGATTAGGGTAGTCCAAATGACTCCCAAAACAATATAGTCTATTGCTGTTACCCTTAGTTGCCTCTCAGAGGCTAAAGATAAGGCCTTATTGTTGGAGACACAATGCACTTCAGACATAGGACTCACAAGATTCAAGGTGGATTTATCCTGATAGTCTCCCTATCTGCGTTCTAGCTTTCTTAGAGCAGAACATACAGTGTAGGCTGCCAAGGATCAATAGTCCTGTCCAGCTGTGGCCTAACAGCACAATCCTGAGTTACAACAATGACCAGCATAGCAAGTTATCCCGAAGAGTGCCAAAGCGGCACCCTTAGCTTGGTGTAACCAACAGCTATCTAATTGGACTTATGAGCCACTCAAAAGTAGGGAAATCCGTCCAGATACTAGAAACTTTACTAACTACATGGGATTAGTGAGGTGGTGGATCTTAGAGGAGGATAAAACCTACCTCTTTAGTGGGCCAGCATCATTCCTAATTGCATTCTAAAATTTAACCTTAAACCTACAGGTAAGTGTAACTCACTCCCCACCCAAGAAGTTCTCTTTACAGGAAACAGAGATCACTACAGAGAACCACAACTGATCGTAATGCAAACATCAGTGGCCTGTAGGGACAGCTACAACAAGACTCCTGGATCTAAGGCTCTACCCCCCTCACAGAATATGGGGCTGGGATGGTAGCATGTTTATAGGAGCTACAATACCAGTAAGTCTGCTGTGAGTTCTTGTCTCCCAGAAATGACGAGGAAGATATATCCATGACACTTCAATATTACAGCTGCTTAAATGAGACCTAAGCAATGACAATATCAACAGACATGCTAACAAAGAAAGGGAGACTCTCACAGGCTCCCTTCCCTGACAAAGAACTACAGAACTTCTAGAGATTGCTGACAGGACAGGAGTTAGCCTCAACCATGGACGAGTCCACTAATTGGTTATTCAGTACAAATTAATCAGCCCTGAAATTATAGACACACAAGCAACAAAAGTGGACTCAGCAGGCTGTATGCATATATTTATGAATATATATCATTTACATATAAAATTATTATATAGCATTAAATATACATAGTAATCATCACACATGCACACACACATACACACTTATATTTAATCAAAGAAAAGGGGTCCATCAGTTTGAATGAAGGTGAAGGGGGGCATAAGAGAGATTGGAGGGAAAGGGAAAGGAGGAAGTGACATCCTTGTATTTTAGTTTTAAAAAAAATGGAACTGGCTAATGGGTTTGGGTTCCAAAGAAACAAGAGCCTGAGGAAAATCCTTATGGTTTGTGTTTTCTAAGGAGGTGGGCAATTTCAGGGAGGTCAAAATGAAAGGAGTAGGAGGTGGGGTATGAGCAGGAAAAAGGCAAATGCAAGGGACATTTCCAAGGTGGTCGGCTTGCATCAAATGACAACTGGACCTCCACGCCTGTCTCTTCTAGAGACACCGCTGCTCAGAGCAGACCAATGGAGAGAGGACGGTAGCTAAGCCTTGGTCTGCTCATGTGTCTCATCTACTTAAGTGCTTTATACAAGGCCTGAGTTGTGTCACTTGGACCCTCGGGACAGTCACTGGAGAAACCATAACCTTCCTGAGTCCAGCTGGGTCAAACTTGGAGCACGCTGTGTCACTGAGAATGTGAAATGGAAGACACCTAAAGCTGAAGGCAAAATTCATGGTGCTGGTGGTTTCTAAGGTCAGTTTTCAATTTCAACAAAATTAGATTCAATGCTTGACTAACAATCTCTTCCATTCTGTTCTGCCCATGCCGTGGTCTGACAATGACCTTGATAAAGACGTATGGCCCAGACCACCTCTGCATCAGCCTGAAAACATTTACGGGCATCTGAGGAGTGGCATAAGAAGTAGATGTTTGGGGGGCAAAGTGATTAATGAAGATTTTGAGCAGAACTACTGCACTCAGAGTCAACAAACGTTTTCCTCCCGAGATGACCTCAGTCTTCAGCTTTCCAGACTTCCTGACCTCAATGGTGCCTGGACCAGGGCTCCTCCATCACTGTTGGCTTCCTGTGGTGGAAAGTTCACCTTTCTGGGTACACTCTTTGGAGTCCTAAATTTTTCTTGGTTTCTGAAATGAAGTGATTTCTCCATCTTCTGTCAAATTGAAATAAGTTGACTTTTTTTCCTTACATCAGTGGCTCGGAACCTTCTTAATGTTGTGACCTTTTAATACGATTACTCATGTTATGGTGACCCCCGACCATATACTTATTTCTATTGCTACTTCATAACTGTAATTTTACTAGTATTATGAATTGTATTGAAAATATTTTTGGAGATAGATTTGTCAGTGGGGTTGTGACCCACAGGTTAAGAACTTCTACCTTAGGAGAAGCTTTTCGAGTTTGTTCGAGAGAGATAGGAAAGAGATAATTATCTTGAAGAAATGAGAGTTCTGTTAATGCAAGTCTACGTTCCTTTGACAAACTTGTATTTCATTGTAGGAGACTGAATGATGAGTGCAGACGGCTGATTCGGAATCTCAGATCCATATTTACAGTGTTAGAGCAGAGTACCTTCTTCTAACAATTTGGCCTCGTGTTTTATAAGCTTTAATGAACTATCAAGTATGTTCCCATTCTCAAAGACTATTATAATGTCACATGGTTTGTATAATAAGAGGACAAGAAGAGACCCCATACCTTAGGATCTGCAATAAGTTCCTCAGCTTGCTTGCTCTGATGGACAGTTTTGCTCATTTATAAGGCATCATTTCACTACATTCATAGAAAACAGCATCCTGCCCCACTTTCATCATTGCAGTTTGGTACAGACTCCTTCCCTCAGATGTAGAGATGGACATAAGTTCAACCAGTGGGTTTCATCCCCCATCCAAGACTGGATCACCAAAGGCCCTAGATCTCATTTGAATCTGCAGTAACCAAGCCTAAGACTTGGGGGAATGTTGTTCAGAGGATAGACTCTCCTCTCGTTAAAACTGAAGCTATGGGAATATGAACCAGGACTACTAGCTAGCATCTCTCTTGCTTGTGAGGAGAGATGGGCGTTTACTCAGCAAAGGGCAAAGCAGGTAGATGAGAAGAATAAAGTGTGGCGTCGGGTGCCTGCCTGCAGCTTCCTCTTTTGGTCGGATAGATTAGAACTGGGGTTGGTTTTCTGCTGTTGTTGTTGTGATTGTTGGTTGGTTGACAGATTGATTTTATTGTTTTGAGGGGATTGTTTTGACTTGATTTTTGTCACTTGGTATCAAAAGAACCTTGAGTGCTTTATCTCTAAATGTTGAGGAAATTGAAAATGAGTTACCATTTCTCATTGAGGACTTCATGGGCATAGAGGTAGAAAAATTGCTTGTTGGGTTTATTGTCCTGAAGTATGCTCGTGTTCCAACACACACACACACAATGTTCCCTAACTAAATGGTTCCATCTCGTGACGAAAACCAATAAACTGGAGATCTTTTCTAATGCCTTTATAATCAACCTGAAAGTAGCTATGCCATATATTGGCAAATAAAGTCTTTAGAATACAATCTTAGCATCAACAAAGAATAATTTAATTTCTGTATTCCTTTCTTTAGAAAATGAGGATAATAATATATCAATCATGAATAAGTCTACTAAAAGAATAACATTAAATTACTTGACATGATATACCTCTAACATAATTAAAATGGATCACTAGCATTCTAAGAAAAGATGTATAATTAACCATCTTTGTTTTATATAATTTTTCCCATTAAAAGGGGAAATAAAATCTAAAGTTTTAAAGTGATTTTAAAACTTTAATTCTTGCAGGTTAGTTGTGGTGGCGCACACCTTTAATCCCAGCACTCGGGAGGCAGAGGCAGGTGGATCTCTGTGAATTCGAAACCAGTCTGGTCTACAGAGCACGTTCCAGGACAGGCTCCAAAGCTACAGAAAAACTCTGTTTCAAAAAACAAAACAAAACACAAACACAACAAAAAAAACTTTAATTCTTCTATCACTAAAAGAAGCAAATGTGTTACATATCTAATGCATGTGCCCATCATTTTTCTAGACTGTTTTGACTAAGCCTCCAGCAAGAGCAGTTAGCTTGGAGGAGAGGTGTGGAATTCATTTTTACAATAGGGCTCCTTCAAGTCTCATGAGAACAGCAGTGAAACTGATGGCTGGGAGTCAGCTCTTCTCATTTGCATCTCTGCATTGATGGCTCCAGCAACATAATTCACTACATGTCAATCTCGCTTAGCCAAATCTACAACTATTAAATCCATGCACACCAATGACCTTTTGTACCCACAGTCCTAAGTAGGTGAGAGGCAGAAACATTTCAAGGGTTATTTATATGTAATGTTATTTATACTTTATTGGTTTTAAATTTACCTTGGTAGTGTTTGTGGTGTTGAGTATTTTGTTTTAAGCCACTTTGCTTTCTCTTCTGGGCAAGTGTGTGCTCTTAATATAAATTCTCAAACAGTCTAAACTCTCCACTGGCACATTTGGATATGCTGGGAGGTTGGGCCACGTTCCATGCATTGCCTTTGAAATCTGAGCACAATACAATGACTTCACATTGCGTGAGCATGCCAACCAAGTTGAGGCTGAGGGAGCCAGCCGCGATACAGTCAGTCCTTTCATCCAGCTTGCTTCAAAACTGTCATAAGTTATTGCTGTTGGGTGTATTTCCGGGACTCTGGAGTCAATTTTCAGGGGTAAGAGGATTTGAGGAGCACACGCCACCACCACCCTAATCCTAGCTAACCAGTATCATTCCGCTCTACGACAGCGGTTTTAGACACGGCTTCTGCCCCATGCAGCAGAAGTCTTTACTTTTTGAAGATTGAAAAAGATAAAGTGTAGGTGTCAGAGAAGCAGTACGAAGGGCGGAAGGAAGTCAAACCACTTCAAAACTCCTTCTAGAGTTTCAGGCTGCGTGTACAGTAGCCCTGAAACTGAGAGAAACCTCAATCTTCTTACATTCATCTTTGAAAGTTAAAGTAGGCAGGAGGAGTGCCTATGAAGACTATCCAGACGTTCACGGTTAGAAAACTTAAGGAACGCCTCACATTAGTAGGTTAGTGAAGAGTGTACCTCGCCTCCTCTTTACGTCCACGATCTCCACACCTTCATCCATCAAGTTTGCATCTTCCCAAGATCCTGGGATGTTATAGTCACCAGAGTGGAGTATGGTGAAGTTTGGGAGCACCCACGCGATGCCCTTATAGAATGGAGTAATCTAGAGTCCTAGCCGTACCTCCTTGAAGGAAAACCTTCAGCAGGGCTTGTGGGGGTGGGGCCAATGTGCAGCTTTTCACATGATTTTTTTCCCGGACACCATAGTCAATGTGTTTCTTTGATGAACGAAAGAGGCTTCGCAAAACAGTGTTTGAGAAGCTGGAACTGGAACTGCTAACACAGTCTGCCTTGTTCTTCTGGGAACTGGAAACACGTCTCCATTGTAAGGATCTGTCTTTTCTCCTCCAGCCACAGCTCTCAAGCTACAATAACAGGCTCGTGGTATTTTTTTTTTTAGATACCAAAGTTATGAATATCATTTTATGAGTATTTTCCTTTGAACTCACTTCTTGAAGAAGAAAAATTGCTGGGTTGACACTTGTAGGCAAAACATACCAATTGTTCTCTTAGAGGCTATAAAATGTTTCAAAACGCACAATGCAAAATTCCCAATGCAGGATAACATATATGGTGCACTACCTCTGCAGCTGTAATTCTCAAAAAGCAATGGATTACACAAAACGCATTTTAGAGATTACTGTCAAAATTCATGCCCCAGAGTGTCTCCCCTTACGACATCATGACGGCTTCCCTCGGATTCGCACAGACCTTACTGATACAGAACGGTGCTCTGCTGCAAGGCAGGAAGCCTTCACTGCGTTAGGCTGCAAGTGTTTTCCCTTTCTCCCGTACCCCGCCTCCACACATCCTCCAAACCCCTCTAAAACTCATCCTATAGATGCCGACTGGACAGATTATAGTGATCTCCTATTAATTCCACTCTCCCTCAAAAGGAGCTTATCATTTCGGGGCTTATAATTCTGTCCACAGCACTGTCAACTAGAGTTCAGACTCCTGACTGAAACTATTTTTCTGCTGCCTAACATCGCTTAAACAATGTGTCATCAATACAGTAGCTTATTTTCTAGGGTTAAAAGGAATGTATCTGCCACAAACTCCTCTTACTGTTTTGTGTGTGTGTGTGTGTGTGTATATGTGTATATATATATATATATGTGTGTGTGTGTGTACATTTTTCTGTATATATATATATACATACACATGTGTGTATTGTGTGCATACATATATATATATACAGAAAAATGTGTGTGTATACACACACACACACACACACACACATATATATATATATATGGAAAACTCAGCTCCCTTTAATACCACTTTGTGGCTTAGATTCTTTAGCCCTGGAACCACTTGTGTTGATTTCTGTTGTGCGCAAGCTGATGCAAAAATAGCCTTCAGTATGGCAGAGAAATAAATCTGCATAGAAGTGACGTGCTTTTGATCCCTAACAATGTGAAGTGAATCTTAGCAACGAAGGTTCAAGAATGTGACCCAGACTAAGGGAATGACCTGGGAAATGTTCAATATGCAACTGTCACTTTGTTTAACATTAACAACAGCATGGAAAGTTCTGGACCACATAGTACGTGTGAGCTTTAAGGCCAGACTCTAAAATTATGGGTTCGGATTCCATTTTTGTCATCTGTTAGCTGCATGATTTTAAAGGATGCGCTTAACTATTCTGTACACCATAGAGTAACAGTAGTAACCACCTGCCTCGTGAGGTCTGAGGACAGCCCTAGCAAAAAATATATAAGACTACAAGTCAACAGTATTAACTGACACTCAGTCACTATTTGTTCTTGATGGAGAGGTAGCTCAGCAGATGGAGTACTAGCCTAGCATACACAAAGCCTTGATGTTCCTTCCCCCGGAAACTTGGAAACTGCATTCAATAATAGCATATGTCTATCATCTCTGATGAAAAGAGGATAATCAGAAGTTCAAGGTCATTTCACCTATGCAATGAGTTCAAGGCCAAAATGGCATAAATGAGACTGTCTCAGAAAGAAAGAAAGAAAGAAAGAAAGAAAGAAGGAAGGAAGGAAGGAAGGAAGGAAGGAAGGAAGGAAGGAAGGAAGAAAGGAAGAAGGAAGCTAAGTGGGGCTAGTGAGACAACTCAGTGGTTAAGGACACTTGTTCTTGCAGAGAACCGAGGTTTGGTTCCCAGCATCCACATGGTAGCTCATAACCCTCTGTCACAGTTCCTGAGGGTGTGACATCTTCTTTTAGTCTCCAGGGCATCAGGCACGTATGTGGTGCACATGTACATGCAGGTAAAACAGTCCTATGGATAAAAATAACTAAATCTTTAAAGTTTTAAAGTTAGATCACAAAGACATTCTTATAGCCTGAGAACCAGCATTGCGAAATATAAAGAAATCCTCGAAAATTCTGTGTAAAATAAAACATTACAATGTTTTATATATTATAGTGACTATACCACTGTACATAATTATGCAACCACGTCATTAAAATTATAGATTTTCCTGTTCCTACCTAGAACTTAGGTTATAGCGAATGAATTACTGTCCAGGACTTCTGCTGCTCTTAAGGCTAAAGTCAACAATGTTTCACAGCCAGCCCAATTCATGCCGCTCTCCACCCACTCTCAGAAAATCACTGAATATTTCCACCATGTCTGCCCTGATCACGGAACATATAGAGAGCAGTGGCCCCAACTAACTTCAATTATATGGAATAAGCAAATTCCCCAAGTGCTCATTTGATCAAGATTGTTATTTATAGATAAATTCTTTCTTATCTCTAAAGATAATCCAGGATTCCTAAGGGTCTCCGGGGGGGGGGGGGGGAGCTATACTCTCCCAAATCCGAATACCAGAAAAATCTAACTGCAGGAAAATGAGGTTTATGTGCTACTGTTATGCTACCTAAACATTAACTCTTGAGGAAACACTTGGTGGTTCTTTTTGTCTTTGTCTAACCCAAGATCCAAACAGGAAATACACGTCTTAGAATTACATTAATGGGAGGAAGCCCCCCCAAATTAGAGATGTGGTTTGATTATTTAAGAAATATGTGCAATAAAAACTGAGACCAATTAAAGAGCCCATAGTGATTCTGTTAATGCAATTGGATTATACCTTTGTATCCTTTTCCAGTTGTTTTATTGCCCACTATATATCATTTTTACAAAAAAAATCAGCTGTAAAATTCTAGAAAACTGGAATATTCATTAAAAAGCACACTTTCTCATTTATAGACATGGAAAACAAACCCACTATATAACATTTAATTCAGACTTTAATTTCCAAGAAATATACTTCACAAAGCTTTTTTGAAGAAATGTAAGAGCTGTCAAAATACATGTCTGCATTGTATTACATAACACATTATATAAGACACTATAACATAACATATAAAACTACAGTTATATATTGTACACCATCATCATATTTAAGACGTGTTTAGAAGTACGATATTGATAAGTAACCTAGAGTCATTTTAAAGTTTTCATTTAAAGAGTTTTAAAAGTTACTTATTTTTGATTTCTTTACATGTTCCTTTCTTGTCTCTAGATGAAAATTAATGAGCAATAAAAGGCATCGTAGAATTCTATGGTTCACTGATCACATACTCATTCACCTACAGAATGGATCTGTAGGATGGAAGTTTTAGTACAACATTTACCTGGAATCAGATTATTTAAATAACACCTTGACTTCTGAATTTGAAACAAAAGCAACTACCACAAACTAAATTCAAACACTACAAGTGAAGATATTCCAACACGAAGACCTGAATAATTTTGTTTAGATTGTCAATGGTTGACTCATTCAGATTTTCTTCATTGTCATCCATGGTGTGCCAGACTTCCGGGAAGGGAGAAGCTATCAAATGAAGAACCGGAACACCTGGTAAGAGAGAAACAACTTGTAAGTTAGTACCGATTTCTAGGGGGTCGTCTAGAAAGTGATATTTGTGAGCAAAGCAAGCACCATATCTTATAAGATATCTTATAAGACACTTGATAATTCATTGTCTCACATGGACATCTTTATGTCTTACTTCAAGATAGCTTTATGTCTTGAAGTACGAGTACTTTGAGGCTTCCCAAACAAATGTCAATCGATCCTGTAAGGATGCTAAGGCACCTACTGTCTGCAAGTTCTTGCTCTAGGAGTGAAAAAGCAAGACCTGGCCTATGTGGAGTTTACATCCTAGTGGAGAAATGAGCAGGCACATACAAGATACAATCAAAGACAGTGTTAAAGCGTTTCAAAAGTAACTAAATGAGGGCTGGGGATAAGGATGGAGGGTGGGCAGGGGGACTGAATGAGGAGCTGTTTAAAGCCAGGGAAGGTCCTCTCCCAGAAGCCAACATTTAAATCAAGGTACAAACCCAAGAGAAAGCAAGCCAGGCAAAGATCTAGGAATGAACACCATGGGCAACCATCTTCCCAAGTGCAAAGGTCATAAGGCTTGTCCTGGTTAGGGAACCACAGAATCACAGGAAGAAGCGAGAGGAGAAGTGGGAGATGGTTTTGAAACAGAATCAGAAAATGGAAGTCCTTTTAGGTCATGGTAAACTTTCCATCTTACTCAGTAAGGCAGCAAACCACTAGAGCTTTAAAACGGTATTAGCATAATTTGATTTACATTTTAAAAAGATGATTCTATTTTATGTGCAAAAAAAAAAATTGAGAGGCAATAGTAAAATTCAGAGACCAGTGGGGAGATGACTTAAGAGTCACTGAGTTCATTTAGATTTTCACATCGCGACACAGGATATCTTGCTTATCAACCAGGCTACATCAAAGTTACACAAAGGACAAGAATGCAACTTAACTTTAAAAAAAGCCAAGGAAGGATGTCAGTGGTTCTAGGATTTCCTAAATCCATTATGAGTAGGGAGAAATAAAGACCTCATCAAGAATTTAGAACATCTTTCACGAGAAAAAGGAAGCCATGAATGATGACATAATTAATGAATTAATTAATCGATTTATTATATTTATTATGCTTAATGACTCATCACTTCTAGATTGTCTCAAATCAGGGAAAATGGGAATTATTGTGTAATTTTGGAGCTGTATATAAGGTTCAGCTTAGATATTGTCTTGAAGACTCGAGCACACAGGTAAGATGTAGTGGTTGACCTCAGAGAAAGGGCAGAATTAAGGACAGCTCCCAGCACTCTGACTTGGGCAGCTGGATAAATGTAGATTGTTTACCGAAAAGGGCAAGACTAGGAAAGGAACATTCCAAGCCACTTATTTTTCCATGCCAATGAACAATAATGGGCTCTTTGATTTCATCTGATATCCAAAGAGAGAAGGCTGGTAAAGGGGAGGGGCTCTCTTTTCGTTTTGTTTTGTTTTGTCTGTATTTGCCATCTTTAATATTTTTCATACAATGTAATTTGATCATATTCTTTCCCCTTCCCTAGCATCCCCACCTCCCTGCCCTCCCAATTTCATGTTATTTCCCTCTCTCTAAAAAAAGAATCGCAACAAACCAAAAAAAAAAAAAAAAAAAGGCAAAAATAACCAAAACAAAACAAGCAAACTAAAGCACTCACACACAAAAACATGGAGTCCATTTTTGTGTTGACCAATAGGTCCTGCCCTGGGGTGCAGTTAATATATTCACTGTCACTGTTGGTTAAAAAAAAATGATTTTTTTCCCTCACCCAGCGGGAATAAATTACAAACAGCTTTTTGGTTATGGGTGGGACTGTGTATCTAATTATCTGGTAAGGGGACATTAGGTTATTACAAGCTGTATCTGAATAGTATCCGGCATCAATATAGGCCAGGTAAAGATGTGTCTAGATGTCTCCGCATTATTTAACTTGGTTCAATTATCTAATGTTTATCTCGTAGATATATAACCAAAAGACACATGTTGGGCAAAAATCTCCTATAGCATAATATACATATCTCCTTTTAAAGATAAGCTCTCATTCAAATTAATTTAATGACTATTTTACACCTATATCATCTAAGGCTCAGTGAATATCAAAGATGAGGGGTGAGAAAGATGGAAGAAAGAGAGAGAGGATGGAGAGAACGCTGGGAAATGCAAGCATGGCATAGCCACTGGCACTCCTGAAATCACATCTGTGACCTCACAAGATCTTCATAAGATCGGGCCCACAACATCATGTCATGGAGGATGGAAGATCTCATGAGGTCTCACCCCTCTCTGAGGACTTCACATACTTATAATGGTTGCTGGGGGAGGGAAAGACATCTATATCACTGGTGTAGGCACTGGTAAGATGTCTATGAATAACCTCTCGTCTGCTCTCTTGTAAGCAACCTAATGAAACCCACTGGGTCATTAAAAAATACATAAAAGGGGGAAGGAAGATTAATTGGGAAAAGCGAGGGGAGTAACAAGAGAGGGAGGGGACAAGAGAGGGCAAAGGGAAATGAATATGATCAAACTCTATTAAGTACATATGTGAAAATGTCATAATGAGACATGCTATGTACAATTAACATATAATAATAAATAATAAAAGATAAAAAGGAATGTGTAAATGACAGTGTTTAAAAATTTCAAAATGCACATAAAATATAACAAATACAGTAGGCACAGAAGAGAAAATGAACATGGACAATAATACACACATAATTACCTTTTCTTAAAAATGGAATATGGTCATCTTGAATAATATTTCCATAACCAAAATTCTGGAAATACTTTCTCTCCAAAGAATGATCCTTGAGCAAACCCAATTCATAGAGTTCTTGTTCTGCAGGCAACAATCAGACAGTAGGTGAATATCTAGTTTTATCTGATCAAGACTTAAAATGCATCCTTACTTAGGGAGCTTGAAATCTTATCACACAAGGAATTCTTCTGTAGACACATATCCGTGAACACAGCCACATCTGTGACAATAAGTGTCTAGACTTCACCTAGGTATATTTTAGAGGAGATTAGAAACGAAGAGTCACACACGACTATGGCTTTGCTGGTGAGAACCTCTTTAAGGGTAGAATCTCAACAGAACGAGGGAGAGATTGAGAAGGAGAACATGAGAGTCAAAGGTGTCGGGAAAACTCAGGTGCAGATGTCAATTGATCCAGAAGGTGCATGGGGAATGCTTACAGAGGGATGCTGGGCTTAAGTGGGCTACCAGAGCAGAGGATGAAGAAAATCGACTGGCCACTCTGGGGAAAGTCATCTACTGTGACCTCTGTCAGTGAGTTCTAGTGTGGTTCCTGATCAGTGGCCTCAGCACCACCTGGGAATGACTGAGAGATGCAAATTAGCAGGTACAATGTCAGGTTTAACGAATCGAAAATTCTGGGGCACAGCCCTGTAATCTAGGCCTCAGCAAGCACTCGGGGGACTCTGAGCCACTCTAACGTTTGAGAACCACTGACCTACACACAACCCAGCGCTCTCGTCATCTTGTAACATACAGCTCGTGTTGTACATCACCCGTAATGCCGTCTGTTACAAGACGGTAAGAGACCATGAGATTAGGAAACAAGGATGAAGGAACTCCTAGGGCAGCTGCTCATTTCTGTGATGTTAAATCACAAGGGTAAAACTGTACCCACCAGGAAGCATACATGTGTAGTGCGATTTTTAAGAAGATTGAGAAAGCCCCAACTACCAACCAAAATAATATTCCTGTTTGTCAATATTTATATCTCCTTGTCCACGGAGTACATTTTTTCTTATACAATTAAAGACATAGTTAGAGAGAATCCGTGAAGGAGAACAGCACAGTTGATTTTTATCTCAATAAAGTAAATGTATTGTTATGTGCATTTGGGGAGAAGAAATAAGGGAACACATGGAGTCCTGGAAAATAAGGCAAAGGAAACAGGAGACTAAAAAGAGATGGGAAATTAAGTTAAATTCAAGAGTTTCTTCTGGCATAAGTTCTAAGATTCTACAAATGTAATGTTTTGATGTTCACATTTCGAAATAGAATTCCATGCAGGAAAATAAATTGGGCCTGTTGACAAATTAGGAATAATGAACTAATTGGTAGGGTAAGTCAAAAGTCAGCCAAGTGTTTTAAGCATTTAAAGAGTACACTTAAATCATGAATTTTGAATTTTAAAGAGTAGTGCTTGTCAGTAGGAAGACACAATATTTTGCTCCTTCATAACTGGTGCTTACCAATTGCTTGGAGTCTACTAAACCATCTGGTAGTCTTGAGGAAAAAATTGGGAAATGTTGGATTTGCAGCTCCAATTAAATCTAGTAAGACCAACAGATCCTAAGGGAGAAAAATATTAATTAATCACAGTCACCACCGAAGCATGTTTTAGGTCCATTAATAGAGAAAAAGAGTCCAAACTAAATACGTTTAAATACTTGAGAATCACACAGAGAGTTATATGAATGAACAACAGGTTTAATAATATTTTCTAACCACTGTAGAGAACTTTTTAGGTCTTTCTTATGTAACATGGATATATGGCGATGTATCATACACCAGATGAGCATAACCAAGGATAGATTAGGAAGGCAAATTTGATGTATATTTCATGAACTGAAAAAGAATACATTTGCTTCGCTTTTGAACGGGAGTTCAGGCATGTCTGATCATCTATGTCATTATAATTAGGCGTTTAACTTTAATCTGTAATGATAGGGGTGCATGTGGACGGAAGCTATGACTCACGCAGCACACAAGAGAAATTCCTCTAAAGGAAACTGTATACATCATGCTGCTGGATCGCCTTTTCCTTGTGTGGCAATCAAGACGCTCAGTTTAGCTAGTCTCTAAAGTCTCCCGGTTATAACCTTCCATATTAAGCCACTGTTCCTTAGCTTATTTGAATCGTAAAACATCAGCAAGCTTGAGGACTCCCTGAAGGCCACATCCTAGATTAAGTCTTCCTGATTTAGGTAAGTGAAATAATGTTCGATTAACTACCTAGAGTGAAATCTGCCACATGCTGAGTAAATACTTTCAGACTTCGCGATTCCAAAGACATCATATACACAAGTGATACATACATATACACATATATAATTGATATATATGTTCATTCTTTTTGGGTAAATGCTTGTTTGAAATAGGACACATTTCATGAGACTAGATAAGTTTCTGTCTGGGAAATAAATGGTCCTTTCCATCACTGTGGATTATATATCTTGATTGGTAAATAACTACTAATGATCTAGGTCTCTCTCCTTTTTCTGCACCCTGCTGAGTCACTCAGGAACAAGTGAATGAGTGAGGTACTGACTACCTTTCTTTGACCCATGGCAAGCTGCCAGTGTACCTGAGAAAGTCATGTTCATATGAGGCGTGTTAGCAAAACTCTTAGATGACAATGATTGTTCATTTGAATCCTAGGGTGAAGGCCAGCAACATGAGAAACAATGGGGATGTGTCCAGCAGAGTGGAGGGGTCAGGGAGAATGTGGAGAACACTGGGAGGAAGGAAGTCCCAAGCATAGCACAAAGTTCCAAGCTGGGGTTGGTGGGTACTTACGACAAAATGAAGATCAGGGATGGGAAGAGAGTCGCAGAAGAGGATTTACTGGCAGGGCACAGAATGAGGATGAATTGAGGTTGGAGCTGGGCCCACTACTTAGTAATAGCAGCAGAATTTTAAGGCATCCTTAGAATGTCTCTACCCTCCCATCAAAAATGCCAAATCAACCTACCGCATCAAGGTGACCATTCACGCTGCAGTCACTGGACTGCCTTAAGCGCATGGGAAGTTCCTCACTCTGTCCTTTTTGCTCCATTCCCTGTGATGTTCATTCTCCCTCTGCCTGAAAAAGGCTTTCTCTCTCCACACCGCACAGTATTTGGGGTGGGGGTGTGCTCACATACTGAATCTAATGGCTCTTTAATGTGACTTTCACATCATTTTAATTAAGCTCAGCCAAACGCAGCTTCTAACACAGAATCATTCTTTTTAGCTCTGGGATTCCTCAAAAATCCAGGGCTTGCCAAGGAATGTTCTACAATAAACAGTGCTCTGAAGATTTCGTGGCACTTCTAGGTCTTTACTTGGTCTTAGGAGCCTTTTCTCTGGAGACAGGGACGGAGTTATAGAGCCAAGGTAACTCAGACTAACCATGCCATGCAGTTGGTTGGTGCCTCTCGATCCAGGGGGGTGTGGGGTTGCTGCCATCTTCTGAGCTAAGTGCCGAGACCCATACAGAGAATCTCGAGGAGACCAGTGAAGAAAAGCCTCTTCTCCATCAAAGAAAATTAGCTGGAGCGAGAGATCTGGCTTGGAACCAGAGACATCCTGGTAAAAAATACAATTTGGAAAATAAAACAAAACCAACGGAAACTCTAAAGCCGACCAATCACAGACTCTCAAACTATATTTAAAAAGCACTTCGTGAGGACATATTGACCTGGGGTTGTCTTCAGAGGTATCTATGAACACTATATCTGCAGGATGGGTTCATGGTGGTCATGATGGGCAAAAAGGAGCAAAAAATGCTATACAGTCAATTAAAAACTCACATTCTTTCCTAGTAACTGAGCAAAAAGATGTTCCATGAAACGAAGATGTCCAAGCAAGTGAAAATGTGCCAAAAGTTACTTCACACCGCTTCCGTTCCAAACACCATCAGACCATGCAAATTCCACTCTTTCTAAAACTAAATGTCTCACATTTGGTCTTACTCCCTAGCGAACAGTTAGACTGTGGGGCTGCTGTAATGCACATGGCAGCATGCCACAGAGCTCCCCTTCAGGTGCATGTGTGGCCCCAGCTGCAGCCTCTCCTGGGCTGCAGCTCTGGGAGTGTCCTACATCCTGTGACCAGGCACTGAGGCCTCTCTACAGGGCCACCACCTCCACAGCTCCCCAGAGGTTGGCTGAGGCTGTTGTAAAACCTGCACCACAGCTCCCTGGCTCACTCCTCCTAATCCCGGTTCATCCCTCTCCCGGCGGCCAATGTTGATCCAAGGCCACTCCCTACTAGCTGACCTGAATGCTCATCAGATGAGGTTCCACCTCGTAATGTGCTTCCTGGGTACCCAACCTAGAACAACTGGGTACCTTCTTCTCACCTTACCAAAGTCTGAAATGTGTTACTGGATTTTAGTTCAAGAGTCTGGAATGTTGTAGGGACACAAACATAATAATTATAGTATTTTTCTTCAGAGCCTATACATTTGGTGAGCTAGGAGAGGGAAATACATAAGCATGGTATGTAATATGCCAAGAGGCTCGAGCATAAAACATTCCTCCGCTGAAGATGGGGAGAAAGGAGAGATGAAGTCCTTGGGGCATGAAGCAAGGCTTTGTGGGACAGTATTTGAGCAAACTAAAAAGATTTACATTTTTTTTTATTGTCTGACCATGATTCCCCTGTGCAGATCAGTCCTTTGGGTATTCAAATTCCCAAGTCCTTCAATCTCACCAGAATCTCCAAATCCACTTAATCTCACCTCTTCGCAGCTACACTCCTAGAAGGACCCTATTTATTCCATGTTTGGTCAAATTCCTGGTAATCATTCCAGCCCTTCCCTTATATACACTTCAATATTTCTCTCTCCGTAGCCACATTCTCATGGAACAATAATAACACGGAACACCATTCTCTACCTGTTCTGTGATTATTCTCAAGAGACCGAACCTGGTCTGGACAAAAGAAACAACCATGCCATTTGCTAACTTAGAATCTGTGAGCAGCAGCCAGGCAATGGCAGCACACTCCTTTAATCCCAGCTCTTGGGAGACAGAGGCAGGTGGAGCTCTGTGAGTTCGAAGCCAGTCTGGTCTACAGTGTGAGTTCCAAGACAGCGAGGGCTGTTATACAGTAAAACCTTGTCTCAGGAAAAAAAAAATCCATGATCAGAAATTTCAGTGCAGCCTCTTGTGTTAACTGTAAGTTGTGTGTATTTTCTGGGTCCACCCACTCTCAACCCCAGTGTTTCACACTCTCCCTAGCTTACAGTCCTTACAATACCCATCCTCACTTCCCAGTGCTGGCCTCGATTTCTTCTTGCCAGTCCCATTAGACTCCAATCTCTCCACATAAGCACTAAATTCCTAGTTCTAGAGGGCACTGCTTTAGCAAACACGATTTCCCCTACATCAAGTTTCCTGTCTTTGCTGGATATTGCTATGGGCGTACCACCTCCACTGTTGACCTGGTCCCCTATTCATAGAAAACCTTGCTAGAAGAGATTCCGTGTTTACACTGTGTCAGAATTCTATTTTTGAGTTCCACTTTTAAAAAAAAAAATCTGGTAATGTTGGGGATTGAACCGAGGCCCCCACGCATACAAGGCAAGTGCTCTACCAATGGAACCACATTCTCCAAGCTCTCCATGCGTTTTGTCCTTACGCCTGTCCCTTCAGGCTTCCTATCCTCCAGCTACTGAAACTGATCTTGTCAAGAACACCTACGACCTGTACATTGCTAAATCCAAAGGTCAACTCTCAGTCTTCGCCATTCTTGACCACATCCAGCATAACTGCTGCTCCATCCTGGGTACAATTCTTCCATTTGCCTCCTAGGACACCACTTCCTCTTCCCTCGATCAGAAGATGGAATTTAGTGCCTAAGCAGAGAGACTGGCATCTAAAGAGACTGGCAAGAGGAAATCAAGGCCACTACTTGGGGGTGAGCCTGGGCGAGGTAAGGAACTACAGGTTAGGGAATGGAGGAGTGTGAAATACCAGGGCTGAGGGTGAATGGACCCAGACAACACAGACTTTATTTTGTACAGACACACACTTCTCAGAACCTTTCTCTCTCTCCTTGGTACAGCCTAAGCTGGCTGCTCACTTGCCCAGCCATTCACTTCCTCTCTCACCTTTCACACCACCCTGGGGCCCACCTCTTCTTCTCCAGTACCTAGAACCCCAGGACTTCATCTTCTCTGGCTTCCCGGATTTTTTTTCTCCCTTATTTTTGCTGGATCAAATTTAGGTAACACTTTTAAAATGAAACAGTGCATAAGAGCAAAAACTACTGATATTTTAAACACGTAAAAAAAAAGTCTTTGCACTGTGATTTCATGTGGCAAATGATTTTTTTAAAAGAAAATTTAAGGCATAACGCCATTGTTTCCTAGCTTCCAAGATTCCTACTGAGAAGTCCAGCATCATTTTCATTCTTGCTACTTTTTATATGACCTGGGATGATCCCACAAAAGAACTCAATATTATTTTACTTTGGTTCTTTTTCTTCTTTCTAGAAAAGCTATTTCATTTACTTCAGAATTCTATGTTCTTAGTGACTTTTTGAATAATATTTTTAATTTCAAATTTCCAAGAGCTCTTTGCTATGATGTGATTATTCTGTTATTAAATATTCTTGTTTTGTTTCATGAATATAAACTCTTTTGTCTCTAAGGATTTTTAAGTAGTGTCAAGCCATCTTCTGCCCCTTACACTATTCTGTTTCCTCCGACTTCATGTTTCAATTTGCATAATTAGCTTTTCTTGCTGTCTTCCACAATGGAAACTGTTTGCCAATATCTGCCGTTCATTTGTATTGGAGAACACGGTACTAAAATGTTCACGGGAGACACAAATTGGTTGGTTCTACCGCGGTCACTTCAGAGCAATCTTGTGTCTAGTCGATGCTCTCATTGAAGATCACCAAATGTCCCACCCCCAGCATCCCTTTCTGTGGCCTCTGCCTTCTCTGGAGAAGGAGCCTCTAGTCCTCTGTCTGCTGCTGCCTTTCTGATGCTAGAAATGGAGGGCAGCCTGAAGACCCCACTGCTCAGCACGCTGTTCACCCGATCTCCCTGACTTCCCTGGGGATGGCATGCACATACCCACCTTACATCCCTACCGTCTCACTGTCCAAGACAAGTCAATAAAGGCGTCAACAGTCAAGGGACAAGGATGTGTCACTGACAACAATGGGAGGCCACAGCAAAGGCACAAGGTACAAGATGTCAATATGTGATTGCTGTCCTGTTACAGGAGGTCGGTGGGAAGGGCTGCAGAGAGCTGGACGATAATATCATCTACCATCAGGACAGCTTCCCACCACCACTTGCCCAGTCCATGATAGCAAAAGAATGTACATCCCACAAATTCAGTCAAAATCGGCTACAGTTTGCATTTAAAATTAGCCCATTCGAACGATTGCTCCCATCACCCCTCACCTCTAATAGAGAAGGTAGTTTGGAGAAGGCATACAGTGTCTGAAATAATTTCATGAGGGTCCCCTTTCAACAATTCAGTCCTTTCTGCTTCTTTTCTTTCTGCTATTACTGGCACTACTATTATAATTATTATTACCTTTGTCAGGCAGGGTCTCTCTACGTAGCCCTAGTTCACCTGGAACTTGCTGTGTAGTCCAGGATGGCCTCCAAGTGATGCCAGCCCCCTTCCCTCAGCCTCACAAGAGCTGGGATTACAGGAATACACCACAACGCCCACCTTGGCCCTTCCTATTTCTCATACTAACAGCAGGTGTGTGCTGTGTGGGACGACGGCAAAGTGGGTCAGCTAAGCAGAACTGTGTGCCAAGCAGAACTATGCCTTTAAGTCGCATCTTGTTCACTCCATGTCTTTCTGTTAGAATCGTAAGCATGAAAACTTAAAATGGCATGTCTGCTTATGGGTTCCCTCATCCATTGCTGGGGCGGTTACAGTTCAAAGCGGGACACAGCCGTACAAAGACATCATAGAAGGCTCAGAAAACAAAATAAAATGTGAAACAGGTATTGAAAGGGTATAAACAATCCTTGCTTTCTTCAAGTTCTGAATATCCAGCAAAAACAGAACCAAATATCTCTGTTACTTCCATTACAAGATAAACCTTTTATTTCTATACTCTCATTGTATCAAAGGCTGGACCATCATAATGCCCAGGGTAGTATTTGCTGCCTGTGAACAAAGTTTTTGTATTCACTTCGTCATGTTTACTGTTATGAGCAGTATCAGAATAAAACGTCTCGTTTAGCACTTTCCCCCAATACACCCTTAAGAACACAGAGAAATAAATCTGAAATAAAATCTGAGAGTCCCAGAAGTGTTCTGAGCTTCAGGCATAACAAAAGCTCTGCTATGCTATGAAAAGCTAAGCCCTGATCCGCAGGTACAGCGAAGACACGTTTCTGCCTTGTGCTTTGCTTCTCAGTGTGTCTGAATTACTACACGCTGGAGATCTCCCACCGCCCTCCCCCAACTCCAGAGCCACCCTCTCCCGGCAGAAGGTTGTGATGTTTTACGGCTGTGGAAACAAAGAAGAATAAGCATAGTCCTCTAGGAAACATAACCCGCTATTTAAGCCTGCTCCATCCTTCCTTTTACTTCATTATTTGCAAAGAAACAGTTGTGCTCAATTGGATTTCAGCTGTCAGTTAACGGACACGCTGTCATCTGTCTGTGAATTACCGCCCATGGTAATGTGGGCAGTATTACCATGCATGCGATCTTCCAAATACCACTCCTTCGATCTCTTATTTTTTTAATAACAAATTATTTTAAAATGTACCCCAAAGCTTTAATTTCCAAGTGACTTTTCCTCCAAAGATTCTAGAATTCACAGAGCCGCTGCTGATTTCTTTTTCATCCCAGGAGTCAACAGAAAGAAAGCAGTTACCTTCAGGGAATGGAGTTTCTTGTCTAAGGCACGAGCAAGTTCCAACATCATTGCGCACGGCACAGCAGAATCAGTGGCCCCCACAAACACTCTGTTGTTCCATCGAGGGAAATACTTGGAGTCATAGTGGCAGGCAAGGACCAAGTGTCGTTTAGCTTCCGGGTTAAGAGTGCTGATGATATTTGAGAAGGACCGTTGCCCATAGGGTGTCTCACTCAAGAAGGTGTCGACTTCCACGACCCACTCAGCCTGAAGTCTCTGAATCCGCCTTATGATGTGCTGATGGAAACAGTGGTTTTAATTTGTTAGCTGTGTCTCTAAAACGGTATGTGATGCCTCCTTGGTTATTGTCCGAAACAGAGTCTTACTCTATAGTCCTATAGGCTGGAATGAAACTAAGTACCCTAGGCTAGCATGGAGTTCATGCTTCTTCCTCATCATTCCAAACTGGGAGTAGGGGAATACATGCTCTGCATGCTTACTGGCAGAAATAACATTACTACTGGTTGTCATTTTAGTTCATAGCAATTGAAAGGAAGAGGCCAAGCGCCCTCACTCCTAGCTTTTCGTCTACTTATTCATCCCACTCAGTTGTCAATATTTCCCAACACCAGCAATCTGCTGTTGATTGGTTTACATCCCTTTCCTAGATTACACAGACTTCACCAGCATACAAGCGCACATATTTAAAAGAGGGAAGGGATGTTCTTTTGTAGGAAAAGCGGCCTACTTTACATAACGTTCTACACTTGCTTTGTCCCCTTAGCCATCTATCATGGTCGAGGGACAAATCCAGCTCAGCACTCCTGGAGGCTACTTTTAACATGTGTAAGAATCTGGGGAAGTCTGAGAAGTTAAGCATATCAAATCTATAAGCCTCCGCCCTAAGCTCTCAGAGCATTACAAATGGCAACTCTGTGTGCACGTGTGTGCGCATGTGCCACACACACAGAATTTGTCCTACAAATATTCGTGTGACGTGAACACTAGTGGAAGATACAAGCACCCCCCAGCTGAGGGTTGTACAGAAAGTTTCCACAGCAACAGATGGATGGGGATACGGTCAGGCTCTGCCTAACGTAAGAATCAATAAGTAACTCTGACCCAAGTCTTTCTTCTGCATCCAAGCTAGGTGCAGACCTGGTTCTCTCTGCACTGCCTCCCGGCCACCCTGGGTCTTCTGAGCAGCACGGTGACTGAGCCGGGAAGCAGGAAGTGGAGAAAGGAACAGTATGCCAGGGACTGAAAGTGTCTTCCTTGGAAATTTAAAGTCTTATGGTGTGAGAAATGAGGGAGGAACTCATCGCGATTGCATTTTGCTTTTCCCCACCCTTATTTTTCCTTGGCCTCATTTCTCTCTTTATATTTCTTTATTCCCCCTCTAGTATTGTGCTTGTCTTTGCAAGGTACCTTATTAAAAACATTTCTCAACCTCAGTCACAAATCAGACATTATAATAACTGACAATTTGTCCCACCGCTAACATCTAGGAAGGAGGGACACTGGGTTGATGAACAAATAGCTCACAATCGCTGGAAACAAATGGAGGGATTTTTTTTTCCCTTCCAAAGAAACACAGGATTTTCTATGCCGGCCAAGTCCTGTGTGGTCTACAGCCTGCTGATATAACACGACACACAGGCAGAAAGGGCTTTGGACAAACTCGAGCAGGAAGCTTCCAAGGAGAGAGGAGCTTACACAGAGGGCTGGAGGCTCGGAGACACACCATCGATCTTAAAGGAGCCAAACAAACAGAGGGATCCCTTTGGTGAGTGCAGCTGCTGAGTTAGTCTTTACCTTAAACAGCGTTTTGCGTTCCCCCCTTCCTTTCCACTACTCTACATGCTGTCCTCCCCACGTCATCACAAGAAGCATTTAAAGCCAGCTTTCCCGTCGCATTTACTTTGTTATTCCCCGCAACTCCTGTGCTGTGCTATGCTCGCGGAGGTCTGTGACGCGGCGTAGGAGCCGGCTGTAACGCTAAATGTGGGTTAGTGTAACGAGAACGTGTGAAAGTCACACACCCAGAACATCAGTTGTTGGACTAGAGGGAGAAATCACTGTGCATCTAAGATGAGTTTTTCCAAAGATGAAAAGGAGTTGTCCCTAGACTTTGCACAACTCCAGAACATCTGGTGTCCAGATGACAAACCGTTCCCTAAAATGGCTTCTTGACACCAACAGAAGCCTGAGAAGTGAACTGGGATTTTAAAGTATCTGTCAAAGGTTATCTGTTAGCATTGCTTAGAAGCCTCACCCGGAACCTCATTTCTCATCTCAGTTGGCTGTGACTTCTAACATCCATATGTATAGTAACATCCACACATCCACAAAAAAAAAAAAAAAAAACACCTCAGCAAGATCCCCAGATAGTTGTCCCTGAAGGAACCTTTGTGTATGCAACATATATATTTTTAGTTCTATCAGTAACTAAGATGAAGTTAGGATACTCATGGTGTTTTTGAACTTTCAGATTTATTTAGACTCTATGTCTCCACCAGAAGGCTGAAGGGAGTTCCCCCAACCACTGCTTTTATCTCAATATTCCTAAGACTTAAGCACCATTGTCTCCCTGACTCAAAGGGATCAAAGATCTGCCCTCCAGGAATTGATGAAGAGAGAGGCCTGGTAGACTATTACATTCTGATTCTTCTGAGCCAGCTCTCCAGTGGTGTGAGAAGTCCTTATGAATATGTGTTGCTTTTTACTGATTAATGAGTAAAGAAGCTGCTTTCAGCCAATGGCTTAACAGAACATAGCCAGGCTGGAAGAGATATAGAGAGAGAGTAGGCAGAGTCAGTGAAAAGCCATGTAGCTCCACTGGAGACAGACACAAGCCGCCAGTTGGAATCTTGCCAGTAAGCCATGAGCCTCGTGGTAAAATATAAAATAATGAAAATGGGTTAAATTAAGATGTAAGAGCTAGTCAATAAGAAGCTAGAGTTAATAGGCCAAGCAGTGATTTAATTAATATAGTTTCGGTGTGGTTATTTCGGGGCTGAACAGCCGGGAATAAACAAGCGGCCTCATACAACACTCCAGTGACTGAATGTATATCTTTTAAATCATAGAAATACCTATGTGTGCTGTTTATGCTGTATGTTCCATAAATGACAGAGCTTCAACAATGTTCACTATTTTATGGCCTTCCAGAGTCCATAAACAAGGAACTTGGGCTTCAAGTATGCATATGTGTATCTGATTACAGACAGACTTCTGAATCAGCAGAGTGAGAAAATGCAGAAGGTGAAATCAAGAGAGTATCATAGCCGTGGACTGTTTTCTGATGATGAGCTGAGGACTTTGGCAAACAAGAATTCAGAGTATTTAAAAAAATTCTTGTGGGGCAGAAGTTCATTTACCATTGATCTAATTTTCCCCAAACCTCCAGTGATAGAAAATCAAGCAGATCTGAGGTTCAAATTGCTAGTACACACTTAACTGTAAATAATACATCCTGGGAGAGTAAGGCAAGAGGATTGTCTCAAGTTTAAGTCCATCCTGGGCTACATGGTAAGTTCTAGGCCAGCCTGGATTGAAGACAGATATTGTATATCAAAAAATATTTATGAATAAAAAGAAAGGAAAGGAGGAAGTGAGGAAGGGAAGGATGAAAGTTAGCCATCTTAGTAGCGTCATCATCCTGCCACCGCCGGCATCATCCATGGCTATAATACTCACTTGGTTTTACTTTTACATTTTCTTACTCAGAAGGCCATTTATCCTCAGATACACATATATTCCTTAAGGCTGAAAGAACTAAGTTCGTTAAGGTCTCAGTAGAGGAGCTATTCAAACAGAAGGCAGGAGGCTAAAAAGCCAACAAACACGGCTGCCAAGGTTACACTTGGAGGACAGAAGCTTCATCGTAGATAAAGAAGAGCTATGAGTTGGGTAAATGAAACATGCAGGCACAGCGGTCGTTGTGTTGCCAAGGTTTTTGTCGAAGAAGTTGAGCAAGTAGAATATTCAGTAAGGGGCTTTGAGAGGCCAGTCTCGTTCCTTCCCAAGCTCTCCCCCTGAATGGGATTAGTTGGAAAAAGCAGACATGGAGAGGTAGGATTTCACGTTGCTCAGGCCCATTGACACTGCACAGCGAAGTTCAAGGTCTAGCCCCGTTTACAGCTTGTTCTACCCTTGACGGCAGTGCCATCCGAACCGCAGCAATAAAATCAGTGAACCTAGAAACCAGGTTAGTGGTCACCGTGAGCATTTCCTTCAGTTCACAAAAGAGAATTTACAATATTCAAATAAATTACAGATAATGAGTAGTTTTCCAAAAACTTAGGCTACAGCTAAATATATTGCTATACATCTTTGTGAAACACACAATAGGTTTCTACTGTGGATCAAAGTAAATGTTTGAGAAGTTCAACTCTAGACAGAAGCTGATCACTATGCATAGCCACACACACACACACACACACACACACACACACACACACACACACACATTTCCCACAAGAGGAAAGAAAACTAGTAGCTCAGTGACCCCCTCTTGCCTCAAAACTGCTAAGCAAGCACTATAAAATACTGTTGAAGTTTGGACTCTCGGGTCCACAAAAGTTGGTTAGCAAGCTCGGAATGTGTTATTGAAGTGACCAAGAGTGGAGGAGTTAGTATCCTGTATTGTTGCTGCTATAGCCAAGACAGTGATTTCACACAAAAACTGATTTTCAGTGCATGGGTATCGCTCAATCCAGAACAGACATTTACTCTCCGATGTTCAACTTCCTCGACTACCTCTGCTAGTGAGTAATGAGATGTTGTATCCAGATATTACACAACTCAGAACTTTAGCCATCATCTTATCCCCCACGGTAAAGCAAAGCATTTAAAGCCCTTAGGAGAGTGAGCTATGTTCTTACCTGACGGGCAGAATAGCTTCCGGGTGATCCTGGATAGCGTTCTATCAGCAATGGTCTCAAGTCATTTTGCCACATTTCAGAAGTACTGGTGCCTTCTGCAACTTGACGAAGAGATGAATAATTCAAATGTACTGGCTGATGGTGGTTCTGCAATTAAATAAAATGATTTAGCTCTAATTGCTTATGATAAGACAACACGGTATGTCTGCAATTTGTAGCCCTCAAATCCTAAAATCAAAGGAACAAGGGTTATGTCATATGAAATAAAGGACTCAACTTAAAATTAGTTCCTTGAATCTTCCAGATTTGACAAGTTTTTTTAAAAACAAAATTGACAGTATGTTTTCATTGTGAGAATTTTTCACACACTTAAAACCTGTGCAACTTAAATGGTTTTTATGGATAATTGCATTATAAAACTAAGGTGTAAAAATAACAGTTATGGGCTGGTGAGATGACTCAGTGGATAAGCACTTGCCAACAGGCATGAAGACCTGATTCTGTCTCTGGGACTCACATGGTGGAAGAAGAGAACCGACGCCAGCAAGGTGTCCTCTGATCTACACATACACCATGGTACACACACACACACACACACACATGCACACACATGCACATACATGCACACACATGCACACGTACACATAAGCACACACACGCACATGCACACACACCATGGTTTACATGTACATATACACATGATGGTATACATGTACGTATACACACATCATGGTTTACATGTACACATACACATCATGTTATACACATACACACACACCATGGTATACACATGCACACACATGCACATGCACACACATACACGTGCACACACATGCACACTCGCACATATGCACATGCACGCACACATACACCATGGTTTATATGTACACATATACATCATGTTATACACATACATGCACATACACACCATGGTATACATATACATACACACACATCATGGTTTACATGTACACATACACATCATGTTATACGCATACACACACACACACACCATGGTTTACATATACACATACCATGGTATACATGCACATACACACATTATGGGACACATACATACACACATCATGGTATACATGTGCATACACATAAATAATTGTAATTTAAAAATTTTAGTAACAACTATATGTAGCACAACACTTAGGAGTCAGAAATATGCAGATCACAAGTTCAAGACCAGCCTAGCCTGTACAGAAGAGCCCTATGTTAAAATACCAACATGACAAAAACAAAAAAGAACTATTATGAGACTATTATCTGGAGAAAGTTTAATACTTAAAAAACTATTGACAGTAAAGAAATGCACTTTGCTAGTATAGCTCTTCTATGAAAGGCAGTGCATTATGGGTATTTCAGAACTACCTGTCAGAGAAGTTGGAGGCCATCTATACAAACTCCATGGCATCAGCCAGTTCTCCTAATGTATCACTCCCCAGAAAACACTAGTAAAAAGGTTTGTTCCAGAGCTACACTACCCAATACAGGAAGCCTCTAACCACGTATGACTATTAAGACTTGAAATGTAGCTAGTGAATTAAGAAGTGCTTTAAGTACAATACACATACCAGGTTTGAGGGTTTGGGTTTTTTTTTTCTTGGTGGTGGCATGATGTAGGAAGTCCTTCTGTATATGTGTTGCTTTTATTGATTAATGAATAAAGAAACTGTCTTGACCTGTCATAGGGCAAAAGAGTAGAACTAGGCGGGGAAAACTAAACTGAATGCTGGGAGAAGGAAGGTGGAGGTGGAGAAGCCATGTAGGTCCATCAGAGACAGATGCTGGAACTTTACCCAGTAAGCCACAGACTTGTGGTAAACATAGATTAATGGAGGTGGATTAACTTAAGATATGAGTTAGCGAGAAATACGCTTAAGTTATTGGCCAATCAGTATTGTGAATAATAAGACTTCTCTGTGATTATTTCAGGGTTGAGCAGCCAGGAACAAGCAAGCAGGTTCCTATTACAGCAGTGGTGGTGCTTTGTTTTGTTGTTGTTGTTGGTGGTGGTGGTGGTGGTGGTGGTGGTGGTGGTGGTTTTCTTGTTTTCGTTTGTTTTGCTTTTATTTTGATACAGTGTCTCACTATGTAGCCTTGGCTGATCAGGAACTTATGTAGACCAGGCTGGCCTCCAATCCTTGGAGAGAAGGTATGCACTACCACACCTAGCAAACATACCAGTTTTGAAGACATTTTGATTTTTAAAAAATTATCTCATTCATGTTTTTCTAGTTATGTACTGAAACAACTTTAACAAACTGTAAGTGAAATAACAGTTAAAATTAGTTTCACCTTTGACCTTTTAACATAGTTGCTAGAACACTTTAAATTATATTCCTGAGGATTAAAGAGATTGTTCAGTGGTTAAGGGCACTGGCTGTTCTTCCACAGAACCTGGTTTTAATTCCCAGCACCTATATGGTGACTCATAACCATATAAAACTTCACTCCTAAGGAAATTCAATGCCCTCTTCCTGTGTCTGTAGGCATAAGGCATGCACATGGTACACAGACATACATGTGTCTGCAGGCATATGGCACATACATGATACACAGACATACATGCAGACAAAATGCACATAAACATTGTGCTCACTAATTCTGTGTCCACTTGACACAGGCTGTAGTTACCAGAGAGATGGGAACCTCAAGTGAGAAAATGCCTGAAGGTAATTTTCATAATTAGGGATCAATGGGTGGGCAGCCCATGGTGGATGGTGCAGTCCCTGACCTGGTGGTCCTGAGTTCTATAAGAAAGCAGGCTGAGCAAGCCGTAGAAAGCAAGCCAGTAAGCAGCTCCCTCCAAGGCTCTGCATCAGCTCCTGCCTCCAGGTTCCAGCCCTGTGTGAGTTCCTGTCCTGACCGCCCTCAGTGTTGGACTGTTTGTTACCTGGAAGTGTAAGCTAAAGTAAGCCTTTCCTCCCTAAGTTACTTTGGTCATGGCGTTTCATCAGAGCAGCAGTAACCCTAACTACGACACACATAAAATAAAATAAAGACAAGTTTTAAAAAGAAAATGATGGTGGAGCAGGGGGACTGGGAGGAGAGAAGAGAAGGGGAAAGGCCAGGATTAAAATAAATAAATAAATAAATTTATAAAAAAATAAAGCTATATGCCTGCAATCTATTTCATTTAAAATTTCTCTCTCTCTCTCTCTCTCTCTCTCTCTCTGTGTGTGTGTGTGTGTGTGTGTGTGTGTGTGTGTGTCTGTATCTGTGTGCACATATGCACGTGCACGTGTATAGTGTAATTATGGAGATCAGAAGACGACCTCAGGGGTTGATCCCCACCTTCCACCTTGTTTAAGACAGGGTCTCTTTGCTGTTTTTGTCCACTACATAGACCAGGCTTGCTGGCCAAAAGCTTCGGGACTTTCCTGTCCCAGTCTCTCATCTCCCTACAGGGATATTAGATAACAGGCCCTCACACTACCCATCTAGCTTTTACAGTGGTTCTGGGGATTCCAACTCATGACTTCACGCTTGCACATTGAACACCACTGGGCCTTCTTCCAGGTCCTCAATATCTATTTCTATCAACCTGGACTCAGGGGATTGATGACATTCCTCTCAACCTGAGTTTATAACTGGATAACTGAATAAATAGAAGCTCCTTTAAATCATCAGCTAAATTATCTTAATATCCTATTAAGGTTTATAATACTCTTTATTACACTTATATATTAAAATGAAACTTAAAAAGCTAAATAAACCTGATGTTCAAATATATATCCTGAGTACGACTGTACACACGCTGTATTTTCTTGTGACATCAAAACTGATGAATCCGTCTCTCATTATAAGTTTATCAGGCATGCAGAGGAAAGTGGTACTCCTCCTCAAAGGGAAGTGAATGGTTAATCGAATGATTTCTTCCCTAGAGAGAATGATGAGGGTAACATAAGGACATTGAGTCCTTTGGAATTCCAAACAGAAATTGAGAGTGTAGGATTAGTGTTAGCTGGATATGTCCAAATAATCACACAGGTAAGTCACTCCATATGCACCACCGGGGCAGCTAGTGAGAACCTGTGGAATTAGAGACCTTGGCTGCCTCATTGCTTGTTGTGATCTAGATGCCCTCACTCCCCCTGACCGACAGCAGAACTTCCTTGTGGTCTGTAATTGACAAGGATGTGTGTGTTCTTTCTGGCCGGTGGGTCTCCGCAGAAGCAGTAAAGGTATAAAAGGCTTTAGCTCAGGGCAAAACCAAGGTTGCTGTTCTACCACCTGAAAAGAAGCCTCCGTGTCTCAATCCTGGCACACTCACACACCCACCAGTCTTGGCATCCAGGCCATGCCAGCAGCGCAGCAATTGCTTACACCCCTCTACCCTTGTAGACGGACTGATATTACTCTCTGGTGTTTATCATGCAAAGAGCAAGGCTGCTTGATCAGATATATTCTTTTAACTCAGCACCCACCACTAACTGTAACTCTGGCTCTGTTACTTAACCTTAATGAGGTCCATTCCTTAGTCTGCAAAATGGAGTTAATACTTACATCCAAAGGGAATTAGAACTAGATGAGTGTGTATGTATTATATACATACACACACACACACACACACACATATATATATATATGTGTGTGTGTGTGTGTGTGTTCTAGTAAATAGTCAATGTGCTTGTTTTCTCTGTCATACAGTAAAGAAATATAGGATGTTAGACTGGGATAAGACACTTGTGACTAATCTAGTCCAACCTCCTTGATATCCACCAGTGGACACTGAGGTTTGTAGAAACCAACTGTAGGCAGAGCTATAGGTAAATCCACGGAAAGCATCCTAGTGGGTGGGTTTCCAACCCAGTGCTCATTCTGCTGCCTCATCTCTGCACTTCCACTTTACTCTTGAATGTTGACATTGTCCCTGAATATATTAAGGTTTCTGGTTTTTTAAAATGGGAATAATACATTTTAAAGTATATTTCTGGGGATCAGGGAGATAACTCAGTGGGTAAAGGCACCTGCTGCCACGTCTCAGGAATCTGAGCTCATTCTCCTGAACCACATGGTGGAAGAAGAAAATCATCTCTTGCACGTGGTCCTCTGACCTCCACACATATGTGGTAACACAATCACACACACAGACACACACGTTAAAAAGTATTTTTCTTTCATATATCACTCGCAGGGATAAAAGATTCAACTAGAGACTTTACACACATCGAAATTCATATGATGGCATGAAAGTAGAAACAAAACTGGGGAACAAAGGGAACTAATACATGGGTATAGAAGGAAAGGTTGCAGAGTGTGGGGGGTAGAATATGTTCAAAGCACATTACACTTGAATGCAAATGCCCATAAGTAGTCCTACACACCAGACAAGTATATTTCCTAAACAAATTTGTTATTGAAGCCTGTAAACTCCTTAGTAACTCCAGGATCTAAGCCCTCATGTTAAACAGCTCTTAAAGAAGAAAGCAGAAGCTAAGAGACAAAACAACTGAAATGTGAAGTGGGAACCAAAGAAATGGGGGAGAAGGGAAAACCTCCATGGTTGTTCCTTAACCACCCAAGAAAATCTGTCTACCTCTCTGACTGCCATGCAAGCCCCATGGTGTGCTGTCAGCCCCCATTCGTTGCTTTGACTATCTAGCTCTCGGTACCTAGCATCTAGTACTTAGCATCCAGTACCTAGCATCCAGGTACTTTGAGGTTCTTTATTTAGGATGTTGGCATCCCAGCAATACAATCTGCCCTTCACACTGTTTCCCTTCCTCTTCACCTTCAAAGCTCCTGTCTTCTTCAGGCTTCAGCCTGAAGGCCCCTTCTCGGGTGGTATGCTCAATGTCTTTAGTTCATATAAGTTACAAGTTCTAGGAGGACCAGACCTGTCTCCGCTTAGAATCACAAGGGCATGGTTCACATTGAGCATCCAGAGGTTACTGGGCAATTTCAAGTGATGGAGAGATAAACTAGGCGTTTTTCTAAAACTGTCTTGGCTATAAATGTGTTTCCATAGTACAAAAGTAAAAATCACATCTCTGTCTTCATAAATACTAATCCAGCTGATTGCATAAGCAGATCGAAAAGCCAGAAGACACATGTGGCTGCCTGTTGCAAGGGGACAGGAGATGTCCTACTTCCGGGTGATTACCTGTTTCGACGGGACAAGACTTGTCCTGATTCCAAGTCTACCTGTTGCAAAGAGACAACAGCTCCATGTTTGAGCTTTATTTTAGTTTCTACTTAATGTTTCCAACAACTCAGAGCTCACTGGCCCAGGGCAATCACAGTAACAAATAAGAACTCCATGTCACACTCTCTTTGCGGGACCAGCGAGAAGTCTCAGTGGCTAAAGAGGTCTGCTGCCAAGTCTGATGACCCGAGTCCAGCCCCCAGATTCAATACTGTAGAAGAGAACTAATTCCAGCCATGTCCTTTGTCATCCCCTCCACATCACATAAATAAATGACTAGACATTTTTATTCACACCCCTATTTTTATCAGTGGCTTCTTTTCTATCCATTATCCAACGCTCCACCCTTTTGCACTCATTACAGATGGTTGTGAGCCACCATGTGGGTGCTGGGAATTGAACTCTGGACCTTCGGAAGAGCAGCCATGCTCTTAACTGCTGAGTATCCACCCTAGAGCCAACCAAATCACTGTGGCCAGAGTTCTTCAATTCATGTCCACAGTAAAAAGAGATCAAAATTATGTTTAATTACATGTTTTACAGAAGCTTTAAAAAAAATCTCAAAAGACTTAAGAAAAACAAGAATAAAATAAATATCCCTCCAGCATCTCTATATTGGTTCCTTCTCACACTGGTGTGGCACAATACCAAATGAAAACAATTTAAGAAATGAAGGGTTCCATTTCCTCAGTTTGAAAGCCCTTGATGCAAAGAAAGCGTGGTGCCAGGAACACAGCAGGTCACAATATAGCCACAGTCAGGAAGCAGAGGGAGGTGAACATTGGTAGTTTGCTTGCTTGTTTGTTTGTTTGTTTGTTTGAGACAGGGTTTCTCTGTGTAGCCCTAGCTGTCTGTCCTGGAACTTGCTGTGTTGAACAGATTGGCCTTCAATTCACAGAGATCCCCCTGCCTCTGCCTCCTGAGTGTTGGGTACTTTGCTTGTTTTTATCTTTTCATCCAGTCTAGGACTCTAGTGTGTGGAGTGGTACCACCCACACTTAGGAAACGTCTTCCCACCTCAGTTAGCCCAATCTAGGAAGTCCCTGACAGACAGGCATGGAGATTTGTCTTCCAGGTGCTCCTACATCCTGTCGAATTGAGGATCCGTGTTTAAGCATCGCATTCTTGAACTGCAAAAGATGCTGTGTCGTGTATGAAAGCAGGATGACAACTCTTAGCAGCCGATAGTGAGTTCAGCAGACAGACCCATGGAAGCTCCCAAGCAGAGACTTTCAAGCACTCACTTGCTCTTCAACCTCCCAAGCTAAACCAAAAAAATGGTTGATGTCATAAGTGTGTTTCAATATAGAGACCCTTCTCCCTTCTTTCTGGGAGCAGATGCATCTGCAAAATCACAGAACTAACAAACTTCCTAGCTCTTGAAGAACACTGAAAGCAAAACAACTGCAGTCAGTTATGCAGGCCCCTTGGGTCACCAAAAGCTCCCGCAGGAAAGCCTACGGCTCACACATGCTAAACAGCACACCTTCAACTAACATTCTCAACCTTCAGGGCTCGAATGACCCTTTCACAGGGGTTGCCTAAGACAGCCAGCAAGCACAGATATTTACAATATGATTCATAATAGTAGCAAAAGTACAGTTATGAAGTTAAAATAACAAAAATAATTTCTATGGTTGGGGGTCGCCACGACATGAGGAACTGTATTAGAAGGTCGCAACCTTGGGAAGGTTGAGGACCACTGAACTAAAGGAATCTCAGTCTGAGAACCCACTAGCTACAAAAACTTGTTTCAAAACAAGAATGAGTGAAAAGACAAAAGTGGGAAGAACGGATAGGCTCGGAGGACAGGGGCTGAATCCAACACAATATTGAAGCTGGGTGTGGAGGTGCACACCTGTGACCCCAGCACTGGCATGCCAGGGGCAGGAGAATCAGTACAAGCTTGAAGCCGGCCTGGTCAACACAGTGAGGTCCAACCCTATGACAGAGCTGCATAGTGATACTCTGTCCACAAACAAACAAAACAAAACAAAAAATGCATTAAACCCAACGGCAAATGTAAACCCCAAGCTTATTCATGGTTTATTTCAACTGAAAGGTACTTCAACAATTTCTATTGGTGCCAATATTCTCAGAGGAACAAGGCTCTGTTACAGCCCTGGCCTTGTCTTTTCATCCAGGCAGAAAGGACAATGAAGTCTGCTCTAGGTGACAAGAATCTTTCAGCTAAAACAAACCTGTGAACCAGAGATCCTGAAACATCTCCCATCTAATCACATGGTCCCAGGCCAGAGGGTTTCATTACATAATTTGGAGAGGCGGCCTAGCTTGCTGAGGGAGTGGAAGTTCCAAAACACTGAACATAAGGGGGATCTTTACAGAAAAACAACCAGTTCAAGCTTTTATCTTTTATGAGCATTCCAGACTAAACGTTTGCTACCTGTAAGTTCCACTTGGCCAGCACTTCGGAAACATGTGTGGGAGCCACAGGCAGTAGAAACGCAGGGGAAAGGAGCTGGAAACTGATCAAGATACTGCTTTTTTGTCCAGTGGGAACAGGTTTTCTTCTTAAAATCAGAACAGAAAGGAAACACAGAAACTGAGGGACCAATCCCTGCTGCTCGTTTAGTAATTATGTCCAAGAAAAGTGGCCGAATGTGTAAAATGGATGCTGTGACTCTTACCCACCAGACAGAGATTCCCAGATGAGAGTTATCTTTCTCATCTACTAATACCCAGGTCCTTGTTGGCCTCTCTGTCCCTGCCTTGAAGTCTCCTGCATCCAGACAAGTCACAGGGGTGGAAAAGTGGATGGGTAAGAACTGAGAAGATGGGGAAGGGGAAACCCTAAAGACTTGAAGAATGAGATGTGGTCCAGAAGCACATGAAATGTTGCAGAGAGAGCAGTTAACAGTTTCTGAGAGCCTACTACGTCGCATCTCCGCTTTATTAATAGAGATTTGCGAGCAACCTCGACATTCAAGGTGAAGAATTATCAACTGATGATGGTTTCGCAATCATCAAGTTATGCTTTCAGCAAATTTTATCAGCTTACAGTAAGATTCAGGGCATGCTATCAATCATATTAAACTGTATGTATAATACAATATGAAGCAAAATACTTATGTATGTTTATTTTAAAATGTATTGAGCTTTAAGGTAAGACAGCCACTGTTCTGTTGTGCATGTTCATTCTAGCCTTATAATAACCTGAAACGTGACCATTGTCACTCAATCCTATAAATGTACATCTGTGTGTGTGTGTGTGTGCGTGTGTGTGTGTGTGTGTGCATGTGTGCATGCACACACATAGAGGGGCAATAAAACACCCAAAAGATTAAAAGGAACTGTCTAAAGAATGAAATTGTGAGTGATATTTGTTTCCTTTTTAGAATACTTTTTTTTGTATTTTTGGAGATTTTTAGAATGAGTACGTGTTACAGTCACAACCGGGACACTTCAAGTGAAGCTGCACCCATTAGTCCATTGAACCTAACATTCCTCTTAAAACACAGGAAGCTTTCCAACAGCCAGCAGCTCTCATCTAAAGGATAATTAATTTGATGAGATAATCTTTCAAACAATTAAACCAAAAGAATGGGTCTGTAGTAAAGAACCAGGGCTGGGGTGGGGGAGGGTGGACTATGGGAACAGTCCTTCTAGCTATACACCAACCTTCAACCTCACAGTGACTTTAAACCTGGAGAAGGGAGGTCAAGGAACCAGAGTCTAGGGGTGGGGGAAGAAATGATGCCCCAAACACGCTTCCTGATTCAGAATGCCAATGGGGGTCTTCTTGGCCCAGAGAGATAGGATGAGGGTTCAGGTTAGGATTAAGAAAGTTCTTTCTCTGTCTTTCAAACCACACATCAACACACACACACACACACACACACACACACACACACACTGTTCCTTGGTCAACCAAGGAGAGAGTGAGAAGAAACAGATAGAAGAGAGAGCTTAAGCCAAATTCTAGCTCCTCAATTCACTAGTTTACTAATCCTGTTTCCTGGTCTCTAAATGGAGATAAACTCACTCTTCCACAGGGTACTGTGAAATTCAAGTGAGGTGGTTTTATATCTCTGACTAAGGTACCTACGTGTCAATATGCTTTAATATACATACATTGGGGGACCCAGATGGCAGTGTAATCATCTGTAATGTTTCTAGGCTTCGAACCATTAAATCATGCTTCTAAACACAGCTATAAACCAGGGTTGATCTGCTTTTGCCCATTAGATGCCACTAAAAGAGACACACCTTTATTTCCAAACAAAGGCAATGGATTTCAAAACCGATGCTTTCGCTATCACACTTCTCCTGTCGGCAGGCCTGTGCACCAAGAGCACACCTACCGCATCTGATTAAACTAGCCAGGCATCGTAAAAGGCAGGAAGGCGTGTGCATCTCAGTGTGGACTGATTCACCTCCCAGGCTACAAAGTGAAGCTGGCTGCCCAGCAGACTTTTATGAAAAGAAGCAGGAGGGGCTATTCACTGAGAAATGTCATGACTGACTGTCACTTTTGTGCCCTTTGAGAGTGTTTGTTTTCCCAGGGAAATGGTCCTGAGAGGCTTCTTAAAATAAAGGAAACAGAAATTTACATCACAGAAGACATTTCTCCAGAGTTAAATTCTCCCTAGTTTGAAACATTTTAAGAATCACAGAATCTTCTCCCACCTAGAAACACCCCTGCCTACTACAGGTGCCCACAGACAGGCCCTGGGTGTGGCTCATCTCCTTCCAACCATATGTCTCACCCATTTAGAGCTCTCTTAAAGACACCTTGGCCTGATGCCATATTCTAGTTTGAATATCCCCTCCCAGTGCTTGACCTCCCAGGTGCTCCAAAACAGTGGAGAAGAGGATTTGCTCATCTGCTTTCACAGCGCAGCGCTTTGGAGGCCTTTTGGGAAGGAAACTGTTTTCCTCATCCTGTAGTGACAGGAGTCAGCTTCCCCCACCGTGCGCTAGGCTCCCTCCCGGGGTGAGTGGGGGTCTGTCGGGAGCCCTGCAGTGAAGCTCACTGAAACTGAGCTCACCTCAAGAGAGCCATTCATACATCTATGCATAAGACTACCCGGGAATGAACATTTCAGACCTTCTGAAACACTGAAAACTTTCAGTCATTTAGGAATGTTGTCCAAAGTTCATGTCCCTAGACGGCTGCTGTCCTTAGTTTCTTTAGAGGCATACCATTTACTCCCAAACCATCAACATTGGCACAGCCTTTAGCAATTTCGTGATTTCAAAACTGTTGAGCAAGAAAAGAAAGCAATTGTGAATCTATTTTCTTCGTGCAGAGAGAGACTTGGCAAATCATTTTTATTCTTGAATCCCTTAAATGAGATTTCCACAACTCAATTCATGTATCTGAAAACACCCAGCGCCTCTTTTAAATTTAAATATCTAACAATACGTTGGCGCTGAGTCCACAAGGAAACTCAGTCCTCCACACAGAGCATCCTTGAATGTATTAGTTGGGGATTCGCGGGCACACCCCTAGAGGAGTCTAGGCACTCAAGAGCTCCGGGAGCGCGGGGATAGTTGGTCTCCAGGGTCGCGAGTGGGAGGTGGCGCCCCGATGCCCCTGTTCTTGCACAGCCAGCGAGACACACTTCCTGTGCCTATCAACACCCCCATTAGAGCGATGCCTAAGGGAGGCGGGTGACATCACCCAGCCCCCAGGCGTCTCCAGCGCAGCCTGAGCCTAGTCCCGCGGCCCAGGCTAGGGAAAGAGAGCGCTGGCTCTCAGGTGCTGGGGTGGGGGCTGGACGCCTTAGCAGGGAAACAGCATCTCTGACCTGCCTCCCGCTAGTCCAGGAGGAAGTGGCCCAGTCCCGGGTCTTGGCACCCTCCAAGAGCCATTCAAGTACAGCACGCTGCAGCGACCCTCACCTTCTCCTGCGTCCAGGCAGCGGTGCCAGGACTCCCACTCTCGGCTGTCAGGGACAGGACGGCCGCCAGCAGCAGCAGGTGGAGAGTGCCCACGACGCGCCAGCCGTCGCCGCCTGCCATCTCTGCAAGAGTGTGTGGGCGCGGATTCCCCGGGCCGCCCGCGGTCACGAGCCCGGGAGCGCGCCTCGGTCGCCTTCCCCCTTCTCCACCCTTGAGTTGACTGTGCCCGCCTCCCCATCGCCTCCGGTGGCCTCCCGCTGCTCCGAGCCAGCAGAAACCGACAGCCCTCCTCCCCCTCCAGGCGCCAGCAAGCCAGGGGACTGGGATGCCCTGGGTGACAGGAGCTTCCGAATCCAAGGAACAAAGAAAGCCATTTCCTTATCTTGGAGAGGATGAAAGGAAGGAAGAAAGGAAGGAAGAGCATGGAAAAACCTTTTCTGTGATCCCCAACGCCATAAGAGGGAATAATAAAAAGGAACCGGGTTTAACAGACGTGGGGGTTGTAAGTGAGTTTGGGCACCGCTTCATGGTTGAAACCCGGACCGAGTCAGTATATGTGCAATGCTCTATACCAGGCACTGTTCCAGGTTTTCTAGGCCCTCGCATCTGATCTGTTCACCCCATTTGACACTGTGGAAACTGAGACCTCCCTGGAGAAAGCCTGGAGTGGAAGTCCCAAGGAAAAGTGTTTCCTCTAAAAGCTACTGTTTCCACCTTGTGTGTCTTTTCTCGCAAATAGTAAACGGTCCTTTAAAAGGCAGACCACCTTATCCCCAGATTGACAAGTAAGATTGTGTGTGTCTTTTCTCGCAAACAGTAAACGGTCCTTTAAAAGGCAGACCACCTTATCCCCAAATTGACATGTAAGATTGAAGTAATTACTGAAATAGAAGAAATTTAAGATATAGTGACTCTGAGGGTAATTATTTCTGATGACTGTCTTCAAAAGGAAAGGCATAAGTCAAATTTTAGGTGGACCTCTACTTCCACGGATTCTACATAGGGCATTCAACTAACCACAAATCCAAATAATGGGGGTTGGGGTTGTTGGGGTTGTTTTTCGTTCGTTTGTTTTCATATTTTGTTTTTCAATACAAGGTTTTTCTGTGTAACAGCTCTGAGTGTTCTGGAACTCACTTCGTTGACCAGACTGGCTTCAAACTTGCAGAGATCCTCCTGCCTCTTCCTCCTGAGTGCTGGGATTAAAGGCATGTGCCACCACCAGTGGCCCAGCAAATCATAGGGGTTTGTATCTGTGCTGTATGTGAATAGCCTCCCCCATATTCCTTAAAGAATACAATACTTATTTGCACGGCATTAACTATTATAAGCAAGTTATGGATGATTTAAAGTCTGTGGAAAGATTCCATTTTATATGCAAATATTATGCCATTAGGTTACAAGGGATTGAACATTTGTGGATTATGCCATATAGAGAGTAATAATAGAAACGTGATTTTTTCTGCTTCATAAGCCACTATTATTCAAATAATCCTGTCTTAAAAATAAAAACAAACAAAAAACCTGACTGACTATAGTTTCAGTGTAAAGCACGTGTGTTCAGTACCCAACACAACAGTAGGGGTCAACCAGGACTGGCAGGGTAGTTTAGTGGGAGAATACTCTGAAATCAGGCTTCAATTCTCAGCACTGCCCAAAAGAAAAGTAAAGGTGGAGTGGGGTGTATTTTGTCTGTAAGCTAAATGGGGTGGGGAGGAGTGGAATGTATTTTATCTGTGAGTTTCTGGCCTGAAGTGTGAGGGTGGTTCCTTCTTCCACAGTGAAGAGTCCCTCCTGTCTCAAGATGGCTTCCAGCTACACAGAGCTCCTAGAAAAACCAGAACAAAGGCACAAGGAAATATTTCCTAGGGATCAAAGTTGATGGTAATGAAATCTGTCAGAAGAACACACACACACACACACACACAGAGAGAGAGAGAGAGAGAGAGAGAGAGAGAGAGAGAGAGACGCATACACATGCACACAGGTATACACACACAGATGCATACACAGGCGCACACACGCAATCTTTCTCGGCTGCAGGGTGTTTTTAAGAAGAGAGAACACACTGTCCTGCTGCTGTCTGGAGCTGAACGGGGAAACAGAATAGAGGTGTCTCTGCTAGTCTACAAAATTGTTATAACTATATTCCGGTCTAGGTTTTGAGTGGCAATTTAAATATCCAAGTCTAATTAAAGGCAGGTGGTTTCCTTGGGACACCCAGAGACAAGTCTTAGACCACTTTCGAAGCTTCTTTTGGTTCAGTGTTGAGAACAAACCACTATCAACAGTTCCACGTATACTTCCTCTCCATGACTAGCCAATCTTAGGTTTTCCGAATGGTTAAGGAATGAAGAACCTATCTTGCTTGCCTTACTGACTTTTTATATTTTCACAATATGACTCCTTTGAGAAGGAAAAGGTGCAAATGCCAAGTCCATATGAAAGAAAATGTGAACCACAATAGCATGCTAAGCAAAAGCCATTCAAAATAAAACTGTGCAATTACTTAAGCTAAAATGTTAACACATCACTTGGCAATGATTCCTTCTCCCTAGAGTTCTCTGATTTGGGTTATATTTTTCAGGAATGTGTTCTTGCAGTTTGGCATCCACAGGAAGCAGACTCTGGAGCAGTTTAGAAGGTGGGATGTGTTTAGGGAGTGTCCTTGGGAAAACCTTCATGGGAGGAACAGGAGAGGGCAAAGGGAGAAGCTGACATGAAAGTGGGACCCTGGCACCCTAGGGAGCCACAGAGCTGAAATAGTAGCCCTGGTTATCCTGCCATAGGCCAAGGGGTTGGAGCTTTATCGCCCACCTCGGTGGAGGCAATTCTGCAAGAGGCTCTGCTGCCAAGAAAGCTGCAGCCAGCAGGACTCCCAACAGCTGGAGCAGCCCTTCCAGAAGGGAGATCTAAGCAGTGCACGTCTACACAGCCAAAGGTACTCAAGTGCATCGGAAGCAAATGCTGGAACTTGTACACACTTTAGATATTTCATGTGGTGACTGACTTTGATCAATTGTGAGTTTTCACTCATTGAAAAACTTTTCTTATAACCTCCCACCGATCTACAGATCTCTATCTTCCTCATTCACATCTCTTGATTCTTTTGTGGGGTTGGGGAGGTGCGGTGAAGTTTATTGATGGTATTCGGGAGAGTAGGGCTCCCTAAGCAGCCCCCTTTTCTCCTGGCGATCTGCGATGGAAACATTGAGGGGAGATGCTCATTGGAACAGGGACTCCTCAGCAACTGAGGGCTTCTCTGTTCTTTTTAAAAAAAAAAAAAAAAAGATTTATTTATTTATTATGTGTGTCTGACTGTATACCTAACCACCAGAAGAGGGCACCAGATCTCATTATAGATGGTTGTGGACCACCATATGGTTGCTGGGACTTCAACTCAGGACCTCTGGAAGTGCAGCCAGTGCCCTTAAGCTCTGAGCCATCTCCAGTCCCCTTCTTCTCTGTTCTTGTTGGAGTTGGTGGTTCAGGGCTTCTTACTCCTGGGAAATTATGCGGGCCATAAGGTCCACCAACCTGTTGCTATAGCCATATTCATTATCATATCAGGGCTTTACCAGCCCCAGTCACAAAGGTGGAAGAGTGGGTATCACTATTAAAGTCATAGCGGATAAAGGAAACAACCTGGTCCTCAGTGTTGCCCAGGATGCCCTTTAAAGGTGGGCCCTCTGATGCCTACTTCACCACCTTGATGTCTTCATCCTTGGCAGCTTTCTCCAAACAGCATGTCGTGTCCATAACAGACACATTAGGGATAGGAACATGGAAGGCCATACCAGTGAGTTTCCTGTTTAGACTTGGATGGCACTACCCACGGCTTGGTAGTGTCAGGAATGATCTTCTGGGCAACCCCAGAGCCATCATGCCATAGTTTCCCAGAGGGATCATCCGAAGTCTTCTGGATGGCAGTGATCTAATGGACTATTGTCATGAGTTCCTTCATGATGCCAAAAGTGTCATGGATGACCTTGGTGGGTGGGCGGATGGAGTGCTAAGTTGTTGGCAGGGCAGAAGGCAATGCTGATAATCTTGAGTGAATTGGCATTCCTCTTGTGGTTCACATCCATCACAGACATGGGGCCATCAGCAGAAGGGGCATAGATGATGACCCTTTTGGCTCTACCCTTCTAGTGGGCCCTGGCCTTCTCTGTGGAAATAGAGACAACACCACTACCTTTATCTGATACTGATGGTATCTCACTCCTGGCAGAAGAAGATGGTCTTCCTGTTGATGACAAGTTTCCGGTTCTCAGCCTTGACTGTGCTGCGCATCTTGCAGTAGGTGGAATCATACAAGAACATATAGACCACGTAGTTGAGGTCAGTGGAAGGGTTACTGATGGCAACAGCATCCACTTTGCAGGAACTGAAGGCAGTCCTGGTAACCAGGCACCCAGTTCGGCCCAATCATTCACTCCTACATTCACCATCATGTGTCTGGGAGGAGACTGGCATTGCACAAAAAGATTGGAATGGAGGGTAGGGAAGCAGAGAGCCTCTCTTGATTCTCACTCATTCTACCATTTATCCTTCATTCTAGGACCTTCTGGATATTCTTGATATTTGCTCTTTTTCTCTTTGTTGAAACCTTCCCTATTTTCAAACTCTTCCCATGGAAAATAGCTAGTAAGCTTTACATTTTAAGCATTGAAGATGATGTGCATAATGAAACCTTGTCTTAAAAAAAGAAATAAAATAAGATAAAATATGCAATATATTTAAATATATATAAATAAAAATAAAAAGAAGTGCTTCTCATCATATTTTTAACTGGGGAGCACAGAGTAAGAAGCATAAGAGGAAGAAAAAAATAAAAGAAAAATAGCTGGTATTACTTAAGGATTCACCAATAGAGCCTAAGAGATGGCCCAGTGGTTAAGAGTGGTTGCTCTACAATCATGAGGACCAGAGACTGAATCCCAGCAACCGCATAACAACCAGGTACCCACAAGCATTTTAATCTACATCTGCGGGAGTGGAGTCAGGAGGGTTGTTAGAGTTTGTTCAGAGAGAGAGAATTACTCAGGTGAGAAGTAGAGTGTTAATAGAGGAAGACAGCACAACCCTCTTCAAGCATCCACATACAAACAAGCATGCACATGCGCACGCATGACTACAGTGACCTTTTCTTTCCATCCAATTCAAACGCTTCACAGTTTGCTTTGATTTAGTCCTTTACACAATGCATGGATGTGTCGATGCCACATGTGTGCGGGTGTCCATGAAAGAAGAGGAGGTCAAGCGTCCTGAAGCTAGAGTTACAGGTGAGCAGCCCGACGTTGGTGCTGGCAATCAAACACTGGTCCTCTGGGGAAGCAGAAAGCCCTACCCATGCACTCTTTAAATTATATTATTCAAATTTCAAACAGTTGAGAATTTTTCTTACTGGATTTTATTGATCTCATATTTAATTCCATCATAGTCAGAGACTGTATAGATTGGTGGAGTTTTTTTTATTTTATTTTTATTTTTTATTTCTTTTTTGGTTTTGAGGGATGTTTCATACCTAAGAATTAAAGTTGTCTTTGTAAATGCTCTTTATGTGGGTAAAAAGAATGGTGTATTCTAGTATTGTTAGAAGAGTTCTACTGTTGCAGTTGAGGTCATGGGGGCTGATAAAAGCGCTGCCCAAATCTACACGATGGCTGGCCCTTTGTCTACTTATTCCACTGATTACTCAAAAAATGGTGTTGGGATTTCTAATTATGATTGTAAATGTGTTTGTTTTTTCCTTTCAGCTTTATAATTTTTTATACTATTTATTTCTAAGTTTGTCTAGTAAGTATATGATGCTTATATACAAGTATAATATCCTTTTAAAAATTATCCCTTTATCAGGGCTGGAGAGATGGCTCAGGGGTTAAGAGCGCTACTCTTCCAAAAGACCCAGATTCAACTTTCAGCACCCACATGGCCTGTCTGTAACTGTCTGCAACTCCAATTTCAGGGGATCCAACACCCTCACACAGACACACATGCAGGAAAAACACAAATTCACCTAAAATAAAAATAAATTATTTAAAAATTATCTCTTTATCACTATGAAATGATTCTAATTGGTAATATTTTTTCTCTGAAGTCTATTTTCCTCAAGTATATAATCACTCAAAGGTTCTTTTGATGAATGTTAATACAGTGTATTTTTCCATTTTTATACTTCCTTTTACAAACAAATTTTTGTAGAAGCACAAATTCTTTTTAAAAACATTTTATTACATGGGCTGGAGAAATGGTTCAGAAATTAAGAGCACTGGTTGCTCTTCTAGAGGACGCGGGTTTGATTCCCAGCATCCACAAGGCTGCTTACAACCATCAGTAATGCCAGTCCTAAGAGAATTGATGCCTTCTCCTGACCTCTGTGAGTACCAGGAGTGCACAGACACATATACAGGCAAGAAAGAATGTACATATTAAATAAAATAAAATGTGATTACATTTATTTTATTCGGAGGCATATCATGTTGCTTGTGTGGAGGTCAAAGGATATCTGCTGGGATCAGTTCTTTCCTTGTACTACAGACTAAAGTCAACAGATTTGGCAACTAGCACCCATAGCTACTGAATTGTTCTTTTTTTTTTTTGAGACGGGGTTTCTCTGTTTAGTCCTGGCTGTCCTGCAACTCACTCTGTAGATCAGGCTGGCCTTGAACAGAAAGATCCTGTAGACCAGGCTGGCCTTGAACAGAAAGATCCCTGTCTGCCTCTGCCTCCTGAGGCAGGGATAAAAGGTGTGCACCACCACCACCTGACCCACTGAGCCATCTAACTCAACCTGTTTTTACATTAAAAATGGACTGCCTATAGGCAGCATACAGGTAAGCCTTACTCTTTTATACAATTGGACTATAGATGTCTTTTAAAAGAGGTGTTTATATTTAATGTGGTTATTGATACAACCATATCTACATATACTACCTTACTACTTATTTTTTATGTGTTCTATCTGGGTTTTGTTCATTTGTATCACTTTTATAGTTACCATGATTTACTGACTTTTAAAGAATACCTTATTTTAATTCTTAATTTTAATTAAGTGTTTTCACTTACCTAGCTACAACTCTTACCTAGCTACAACTCAGGGATTTTTGTTTGTGTTTTAGGGTTGTTGGGATTTTTTGGTTGAAGTTTGTATATGTGTGTTTGTCTTGAGATTTATAGTATACATTTTTACTGCATCAAAACCTAAAAGAATCACTTACGGGGTCATGTATGGACCACAACGGACTGCTATTGTTCCTTCCTTGGGTCTTTGTATTATTTTAATCATGTTAGGGAACCCATAGTGGATTGTCTTTTCACTAAGCAATGGCTTTTAAAGAGAGTGTTAAAATGAGTAAGTCCCAGTCTCTTATAAACATATGAACAATTTCAGGTTTCCTTTTGTTCTTTGTGTAGAAACATAGGGTCATCTGGTACAGTTTTCTTCACACCTGAAACATATCTTTACTATTTTGTGTGTTTTAGGTGTGGTAGAGACTGGTTCTCTCTGTCTCCGTATGCTGCAAAGGTCTTTTTTATCATTTATTTTTAGTTATTTTCTCTGAGTATAAGATCTATGCTGACAGATATTCTTCAGTGCTTTGAATACGTCATCTTGATAGTTTTACTTCTGAGAAGTTTGCTATCATCCTTATCTTTTTGCTTCTGTATATAATGTTTTTAAAAAACATCATTCTACTTTTCTGGTTTTCTTTTTTTATAACATTGATGCTGCTGCTACTGGTGGTGGTGATTCTTTTTATTTTATTTATATCATTGTTGGGACAGGGTCTTGCTATGTAGATCTGGTTGTCCTGGAACCCTGGAACTCTCTGTAAACCAGGTTGGCCTTGAATTCCTGGAAACTGCATCGGCCTCCTGACATCTGGAATTAAAGGGCAGATACAGACCACCATTCCTTGCTTATAATACTCTCTTTTTTAAACAGATACTTTTAAATTATTGTATGTGTATGTTTTGTGTCTGCTTTCATGTGTATACAGGAGCACACAGGTGCCCAAGGAAGTTAGAAGAGGGCATTAGATCCCACTGGAGCTGGAGGTACCGTGGCACCTTATGTGGGTGCTGGAGGTACCGTGGCACCTTATGTGGGTGCTGGGAACCTAACTCAGTGCCCTAGAAGAGCAAACAATAAGCACTCTTAACCACTGAGACATCTCTCCAGCCCCACGATCTTCTTCTTAATCATGAGTTTTATATTTAATTGTGTAATTCATTAGTAGAATTTTCTTTATGCTCTTGTGTTTCAGATATACTGGGTTTCTTTGGTCAAGGGGTTTTATGTTTTCATAAAGTTTGGAAGTTTTTAGCTATAGCCTCTTCAAATCTGTCTGGTCTCTCACTGCTCCTGTCCATACTACACACTTTGGGATCTCCAGCTACACATGTAGTCGTCATCTGTTTAAAGTTTGCCAACGGGTTGTTGGCTGCTATTTGTTATTTGTTGCTGTTGTTACTGGTTTTTCTCTCTTTCATTCTTATTTAATTTTTCTTCAAGTTCGCCACTCTTTTCCTTTGCAGTATTTAATCTGCTCTTAGTCTCATTAATGTTTTTTTTTTTAATCTCAGACATTCCTTTATATGATTGGTTCAGAGCCTCTTTATACCATCCTGTCTTTCCTCATATGTTCACACATTTTCTTCTGCCTTCTTGGGTAGACAGAATCTAGTTATAAGAAGTTATAAGAACTGTTTATCCTCATCTGATCATTAGCATCTTTTTCTGTTGATAGTTTTTTTTCTCCTTATTATGGATTGAATATGCCTATTCCTTTGCATACCTAGTAATTTTAATAGATAATAGAGTAAAATTTATTCTTTAATGCTGGGAATTGATTTTGTACTTCTTTGAGTAGTCCTCATCCTTGTCGTGGAACACGGTTGATTAGGATGGAAACATTTCAGTCACTTGGAGAACTGTTTTTAACTTTTGCTAGCCAATAGGAGCTCAGGCAGCAACCTAGGGCCGATTTGATCCACTACCAGGGCAGTGCTCTCTTCAACACTCTAACTCGTCCTTTGTTTCCCCACTGAGGTTTTCTCACGGAGCGGCAGGAACATTTCTGACTCTATCAGTTTCTCGGGACTTGTCCTTCCTACTCCACTTCGCAATTCTTCCTCCTGCTTTGAGCGGTGTCTTGGTCTGTACTGTTAGTCAGCATTCAGCTGAACCCTTGCAGGAAAAAAAGAAATCCTCTTTGCTGGCTTCCATGAGGCTCTCTCTTGTCCCAAACTTCCTCCTGCAGCTCTCACCGCCTTCCCATGTGCTCGTCTGTGTCTTTTCGTTTCGTGGGGACCATTTGGCTCTGTTTAGAACCCCCAACTGCACTGTCTCCTGGAACAGGAAAGCACCAGGCTCATCCCACTTCTTTCGGTTTTCCCTAACACTTCCCTGTGCTTGTCTTCTGTTATGGAAGCGTCATTTATGGGCAGAATTTTTCCAGGTGAGATGATAAACGCAGTCATAGCCTGACTGGAAGCAACAGTGTGCTCCCTTTTTAGATGCTGCCTGAAAAATGGGAAGTACATAAAGCGTTTCTGGTACACATGGCAGGGCAATTGTTATCTCAGGAGAAAGCAGTCGTGCCAGGGTTTGAGATGCATTGTGAACTATTTGTTTTTGCTTTTTGCTTTTTGGTTTTTTTTTTTCTTTTTCTTTTTAGTGAAATACTACTTTCTAATTGAAAGCACATGGCTGATAAATTAGGAATACTCACATTTGGGCATTTGGCAGGCACTTACTTGTTTTAAAATTAATAAATGGCACTGCTACCCTTAAGGACAATGACTGACAGTCTTTGCTGCCAATGATGACATTGGATTTTTCAAGCAAAAATGTGGTTTGGAGAGTTTTTCTTTTGTTTCTACCACCATAACTTTAATAATTTTCTTTTGACTAGCGATTTTTCCCTGATGAAATTAGTAATTTTTAAAAGTGTACTTATAATATAAAATGTTCAACATTTGGAGTGTTTGTATAATTCAGAGAATCAATATTTAACAGATTCCCAATCAACATGTTATAAGATCACAAAGAAAAGATACACTCAAAGTAAATGAGGCCAGGAGGTTTTACCTCTAACAAAGTAAGGAAGTTTTCCCATTTGGTTTGAGATTCTAAATGGTGACTGACTCTTGGGCCATGTTTGTCATAATTCAATTGAATAATGAAGGTTTTCAATAGTTATTTGAAAATTATATTAAAATTTTCCCCTCTTGGAACACTCATCCATTGTTGGTGGGAATGCAAACTTGTGCAGCCACTGTGGAAATCAGTGTGGCGGTTTCTCAGGAAACTGGGAGTCAACCTCCCTCAGGACCCAGCAATACCACTCTTGGGAATATACCCTAAAGATTCCCTAACATACTACAAAAGCATTTGTTCAACTATGTTCATAGCTGCACTATTTGTAATAGCCAGAACATGGAAACAACCTAGGTGCCCCTCAATAGAAGAATGGTTAAAAAAGGTGTGGAACATATATACATTAGAGTTTTACTCGGCGGTTAAAAACAATGACATCTTGAATTTTGCATGCAAATGGATGGAAATAGAAAATGCTTTACTGAGTGAGGTAAGCCAGACCCAAAAAGAGGAACACGGTATGTATTCACTCATAAGTGGATTCTAACCATAATTAAAGGTCTTTGAGCCTATTATTCGTGATCCTAGAGAAGCTAAATAAGAAGATGAACCTGATGAAGATTATTTAGCTATCCACCAGGAGGTAGGAAATAGACAAGAGTCCCAGGTAACCTCGGGTGCATGGGGGGGTGGGAGGGTCGATGGAGGGGGAGAGGGCTAGAGAGAAGGGAGTAGGGGAGGAACAGGGAAAGCTTGGTGACCGGGGATGGGGGGGGAGGGAGGTAGGATGAATATGGGATCAGGGAACAATATATTTCAACTAAGGGAGCCATTTTAGGGTTTACAGGAGACTTGATTATATATGGGATCCCAGGTCCAAGGAGAAATTCCCCAGATTGCTCTCTGGACAGAGGAGAGGGTGCCTGAATCGGCCGTGGCCCATGACCATACTGATGTATATTTTGCTTATCACCATAGATCCTTCGTCTGGCGAAGGACGGCTATGCAGTCGGAGGCCCACATTGGAGCAATGGATTGAGCCCCCCGAGGTCCGGAGGGGGAGCGGAAGGAGGAGGAACATGAAAGACGAAATCAGTACTGCGAGGGATGCTATCACCCACTGATACAAGGGAACGGATCTGATGAGAATTTACCAGGGCCAGTCGGACTGGGACTGAACGAGGACGTGATCTAGCCAGATTCTCGGAATTTGGCCGGATTCTCTGACTGTGGCTGGCCCGGGGTCTTTCTGAAAAGCCATTGGCTATGACACTGGGACCTGTTTCCTCTGCATATGCTGGATTTTGGGGATCCAGTCTGTTTGGACGCTCGCCTTCCTGGACCTGGAGGGAGGGGGAGGGAGCTGGAGCTTCCCACAGGGCAGGAAACCCTGACTGCCCTGGGGGACGGAGGGGAAGGAGGGGGGGGAGTGGGGGGAGTGGGAGGGTGTTGGGAGGGGGGGCGGAAATGGAAACTTTTATAATTTAATAAAATTTACTAAAAAAAAAAAATTTTCCCCTCTTCTTTCTATACATGTATGTATACTTCATACATGCTTTCTTTACATACTTCAAACAATAATAGGTTGAATGTAAATATCAGGATCTAGTTATCTAGTTGTCTTCTAAAAAACTGGACGTTAAAGAATTTTTTAAAACCAGACTCAACAGTGCTGGTGCTCTTACAAAAATCTTTTGATTTGGAAAATGTAGAGGTTTGCTTTATATATATATATATATATATATATATATATATACATACATACATATATATACATATATATGCTATGTAATGTGTAATGCCTTAATTACTTTTAATAAATTCATAATTAAATATTTATAAAGTACTTGTACTTTTTGATACAACTATTGACAGACATCACACACATAAGTAGAAGCTACTTGTGGTCCTCCATAATTGTTATTAATGTTAGGGCTCTTGAGACAAAAATATTTAAGAACAATTGTTCTCAAAGCTATTTTGCTTTGGAGAGAATATATATTAGGCCAAGAGTTCTAACTGTCCATACACATTAGAATTGTTTCTAGTGTGTGGTCTTGGCCTGGGCTTGTCTAAAAGTTCCCCTGTTGAATGTAACCTGCAGCCAAGACTAAGAAGCACTGGCATTGAGCCACGTTCTTTGAGAAACACATTAGCAAAAACCCTATCATATTAATATTAACACTAGAAATCATGACGCATGGTAGTTCTTTAGTATGGTCCTGAGGGTGAAAGTAAAAAGGTTGGGAATGGGCCATTCATAGACAAATTATGAAATAAACAATTTAGATTTGAGATTCCTAGGACACTTAGCCTCTCCGTTGCCCTACCTTCTGGGGACCCTGCTCAAATCTCAAACATGCCTCCCTTCGTTCCTTTAACAGTCAAGGAGAATCAAAGGAGCCCATCAAATGTCTGCCCAAATCTGTCCACTACGGTTTTCAGTAATGAAAGGGAAATTCAAATATTTCCTCCTGAAGTTCAGTCAGTCTTGTGCTGTTCCTCGGAAATCTAAGAAATCTAGGTTTTATGTGAATCTTTCCAACTCCACTCACAAGATCAGAGATCAGGTCAAGATGGAAACTGAAGGCAGGACAGCAGGCTCTACCCTGCTTTTCTGGTACCCTCTCTTTTGAAACCCTTAGAACAACGTCCAGTTTTCTCTCAAAGAAGGGGAAAGTCAGACTCCAGAATCCTCCATTCCTTTTTTGTTTCTGTTTTGAGACGGTCTCACCCTGCAGTACTAGCTAACTGACCTGGAACTTGCAATACAGGCTAGGCTGGCCTCAAACACAGACATCCACCAGTCTCTGCTTCCTGAGTTCTGAGATTAAATGCATGTACCAGCATGTAGTGTGCAGGTGCTAATCTTGAATTTCCAAAAAACTTCCACAGACACTAACCTTGTATTTTCAACAAACTTCCCTGCATCATTTTGTAACTGTTGCTTTTCTTTAAAATTTAATTTCCTCTGAGAGCTCTGAAAACTAGAAATGTCCAAGATTCAAAGAAATGAATCTCTAACAAGGAATTTTTATACACTCAAAGAAACAAGAGTAGAGAGAATCAAAGATAAAGAACTAAAGAGACTCAAATCTATTCTCACAGAACAGACAGCTTGAGATGCACACTGTCAAGATTATCAAGTGAAGTTATCATCAAGGGGTTGTCATGGGAAGAATCCATCATAAATGCTTAAATATATATGTGCATATATATGTATATATATACATGGTGCATGTATGTATGCTCACAAATACACATGTTGACTTGAAATTTTAAAAAATTATGCTATCTTTTTTGGCATCCTTCAGGAACAATAGAATGGCAAAGCACCAATATCTACTACATGTTAAGGATAATACAGCAAGGACATAGAAGTTCTATTTTAAGAAATTACTTCTAGCCGGGAATGATAGTTCACATCTGTAATCGCATAGGTGGGAGGATCCTGCAAGTTCGAGGCCAACTTGGGCTACCTAAAAAATTCCAGGCTGGCCAGACCTGTAAAATAAACTTGTTTCCATTCAGTTTTATGATATAAATTGAAAATATGGCCAGGGATATTAGGTGTGTCAACAACAGTATACGTTTAAAGATCCTCTAATTCTGAAAGCCAGTATATTGGTAATATCATCACTTTCATTGTGAATCGCAAGAATATTAAAGCACAAAGCAGTCATCTGACAAAGGCCATATGAAGCCAATTAATCTACTTTAGTCTATCCTTGTTTTAGCCTATTTTCTATTGTGACAAAGTTCTTTCCCTTATGCAATTCATAAGGAAAAGAAGTTTCTTACAGTTTTGAAGGCTGAAAGTCCAAGCAATTTTGGTGTTAGCTTTAGTGAAGGCATCTTGACCACATCACATCATGACAAATGACATCACAGCAGGAGCCCACCCACCTTAGGAAGAGATCACACATCAAAATAGAAACCCAGAGCATGGCAAGGGCAAGAGCAGGGTAAGAGCTTGATCTCACCCTTGCGTATCAATTATTACACCTCTCTTTTTCTCTCCTGAGAACTCACCAAGGTCCCATAGTAATGATATAATGATATAATGGTAGCGTAGCTCAAGGAAGAGAACTTGCTTTACATGTGCAAGGCCTTGTGTTTTGTGTCCAGCATCAGCATCATACACACACACACACACACACACACACACACACACACACAAAGAAATCAACCAAGACTACAACAATTCCTGCCCAGGCTACCACCCCACCCACCTTAATCACCTTGGACTTGTCCCATTTCTTAGACATCTACCTCATCTTCCGTTGGCACACTGACAGCCAATCTTGAACACATGAGTCCTTGTGGGGAGGAATTACATCCCAAACAAAGCCATCCTAAAGGTAGCTACTGTTTCAAATGAGAAAATTTAAGTAGTCATTAAAATACAACCTTTAATTTGTTAAACTAAGCTTTTAGCTGCCAGACATAGTTGAAATGATTGTATTTCCAGGTTTTAAGCAGAATCTTTGTTTTTATATTGTTTCCATTCTTTTGATCAAGTATAATATCAGTTAGAAGAGTGGCAAAGACATGCTATTTAATTCATACCAAAATATAATTTAATCTAAAGTCAGGGCCAAGACACTTGGTTCTCTTACGCTTTGGAACTGTTTGTGAATCCTCTAAGGAATTATATTCTATTTATCTATGTTGTAACACCATGAAATTATAAAGTATTTTTTACTGATCAGGCTACAAAGAATATAATCAGTCTTCATCGAAAAAAATTCTCTTTCTTTCAATCTTATACTGTTGGAATAATGTTAACTGTGACTATTAATTTTTCCTTTCTAACTTTTTAAAGAAGAACAATCTTTCCATGAGGAATTTTCAAGGTGTATGTAGGAAAATAGAAAAAGGCTTATTCCATATGGATACATTGGGAAGAGTCTAATGACTCCCCCTACTCCATCATCCCCCAACAGACACAGTTCCTTCAAGGGCCACCAAGTGAATTTAACAGAAGGCCAAGGATGTGTGCATCTATGCAGTACTGGTCGATGTGTGTTCTTGCTCACCAGTGACCCATCGTTGTCTGAGCTTTGTTCTTGTCATATAATATGACCTGATGAGTTCTTAGAACTATGTGGAATATCTTTCCAGGAGGCAAGATACCCTCTGGCTGGTGCCTCTACCTTATCCCATCATAAGATTCCCAGGGAATTTTCCATTTCTTTGGGATCCAATGTTTCAATAATCTGATACCTTGAGAGACTTAGTGTCTCTTCAGAATATCTTCATTTCTGTTGGGGCTATTGTAATTCCCCACTTTCCGTTTTAGCAACTTAATGTTGTTATGGAAAATGTCTATGTCTGAAACAAACATAATAAATAGAATGCAAGGAGGGACCAATGTGAACACCTTTAGTAGTGCCAGATAGCTGTGCATAAGAACCGTTTTCATAACAGTTCTTGACTTTTCGTTACTTTTGGAAAAACTAACACATGCAGCTCTGTCTCATTGGTTTGATATGGGATCTCACTAGGAAGTCTAGACTGGGCTCAAACTTAAAATCCCCCTGTTTCAGCTTCCCAGTTGCATGGTTGTCAGGCAAGCACCCCATGGCCAGCATGACTTTCAACTCTGACTACTTCTTCTATGCCTCTGAACAATATCCTCTGATGTATTCTGCGGATAGGCCATCTGCTGGTTTGTTTTCCACTGTCCTATGAGTCCAGGAAAAGATTTGTCCTGGTTGGTTTGATTTGCTCCCGCATTGTGGCATGTGGGGGAGGGGGTGAGTGACAGATGTCAGGAAGTTAGTGCCAATACACCATTTAGTCTTAATTTAAGTAACGTTATAGAAGCAGCTCTTAGGTCAAACATACTTGAACTACATTTTGTTTGTCCTGTGGGTAATGTCCTAGCATCTCAGAATCTCAGAAATCTCCTTTCTCAGATGCTGTATTTCGAGGGACAGATCTTGAGAAATTCAAAACTAAGTCCAAACTCATTTCTTTGCTCCTCAAGTAGAGAGAAGAGCAGCTGAGTTGAAGTAGAAAGACAGAAAAATGTCCCTGAAATCAAATGACCCCAGCAGCTCCTGGGAGCTTCCGTCTTTTCTCTCCACCCATCGGCTGTTCACTGTGAGTGGTACGAGCCCCCACACCCCACAAACGTGTCTTTGCTCCTTTATGGTCATCATTGTGTTGTTGTGCTGGCTCGTTTTGTGTCAACTTGACACAAGTTGAAGTCATCTGAGAGGAGGGAACCACAGTTGAGAAGTTGATCCAGGCTGTAAGCAAACCTGTAGGGCCTTTTCTTCATTAGTGATTAATGTGGGAGGGCCCAGCCTATTGGGATGGAGGTCCTAGGCTCCATAGGAAAGAAGGTTGAGCAAGTCATGAGGAGGAAGTCAGTAAGTAGCACTTTTTCAAGGGCCGCCACATCAGCTCCTGCCTCCAGGTTCCTGCCCTGTTTGAGTTTCTGCCTAATGGTTTTCAGGGATGAACTGTATGCAAACATGAGCAAAATAACCCCTCTCCTCCACAAGCTGCTTTTGATTATGATGTTTCCTCACAGCCATAAGAACCCTAAGCAAGTCAGAAATTGGTACCAGGAGTGGGGCGTTGCTATGAAAGCCTGAACATGTTTTAGAAAGAATTGTAAAACAAAGGACATCTGAACTTTGGGCTACAAAAGCCATTAAGTGTTGAGAGGTAATTGGGCTGTTCTGTAGGAGCTGGAAAATAGCAATGTTGAGAAGAATGCGGATGATGGAGGCCTCATTGTGAAGTTTCAGGAGGAAGTTTGAGAGACTGTTAAAGACTCTTTCTGGGCCTTTGCTATTTTAAATTAAGAATCTGTAGCTGGTTCTGGTCAGCTGGGGCTGAAGAATTGGCTGTGACTAAGAAGAGACCAGGAGCACTGATGTGAAACCTTTGCTTTGCTAGGACAACTGATGTTGGGTAGGTAGGGTTGGGAAATTAGCAGTGAGTAAGGAGAAACCAGCGCCATTGAGGGGAAATCTTCTGGGAAGTATTTCTTCCAGGGCAGTACACAGAAGCTGGGTTCCAGAAGTGGCCAAGAGAGTACCTCTATTGGCAGCCAAGCTTGAGCTTGTGTAAGAGTCTCCCAGGTGGCACTGGTTTTGAAGGATAAAGAGGTCATGAGAACAGATTAACGACCTGGAGAGGCCATTAGTCAAGGTACAACCTTAGTAGCAGTTGGAACTCCATCACTGAAGGTGCCATAGAAAGAAGATGAGGCTTGGCACCATGAAGAGAGTCCAGGAGAGGCTTCTGGTGAAAGTACTGCCCAGTTGCTGCAGAAAACCTCAGGATTTTTGAGATGCCAGTACCATGAGGACTACAGCCAAGGATAACAGAAGCCATGAACAGGCCTGAACCCAAGAGACAAGTCATCTATGCTGTGGTAAGCCCTCTGGAGGAGTGCAGAAGATTGTAAGTGAAACCCAGACATTGAACACGGAGTTATTTATACTGTTGGAGTTAGTTTTGCTTTGTTCAGGTTATAATTGTGACCTGGTTTTTCTCTCTTGGAAGAAGACAGTATTTATTTTGATTTTACAGGGATCCACAGTTGAGAGACTTTGAACTTTTAAAAAGATTTTGAAGTTTTAAAGAAACTTTGAGTTTTTAAAGAGACTGAACTTTTCAAGTGTTTGAGATTTTAATCTGTTTTATATTGTGGTATTTATTAATGTGAGATCTTGGGGATTAATAAAAGAGAAAGGTTATTGTTAAATAGTGCTGCGTGGGTATTTTGAGCCGAAGAGTGGTGAGTTCTTGAAACTGGGGGGGGTCACATCGGGTACTAAGTGAGGACTGACCTCTCATCCTCAATAAACAATTCAAAGAACCAAAGGAGAAGAGGAAGAAAGAAAGGAGGAGGGGGCTTTACTCCAGGTGGCCACACTGGGATGAGGGACAAAAAGATCAAGAGACACTCCCTCCCCCACTTTCATTGGTACCCATATGTCCTTCTTCAAGGAATATGTGTTTTTAACAGTGGTATTTAAGATGCAGGCTAAGTCTAGAAGCTGCTAATGAAAGAGAAGGAAATGCTCTAAAATCGCTTTCCAGAGGCCCCAGGAGAGAACACTAAGAAAGTCAGCAGGTGCTAAGAGTGTTGCTAGTTCAGCAACGAATGCTTAGTATGGAACCCTCAGTTCTACCCCAGAACAACACAAATAAATAAAAATGACACAAACCACAGACATAGTAACAGACTTTAAAAGTAACGCTCGTTATCCCATATATAGCTATTACGAGCAATACTAACAGGAAGTGGCAACATAATACCTTAGCTCAAATTCTGGCCTTAAGCCGCATAGGTTCACATGTATACAACGTGTTTAATTTTGTCTAGACTTGGGTTTAAATTTAGACTAACTTCATGCTGTTTTGTTTTATTTATATATCTATAAACATTAGTAAAGTATTTTGAGTGTTTTTGCAATTCTAAAACAGCATAGGTTGTGGCCATAAAATTTGTCGGAGTCTATAGTTTAGTTATACTACATTATTCATTCTATAAATTAGATGAACTAATCCATTTTCAGTTTTAATGTTTGAAAAAGCATTTCAACAAGCTGATGATCAACCAGAGTATCCCGAAATTTCTGACCCCGCTGAAAAAGAAGCTTAAATTGCAGCGAACACTTTTAGCAAGACTAATCCCCTTCTGCTACTGCCAAGGCTTGATCTTTCAGGTTGTCACTTAGTAAGTTAGACACCTTTTGCAGAGAACATTACAGTTTCAACTCAGAGATCTGGACAAAGCAAAATAATTTGAATATCCAGCTCTTGGGGTGGGGGGGGGGGCAGAGATAAGCGGATCTCTCTGAGTTCCAGACCAGCCAGGTTCCAAAGTGAGTTCTAGGGCAGTCAGAGATACATAGTAATATCCTGTCTCAGAAAAAAAATAACTAAAGTGTTTAACTAATTATTTTTTTACAGTCTATGTGTTTATTTTGTGATAAAAATTTGTATTACAAATTAGGAGGAAACAAAGCAGTATTTTTTTTTTTTAGTTTTTGTTTTTGTTTCTTGAGACAGGCTTTTTCAGTGTATCTTTGGAACCTGTTCTGTAACTCATGTTGTAGACCAGGCTGGCCTCAAATTCACAGAGATCCCCCTACCTCTGCCTCCAGAGTGCTGGGAATAAAGAAGTGCAAAACCAACGCTTGCCACAAAGTAGCAATTTTATAAAGAAAAGTGGAAGGAAATTTCATGAGTAAAAAGGGGCAGACATCTCCTACCAGTACTAGACCTCTTTCTATGTTGAGACAAAATGGTCTCCTTTCAATACTGCTTTTAGAAGAGAGAAAAACAACATCAATCAGAAAATAAGGCAAGGTTCTCGGGGAGATCTTATCAAGTAAGAGGTCATGCTTCACAAGAATGAGGACCTAAGTTCAATCCCCAGCGCCCACATAAAAGTCAGACATGACTTCGAGAACCCCAGTGCAATGGAGGGTGGAGAAAGGAGGACCTGGCCATCAGTGTAACTCCAGGTACGATGAGAGAACCTGTGTCAAGGAAACAAGGCAGAGAATGATGTAACAGGACACCTGATATCTTCTGGCCTCTACATGCAGGTGTGCAAATATAACACACACACACACACACACACACACACACACACACACGCAGTGATATTAAGAAAAGAAAATAAGGCAATGTCTCAGACAGGAAACAGATGCCATTCTGAGGACACTGTATATAGGGTGCAGTAAAAGCTAATATTCAAGATTTTTGCGGGCTGAAGATATGAAGGAAACACAGAATAATAGGTAAGCAGTATGATATGATTACTCACATTTCTGTGGGTTATTACAGGTGTTTATAAAATAAAACAGTTAATATGAAGTATTATTAATGTATAGTGTATGCATATCTTTACCATGAAAGTAGAGTTGTGTGACCCTTAGAGACAAGAAAACATTCTAAGAAGTATAGAAGTTTGTGATTTCATCACTGTACAAACATTAGATTTCACAAATGTAGTTGGTACTACAATGGTGTAGGAGGGTCTTCTTTCTATGTGTTGCTTTCATTAGTTAAATAAAGAGACTGCCTTGACCTTTTGATAGGACAGCAGCTTGGGTAGGTGGGGTAGACAGAACAGAATGCTGGGAGAAAGGAGGCAGAAACTGAGAGCTGCCCACCATGAAGCTGCCTGGTCAGACATGCTGGATCTTTCCCAGTAAGCCACAAGCTCGTGGTGACATACAGATTATTAGAAATGGGTTGAATCAAGATGTGAGAGTTAGCCAATAAGAGGCTAGAACTAATGGGTCAGGCAGTGTTTAAATTAATACAGTTTTTGTGTAATTATTTTGGGTAAAGTTATCTGGGAGCTGGGTGGCGGAAAGCGGCCCACCGCTCCTTTTACAACACTACAAAGTACACATGTAAGTTTTTATTTTATGATTTATTGTTATTTTATGTGCATTGGTGCTCTGCCTGCGTGTGTATCTATGTGAGAGGGTTGAATCCCCTGAAACTGGACGTACAGACAGTTTGAGTTGTCATGTGGGTGCTGGGAATTGAACCAAGGTCGTCTGGAAGAGCAGCCAGTGCTCTTAACCACTGAGCCATCTCTACAGTTCCCCACATGTAAGTTTATATGCACAGTGTGTTTAGTGTAGCATATAGCTCCTAGGGTCATGTTAAACAAAACAAACAGAATTTTCAATCAAACACAATAGAGATAAAGAGATACTGTAACTACGAGATGCATGAGGTTGCCATCAACAAAACAATAGCGTCTACAGTAAGCTTTTAAAAAATATAAGTAGAAGCATTACACTCTAAAATAACAAGCAATATAGAAGGTGCTAGAAATATAGCTCAGTGGTTTGCACTTAGCATTCACGAGTTTTTTGGGTTCAATCCTCATCACCAAACAACTGCTAAACAAGTAAACAAATAAATGGTGTGTTGGATACACACACAGTAACATAGAGCTTACTGTTATTATTTAGCACACTAGCCAGTATTATGCACTCTATATAATTATATATGGTTACTTTTATGCAACTGTCATTATTTAGTATACTAGTCAGTATTATGATCTCTATATAATTATATATGATTTACTTTTATGCAATTGGCAGCACAAGTTTGCTTATATCAGGATGGTTACAAATACATAAGATGAACTTCTCTCCCAATTTCTATTCCCTTATTTTGCTTTCTACTTGTATTTTTATGCTCTTCTCTGTTAAAGATTTGTCCATATCCCAGCCAATGGACTTCAACAGGAGTTTTCCCTCTCAATCAAACGCCTTTCGTAAAATGTTTGAGATACAAAAGTGGTTCTTGAAAATGTTCAGTGAATCAATAAATCAAAGACTACAAAATCTCAAGGGGAACAAAACCAAATAAGCTAAATTAACTAGTCTTCAGCTAAGTTAGACACCAACATTAAAGGAACCAGGACAGTTTAACATCGAGTTATGTAGTCAGAAGCATGTTTGGAGACACCTGCGAGTTTTTAAATTTGAGGACTCATAGTCAGGGTATAAGTTATAGTAAAATATTCAAGTCACTGCAGTCTAACTATAATTTAAAAAAAAAAACCAATGGACTTACTTAGTTATCTACCCAGTGGTTTTATAGTACACCCAAACACTGTCATCTAGTAGCATAGAAAACAACAGTTCTGGTCACTTGAGGATAGCAGTAGGAACTTCCTTTGATGAAGCAGAAAGGAAGTCCGTCTACAGGCAGATTCCTGTGCCTTTTTAGCTGTTTGTTGTCTTTTTAAATTGACCCACAGAATCAAGTTCAGCAACTTGTTTCTCTGAGGAGATATAGACATAGATATAGAAAGATACATATCCTTTATCTATCTATCTATCTATCTATACACATATACATAAATATATATCTTCTCTTTAACATGAATAATACTGGAATCATAAGTCGTACTTATTGCGCATTTTCTGAGAACTGGCCAATAAAAATGCCTTCTGTGCATTAATACAATTAATCCTCATGACAAGTGATAAGGTAGAGACAACAATCACGGTGGACAGCCACGTGGTTGTGGGATACATACCAAGGCAAACTAATCACATGTGCACTGCTTTCTTCAGTCAGGTTCTCACAAGAATCCTATGATGTATAAAATTATTACCCCCTCATTTTGGGGCAAAATTAATTCTTCCTGAGATTAAAGAGCACCAAGTTCCTAAATGGTAGAGCTTAGACTGCCATTCAAAGTCTCTCCCCAGCTCCCTTTTTCTAATTAGCAAATTTTAAGTTGTTTCCATGTGTTGAGAGAGCCCAGGTGACTTTGTTTTTGTCAACCCAGATATGATGATGTCTGTAAGACCTTTCTTCTTTTCTGTTGATTTTTGGGTTATAATTAGTTGACACTATTTCAAAACCAGAGTCTTAAATTAAACCTCAGTACTCTACAGCCTGAGGGAACTTGATGTTAAATCTATTTTTAAGGAATTCATAAGCATTTACACATTACCTTCTTTTTCTTGGAGAAAATCACAAAGGCAAACAGAAATCACTGGGGTGGACAAATATTTTTTTCCAATTACCTAAGTATTGATCGGTAAGAAAACAATAGAGAACCTAGGTGAAACGTATGTAATTATCTCTCTTTAATTGTTAGATTTTTTTAGTCTTCCTCTTTGTCAAATGATCATCTTTTTTACTAAATGCTCTTCTAAATATATACATTATATTATCAATGTTATAAAGAATTAAGTGAAAACACATATAAAGCTAATAAATAATGGAAATAAAGAGGCTATATGGGATAAACAAAATTTTTTTCTATATAAAAGAATGACTGTATCTGATTCAGGGCTGTATTAATTTGGACCTGGTTAGAGGGCAGTAAGGAACTGTTGAGGAGTTTATCATGTGATATTTTAGGACTATTAGTTAACCAAATTATGACAATGAAAAAGGTTTGACAATTCAATACAAAATTACTAAGCCCTTGGAACTGGTTCAAGTCTAATACCAAAAGAGAAAGGTGGATTTCTGAGTTTGGGGCCTGGTCTACATAGTGAGTTCCAGGACAGCCAGAGCTACGTAGAGAGACCCCGTCTCAAAAACAAACAAACAAAAATTTACAAGGCCTTATGCTAGGTAATGAATGAATAAAAATAAGAGATGTTTTCCCACAAGTTCAGGAGAGGACAGGGCAGACAGAACCCAGGAGGATCTGGTCCACAGTTAAGACACAGAGAAGTGTGGTAAGTGACCCAAGAGTTGTCTATTAAGAGCGATCAGAATACAGGATAATTACAGCTTGCAAAACCAGAGCTGATGACAGATGGAACCATCATGAATGTGTTACCAAGAATGTAACAGTTCGAGCTAGTCTAGAAGAGACCAATTAGAAGTCTATTAGAGTAACGTAGACTGAAATTGTGGCTACAGTAACTGAGATCAGACGGGACGCTGTGAGATTGTAACTAGCGTGTCCCCGCTGATGAAGAGTCCACAGCACCCTTCCCCCATAATCATTTTACTAACTCTCTGGTGACACTTGAGTGGCGTACAAATTTCTCAGCTGTGTTCTAAGTTCATGGAAAAAAGACACAAACACAAAGTGAGTTTTCAGTAACCCAGAGTCTACAAATTAAACCCAGGTGAAGTGTTTCTTGTTTTTGTTTTAATGACAACTTCCTCTAGTGGGTCCTCAGCAAATCATGTTTTTCTGCATTTAAGATTTTAAAACAGGGAGCTCTGCTCCCTCAAGTCAGCCATGCTGACCCTCTGAACTAGTATTAGGTGACAGGTGCAAATGATTGTAACATTAAGGACAAGAGGGGGCACTTTAGCTAAAGCCAAAGAAGGGAAAGATTACAAGCTCCTGGTTTCATTTTTTAAAAAAATTACTGAGACATCTTTAACACTCAGAGTCTATGTTCTCTTAGGGTCATGTACATTGGTCTTGAAAATCATTCTTCCAAATCTCTTAGGACAGGAAGAGAACATGTGAAAAAAAAACTGTGGTTTGTGTCCAACAAAGATAAACTTTCAGGGGGGTTGGAGAGATGGCTCAGAGATTAAGAGCACTGCCTGGTCTTCCAAAGGTCCTGAGTTCAATTCCCAACAACCACATGGTGGCTCACAACCATCTGTAATGGGGTCTGGTGCCCTCTTCTGGCCTTCAGGCATACATGCAGACAGAATATTGTATACATAATAAATAAATAAATATTTTTTAAAAAAAGATAAACTTTCAGGTACAAAGTCAGTCTTAGCCTCAAAGGATCTGTTGAAAGACTTTACTAGAGAAAGCAATTAAATAGTAAAACAGTGAGATTGCAACTCAACGAAATATTTATATGCAAAGTACATGTTTTCACATAGACACTTCGGTCTTCACAGAGCAGCAGTTTGATTCTTGAAGAAAGTTACTCCCGCGGAAAGTAACCATTTCTTTAAAGACCACAACAGAAAATGGAAGTCAAGAGTGAGATGAAACTGGGTGCAAACTGCTCCAATGAGATTCTGGGGATCAGAATAAAGCATCTGTTGGGAAGTGGAAAGAGAAAAAAGGGGCACAGATGGGCAAGGGATGCTTAAAAAGAAGGTACACTTGAGTGAATTTGCTTTTAATCTTAGAGTAAGAGAATAGCAGAATATCTTTAAACAGTTACATGCGCGCGCGCGCACACACACACACACACACACACACACACACACAAGCATTTTGATCGTATTCACGTCCCATTACCTCCTCATTTGAACCCTTTCTTCTAAACCGGGGCCTTTCATGTCTTTTTTGCAACCCACTGAGTTTAATTAAATAGGGTCGCTTGCATGAGTGTGAGCGAAGCTTTAAGTACAAAGATGTAATCAGACTGATTTAGGTGCTGGTGGATGTTGACAGCTTCCAGTTCCAGAGCAACGTCAGAAACGTGCTTCCACCCTTTATCCCTCGGGAGAAAAGCATTATTCACATTTTTATTTTAAACATCTCACTGCCTAAGAGGGATGGGGATGTAGGTAGTAGTACACTCCGTGCTTTTTAGCTCATTGCTGACCTTATGGGTGTCAGCATGTGGGTTCAGTCTCCACTTCTATACCAGGGGAGGAAAACGTCTCAGTTAACTTCAAATCCAGGACTATCCATTAATATTGCTGATTGTGTATCACAATTGACGGTCCTCTTGGGTTTTTTCTCCCTCTGTTCTCAAAAGCTGCCCAGCCCGGGCTTTTTGCATCCAGACACGCTAACTTTACCCCCTCCAACTATATAAATACATTTTACTTTGAAGGGATAAAACGTCAGCGTGGGCAAACTATGTAGCTTTTGTGACAATGATTGTCAACTGCACAGATGTTTCTCTCGCATCAAGTATTTATAATTTAACGCACAGGGTCTTCTCCCCTTTGATCTTTATGTGGCTGCCACCCGGGTTCCCCACTTGCCCTACATTCATTTTCACGCAGGTGGAAGCCTAGGTTCCGTGACTGAACTTTGGTAGCGAGGGCCAAACGCAAGGGTAAAGATGAACAAGAGGAAACACAAGGCACTTGCGTGCAAGCAGCGGCTCCAGTTTTACTGTGCCGCAGGTGAAGGCGAAGGGCTCTGGCTGTGTCGCTCAGTGACAACGGCCACTGGGAACGTAGGAGGAAGAACTTTGGAGGACAGTGAGACAGCACGGAGGATGGACACGGTCCTCCACTCTGGACACCGTGTTCAGGTGGTCCCCTCTCGCCCCCGACCGCCATCGCCTGTCTAGCGGATAGCAAAGTGAGGGTTCGAGTCCAGTCACTCGAGACTCTCACGGCCAGCTGCTCCGCGCTCGACGCCCCGCGGGGGACTTCACAGGGGCGGCCAGCTCCGCGGCGGCCCCCTCCGTCCCTTCCTCCCCGGGGGAGCCAGACCCTCCACGGCGCGCTGCGGGAAACTACAGCTCCCGGCAGGCCCCGCGCGGGCCGCGCGCCCCCGCCCGCGCGCCCCGGCCCCCCGCCCTCCGGCCTGGAGACGGGACGGGGAGGGAGGGCGGGAGGAAGGGGCGCGCGGGCGGCGGGCGGGCGGGACCGTGCGAGGTCCGTGAAGCCTCGCTGAGCTCCCGCTCCGGGACGGGGACGCGGACGCTGGCGCGCGCCGACTCTCTCCAAAACGACCGAACCCGCTTCTGTAAGTAGTCGCCTGAGGGAGCGCGAAGCAGACACCGAAAAAAGTTCGCGCCGCCGCCGCCGCTTTGTTCTCCCGACCCGTCGGGCTGAGGTGGCGCGGCCCCTCCCCCACCGCACGCGGCGGTGGCGACGGTGGCGGGACTCGGACCCGCGCCGGGCTGGGCGGCGGCCGCGGCTGGGCGGGAAGTCGGGGCGGCGCTCCGCGGGCGGGCGAGCGGCCGGGGGCGCCGGCGGCGGCCAAGTTCCGCGGTCCTCGCGAGGCCAAGTTGGAATCGCTCGGCTGCGGTGACCCACCGCGCCCTGCCCCTCGGGGAGTGGGGGAACCCGCCGTTCCCGAGCCCCGCAAACTAGTTCTGCCGCCGCCAGCTCCGCGGCGTCGTGCGGGGAGCCTTCCCGTGTCTTTGCTGCACTTTTTCGTGGTCCTGGGGACTGGAAGGGGAGAGTATCCGGGGTTTGGAGGATGGTGACCCCGGTTTCCTGACTTGCGAGTTGCAGCCTCGCTGTGAGGCGTTCTCGGTCCCCTGGGGAGCTTTGCCCTAAGGTGAAACACCCCCGAATGTGAAGCAATGAAGAAAAAGAAAAAAAAAAAATACACGACACGACTCGATTGCGTGTCGGAGGTTTTATTTCACATCATCGAAATCAGAAGTATAGGCCGTGATGTCTGTAAGCACGAATGTAAATCAGGCGACAGGCGACCTGCAGACTTTTCCGCACACAGATTGATGGCATGGACGTAACTGTCCCTTCAACCACGCCCGTCCCCACAGGAAATAAGACTATCGCTGTCATCTTTGATTAAAGAGGATAAGTTACAACTCGAAGTACTACTTTGTAGGACAGGGCCTTTAAAACCTGTAGGCACAAATGAAACCAGAGCTTTAAAATGCCCTCATCTGTATCCAGTAGTTGCACTAAAAAATACTTTTACTTCATACCTAATGTTAGAGTTTTAACAGTTTTGGTTTTGTTCAGCCCACGCTTTAACTTTTAATGCCAAGAGGGCAGACGAACCTACAGATTTGCTTCAAGAAGGCGTCCATGAAGTTCCCAGATTCAGATCTAAGTAAGATTTGCTTTATATAGGGACACTATCTCCCTCCCAGTTACACTCTGGAGAGAAATGAAACAGCACTTCAGCCATAAAGTTGCTGGAAGTTTTTTAAAACGTCTCACAGGAAAAATCACTATAGGTTTTTCTTCATAGGATAGTATTAGAAATAGCATTGGCCTGAGAACATGAGTTTGGAGTCCTTTTTGATAAATCAGGACAGTGCACGTTTCAGAAGTGCTAAAATTAGGAGGATTTTTTTCTTAAATATATTTGACAGTTTCATACATTCTGATCACACTTACCCTGTCCCCAGACACCATACCCCTCCCCTCGCTCCCGCCCCCAAACCCCTCCCACCCCTCGCTCCCGCCCCCATACCCCTGCCACCCACCTCGTCCCTGTCTCCATACCCCTCCCACCCCCTCGCTTCAATCCCCATACCCCTCCCACCCCTTCGCCCCTGCCCCCATACCCCTACCACTCCTCCAAACCCCTCACTCCGCCCCCATACCCTTCCCGCCCCTCCTATCCCTATCCCAATACCCTCCCACCCTCTTCTACCCCTGACCCCATACTTCTCCCACCCCCTCGCTCCCACTCCCATACCCCTCCTACCCCCTCGCACCCCCCGCCTCTGTACCCCTCCCGTCCCCTCCCCTGCCCCCATACGCCTCCCACCCCCTCACCCACCCCTTAAAGTGATGAGCCTTTAATCTTGCACATTTTATAAGCTTTCTGTTTTATCAGATGACCTGTTTAAAATAGACATTACTTTGTGTTTGTGCGTTGTTTCTCATCTAAACACTGCTACAAACACCTTACAGTATGTGAAAATTTAAAAGTTTGATGAGTTGAAAACACCCGTACAGTAAAAAGGGGGCGGGGATATAGTTATTGAAGTACATTTTTCACAGAAGGGATCTTGTCTCATGTTTTCAACAAAATTCTAAAGTTGGAAAAAATATTAACCATAGTGGAGTTAGTTGCTGGTTTTTAAGAGAAACTTGTTCAGAACTTGGTATATGATAATTATTACTTATATATAATTTGATTAGGCACATAATTGTATTTAATAATCACGTCTCTTCTTTGAATCTCTCCAGTTATGTAATTCAAGCTGAACTTGCCTCTTTGGAGCAAGTCATTTTGAAAGGAAAAATTGGGATATGGTACCTGAGATGTTTTAGTATTAATGTCAATGTAGATAAAGAAATTTTCTCTTCTTGTGTGGTTGCGTTATAGTGGCCATATGTGAGGCACGCTCATTGACAACTAGCCAATCAGATTTCTTAGGCAGTACTACTGCAAAGATGAAGATATCAAGTTTATCATAGCTTCATATTGCATGGCCAGACTGGTGTTCTCCAATCTGGATATACTTCTCAGTGCTGTGCAGAGAACCTGCCTCATGTGCCATTTTGCTGTTCTGCCTGGGAGTGGAAGCCTGAGGTTCAAGTGCGACTGCTCCAGATGAGCAGACCTGGAACAGGAGCACTCCAGTGGAGCACTGAGCTCTCAGATAGTGTTCACTCCAGTGAGCACTCCAGTGGAGCACTGAGCTCTCAGATAGTGTTCCATTAGTCAGAGGGAGTACAGGTTTCCAGAATATGCAGTCAGGTGTAGAGACTGCCCCAGAATGGGATCATTTTTTTAATCTACAAAAATACTTGAGTTTTTGCACAATATATAAGCATTAAGCAAAGTCAGACTTTGTTGAGGTAAACATGAATATTGACTTCAGTGTTCTGGTCAGTTATGTCACTGAAAATGCTCACGTGCTTCTAACACGCTAAGAACAATACATATGTGGGATAAAACCTTGCGCTTTATGAGCATTCCTTGCACACAAAGCTAAATTAAACCTGGGCCACTCTTTACTGGCAGGAGTCAGGTAGATACGCTATTACAAAGGAAAAGCGTTTCTTCCTCTTTGCTTTAACATTTGCTGGATGCAAAAAGAATGCTGGCTCTCTTAAATCATGAGAGCTTCCCTTTGAAGTATTTGATTTGTCTTGTTTTCTGGAATCCTCTTGTTTCCTTGTTTCTTTAGAGAGACCTTCCCTAGGACCCCAGCTGAAATGAAGTTTCCCTGGCATAGATTCTGTTGTATCTCATAGTTTATAATTACCTAACTACTTATACAAATGTGTGTTTAATGTCTGTGAGTTCCAGAGAGAGCAGTGGCCATGTCTCTTTCTGCTACTGCTGTGTGACTTCAGCCTCTCTCAAAGCTGTCTGACAAATACCAGGTGTTCTGTAAGTATACAGTGAGTGAAACTCCTGCTTTTCAAGCTTCTAATTAGAGACTTGGTTAAGGTTGGAACATACTGTCTTGTGATGAACTGACTGAGGGGGAAGGAACCTTGATCAGCTTGTGACATTCCCATGAGGTATCACTCAGCCAAGTCGCCTAACCTCTGAGGTCTTTCTTTTCCCTTTCCTAAAAGATCAGACACACTGAGCTCAAAATCCCTTTAATAGCCTATCTTTTGATTCCATTCACTGATAGCAGAATTTGTAAGTTCATTTGAATGAGGTATGTGACCGCTCTCTAAAAGAATGTTAGAAGAATGTCAACTAAACTGTTATAAATTCTTCACAACTAGACAATACTCTTCTGGTTTAGAGGCTCTCATAGCTATTAGAAACAACATCTAATTAATACATAGTTTACAAATTAACATGATCTCTTTGTTAACTTACAAACCCTATTTTCTATTTGAAACAAATACAAAAAAATTAAATAGCATGACCAAAGTTCATGTAAATTAGAATTGTTAGATTTCTTACAGATCAACTCAAGATTCCATAAACAAAACAAGAAGAGGGAAAACAGATGGGATGTGTGGGTGGAAGCTGTTAAGACAGGTTCTTATATTTGTATCCATGCCAAAACTTTACCAAAAAAAATCACTTTTATACAAAATTATATATAGTTTATTAGGAATTCATGTCAGTCTCATAAATTAGTCAAGTGTGTTATTAGACTGTTACTGCTAAGTTGTTAATATCAAGTGGTCTAATAAAGTGTAAATTTAATAGGATGATAACTTTTATCTAATTGCCATGAAACTTCTCAGTGGTTCTAGTAGTTAAACCGAGCCAGGTGCTGTCAGTAGCTCACGTGCAGGTGCCAGTCCCCATGGCCCCATGCCAGCAAGTGGTGGTGTCATTTTCCCTGTGCTTCTCTGCAGTCATTCTGAATAAAACCAGTTCTCCCTTAACACTTCCTCAAATATTTGAGGACCACTCTTTATCACATGACATTGTCTTCACCATTACCTGAATTATGCAATTTTTTTTCTTCCCAAACCTAAAAGCCTGTTAACTCTAAACATGGATTACAGAGTAAGCATAATAGTAATGACGAACTAACAGGTGTGCAGATTAATGCTGATGACTTTCCAGTGCCCAGAGGACTTAGGTTGCCCTTAGTTCTTCTGGTCAGCCAAAAATTAATTCTATTAACAGCTTTTCTGAAGCCTTGGAAACATAGCCCATTCTCATGGATGGCTTATAAATCAGCATTTCACCATCCTTACAGTGCACATTTAACTTTGAATTTATTTCTGTTAAATTTTACTTTAATTTTATTCTATTTGCTCAGTTTTGTTCAACCTTGAGGATTATATAAGCAGATGTCTTTGTCTTTACCATCTCAAGTGTAATGAAAATATAGGAAATTAGGACATTTCCCCAAAGACTTTGTTGACATACAGCAAATTTCCTTACCACACTGACACCCAACTCAAACTCACACAGCATATTCATGAAGACAATGGGGAGAATGTTTTAAATACTACTTTCATGAGAGCGTAGTAGTCCTGAGCAAGTATTTAGCTTCTGAACTTGCGCTTTCTCGATTTTAAAATGGGTGGTTGTGAGGATTAAGGAGGTAATAGAGGTGTCTAGACCAGTGTCTGTCAGATGGTAAGAGCTCAGTGAAGGTTAATGCTTACCTCTTCCATCTGAGGGTCTAGTGTCATCTTTATTAGTGTGATAGACTTGGCATCATTATAATATTCTCTGATTATTCACAAATCACTTGAATAATAATCTCGGATCTGGCTAGAGGTTTTATCTTTTTTTTAAAAAAAAATGATTTTTTTATTTTATGTGAATTGGTGTTTTTGCCTGAATATTTGTCTGTGTGAGGGTGCTAAATCACTTGGAGCTGGATTACAGACAGCTGTGAGCTGCCACATAGGTGCTGGGAATTGAACCCAGGTCCTCTGGAAGAGCAGCCAGTGCTCTTAACTACTGACCCGTCTCTCCAGCCCCTGGCTAAGGATTTTAGGTTTCTTTGATAATTCCTGACTGGTGCTTACCTGCTTTTCTGTGCTCAGCCCTTGAAGCAGCTCTCCCCGTCCCAGTCCATGGCCTCTTCTCTCACCCTGAGCTCTTTCTGCTTGACAGTCGTGGTTAAACTGGCTCATTACTTTTGCTATATGGGATGAACTGTGTCTTGGCCCAGAGATTTGCACTCACATAAAGTTTTAGAATCTCAGAACTCAAGAGGTGGAGACAGAAAGATTCTAACTTTGAGACCATCCTGGGCTATATAGTGGGATTCAAAAGAAAAGGCATTGTTAAAAAATAATAATAAAGTCATTTAATTCACTCCTATTCACAAAGTTCAAGTTTCAGTTCTCTGCTGTATGCTTGAAAAGTGGTGGGAGAAGATAAGCAAGATACAAGTTGAGCAATTCTTTCTGTGTAATCTCTCACCCGTAGCAACATCCTCTCTGAGCAGTGATTCTCAGTTCCTCGTTATCTTTAAGAAGCTGCCCTTATTATGGAGACAGTGCTTGGGTTCTAATCCCTTCTCTGCTTGTTCATAGCCATGTGATACTGGGCAGATTGCATCTTCACCTTGTGCTTTGGTCTTCTCATCAGCAAAATTGCTGTTTCCCTGGTAATTTCAAAAAGTATCATGAGACACATTAGTTAAGCATTACTATCAAATGCTATAAAATATGAGATTGAATTCCAGCCCTTTGCCTAAATGTCAGTTCAGTGCTCATTATCTCTAAGTTATTTTTAGAATCATTTAATTCCGAATTTTCTCATTTGTATTCCTGTATCTGTATGGCTTTGTTTTTCTGTCATTCACTTTAATTTAGCTCCATATCGTGGCCTCCATAGCGTCACTACACACATTTTGGATACTTTGGTTTTTCATCATTAATATTGTTTATGGCTCAAAGAATTTAGACGGACTCACCTCTCGTGAGCCATTTCGTTCAGCTATAAATGGTCATGCCTTTTTCTTTGCTTTATTTTATTTTTCAAAAATTTCTAAGCTGTGTTTTCTTTAAGACCATGATGCATAGTTTACTGTGTGTGGGGTTCTTTTTCCTAATGATAGAAATCCCATGATAAGTCCACTTTCTCTTGTATTTCATAGTTTATCAACTGTCACTGTTCTTTACTGTCTCTAGTGTATCCCATTTTGCCCTTTTATTTCCTTAGACTTCTGGAAGGTATTTGTCAGCAAAGCAGCCCAGGAGTCATATTTTGACAGAATTTGACTCTTTTGGAGAGATGTGAGAACTGCCTCGAATCTAGGGCCTTGTGCCTGTTTATGTATTCTCACTAGACTCTTAATATTTAAAACCACGAGAGACTATGTAAAATTTACTGTATTGGGAAATTATTTTACATCTCTTATTGCTAAAATCGTGAGCATTTTATGTCTGTGCTGCTTGGCTTACTTTTCCTGTTTTGTCCCATCTGTTTTTCTCAGTTTCTTATCATAATTGAATTGTATAGTTGTGGACTACCAGTGTTTGATCTTCACAAATTTAAAATACAATACATTGTAGCTGGATGCAGTAGTATCTTGGTCTCAACTGTTCTGGGAGGGGGAACAGAAGGAGCTCTAGAGCCCAGGAGTTTAAGACCGCTCTGGACAACGTAGTGAGTAAAATCCTATCTCCGAAAAAGAAGACAAATACATCATATATCTCTCAACTCTCACCCCAGGGCTCAGGTGTTAGTAGTGGTAAGAGATGGGAGTGTTATTTTAAGTGGAAATCCCTGAAATTATACCTGTAGTAAAAAATGACTGTAGTAAAAAAAGTGCAAATGACCATCCATTAGGATGCATTCATGAATTGTAAATATATCGCCAAAGATTAACACTAAAAAATATAGGAATTCTTACATTTTAAACTGATGGCAAATGAATATAAAGCATTAAAACCTTTTTAAAATTTCCTCTAGGTTGACAGTGTTTCAGAAGGCACCAGCTTTTCTCCGTGGACCCATTCATCAAAAGAAATATGCTTGTACTATTTTTAAAAGCTTTTTACTTCATCAAAGGGAAGTTCGCTCCCCAAGATGGAAATGAGTACATATGAGAGGGTGGTTTAAGGTGTGGCCATTTGAGGTGTCCCACCAATCACTGAAGGAAGAGATTATCTGAAACACAGCTTTCAATCAGGAAGATTTTATCTTGACGCAAAGCGGCTGTATGCAGTTTATTTTCTGAAATGGAAAGGAAAAGACAAGAACAGATTTAAAATAACTGAAGATATTTCATGAATAATCAGGATCGGCTCTGTTCTCATGATGATAACGGCGATGTGAAGTGAGTTACATTTCTGGGTGTGGTCTAAAGACAAAACTCTTGATGGGACTGATGGTGAGAGCCATAGGACCTGTTGTGTGTTCCACCCACAGTGACAGAATCTGGCGGCGGCAGCATGAGTGGTTCAGCCCAGGAACTCAAGCAGCTTTCGTCTAAATCCAGAAGCACAGTCATTTCTTTACTACTATTATTTTGAAAACTTCTCCAAAACCATTTAAAAAGCGTCGACAACTATTTTTATAGCTTAAAGAAAGGCAGATGTCTGCAAACAATTCCCCTCCATCAGCCCAGAAGTCTGTATTACCTGCAACTGTTTCTGCTGTGCTTCCAACTCCTTCTCCGTGTTCAAGTCCCAAGACAGGACTCTCGGCTCGCCTCTCCAATGGCAGCTTCAGTGCCCCATCACTCACAAACTCCAGAGGCTCAGTGCACACTGTGTCATTTCTACTTCAGATCGGCCTCACACGAGAGAGCGTCACCATCGAAGCCCAGGAACTGTCTCTGTCCGCTGTCAAAGACCTCGTGTGCTCCATTGTTTATCAGAAGGTACTGTGCAAGCTATTTATATCAATAGTTTATTCTAATTAATATCCCTGTAATTTCTGCATGAAGCAATGAACACATTTGGACTCATTGGTAATTTATGTTCTGATTATGAACATTTTGGGCAATGCGCTAATTGACTGTGAGTCAAAAATCTGAAAAGTCTGTTAATGGGAATCTACATCACAATCTAAAAATATCATTTACCCCAGAATAGTGTCATTTTATAGTCAAGGGGTTATATGACATTTCATTCAGTTGCAGAGAAAAAGGTCAGGAGATAGAGGGCACAAGACACTGAGGTACTTACTAGAAAGGTAGGACACCAGAACTGAATCCAGTGTCCTCCTGCACCTTGGGCTTTCATTGTGTCCTGTGTTTCACCCGCTTTTATACCCTTGCCTTTTCTTTGGATGCTAATAATGCCTCATAGAGGAAATTCAAAATCTACCTAGACTACCATTTAATACAGAAAAGGCATACTTTCTCTTCCTCTTGAACAGGTAAATCAATTTTGAATATATATGACAGATTATTCAAGATGATTGTTTATCATATTAGTCCCTCTTGCCCTATCCTGTGCCATTTCTTAATGGAACTTGGCTCTGTGAATTAGTGTTTTCTACTTATAAATTATTTATATGGGTTATATTAGTTAATTTTGTTTTATTTTTAATGGACAAGCACTTTAAACACACTCGTAGAGTCTCAGTGTGTAAAAGGTTTTTCTCAAGAATGAGAACCTAAGTTTAGATTCCCATACCCACTTTAAAAACTAGGCTTAGCAGTGTGCACCTGTAATCCCAGCACTAGAGAGGTGGAGACAGACCAGCCATGACAGTGAAATCAGTGAGCTCCAGGTTCAATGAGAGACCCTGCCTCAATCTGTAAGGAGAAGAGCAAATGAAGAAGACATGCAAAGCCAACCCCTGGCCTATGTAAACACACAGGCATACATTCACCAAGTGTGTGCACACATAGACATACAGTCTCTCTATGAGATTGATAACTTTGGATTTCAGTTCGTCATCTTTTATTTAACTTCATATGTTTTATATAGTTTGTCACTAACTTCTAATTTACGAGTAGTTGGCAATCCAAAAATGTGATAGCTAGTGATAATGACCTATGAGCTTGTGTTTTAACAGTGACTTCCTGGTGTAAATATGGCCTAAAGTAAGAGTGACTTTAGACCTGTAGAGTTGTCAATTTGTTTCCTTGGGTATTTACTTACTGTGAAGTTTTTAGCTTTGAAGGTGGGGTATTTCTGTTGCCCAGTCTGGTCTCTGGACTCTTGGGTTCTCCAGCCTCTGTCCTCCTCTGCTGAGACAACAGATTTAGACCACCTTGCCCAGAACTACTTTTTAATAGCTTCACTTATATTTCTCTTTTGTTATATACTACATAAGTTTTTCACAAATACTTTTTCAGCTACTTTGTAACTTTTTAACGTTAAAGGTAATGTTTAAACTTTTGAGAGCATAAGAATTCATAACCACTATTTTGGTGAAATCTGTTATTCCTTTTTCAGCATTTTAGAATTTTCACCATTTGTTTTTTAATTGATAAAAATATATGTGTGCATATATCTTTATCATATACAGCGTATTAAAATATGGATACATTGTATAATGGTTAAGTGAGCTAGTTAACTTGATTTATTTCTGGTCACTTACCTACTTGGATGAACTCATTTACTCCACATTTATACAAAGGCATACTGATTTTATATAGAAGTGTTGTAGAATCAGCTCTATTACTTATCTACAGGAAAACTTTGGACAAGTGATTTCACTTATTTGAGTAAGTTTGAATCAGATCAGTCAAATCCCTGAGTTGGGGTGGTTTCCAGTCTCTGATTATAGCTGTGAGGTCTGGGTCTTCTCTGCAGGAGACGAGAAATGAGAACTGAGTCTTAAGTTTAGATTCTGGGGTTTCCTTCATGGATCCCTGTCTCGTGTTAGATTCTAAGGCTGTGTCTGTCTTGTCTTAGAGGACCTGCTCTCCAGTCACCCATTTGGTTCCTTGGGTCTGTAGTGTCGAGTTCTAAAATAGTCAGTTGGGTAACACTTGAGTGATTATTTCAAACCTCTAAAAAAACGTGTATTTCCTTATAGTTGTATAGCGTAGTGTTCTTGTGGGACTCCAAACAATGGAATCGGGGTTGTCTTTGATTCTCTTCCCTGCACTTGGAACCCTTTTCCTCCTGCTGGGTTGCCATGTCCAGCAGTGATATGAAGGTTTGTAGAGGGAGTTGATCTGAGGGAGACAGGGAGATGGGAGAGGAACTGAGAGAAGTGGAGCGAGGGGAAACTGCAATCAGTTTGTAATATATAAGAGAAGAATAAAGTTTTAAAAAAAGGAAAGATGGTATTTAATACTCATAATTTGGGTACCAGATTATCTTTCAAGTTAGCAGAGGTGACAATCCCTCTGTAAATAAATGCTTTAGTTTTTTTTAAATAATACGACACTTACATTAATAGTATTTATAACTGCCATTGGTGGTTTGTCAGATTCTATTCTAGTGTCTTTATACATACTCTTGTTAGTTTTTCACAACTTCACTGTGTATGGGGTCACCACAGTTATCAAAAAGGAAATGGAAGCACAGGACCCTTAATAAGTTACTTCCCTGGCATACTAAGAATTCAGAGCTTGCATTTTTAGCTGTTGTGCTCTAGACAGCCGCTTTGATTTTTTTTTCCATGATCAATCATTGCTCATTTGTGAAATGCCTTCCAGCTAGAGAGATTGTGCAGCCAGTAACCATAGACTCCAATTCTCTTGAAGCTAACTGCCCTTGTGTGCACAGATGCCTGTGTAACAAACTGAAGTAAATGGTTCCATTTGTTCTCCATACTAGCTGACATTTGAAACTCTAGAAAGGTGACTGGCACTGGGTCTTTTCAGCTAAAACTATTTGGGTGGTTTGGTCTAATGGACATCCTTGCTCTTCTAATTTCTACTCTTGATAAACATACTTATGTAGAACCGTCTAAAAATAGACCACTAGTTAAATTTTAGGAATTAGTTGGACCAGACATTGTCCCTGTCCTTAAAGCATGTAGTATCGTGAGGGAGACACATTGACTAGTACAACACATGAGAAATAGCATGGGATGCTGAAGTAAAAAGTGTCTTTGTAGGCTGAGGAACAATGCAGAAAGCTGAAGCCAGACAGAAAATAGTATTAAGCTTGGAAGTCAAGTAACAAAGAGTGAGGAATTGAGAAAGGTATTCCAGACAGAAGGATTGGGATAAGGAAGAATAGAGGACAGGATGATGGTAAGTGTTAGCTAGGTAGATGCCTTAGCAGTTGTGAGAGTATATTGTTCTTCCAAAGGACCCAAGTTTGATTCCCAGCACCCACATCAGGTAGAGCACAACCACCTTTAACTCCAACTCTGGGAAATCTGGTGCCCCTGGCTTCCATGGGCACCCCCACACACGTGGCATACACCACACAGACACATGATTAAAAATAAAAGAAATATAAGTGCTAACATTTAGTAAGTGCCTGCTTTGTCCTAGGAGGTTTATATGAATTTAATCCACACAGTAGTCTGTGGTACATCAGAAACTTTAATGTACATGAGGTTCATCTGGGAATTCTACTAAGGAGTGTTATTTTGATTTGATATGTTTGTGTGGCTGTGCATTTCTGTTATGGTGATATTTGTGGTCCCTTGCTGTAAACCCTGTCTTGTTTTTTTCTCTTGCTGTGCTAAGACACCAGAACCAAAACAGCTTATAAATTAAAGCACTTAATTTGTGGCTCATGGTTCCAGGGGGTTAGATTCTATGACAATAATGGTGAGGGCCATAGAAACAGGCAAGCAGGCATGGCAGTGGCGCATCCGACTGAGATTTCACATCAGGATCCACAACCACGAAGCATAGAGGGCTAGTTGGGAATGGCATGGGTTTTTGAAACCTCAAAGCCCATCCCAAGAGGCACATCTTTTTCAACATGACCAGACCTCCTAAATCCTTCCTGAATAGTTCCATCAATGTGGGACCAAGTATTCAAATATCAGTGTATGGGAGCCATTCTTGTTCAAGCCACCACAGACCCATAGATGTATTGAGTTAGAGCGATATAGGTGATCTTTGTATGTTAAAGGAGGAAACTGAAACTTCAGAAGAGAATAATTTGCTGAAAGTCAGAGATCAAACTTAGGTCTGTCTTAACTCCAAGCCTGCTGTCTTTCCTCAACCACAAAAACATTCACACTTGATCCTTCCAAGAGTAGAGATTTTGCTCAGGTGTTTGTGTAGCCAAGTGAGATGATCACATCTGTCTTGGAGAGCTCAAAAGGTGCTGATAAAATGGCTTAGCAGGTAAAGATTTTTGCTGCAGAGCCTATGACCTGAATTTCCTCCCTGGAACCCACTCCCAGAAGTTACCCTCTTACTTGCAAGTACACACATACACAAATAAAATAAATATAAAAAAACTTTAAAGTTATTTTAGGATATTAGATGAGTTAGAGATGAAGTTGGGGGTCACAGGAAATGCACATTGAGTGAAACTTGGTGTTCTGTTAAACAGAAGGCAAGTGCTGAGTGACAGCTAGCATGAGTAACTGGAAGAGTGAAGGCTGATGCTCAGATGGAAAATCCAGAAAGAAGTGTGTGTGTGTGCAATTTAGTTTCCTCAAACTCTAATAAGGTAAGGTTCCTATGTTCTAGGAGTTTCTAGGAGGACTGAAGAAGTAGTCTCGTATTTCAGGGTTTTGCAGGGAAGTATATTGGAACCTGATCGTGGAGGGTAGTTGTTTCTTTCAGAAAAACTTCGCATCTTTTAGTTCTCTTGTTAGCAAAACTAAACAAGGTTAGAAAAACATGAAAAGGTCTCTTAGTTTGGAGGACCTGAGAAGAATTATCTTAACAGTGAAGTAAACCCACAAGGTCACCACCCTATTTAAAATCAGGAAAGAGCTTTCCAAATTATTTCTTTTGAAAAAATATATTTAATATAGTAGTTATAAACTATAGATCCCATCTCAGTTCTGCATTTTTACTTTTCAGTGTTACTAATATACTAGGAATAATTAACCTTGGAATAAAAGATTAAAATTTCATCTCAGATAGAAGATGTAGTTTGTAAATTTGTGAGATTTTACACAGTAATGAGATTGTTTGAAGTGCAAAATGTGAGATTATTTGAAGTGCCAAAGCTGTCAAAAAAGAAAAGGATTTCTTTGGTGGGACGTTGTATTGATAGCAGCATACAATAGTATAGGCTGCTGTCATGTATGTACATACATGCATATGTGCATATGTTACACATTAAATGACAAGTGACAATGATTTTAATATTACCTTCTGGCAACTTTAGACAGAAATATGGAATGCAGTATATATGTTTTTCTCTTGAGCTATTTTACAAGATGCTGTTTTTTAAAGATTTGTTTATTTATTTATTCTATGTGTATGCTTGATTGTATGGGTGTGCACCATGTGCATGCAGTGTGCTTGGAAACCAGAAGAGAACATAGATCCCCAGATCTGGAATTATCTGTGGATTTGAGCTGCCTGTGGGAGTTAGGAACTGAACCTAGATTCTGTTGGAAGAGCAACAAGTACTCTCAACCACAGAGCCATCTTCTTAGCCCCTAAATATTTTTTTAAAGACAGCTTTGAGGTACTATAGCCTGTAATAAACTCCCATCACTTTTAAATTCATGAGTTTGTTAAGTTTCAACAGTTGCATACAATTATATAACTCCTCTCATTCAAGATATAAATCATTTTTGTCACCCTAGATATTTTTTTTTGACACTTCTGCAGTGTCTTCCCCCACTTCCGGCACCAGACAACAGCTACTCTGCATTCTTTCACTGTAGCTTAACTTTCCTGGGTGTTCAGAAAGATAAATGAGATAATCTCCTATGTAGTGTTTTGGTTTTGTTTTCTCTCACATAGAAGGGTTTTTTAAATTCATATCATTGTATTTCTGTAGTTCTTTGCATTGCTGAATTAGTCTGTTGTATTAACTATGCTTTAATTTCTTTTTTGTTAATGTACAATAGAATTGTTTGCAATTTTGGTGGTTATGAACAAAGTTGTCAACCTCCCCATACAATCTCAATTACAACAACTAAATATATGTTGCCTTTTGTGTGTACTTAGAAGTATAATGGCCTGGTAATTTAATAGGCCTGTGTTTGCGATATCTTATGGGCTGCTTTTCAAAGGGAGCTGTACACTTTCCTTACCTACAAGCCTATGTCCTTGCTCACACTGGTATCAGCAGCCTTTTTAATTTATCCAATCCAGTTGCTATATAGTCATACCTCCTTCTGATTTTAATTTGTATATCCTTGTATCCTTGTGGATATATTTGCCATTTATGTTTGTACATACTGTGTGTTGATTAGTTTTTTTTTTTGTCAGCTTAACCAAACTAGAGTTACCTGAGAAAAGAGGACCTCAGTTAAGAAATTGTCTTCTTCAGGTTGGCCCACGGGCACATCTGTAAGGCATTTTCTTGATTAATAATTGATATGAGAGGGACTAGACTGCTTTGGTTAGGAAGTCTCCATCTGTTCCAGTTGGTAGAGACTTTTTCTCCTAAATGTGTTTGATATTTGTTTTTCTATTAATCTCTTAATGTGACACATTTTCTTAGTTGAATTCTTGAATGTTAAATAGCCTTGCATTCCTGGAGCAAACCCATCTAGTCACCATGTATTATCTTTTTCAGTTTATCTAATTTGATTTATTAATATTTGCTTAACTTTTTCTGCCTTTGTAATAAATAGTGGCCTATAGTTTTGCTTCTTTCCATATCTTTAATTTGAGTGTCAGAAGATTGTGGCTTTGAGAGGGGTGCTGGGATTGAACCAGGGGTTTGGGTTGCCTTATCTCTTCTCTTTTTCTCTCCTCCTCCTCCTCCCCTTCCCCCTCCCCTTCCTCCTCCTCCTCTTCCTTCTCCTCCTCCTCCTTCTTCTTCCTTCTCTCTCTCTCTCTCTCTCTCTCTCTCTCTCTCTCTCTCTCTCTGTTTATTTTTGTGTATCTGGTGCTCTGTCTGTGTGTTCACTTGCAAGCCAAAAGAAGACATCAGAGAAGAGGGCATCAGATCTCACTGTACATGGTTGTGAGCCACCATGTGGGTGCTGGGAATTGAACACAGGACCTCTGGAAGAGCTGCCAGTGCTCTTAACCACTGAACCATCTCTCTAGTATTTGGGATGCTAATACATGTATGCTTTACTGTTGAAGTACTGTCCTGTCCCTCAGACTAGTGTTAGCTTCCCAAGTTGAAAAGTGTTTCCTCCTCTTCTATTTGCTAAATAAATTTAATACTATTTTTGTTAATAGGCTTGACCAGTGATCCCATTCTCGGCCATGGATTTTCTCTGTGCTGTTTTAAATCTGTTTTTATATTGAGTAGACATGAACTATTCAGATAATTAATTTCTTTGGTGAAGTTTGATGGCCTGATTCATTTTTGTCAACTTGTCACAGACTTGCCTTACATGGAAAGAGGTGCCTCAGTTAAGAAAAAGCCTCCATCAGATTGCCTATAGGAAAGACTGTAGGACATTTTCTTAATTAATGATTGATGTGGGAGGGCCCAGTCCACTGTGGGTAGTGCTAACTGGGCAGGATTCTGGCTTGTATAAGAAAACTAAGCAAATTTTGAGGAGCAAGCCAGTAAGCAGCATTCCTTCATGGTCTCAGCTTCAGTTCCTTCCTCCTTGTTGCTTTCTTAACCTCCCTTTCCGATGGGCTGACTGTGAGCTCTAAAGAGAATAAACCCTGTCTTCCCAAGTTGCTTTTGGGTCTGTTGCTGATCACAGCAATAGAAAACAACTGATATCTTTAGTTACTCGAATATAAAAAAAAGTCAATTTTAGTTCTCAAAATCATTAGCAAAGTTATGCATTGCATTTTGTTAACATCTCTTTAAGTCTGTAACCTCTCTACAGATTTACTGTATAACTATAAAGTGAACATGTATTTCTGATGTTGATCATTGCTGGTTAATCTTTATTTTTTATCTTTCCTTGATTTGTGTGACTCATAGTATACCAACTTAGCTTTCAGTGAAGTAACCTTTTGTTTAATTGATTTTTCTGTATTGTGGCCTGCAAGATCAGTGCATAATAGGTGGAGACAAACAGAGATCCCAGGAACTCACTGAATTAGCTGTGTCTAATTAGCTGAATTAGCATGTTCCATGTTCATATAAAGACTGTGTTTCCTAAAATATGGTGAAGTGATTGAGGAAGAAGTCTTGATGCCAACCTCTGACCTCTGCACATGTCTACTTGGGCCAGCACATGCATGCACACACACAAACACACATGAAAGAGAGAGTGAGCACATTAATTTCTTTAACTTGATGTTTGTTTTATAGTGTATAATTCTCCGTATACTACTCTGTGAATATTCCGTATTAGTTATTCTTCTATTGCTGTGATGAAACGCCACGATCAACATAACTTACACGAGGATGAGTTTATTTGGGTCTTACAGTTCCAGAGGGATAGGAGGCCATCACATGTGGCAAGGAGCATGGCCCTGGAGCAGCAGCTGAGAACTCGCATCCAGATCCACAAAAAAGAAGGAGGGGGGAGTGCAATGGGTGTGGCAGGAAGCTTTTAAAGCCTCAAAGCTCACCCCTAGGACACACCTTTTCCAACAAGGCCCACTTCAAATCCTTCCCCAGCACTTCCACTGGAACTGAGTGTGCAAACACATGAGCCTCTGGGTTGGTAGGGAGATGGGGAAAACATGATCGAGTTATATTGTTTGTAAAAATTACTTCTGTACATACATTTCCGATTTTTATTCTTTTAAGATTTATTTATGTGCATTTGTATCTGTATGAGTGTATGCCACAGTGCATGGGTACCATCAGAGATCAGAAGAGGGCAGTGGATCTACTGGAGGTGGAGTTACAGGTAGTTGGGGGCTGCCTGACATAGGTGCTGGCAACCAAACTCAGGTTTTCTGGAGAAATAGCAAGTACTCATTATATCTGAGCTATCAGTCTAACTCAGCAATTCTCAACCTGTGATTCGTGACCCCTTTGGGGGTCAAATGATCCTTTCACAGGGATCACCTATCAGCCTGCAAATCAAATATTTACATTATAATTCATAACAATAGCAAGGTAAATAGCAATGAAATAGTTTTATGGTGGAGGAGGTCACAACATAAGGAACTGTATTTGTACTAAAGGATCACAGCATTAGAAAGGTTGAGAATCACTGATCTAATCCACATCTTATTATTTTTTTAATTTTAATTTTTTAATTTATTTTACATAACAACAACAGTTTCCCCCCCCTCCTCCACTCTTGTTCCCTCCCCCCACCTCCTTTCTGTCCCCATCTACTCTTAAGAAAGGATAAGGCCTCCCCTGGGGAGTCAACAAAGCCTGGCATATAAAGTTGAGGCAGAACCAAGCTCCTCTACCCCCTGCATCAAGACTGAGCAAGGCATCCCACCATGGGGAGTGGGTTCCAAAAAGCCAGCTCATGCAGCCGGATCCTGGTCCCACTGCTAGGGACCCTACAAACAGACCATGCAACACAACTGTCACCCACATGCAGAGGTCTTAGGTTGGTCCTATGCAGGTACCCCAGCTGTCGGTCTAGAATCAGTAAGCTCCCACAAGCTTAGGTCAGCTGTCTCTGTGCTAACCAACATTTTAAGTTTGTTAAACCTTTGGTATATTTACCCAGTTTTCAATATATTGTTCTTTATTTGTGACAATTATTTTTTGTTCTGAATTTTGGGTATTAAAACTTTTTATTAGTGTTTACACTGTGATATCTTTTCACATCATATGTGTGTATCTATATGTACATATGTACATGCATACCTCTCTGTGTCTTCATTAATAATTTTTTTTAGTAGGCTTCACAGTTGATTGTATGTTTCAAGTTTTTCATTCTGTCAACTACTCCTTAAGCGTTAAGATCACTCATATTCGGACAGTGGTGGCGCACACTTTTAATCGCAGTGAGTTCAAGGATCTCTGTGAGTTCAAGGCCAGCCTGGTCTACAGAACAAGTTCCAGGCCAGTCTGGACTATACAGAGAAACCTTGTCTCAAAAAATTCAAAACAAAACAAAGAACACTCATGTTTAATACAATTTTCAATATAGATTCATTAAATTTACAAACTTTCCCTACTTGTAAAGGTTTTATGTAGGACTTCTCAACTTCATGAGAAAACTACATATACAGTAGAAATTATACTTTGAATTTTGAGCTTTTCCTGGTTAATGATGCAGTACAGTACTATACAGATCCTCACAGTGCTAGGTGGCAGCAGCTGCTAGCCAGCATAAGGATCATGCTAGTAAGCACCTGACTCTCTAGAGTGTGCTCAGTTGCTAAACTATGGTGAGCTAGGTGAATTAAAAGCATTCACAACTTAACATTCCTAGCCTGTTAGACGTTTACTAGAATATACAGCATCAGTCAGGAGCATCAATACGACAAAATTTGCTATTTTTTTTATATGCATCCCTTCTGTTCTTGGGGCCTTTTTGTTTTTTGACTTTTAATTATTTCCTGGATTTCCATTTTCTCTCCTCCCTTGGTTGTTTTTTGTTTGTGTGTTTATTTGTTTCTGCTTTTTTCTCTAAAAGTTCCTTTTAGCACTTGCCCTAATGCCAGCCATCTACATCCTTTGACCAAATCTGGCTGTCTTAGTTTCATTTCCTGTTATAAAATGCCCTGATTCGAGTTGGAAGGGCTTATTGGCTCACAATTCCAGGTGGCAGGCAGTCCATCAGTGGGGGAAGCTAAGGCAGCAGGAAATGGAAGCAGCTCGTCCCATTACACTCAAAGTCAGGAGCAGAAAGGGTGAACTGATGCTGCATACAGTGCCCAGCTCATTTCTACACTTCTCCGCAGTCCAGGATGCCCTGCCCAGGGAATAGTTCCACAGACTGCGGTCTGGGCTCGCCTCCGTTAGTTGAATCAAGATAACCTCCCACAGATAAGCCCTTAGGTCAGTTAATCTAGACAGTTCCTCACTGAGACTCCTTTCCCAGGTGAATCTAGATTTGATGAAGTCCACAGTTAAAATCTAACCTTCACACTGGCCCACCACCTGTATTCATAGTTCTATTGAAGCCCAGCATGGTTGTTCATTTACATACAGTCTGTACAGCAGAGGTTAGTGTGCAAAATACCATGTGGCCCTCAGCCTAAAATATTATCTGACATTTTACAGATGTTTGAAAATTTTTATCTTAGTTGATGTAGACTATGTATATAATCTATATAGACTATAGACATTTTTAAATTGGTGTAGGCTATCTTGTGTATAATGCAGTGTGTACCTCAGAACCCTGTATTTCTGTTCTTCTCATCTGCTATTACTGTCAGATACTGTGTTTCTGTATACTTTCAGTTCTCATTATTCATGGTAGTCAGGCTGTACAGAGTCACCACAAGCCCCGAACTGTGTGCCTGGTAGAAATACAGGCTAGGTTTCTATGAGCTTTTCTTACAGTACATTTGTCAGCCAAGAAATGCATTATTTTATGTATGTTTCTGCCTAAGCTTGCTTTACTCAACATGCATTGCTGATTCCACAGCACCCTTCTCATTGCCAATAGCACTGGAGTGCATGGCTGACTAATGCATGTTTAACTCAGCCAACGTTCAGAACCTGTAGTCTAATTCAAGTCAATAAATAACAGTTAAACGGGTAAATGAAAATATGAAGATGCCTTTAACTAGTTGAATTATATGTTCTGTGGGATTGCTACCTCATTTTCTATACGTCAGAAATAGAATATTTTTATAGTCTTGTAATTCAAAACTTCAGGGACATCTATTTCTAAATGCAGGTTAATAAGATTGTTGAATCTAGATAGACATTAGTGACGGCTTTCTTCGGCAGTCTGTGAAGAGCTAAATAGATGATATTGTTTGCACTCGCCTAAATTTCCATTATACCACTACTGCTTCAGTTGGATGAATATTTGCGGTGCATTTACTTTTTCAGTCACGGTGCTAAATCCTCTGGAGACTCCCAAAATGAAAGTCGATTTCCCGCCCCTAAGCATGTTACATAAAAGTTGAGTAAATGTCAGATTAGCATAATAGGAGGTAGCACATGCTAAGACCTGAATGAAGATAAAAAAGGGCAGAATGACTCAAACTAATGACTGTCTTTTTGGAGAATTATGAGAGCCTGTCTTAAACTTTACTTTTTTGTTTGCACCATCATCAACTGTAGTACTTTACGTGGAGAAATAGATGTCAGATGCTGGTCTCGTGCCTTGCTGTTGTTCTCTGGTAGCTTGTAGCATGGATAAAGCAAGATATCATTACCATTGAGATCTTTTTCATGGTCAAATAAATAAATTTTTGTGATTATAATTCCTAGTCGTACTATAAATTTTGTGTAAACTCAAGAAGTTCACTGTGACCTTTCCCCCACCCCTTACTCACCAGCAGTTAGCTAGACAAACATTGGTAGTTGCTAGCAATGAATGGTGACAGAAATATGTGTTTGCTTCTACAAGACATTATTACTTACAAAACATGGTTATGATTCCCAAGGCATGACTGTGGTCATAATTGCTTTCCTGAGTTTCAGACACCTTATTGGCTCATTAGTTAGGGCTTTGTGTTCATTGTTCCACTGCTTGAATTATCCTTCCCCTACTGTGTTTTCTTCTTTGAGTATTGGCAGGCTGGGTAACCTGTATTTTAATATTCATTATGCTGATTGTCATTACTTTTATTTTGAATGTACGTGCCATAAGTCTTAATTAAAGCTCCATGAGGTCAGGCATCATGTAGCCACAATAAAGAAACATTCAGATATTCGTTAGTTGAATAAAGAAAGAAACTCCTAAGAAACATCATGAGGTCCTACTTAAAAGTGTTAGTTTTTGGTCAAATTGAGGTTCATTTCTACCACTTATGAATTGTGTGACCTTCGTTTCTTATGTGAAAAGTAAGATTGAAATTACTACTCATGTATGTATTGTGTACACATATGTGTATAAATGTACCTTACATGTGTTTATAAAATTCTTTGCCCACTACTTAACACACTGTCACACAGTAAATGCTACTTTATCAGTATTACATATTAATCTGATCTTGATGATCTCCAAACTCTAAAACAGGTATAACTTGGAACCACTGTGCTTTGAGATCCTTTCTGTTCAATATGTAAAACTAGTCAATACCAATCTATAAATAACTTAAAAGCTACTACCAATTAGATTACATGTCAGAATCTTGTTATATAGTGTAGAAGATCATTGTTTGAGTTGAGTATGCTCACAGTCCTATATTCTCTGTACTCTGAAAGCTGAGGCAGGGAGATCTTGAATTTGAGGCTAACCTGTGCATACATATTGAGGCACTCTGAAAAAGTAAGAAAAAACAGAAGGAAGGGGTAAAAGGGAAGACAACTGATTTCTTCCTTGATGTGTGCATCATGCAGTTGTCTGTGAGGACTTCGAGCGCTGCCTTTACAGGTGCAGAAGTGACAGAGTTTACTGACGGCACCGCTGAGCTGTTCCCGAGCCACATGTGTAAGCTTGTCATTTATTAGAAATAGTCCCAGAATGTCTTTTTTTTAGATTAATGCTGACTGTATGTGACTCTAGAATCATGCAATTTTGAGTTCAACGGAATTAACTAATCAGTTAATTCTGTGACTGAGAAGTAGTGAAGTAAATGCTTTTTTAAATTTTCTATATACTTAGGACTGAATGAAATCGAAATACTTCAGCATTAAATTTACATCCTCAATGATTGAACCACCAGGAAGAGCCTGTAGTACCAAACGGATAGGGAAGATTACACGAGATATATAAGGCCATCTGCTATCAGAAGAGGGACAGGAATGCTAACTGAAAGTACATAATAAATAATAAATAATGAATTTCCTTAATTCATTAAGGAAAAAGGGTTTGGATGGGGCTGGAGAGATGGTTAACTACTAAGAACAGTGTCTGCTCTTCCAGAGGACCCAACACCCATGTGGCAGCTCACAGCCGTGTATAAATCCTATATCAGGGGATCTGATACTCTCTTCTGATCTCTGAGGACACCAAACACACATATGTATGGTACACAGACATACGTGTAGGCAAAACATCCACACACATAAGATAAAATAATAAAAAAAAATAGTAATAAAGAAAATGGAGGTAGAGAAATGACACATCAGTTAAGAGTACTTGCTGACATACACATGGCATACTCACAGACATGCATGCACACAGATACATGCTCACACATGCGTGCTCACATACACATATGGACACAAAATAAGAGTGAATCTAAAAAAAATTAGAAGAAAAGAATGATTAATAGGACTTAGTGATAATTATCTCAGGGAGCATAATAAAATCTTAAACTGTAAAAGAAAAATTTTTAAGTCTTTTAAGGGTGACATGAATGTTTTGTTCTGGCAAAGAAGGAGTGATAATGTATACATTTTTACTTCTCAAATTCCTATGTTAAATTGAAGATCTTATTGGGATTTTTTTTTTATCTGACAGTGTTAGCCAAAAATTTATCTCATGTTATTCTAAAGTTGTCAAGAGCATTAATTTTTAAAATCTGAGAGAGAGAAAAAAAACAGGCAGTGGTGGCACACACCTTTAATCTCAGCACTGGAGAGGCAGAGGCGTGAATATCTCTGTGAGTTTGAGACCAGCCAGGTCTACAGAGTGAGAAACCTAGAAAGAGAGCTGCAATAATTGTAGTTAAGTACTACTTAACCAGAAGTTTTAAAAGCCTGTAATTTATTTTCGGCATATGCTAAAGGAGGTCATTTTCCCATAAACTGAATTTTTGAAAACCAGTTTTAGATGTTGAGGGAGCTTTATGCTGTTCCCACCTGATAAGTTCCGCAGGGAGTAAGTTAAATACTCAAACTGAGGTCAAAGGCAGATCAGTGTAAACTGGAACTGACTGACTTGTCAGCAGTAGGGTAACTCACTTTTAGGTCAGTAAACTGTACTGTCAGCTATAAAAATAATAAGACAAAAATAAGGGTGGTAAGATCAGTGCCCCCCTCCAGAAAATGCTCCCATATTGCTAAGAAAAACACTGTCCATAGTAGATAGTGGGTCAGATGATACAACATCTATTTCACAAGATGATTCAATAAATTGGTAAACAAGCACATGGGAAAATGTTTAAAATAGTTTTTAAATGAATACAGACTAGACAGCATGTGTTCAACTGGAGTAAAGAGAGAATTGGTGTCCCTGGTGTACTGAAGAATCTGGTCAAATCTTACAGAAATGGCAGTGATTCAAAGCTTGGAGAAGGCATAAACCTGGTTAAACACTGGCAAAGGCTACATCAGCATACACAAAGGGGGTTTTCTCCAAGAAAATATTTAACTAACAGATCGTTTTTAGTTGAGCTTTGTTTAAAACTTAGATATGACCAAAAGTGGTCACTCTTTGAATTTCTTCCAGTTCCATGACTCATCCTGAGGGTGGAGTGAGGTGGAGTTTCTTTTGTTGTTGTTGTTAGCATAAGCCAAAACTTAGCTTCCTTTTTTTTTTCTTGAAAAAAAAAAAAGACTTTGAAAGTCTTCCAACATAATACATTGAGGTCAGTGCTAGCTTCTTCATATCTTTCCTCAAAGATGCCTTACTCTCAGGAAACATTTAGTGCAGGGCACATTTTACTTGCTTTTAATACTAAAATCAAGGTAATACGAATAGTGAACATGTTCCTTATTCCATTAGGTTAGGCTGTTGTGCTATTTGAGGGACACAGAACATCGTTACCTTAATGTCTAATGTGTAAGACCAAGTGCAGCCTGTGTCCTTACCTCCAGGGAGCTCTGGGCCACAGTGGACATTGTAATGTCTGCAAATGTTCTTGCCTTGTCATAACTGTGCTGCTGGCATCATCTATTGGGTAGAGAGCAGAGATGCCACCAAAATACCCACAGCAGTCTTCTGACTCAAAGTGTTAGTAATGCTGAGGTTAAAAGTCCTTAAGTTAAAGTGATAGAGAAGTAGAACTTTTATGTTTGAGAAAACTCTAACCTTCTGCTAATGATATTCTGTAATCTTAATAAATCAAAGAATATGAATATCTTGATTAAAATTTTATAAATGGAGTTGTAGTTTTAGGTCATTAAAATAAGATTTCCTGTTAGGCTTAATTATCTTTGTTTCAAAAGTAATACAGTTTTTGGAGTATACAATTAGACAATGAATATAAGATCTTAACCTATATATGGGGTGCTGGGAATTGAACCCAGAGCCTTTTGCATGCTAAACATGTACATTACCACTGAACTACCCACTTGCTCCTGGATCCCCCTTTATTCATAGTTTATAAAGCAATATGAACACAAATACGGTTTCTACCTTCTAGACTTGTATAAACTGAAGGAGGGCGCTTTTGCCAGTAGGCCACAGAGAAGTAGTGGAGCTGGCAGTCAGCCTTGGAAAGCAGTTTAGCAACAGACTGAACTGGGGTTGAGCCAGGTGAAATGTGCCCATCAGGTCACAGTTGGGAGGTCATTTATAAGTGTTGGATTACAAGAAAATCGGTACTGACAGAATATGGCAAACGCCTGGTTCATGGTTACAGCAATTATTCGTGCATGGAAACCAGACGTTGAAATTATGTTGTCAATGTTTTTAATGCAAGATTTTTCTTCTTAAGCTAGGAAACGATATTATCTCATACCTCTGGAATCAAAGAGACAGACCAGGAATGTAGGTCTTCCTTTTATCACTTTGTTTGTATTGATAGATCGTTTTCAAGTCGCTTCGTTTTTAATCCTGTTTCCTCCTGAGAACTTGGGATCAGAATATCTACCTTCATAAAGAGTTATGGTGATTAAGTGTAAAGCTCTGCAATCCTGGGGTTTGAGTGCTCGGGAAATACTCATACCTGTGGCTTAAAAACCTCTAATTTTAGAAAGATCCTTGGTTCTGTAGGTGTCTTATAACTTTAGTGAATATATGTATAGTATATATAGGTATGTATAAAGGTATGTATAGTATCACTATAGTATGTATAGCAGCATGTAAACAAAACATTGTTTTGATTTTAGTTTTGACATATGGCTATCTATAGAAAATAAAATCAAGTGTTTCTTTAAAGGGGAGAATACGTGCACAATGTCTGGTGTGTAATGACTACCCAGTGAATGCTAGCTCCCTGTTTTCTTGCTTTCATATTGATAAGAGGCTTAAAAGATACCCCTCTAAAGCTATTGTTTCTGTTAATTTGTTGAATGAAAAAACTAGATGTCATTGGAATGGGAAAGGAAGTTGGCAGAAAGCAATTTATTTTGAGTTATAATGGTCTTTAGTAAAATTGAAATACTGACTAATGCTGTCTGCTTTTATCTGATTTAAAACACTTTGCTTTAGTTTTGACCACGCTAATACCAGATCTGAAGACCAAATATCAGTGTATTTTAGGGGTGATTTGGTGTATTAGAATGAATGAATCCATTGTCTCTGCAGACATGAATTGAGTGTAATTTTCAGGTTCTGCCGTAGTAGAAGAAAGCCCCAGCTGTATCTTTTGTTTTCTAGAAGTGAGCTGTCATTGTGCGCTGTTCTCTCTCCCACTCTTTCTACCCCAGCTGGATCACAGCGGCTTGGTGGCGTTCTAATCCTTCCCCTACATTTTTTATCTAGGTTAAACAGTGTCAGGCAGCCATTACTAAATACTTAAGCTCAAACTGGAGATTAAAAAAAATTTTTTTAAGTTGCTGCACATTCAGGTTGCAATCATAGCTAAAAGAGAGAAGGTCCCAGAAGTTTAAATCAAGGACAGTTAAGAACTAATCACAAAACAAGAGGAGGGGTGTGAGTAAATTTAAAAAGGAAAAAAAAATATTTCTGTGGTTTATGTTAGAAGTGCAGGTGAGGTGTTAAATTGAGCAACACTTCGGGCATGTGATATCCAGAGAATTCTGAATTGGAAATCAGTGATGAAAGGTAAGAATGAATTCAGGTTCCTGTTGACTCATTTTCTGATTGACTTGTCCAGACGAGCGAGTTTTGGCTTTATGTAGAAGTTGTCATTGAACCCTTTAGTTAAACACTTTTCAGAGATTGATACTAAGTTAATATAAGTCTTATTTCTGCAGACTTTATTACTGCTAACAGTTAACAGAGTTTTTAATAAGTGCCAGAAGTTCTGGGTTCTTGAGGAGTCTGGAGGAAGCCTGAGGAGAGGACATCCTTAGCATGTTCTTACTTTTAGTGGTACTTTTAAGATTTACTGTACAGGGATACCTGAAATCAAGATTAAAGATCAGGTTGGTGTTCCGTGTGTGTGTGTGTGTGTGTGTGTGTGTGTGTGTGTGTGTGTGTGTGTGTGTGAAGCCATCAAGCCTCAGAAATTGGTGTATACTTCACTCACCATATGAAAACAGAAACATATGGGTGTTCTCATTTTCTAGACTAGAACCCCTACTACCTTAGAAAAACAAAAAAAGCCTAGTGGTAGGTAAATTATTCACTCCAATAATATTGAATTCTAAAGTTGTTTGTTAACACGCAAAAGTGTTGTTTGGCCAAGTAAAATAAAAGTTTTGCAAGCTTCCTGCCTTACCTAACATTTTACTGACAGATGTTTAGTGACTTGAGACTTTTATGGGACAGGGCTGCAATGTTTAGCCTCAGTTGTTCAGAACTGGGGAAAGACTTCATTTTGCACAATCCAGAGGAATCATTGACACAAATGTAGAAAGTAAATCGAGAAATGAAGGCGAGGGTGCTGTTGGGAACAGGCCAAAGTGAAGACCTTTTTTGCTTTTGAACTAGTTCTTTAGCTGTTCTTCATTTTCCCCTCTAACCAGGGCTGAGGTAGCGTAGGGAAAGAACCGTGGGCTTGTCTGTTTCCAGAAGGGTACTCACTCCTTTCCACGTTCACCAGGCTCTAGAATTTTGACTCCTTTCATTCTAGACCAGTAGGGCTTCTCAGGTTGAGCTTTTAATCAGCATTCAGGGCCAGATAGTATGATGGAGGCTGTCCTGTGAATTCTGTAGAACCTTACCAGATAGTTCTGTGTTGGAGGCCGTCCTGTGAATTCTGCAGAACCTTACCTAGTAAATGTGCACAGACCCGAATTCTGAAAAGTAGATATGTATAAAGTCACCACCATGTATGTACCTTCTGGGGCAAATTAGTCTCAGTTGAGAGCCCTAGAGAAATACATTGTAGCTAGTGCTCATTACCGAGAGCTACTAAATGTGTTCTCAACTATGCTGCCCTTCTAGCCGTGTTCCTTGTCCCAAGTGTCCTTGTTGTCCCTGAGAATGGGATTGTTTAGAAGGTATCTACTCCATTTTATTAGTTATGTCTTGTGGGTTAGACATAAACATATACCAATAGTGCAGCAGTCCTCCCACTCTCCCTCCCCTGTAAATGTGAACAGCAGAGTCACAGGTATATAATCACAAATATATATTGATTTGCATTATTTTTCCACAATAGTTCTTCCTTTTAAAATTACACAACTGCCATATTCTATTGAAGCATAGCTTAGAAAAACAGCAGTTGTCTTTGAAAAGCCTCAGTTTTTTTGTGCATGTCACTGACAGGTTATTCTGATAGACTTTAAAATATAAAGTGCTTTTGTTTATATCTTTTAATGTTTTGTTCATGTCCCCTTTTTTTTCTCATTTGGTCCAGGGCAACCTCCAAATCCCTGTTTATCCAAGAGTGGTCTTGAACATCAGATCCTCTGCCTCTGTCTCTACAGAGCTGGCACTGCATGTGTGCACCTCGATGCTTGGCTTGTTCATGACTTTGCACACAGCCCCCATGTACCAAAATCATTATAGAACAAAAAAAAATCAGTCTGAAGAACAGTTGAACTTGGAGTTTTGAAGATCATTGAATTACTAAAAATAGGCAAGATGTAAATAACAAATTTTTATAATATATTTTAAGCATATGAAAATAATTAGCCTTGTATAATGGACAAATATAGATCAGGGCAAGGGAGATGGCTCCATGGATAAAGCTCTCTCCCTGTAAGAATGAGAACCAGAGGTCAGATCCCCAGAATCCACATGAGAACAGGACACATTGGCTACGTGGAAAGGCAGAGTCGGGGAATCCTGGGGCAAGCTGGCCAGACTTGCTGGGATCTGTGAGTTCTGGGTTCAGGGAAAGAACTAGCTTCATTAAATAAAGTGAAGGATGCACATGTGCATATGACATGTATGCTAATGCACACTGCAAGCACGCATAAGAAAGGGAGTGGGGAGAACAAGTTGAAATACACAGAAGTACCGCTTTTCATGTAAGAGCAACAAATTTGATAGTGCACTTACAAAAAAAACACATGGCAAAAACAAACTTTTCTTACTCCATTTCAGGTGTGTTGTGTTCATATGTGTATTTGCATGCCTTCTGCATGTGTGGGCCCACGTGTATGTAAATGTGGTACACGTGTATATGTGCATATAAAGGCCTGAGGTTGATGTTGGAAGCCATCCTCAGTTGCTCTCCTACTTTTATTCTTCGAGGCAGGGTCTCTAAGTCAAACCCAGAGCTCACTAATGTGAAGAGTCTTGCTAGCCGACTTCACGTCTCTCTCACCCTCCAAGGCTGGAGCAGGAGGGCCCTCAGACCTGCCTCACATTTACATAGGTTCTGGGATCTGAACTTCAGTGCTTGCATGTGCTTGTGGGGCGAGCACTGAGTCATTTCCCCTGTCCCACAGACTTAATGTTTTGCCTGTAGACGTATAAGCTGATATAGCCTTCATGAAGACTAGCTAGGCAGTGTCTGAAAGTTTCGTTTATATGCACACTTTGACCCAGGAAATATTCTGGGAAATTCTTTACATATACTTCAGAAGAGTAGCAGTAAGGAATATGTGATTAGGCTATTGCTTATTATAACAAAACGCTGGAAACGGTAATGGCTAATGTTCATCTGGTAGCTGAAGGTCACATAAGATTCATGGATGAGACTCTGGAAAGAGAAGGGACATTAGGTAATGGCTAAGGAAATCTAAACAAAATATGATAATATTTGGTATAAATGTATCTTACTATTATAAAGTGTTAATAATGGGAAAGTGGGTAAATGGGAATGCTGTATAATTTTTGTATGACTTTTTCTCTACATCTAAAACTTTAAAAAAGGCTAGTAAATATAATGAATAATATTTGTAAAGTAAATTTAAAATTCAGGTATCCATTTGAAAGGAAAGCCTGGACCGGATTTTTCTAATGTTTTAAATGTTTTATTCTTTAAGACATTCATGCTTATTTTGATTATATTCACCTCCATCCCTCCCCCTAACTCCTGTCCATTTGTGTTACTCATATAGTCCTGGATGTGGAGCACAGGCATCCTTACTCGGAGCCACACCCTTAAAGACAAACTCTCCACCACCTACCCATAGCTTCTCAGTTAGGGGTCGCAGACTCCTTCCCACCGTGTGCTGGAAAGCAGACTGGCTTGTTCTTGTGCAGGTCTCGCGTAGGCAGCCACAGCTGCTGAGAGCTCGTAGTTGCTGCAGTCCTGCCGTATCCACTCCAGCCTACCCCTGCCTCTGGCTTTTGCAGTCTCTCTGGCCCCTCTTTGTGATGTTTCCTGTGCCTTGTGGGGTATTGAGAGGAAGTGAAATTCTTTAAAGTGTTAAAATTTAAACATGATTTTCTTGTGTGAGCAGAGTTGAGTCATATTCTCATTTGTGAAGACCTGATTTCTGAATTTTTAAAACTCATGAATAGCAAATATCTGTGTACTAATTTCCTTACAGGTTGTTTCTGTTTATCTTGTATGTTGTTTAGAGGCCTTAAAACTATGTGCTTATGGTTTATTTCCTGTTTCTCTGTAGATGTTTATCTTTAATATAGTCATGCCTCTAAACCTCGGATGTTTTTAAAGATTGGCCACAGTGATTCTCTGAATTTCAGTGACAATGTTTAATCTTTTCTTGATTTTTTTTCAGTCTATGTTTTCTGTTATTTTGGTTCTGACATTTGCTTTAAGATAATTCCTAGCTTAAGAAACATAGTTATGTAATATTATAATAAATAGGGTTTTCTGCAAGCCAGTATTTAGACCTTTTCTTCTAGTCACTCAATAATTTGTCATATTTATAGGTGCTTATCTAGAAAATGACTTTTTATGGCGACCCTAACGTCTTTCAACCTCTAGACCTTTCTTTTACCTGTGTTTGGGTATTTGTTTGTATATTCATATATCTGTGCAGCACTGAGACTTGGCCTGGGTAGTGCACATTCTAGATAAACACTGGGCCACTCCCTATCCTCAGTTCATGCTGCCATTATCCATTAGGTCACGTGTCTGTTGCAGTATTGTTTTGTATCCTCTCTAGGTCATAAATTTGTTTGAATGTTGCTTTTCTTCTTTAACTGGTGTTTTTAGGTTTGAATTGTTTCAGTCGCTCCCAATAGATACAAGGCACAAGCCTTTAGCACATGGACATTTTACATGTCACATCCAAAGACTAGCAGTAGCTGATGGTGTGTTGAGCAGTACCGCTCGAACGGATGGAAACAACTTCTTGCCTTTCAGGCTAAGAATAGAGTGAGTGAAAGATTGTGTTCTCTTATAGCCAATTTAGAAGTTTGAATTTTGTAAGAGACCTGTATTTTAAGGTAATGATCACTTGTTTGCAAATTTACTTTTTGTTTTTGAGGTTTAAAATTAACCAGGATATTTGAGTACAAGGTTCACCTTTTGAATATTAGAAGAGTTGTTAGTAGCCAACGTTAAGCTAGAACACTTTAAAATTCTTTTATAGCATACTTAAACAACAGTAGAAAGCTATGGGATGTTGATACAGGGCTGTTTCCCTACAGTTTCCAGAGTGTGGATTCTTTGGCATGTATGATAAAATTCTTCTCTTTCGCCACGACATGAACTCGGAAAACATTTTGCAGCTGATTACCTCAGCAGATGAAATACATGAAGGAGATCTTGTAGAAGTTGTCCTGTCAGGTGAGCAAATGACTCCTTTTCCCCCTTTTACTTTTACCCCACAAGGGGTATTTACCACACTAGTTCTGTGTTCTGGTGCTCTTAGCTGTGGTGCTGTATAATTGCTTACTTCTTAAATGTGTAGTAATGGTTTCTGCGTGGCTTTCACTTTCAGGAAGGTTGTATCACTATGAGAAAATAGGGGGGAAAAGTGGAATTACTTAAGTGTTTTGAAGCTAAGGGACTTACTAGTTAAACTGAAAATAAATCCTCTTTCTGTAGATTGAAAGAAAAAAAACAAGATTAAAGTTGGTTTTTTTCCCCCCATTTCTGTTAAAAGCATAGACGAAGAGAAATGAGGGTCTAAAGAGAGAATGCGGATAAGAGGGGAAGTGTTTAAGACCTGGAGGAGACAGTGACAGTGCTGGTTACTCGCACGACCTAAGACTGTTTCTTCCCTTCCTGTTCCCAGTGGACATTTTCCACTTCCGTTCCTGCCTTGCCTTTCTCGCCATCCCTTGTTCCCTAGCTCCCACCGTCTCCAGTCTCACCTAACAGCCCGTGGACAGATAGGCAGGGATAGTGCAAGAGAAGGAAGAATGCCACAGCGAGGGCACACTTTGGATTGGCAAGAAGGGAGATTGGTAGAGGAAACAAGTGGCCAGGCACCTTCCCACACTCATCTTTCAGGCTCTCTGAGATCTCTCTACTGTTCGTTTTCCTTGTTGGTCCTAACACTTCTCATCTGTGTTTCTGATTCTTCCATCTGCCTAGTCCCCCCAGCACTGATCTTCCACCTCGACCCCCTGTCTTCCTCCTCACTCACACAGGGATTTCTGTGCTGTTCTCCTTTAAGGTCGTGATCACATTCATTCCCTCTTGGCTTTGGACCTTTCGTCAAACCACAGGGACGTCACTAGTGACTTTCAAGTTGAAGTGAAAGAAATGTGTCTGTATCTACTGCTCCATTGCTCATGGAGGAGAAAGGAGTCCTGGCAGTCTGTTTGAACTCAGTGTCTCTTCTTACAGAAACATTTCACAATGAGGTTAAGTTCCATAGCACTTTGATTTTTATCATTTACTTCAGTGTTTTCTTTCTCAGTCTGTCCTAAGCTATGAGACAATGCTTTTGGTATACCTAGCCAAAGACTTCCAACCTGGTTTATTTGCAGCTTAACTCATTTAAAGCGCTTGGACTTCTAAAACTACTGCTTAAAATTGCAGTATTGGGCCACAGCTCAGCAGATAACTCACATGGTAGGAGGAGAGAACTCATGCCTGCAAGTTGTCCCCTGACATTCACATGTGCCATGGCAATTCTCCTCCCCAACATACATACACACAAATAATAAATAAATGTAGTAAAATATTTTAGATCGCAGTTTTAAATGCTAAAAATAATTTATTTTGTAATCACATGAACCTTTTAGAGAACGTACCCTGTGTTTTAATATAAATGGATATGGTGACCATTCCTAATGTCTTTGCAATTAAAAAATATGGTTTAATACTTTCTTTTTGTTTTTATTTTTTATTTTTTTCAAAAAAGCCTTGGCCACAGTAGAAGACTTCCAGATTCGCCCTCATACTCTCTATGTACATTCTTATAAAGCACCTACTTTTTGTGATTATTGTGGTGAAATGCTCTGGGGATTGGTACGTCAAGGATTAAAATGTGAAGGTAAGTGCTTTTAGGTCAGTGTATTAATTTGAAAGAGGATTTTACATTTGCATTTTTGAATTACCAATGGAACACTAAGATCATAGTTGGTGTCTAGGTAGTAAGGATTTAGAATTGCGAAGTTGAGAACTGGCTTTTCCTTTGCCTCAACCTACTGGTTCCTTTGCATAGGCAACTCAGTAGACCTCTAAGCGATGGTTTCTCTGTGAAGTGTAGTCTACTCTACCAGTTTCATAAATAATTAAAGAAGGTAATGTAAGCAAAATATTTGACACAAAACAATGGTTTAATAACTGTTGACCACTTATTATTACAGGTCTTTATTCCATTTTTAGTTTTTTCTGTGCAGTGGTAAAATGTCAAATTGCTGTGAGTTAGAATTGCTAGGAGTAGGCGGCAGGTACGTAAGTCTGAGTAAGAAGCAGTCTTCTGCTGTGGAGGGTCAGTTAGCTTTTTTGTAAGGTAATGGCAGGCAAATACTTAATTTAGGTTTTGCAGGCTGTGTGGTCTCCGTTGTGACTTACCTCTGCTGCTGTAATGTAAAGCTAATCATAGGAACCAGAGAGATGACTCATCACCTGAGAGTACCTGCTGCTCTTTCAGAGGACCTGGGTTCAATCCTAGCACCCACTTGGTGCCTCACAACCATTTGTAACTCCAGTTCCATAGGATCTGATGCCTTAGGGCACCAGGCATGTACATGGCAAATATACACACATGAAGACAAAACATTCAGACACAGAAAACTTTTTAAAAAATTCTTTAAAAACTTAGCAGTTGACATAGATATTATGTAAATAAACAGCATATTTTTAGAATGGGGAGATGTCTTAGTTGGTAAGCTACTTGCCACACAAGCATGAGGGCCTGAGTTCAGTCCACAGACTGAAAAAAAAAAACAAATAAAACCTAGGTGTGGTGATATGTGTTTGGGAAGTTTGGAGAAAGAAGAATCGCTAGGGTTTTCTTACAGCTCCCGGTCCCAGTGAGAGACTCTGCCCCCAAACATGGTGAATGTCTCCTAAGGAGTGACAGCTGAGGTTGGTCTCTGGTCTCCACGCTCATACATGCATAACTGTGCACAGATGACACATGGACCTTTTGTATTATATAATTGTATATATTATAATGTAGAATATCATTTTATTCTATATTATTATTTACTATTATTTTATATTCATGAACACTGACGCTTGAGTTCCATATAATTTTCTTATCATTGGAGGTTTGTTGCATGCATGCCTCAGTTTGCTGCTGGATAGTGCTTGAAGCCAGAAACTCATAAACTTTTGCCAGGTGTCATAAAACATGCTTTTCTGAACTCTACCCCCAGAGTTTCTGATTCTATAGATTTGGGGATGAATCTAGTAATTTATGTTTCAAATAAATTTCCAAGTGGTTGTCTTAGCTATCATAAGTCAAGATTTACTCTTCTAATTAATTTAACTTTTCTAAATAAACCTGTCTACATATGTACTATTCTTGAATTTGTTACTTTCCACGTAATCTGTCATCTGAGTTCTTAATTAAAGTTGGTATTGTTGCCAGAAAAAATAAAGAAATAAATGCTGGATTTTATGTATCAGATTTCAAATAGTTATCTTATAAATTTTATATTTTACTCTTAAAATATATTTAGGCTGTGGATTAAATTATCATAAACGATGTGCCTTCAAGATTCCAAATAACTGTAGTGGAGTAAGAAAGAGACGCCTATCAAATGTATCTCTGCCGGGACCTGGCCTGTCAGTTCCGAGACCCCTGCAGCCTGAATGTGTGCCCCTCCTCAGTGAAGAGGTATGTATTCTTAGGTCATAGAAGAACTTTTAGTAGTTATTCTTAGTGATTTTATAAGACATGTGACATCCTAAAGCAGGTGATAGCAGAGTATAGTAATGTTGCTACTCTTAAGGCACTTTGAATGTAATAATGATAAGGCCTACCAACAGCAATAGGCTGTACTTTGTGCCCCCCGGGATTGCATTATCATTTAGTCCACCATGTGAGCCTCCTTTTCATTATCCTGGCACCCAGTCACATACTTCACTTAATCTTACATGTAGCCGTCAGGTCAGGTTTCCTAATATACAACTCTGATTATGTTTCTCTCCACTAGGTAACTATGTTAGGGATCTCCAGAGGAGCAAACCTGTACAGTAGAGTGAGTGTGTGTGTGCGCGTGTGTGCGTGAGTGTGTGTGTATTTAAGTGACAGGATTTATGGACTGGGAATCAGGAGAAACTGATAACTACTTAGAAACTGGAAGCCTCAGAGTATGCGGGACGGGACGCTGATTTGAAGTCCCCTGGAGAGCTGCTGGTAGGAGTCTGCCTTCAGAGGCTGGCTCATGCAGAGTCTGACACACACACAGTGACACACACAGTGATGGCAGAAGAAGTCAACTCTGCTGATTGGCACAGTATGTGAAGTGTGCATTGCTTTTGCTTTACTGACCCACATGGCAGTGGTCTACAGCAGCACTTACCTAGACCTGTAATGTAGCTTATTCTCTGAATGCCACCATACTTTTGAAACCTCCCTGTTTGTGAGTCTAACATTCTGTTTGTGTTTGTGTACTAGATTATAGAAAATGAATAAGTTTCTAAAACTGAATAAACAGATAAATAAAAGCCAGGCTGTAAAGCCTCACCGAGTAAGGAAATAAGTTTGGAGACAGGCATACTTGGAGCAAACCTTTAAGCATAACTGAGATTGCTATTGTCTGAACATACATCGTAGAAGACAGTGTAAAGAGGTTTATGAGCTCAGAGAATTCTGTGTCCTTATGTGGCTCACTTTTCTTAGCACAGTCCTTGGTACTTAGATGTAAGTGAACAAACGAGTGTGAGCTCTACCACCAGAGCTGGTGTCTGCATGACTCTGGGGCCATGGGCTGCTTACATGACTTCCACAGTCATGGAACACATTAATAGGAAACACTCAAATTAAGTTCAGATTTTATTAGTTGTTTTTCCCCCTAATGTATTGTTTCTTTCGAGGATAAATAGAGTAGTTTAATGAAGATTTGTGTGCTTGGCAGTACTTGAAATGGCTTATATCTGCAAATCATAATCTTGCCATTGGTTGTTTTTATTACCCCCATCTTCACATATTAGTCCTATCAGGACCTTTGTATACTAGCACAGTGCAAGACTTTAGGCTACTGTTTATTTAACAAAATCTTTACAAAGTGTGATAGCAAAGTATGTAGCCCTCTTGTAAAAACTCTCGTTTTTAAATATTGCTTAGCCACAGGAAGAGATTTTTGAGATAGAGAAAGAAAGGTTATCCCTGTACTCAAGCAACGATCATGAGTTCTAGGCCAGTCAGACCCTGCTACAACAACAAACACCTGGTTAATAAATAAAGTAGAAAAAGGAATACTGTGATATAGAGACTAAGAATCAGAAGCTATATGTAGACATATATAAGGCCTTGGGGGAAAACTGATTGTAGAAAATTAGTATATCTTATACACTGAACCACACAGGGAACCTGTATGGTACAGAGAAGTATATTGCTTTAAAAGCCACACAAATGATGCTCTGATGGCAGCTATCCACAGTTTGTTAGGAGCCTAGGGGAGAACAGAAGACAGAGGAAAGGGAAAAGTACAGCCATCCTACAGTATTCCTAGGGTAGGCTCTGGGACCTTCAGCAAATTGTGAAATCTATTAGTGTTCAACTCCTTTATAGTCATAGACAGAATATTTGTGTATAACCTACATACATCCAAGCTCTCTTGCTAAATATACTGACATCCTCCTCCCTTCAATTGCTCATTAAGCCTGCCAAACTTTCCCTGCCATCCTCACCGACAGAGGCACTCACTGTGACTGATGGGATCATATTGTGGGTCAGCACATACTGAGAAGGAACGAAAAACGTTTATTTCTGGAGTTTGATGCGGAAGACCTAACCACTGACATTAATCTCTGAGTCTAGTTTCGTATTTAGATGGGGATAGAATTTAAGTAACCCTTATACTGACAGGTGACTACTCGAGATGCACTGCCTGGTGCATGTGCTCTGTACTATGTCCCTAATGCCCTGATATCAACAGGGCCTGAAGAAAGGCATTAACTGGCCATTAGCATATGAAAAGACCTGCTAGAGAAACCTCTTCTTTACAGGAATGCCCCATGTATCTGATAACTAGTAGTTAAATCAGTCTGACCGTGTCTTGAATGGTTTGAATTGAGACAAACCAAAAACAGTAGATGCAGGAGCAGGAACTGCACAGTAGACTGACACATCTGTGCTTTCCACGCTGCTGGTTGTGGGGGCATCAGGACAGGCTCAGACGCCATTTCTGACGGTGAAGACACGGGTCTTTAGTCTTCAGTCATCTGGGGAGGTAAAGACGGGATCGTGTTTAGATGGTTTTGTATTCTAAATGTATAACATTTAGAATGTATAACAGCACTTAGCATGTAAGAATCAGTGGATGTGTGTTCAATGAATGGAATGAGCTGCACTGAGATGGCCTATAATTTAGTTTGATTATTCCCTTTGTTTAGAGAGCCATAGCTACAAAAACCCACTTATCTCTTAAGCTACATAAACATTTTTAATTGCTCTTTAATTTTTTAGCTTCACTTGGAAGAAGAAAACAAAAACTGGAAAATATTTGCAATATCAAGGAGCTGCTTAAAATCTACTATCACTAATGCTGTTCAGTGTATTTTTCTGTTTGTCTGCCATAATTTAGTTCAAATCCCTACAAACATATTCTTGAATTGTTGGGAAATTTTGAAGTTATATTTTGTTTCGGGCTATTTTCAGTAATACAGTATGAGCAGGGACCGTGAGTCTTCAGTTCTTTGCTTTTCCTGGGATTAACTACTTGGTCAGCTCTGAGTAGGTAGTAATATCTGTTAGAAATTCCTTGTCAGGTATTGAGTTTTATTGTAAAATGCTAAATGTGCCTGGCAAATACTAATTGTGCATGTGTGTGCGTGCTTGATGTGTGTGTGTGTGTGTGTGTGTGTGTTTGCACGTGTGCTCACATGCACAGAAGGGTTGGGGGACGGAAACAATAGAAAGCAATTTGGTTGGCTGAGGAGCCTGCTTTTATTGGTGATAGAATGAGCTCCAGTGTATGAAGCTATGGAATGTCCCACTGGCAGTAATGCCTACCTCAACCGCAAAGTCAAAGTCCCAAGGAGAGCAAACTGTAGGCCAACTCATGGCAATGAGAAATTGTTCAAGTCTGTTGGACCTTCCCTGGGAGTAGAAGGGCAAGACATTGTTGGTGTTTTGGACTCATGATTGGACCCTGTGTTCTCCCCTTGCTCAACATTTAATCCCTTCTTCCCAACACCAAGGATCTCTCTCTTCAAGTGTGTCTGACAATGTAGAGAAATAATCCAAATGACTGAACTATCATTGAACCACCCCCCATTAAGTCAAATGGATAGTTTCCTACAGTAGTCTGGAGCCAGCGTCGCACTGTCTTAACTCTATATTTCTTTTCAAAGGTGCTCAAAACTGAAATCTGCTGGTAGTTTCTCTGTTCTTAAAAATGATCCAAGTAAAATAATTTTTCACACTTTGTTCTTGTGTTAGGAATTGCTCAGATTCTTCAAGAGTATGTACTTTCCTCGTGCAAATGCTGGTAAATTAAGTCCAGAGGAAGCTGCTGAGGGCCAGTTTTTTAAACGTTGACTTTAGTATTCCCAGTGAATAACTTGTGCTTGAGCTTTGCTGCAACACTTCGTTTTTAATCTTAACTAAACTGACAGATTTACTTACGTTTTAGTCACATGCTCACCAAGAACCAAGCAAGAGAATCCCGTCCTGGAGTGGTCGTCCAATCTGGATGGAAAAGATGGTGATGTGCAGAGTCAAAGTTCCACACACATTTGCCGTCCACTCCTATGGCCGTCCGACCATATGTCAGTACTGCAAGCGGCTGCTGAAAGGCCTTTTTCGCCAAGGCATGCAGTGCAAAGGTAGGATGCTTACGTTTCAGCTATGATTCATGTATGTTTTTTTCTAATAGATACAAGTTTAAACTATCTTAAGTTTCAGAAACATTTACTATAAAAATCGTTCTTACTATTAGCTTACAAAGGAAAGGAAGAACTACATACACACACACACACACACACACACACACACACTCACACACACATATGAGAGCCAAATTACTTAGATCTCTCGTATTTTATACTGTTAAAAAAGGAACCATCAAAGCAACTATATGGGAAATAAAGGCATTTATTCTCATTTAAATTAAGTATAAGACCACATGGCTGGTAAGTAGAAAAATCTGCATGCCATAGATTCTTCATGAAGAGAAGGAAGCATGGAACTACTAGCATGTTTGCATCCTACCATTGGCGTTAGCTTCATTACACAGACAAAGAAACTGATCCCTAACTGGGTTAAAAAAAAAAAAAGAAAAGAAAAAAAAGAAAAACTATTAAATGCCTTCAGAAGTTGAGACCAGACTATGTTCCAAGACTTGAGTTCTTAGAGGGAGGAAGACTCATGATTTAAAGGAAGTGTGATTATATCTGATCTTACCTGTTTAAATGACAAGCTGAATATTTTTATTTTAGATTGCAAATTCAACTGCCATAAACGCTGTGCATCAAAAGTACCAAGAGACTGCCTTGGCGAGGTTACTTTCAATGGAGGTAAAATTATATATCTTTCTTAACTTCTATAAAACCTAGAAAAAGTCATGACTCCGTATGATGTCTGGGTAAGGTTGTTTATATACTTTATTTTACTGTCTTTGTTCAAGGTTTTCCTTTTTTTTAATGTTCATTATCATTTTATGCACATTACAGTTTCACCTGCAGGTATGTACATGTAAGGGAGTCAGATCCCATATAATGGGGTTACAGACAGTTATGAGCTGCCCAGATAAGTGCTGGGAATTGAACCCGGGTCCTTTGGAAGAACAGTCAACACTCTTAACCTCTGAGCCATCTCTCCAGCCCCCTGTTTAAGGTTTTCTTCTGACTTAATAGCTAAGCAGAAAACGGAGATCACTGATGCTATCATTAGTAGTTAATGCCTTTCCATCTTTCCTTTACCCCCTTGCTACTCTGCGGCCTCCAATATCCAGTGGTGCTGCATAGTGACTTCCAGATGCACTTTTAAAATCTTGCTGTTGCCTTTATTCTTTAATTATTGACTTTTAAATGTAAGAACAACCCTCTGAGGTAATCCTAATAAATGTCTAAAACACAAAGACATTAACTAATTTGCCCAAGAATTAGGGCTAAGAAATGACAAAGCTAGAATTTGAGCCTGTTTCTGGCTCTTTGTCTTTCTTTCAAGTATCTATGACTGTCTTCCTCCCAGAGAGCGCTAGTGAAGCCATTACCCACTTCTGGAAGGGAGGGATAGGGCTTTAGGCTTTAGGCTTCTGTCGTCATTTTCCTTTAACAATTTATATGGGAGATAACAGTAAATGTAAGGAAACCTCTAGGAATAGGCTAAGGATTGAAAATCCAACTCCTAGAAAATCTAATTAACATTTTCTGCGTATTTTCCATGGCTCTCAGTTGTCTTGGGTCTGTTTAGACTGGTATTAAATATCATAGATGGGGTAGTTTGTAAACAACAGAAACTAATTTCCCATAGTTCTGAAGGCTGAGAAATCAGGACGCCAGCAGATTCTGAGTTTGGTGAGAGTCTTACCTCCTGGTTCATGGAAGACACCATTTAGCTCCATGGTAACATGCTGGAATGTGCGAAGCGGGTCTTTGAGCACCAATGCACAACTGATCATCTCCCAAAGGTTCCACCTCTGAATACCATTACCTTAGAAAGTAGATTTAATACACAGGTTTTGGGTAAAACCTGTCATTTGCACCAGAGTATGACTGGTTTTTCCCCATGCCCAAAGTCTTGGCTAGCTTTAGAGTTTTCACATTTTTTGTACTTTTCTACCTTTTAATAAGTGGATTTTAAATAATGTTTATTCATTTTAATTTGCATTTCTTTGCTTGTGAGTTTGAACATCTTTCAGGTATTTGTTTTGTTCTTTGTGTACCCCAGCCCCCACTGCATTAGCTGTTCAAATGCCTTTTTTTTCTAATTTGACATACTAATAATTCTTTCATTTATAGGTAGCATAATGATTTGATAGGATTTTTTTTTAGCAATTTTGTTGAGATCTAGTTTGTTTGTTTTATGTTTACCCATTTGACATATTCACAGACTTAGGCAGCCATTACTCTGTCTAATGTTAGGAATTTTCATTTCCCTCCACAATTATGTAGTTCATAGTCCCGTCCCATTCATCTCCTCTCCAATAGCCTCTGGCAGCCAGTAGACAATTTTCTAATTTTATGTTAGTCTATTTTAGAAATTGTGTATAAATACAGCTATACAATAAATATATAGGCTAATGAGTGTCTCCTTTTAGTTAGCATAATGTTTTCAGAGTTCATACACAATGTAACTATGTCAGTATTTAGTTCTTCTTATAGACAAATGATGCCACTCTCAGAGAAATGACCGAAGTTTATTTTTACAGTTACCATGAGGTGTACCACTGTGGGTTTTCAGGGATACTGTCATTGTGCACTTTATTTTTTTTTTAAGATTTATTGATTAACTATGTAGACAGAGTTTTCCCTGAATGTATTCTGCAAGCCAGAAGAGGGCACCATATCTCATTATGAATGGTTGTGAGCCACCATATGGTTGCTGGAAATTGAACTCAGGACCTCTGGAAGAACAGTCAGTGCTCTTAACCTCTGAGCCATCTCTCCAGCCTCCCACTGTGCACTTTAGTATTACTTCAGTGGGCATGTTTTCATTTAACTTGGGCAGGTACCTGCAATAGTAGGTGGTTGAGGGACTCTGTTTAACTCTCTGAAGACCTGCCAGCCTTCCAAAGTCACTGTACTGGCTTACAGCCCATCATTTAAATAAATATTTTATCTTTTATTAGTGAATTATAGAATTTCATTAAATATTCTGAATATAACTCCCATATCTGATGTTTTCTGCATATACTTTCTCAGTGATAAAGCTCTTGCCTAGAATTTGAAAGGCCTTGGATTTGATCCCCAGCACACACAAAAAAAGTAATAAACAAGCAAAGACTCCCTCATCTTGAATCTTCAACGATATTTTTCTCAAGTTTTAAAACTTTTTTTCCTAGTTAATTTTAAGACTGATCTGATTAAATGCATTGATACTCTATCAATATTAAACTGCGGTTCATTTAAAACTCTCCTAGAGCCTTCCAGTCTGGGAACTGATGCAGATATACCCATGGATATTGACACTAATGATATGAACAGCGACGGCAGTAGGGGCTTGGATGACTCAGAGGAGCCATCCCCACCAGAAGACAAAATGTTCTTCCTGGACCCAACTGATGTTGATGTGGAGCGAGATGAGGAGACTGTTAAGACAATCAGGTAATACACTAAGCTGCTGCCAAGGGCAAAGGCAGGTCAGCATCTCCATTAAGGAAAGGTGACATTTCTTTAAGTGGAATTTTAAATGTAATTTAAAATCTAATTAAATAGACTAATTCTTTTTTGCATGCACCACAATATTTCTAAAATAAATTCTGTCACTTTTGTTATCTACTTGAGAAAGAAAGTACAAGAATTTTTACTTTCTTGAAAAGAAGAGGACTTTATTTAATAGAGTCTAGATAAAATATCCAGCTATGGAGCAGCTACCTCAAGGTGCCAATATTAAATCATTAATGGAACAACCCGGTTTCTTCACACATACAGGTTATCAGGTGGTGAAATGAGTAGCAAGAATGCATTCCTGAGATGTCTTCGTACACATAAACCAAATTGCATGTTTTCTCCAGACACAATTTTACTTGACCTGATTTTACTTACTTCAATGTTTAATTTTCTTAATATCTATAAGTAATTTCTCTTAATAATATTTTTCTTTAATATGATCAACTGATTACTGATTTTGAAATTTGAGCCCAGTGAAGTTGAGTAAACATGTTTTGCTTTATGAATTTATTCTTCTGCCTAGGGCAAGAAAATTCCTCCACAGCAAACCCAAATGAATTCCCCAGGCTCCAGGTCACCTGACTAGAAGATCCTTCTGCTGCGTCCATCGTCTCCCCTCCCTTCCCTGCCCTCTCATGTGTGTCCACAGTATTATAGGAACTTGATACGCTAACTGTGCATCAGTATAACAGGACTAATTCATTTTCTTTTTAAGTCATTGTCTTATGATATTTTGAAAAAACATTAGCTCAGTTATCTTTGAAAATTTTGATGAGGTTATATATAGTATGTATGATACTTTATAAATAGATACTGAAAATATTGATCATAAATTTAAATATTTTTTAGTCCATCCACAAGCAATAATATTCCATTGATGAGGGTTGTACAGTCCATCAAGCACACAAAGAGGAAGAGCAGCACAATGGTGAAGGAAGGGTGGATGGTCCATTACACCAGCAGGGATAACCTGGTCAGTAATTACATACAATTGAATGTGCTTGTAAAACTTGAGAATGATTTCTACTTTCTGTACTTTTAAAATTAAGAATGAAATATATATTAAGACATTATATACACTATAAAAATGTGTAAAAGATATGAGTAATGATTCTAGCTAAAGATGAAAAATTAGAATTGCATTTGCATAGTCATCTTTAGTAAGGTAGGAAACAGCTGTTTTATGTGTATAAACAGTATAAATGTGCATGTTCTCTTTGGATCAGTGTAAGAAAAAAGGAGGAACTGTAAAGTTAAGTTGAGCGGCAGAGGAAGACAGCAGAGTGGAGTCGTTAAAAATGCTGTCACTAAAACTGTAAAACTTTTTATGCCTCTGTTTCTCTGTCTATAAAGTCTGTGTAATAGTAGTACTTTCTTGTACATCCAAATGAGCCAATATATAGATAGGAAGAGCTTAGGGCAATGCTGGGCATATAGTAAGCAGTCCGTTTAGAACAGTAGCCATTAAAATTTGCTGAATATTTTCTAGTAAGTCTTTTAAGAACAATGCGAAGTTAGATTGCTGCAGTGTTCAGACCTCCTCAGGGAAGTCTCTTTGTGCAGAGGATGACAGTTAATGCAGGAACTCGCCAGTGGTCAGCACAGAAAGTAAGTTTCTATGGCGTGTTCAGCCACAGATGAGACAGCCACATCAAACCTGCTCTTCTCCCCAAGACTCAAGGACCATTGCAAAAGGGGCAGAGTTGGGGAGGAACCAAATGAACAGTGTCTTCTGGACATGTCGAAACTGCTGTGCTCATGACCTCCAACAACTGTGCTACCTGTACAAGATCAAGCCGGGCACCGTTCCAGCTCACAAGCTCCTGTCTAGCCAAGGGCTTTGGGGGAGGGAGACTTGATCTTTAAGGTTATGGCTCCTAGTAGGTCAGCCATGCATCATCAATGACCCCATACCCAGGAATTTATGGGTGGCACCAGTTGAACTATAGGTTATTTTTTAAGGACTGATACAAAATTGGGGAGGTGGGTATGAGAACTGGACAGAATTGGGGGAAGTAATGAGGGTAAGAATGATCAAAATTCATTATGTGCATCTATAAAATGCTCAAAAAATAAAAATATTTAAAAACATACAAAGTGTTTAATAAGTAAGGTTTTCATATGGTGCCAGCAGTACAGATTATGACTGAGTATTTTTTCATTTGTGTATAATCCATGTCCTTTCAGCCGGAGTTTAAAAAATATAAACACACATTTGAGAGTTTAGTGATGTGTCTAATGATGGGTAATTCAGTGAATAGTATTGGGATAACCAAATAGCTATTTGGGGTGGAAATGGCTATAACATAAATCACACTTTATATGTAATAAAACTAAATGAATTAAAAGCTTAAATGGTCTCGAGTTAAACCACTAGAAGAAATATGGAAGAGTTATTTTATAAAGACTGTATTGTGGAGGGGAGATTAATTAACCAATCTCATGAAAGAAATTCTCTATGGCAACCTGAAAACAAGACAAATGACAAACTGAAAAGGGCATTTCAGCTTATACTTTAAATAAGAACTAATCAAGAATGTGTGGATAAAGCCAACAAATTGATAATAAAAAATACTACAACCCAATAAAAAAGCAAATTAATATAAAAGGAGAAATCACAGAGAGGGAAATAAAATTACTCTTATACATAAAGTGTGGTTTTGTTTATAATAAAAGAAATTTCAACTTCAATTTGCACTGACAACAATTTTCTTTTTTTGGTACATCAGAGATCAAAAATTTTCATAATACAATGCAGTTAGAAAGTCAATGAATCTCAGCCTGTGGATCATGACCTTTTTGGGGGGGTCAAATAACCCTCTTAGGGGTCACCTAGGACCATCGGAAAACACAGATATTTACATTGCAGCTCATAGCAGAAACAAAGCTGTAGTTATGAAGTAGCAATGAAAATAATTTTATGATTGGGGTCACCACATGAGGAACTGTATTAAAATGTTGCACCATTAGGAAGGTTGAAAACCACTGGTCTGAGTAGTTACCTGCATGTTGGGGATACAACTAAATCAGGTCAAGTCATAAAATAAAACACTATCAAAACAGTTTTTGTATCTTTTTAATTTTTTTCTGTATTTTTAAGGATTTCATATATGTATACAGTCATTGAAATATATCTACTCCATTTTTCCCATGTCCCCCCAACACATCACCCTTTCAACTTCATGTCTTTCTGTGTGTATGATAAACACTAAGTCAAGTTAATGAGTACTACCAATAAATGCCTGGGTATATGGCCACCCACTGAAGTATGCAAACCCTACCAGTGTCCATATCCTCAAAAGAAGTGAATTATTCCCCCTCTCCCAGCAACTGTTCACTATTAATGACTCCTCATTAAGGGGTGAAACCTGAAGATCATCTACTCCACCTATACCAGGATTTTGTCTGGCTTGATCTGGTATAGTCTTGTGCAGAGTACCCACAGTTGCTGTGAGTATGATTGCAAAGCTATGCCATTCCCTAAAGGTGGCATTCACAGGGCTCCTCCCAACCTCTGGCTCTTCCTGCCTGCTGTGTGGTGTCTGAGCCCTGGTAGTGATTGGCTAAATATCAATGTCCCGTTTAGAACTGAGCACTGAGTCTTTATTCTCAGCACATTGACCAGTTGAGGAACCTTTGACCTGGCTTAAGTGCAGCCCAGGTCTGTCAGCTGGAGCTAGGGGAACTGCAGAAGCGTGGGTCTGGGGCTTCCTGGAAGCCCTTACCTGTAGGCACCGGGAACTGGGTAAACAGGATGTTTGGAGTCTGAGAACCACTTTAACTGTTGGTGCTCAGGAAGCAGCTCTGTGTATCTTTTGAGAAATTTAGCATATAAGTCAATTACATAAATCTATGCATGTAAGTAATCCATAGACATTTGTGTGACTGTCTACAAAAGGGTTCCTCAAAACCTCACAACATAGCTTGCTTGGGGAAGAGTAGGATAGGGTGGGCGTCACTGTGGGGGTGATAATTTTCACTAGGTTTCTTTTCTATATTTTGGAGTTTCAAGCCCCATTGTTTAAGCCTACTCAAAATAGAGGAATGGATACTAAAGGGAAAGTGCAAGTATTTTGGAAGGAGTAGTTTTTGAACCACATTTTCTAACTTCTGTTTGTAATAGAGGAAGAGGCATTATTGGAGACTGGACAGCAAATGTCTAACATTGTTTCAAAATGAATCTGGATCAAAATATTATAAGGTAAGGGTTTTGCATTTTATAAGATGTTAAAATAGTATTTTCTGGTTTCAGTCAAGTTTTATATGGTTAACTTCATTTTTATGTGAATATTCTTATTATGACTGCCTAATATAGTTTACAGTGGTCGTTTTAGGTCCTTGTTGGAACAGCTGCTCTTCAGCTCCTTTTAGCGTACACAATCTAAAAAAGCTGAATCGCCTATGTTTTTTGGCTAATATTTGGACTGAACTAATTGATAGTTTAGGCCAACGTGTAGATTAGAAGGAATGCATAAGCAACCTCGTTGCCTGGGATTCTTTTTCTGCCATTATTTTTTCTTGCTCAGCTTAGGGTATTGCTTGCAGAAGAGCCGTCACAGAGACACAGCTATTGAGTGGCACTAACTCATTGAAGTTCACGAGTGTTGGATATGGAGGAAAACTACCTCCTAAATGCTTTTCCGCGTGCGTCTTAATGATCTGCTCCACTCCAAATCTTCCCCTTATTTCACTGTTTATGTATATGTGTGTTTGTGTGTGAACACGCATGTGCACCCATGCATACACATTGAATCTGCAGGTACTTGCAAGAACTGATGTCAGATGTCTTCCTCTATTTCTGTCTACCTTTTCTTGAAGTATAAGTTTTTTTTTATGTGTATGAGTGTTTTATTTCTATGTATACGCACTATGTGCATGCCTTAGGCCCATAGCTGTCAGAAGAGGGCATTGGGTCCTCTGTAACTAGAATTACAGGTAGTTATGAGCTACCATGTGGGTGGGAATTGCACCCAAGTCTTCTGTAAGAGTAGAAAGTGCTCTTAACTACTGAACCATCTCTCTAGCCCTTCTATCTTATTTTTTTAAGATGGGGTCTTTCACTAAGTCTGGGGCTCACTGTTTTGGAAAGACCAGCCGGCCAATGAGCTCCCTGAGATCCATCTGTCCCTGCCTGCTACCCTCCAGCTCTGGGAATCTGACAGGTCCTCATGCTTGCCCGTCTAGCACATTACACATCTCCTGTGCCCTGAGTCTCTAATACTCTGTGATCTGCCTCTAGCATTGCTGGACATTTAAGACAGACATACCATAATGTAATCCAAATACCATATACTGTGTTGGTCTTAGTGACATTCATAAACATGCTTATCTTTGATTGTTTTTAGTGTATTTAAAGAATAAAAACAAATATGTGTTCATAGTTTTTCAATGACTAACTTTTATTTCAGGAAATTCCACTTTCAGAAATTCTCCGCATATCTTCACCACAAGATTTCACCAGCATTTCACAAGGCAGTAACCCACACTGTTTTGAAATCATCACTGATACTGTGGTGTACTTTGTTGGGGAGAACAATGGGAGCAGCTCTCACAACCCTGTTCTCGCTGCCACTGGAGTGGGACTTGATGTAGCACAAAGCTGGGAAAAAGCAATTCGCCAGGCCCTCATGCCTGTAACTCCTCAAGCGAGTGTTTGCACTTCTCCAGGTCAAGGAAAAGACCACAGTAAGTGGAAATACCTTTGGTGGCTTCTCCTTGTCTTGAGCATTTGTAGATATACTTGAGTGACTGTGCTCTTTTTTTTTCTTTTTCTATTTTGTATTTTTAATGTTTAAGTTTTGTCTTTAATAGGCAATACCATTAGATAATAGTTTCATAAAGCTACACTGGATGTCATTCATATGTACATATACATGAGTACATATGTGAGTGATGACTCCAGTGTCTAGCCACAACCACCTACAGAATTAATCTCCTTACATTTAAACTCTGCATCTACCAGCATGCTCTCTGTCCAATCTGAGATAGGTATTTTTTTTTTTGCCTCTCTATAATAGTAGCTACTTTGTAGAAGTGTTAATGTTAAGTGGAACCAGATAAAGAACAGTGCTACAGTAGTTAGCATTGATGAAGTCTCATGAGATTAGTATTGGTACTTTATTTCATGCTGACATATAAATCTGTAATAAAGTACTGTGTTTACATTATATACATAAAACCTGTTAAGTCAGAATGATGTTACTTTTAAGTTAATCAAGACAAATTAAAATGATATTGAGGTGGCCATGGTGGTACATGACTTTAATTCCAGCACTGGAGAGGCAGAGACATGTGAATCTATGACTTAGAGGCCAGCCTGGCCTGTATAGCGAGTGCCAGCCAGGGCCATAGTGAGATTCTGTCTCAGAGAGAGCGAGAGAGAATATTACACCAACACAAGTTATAAAATTAAAGCCAAGTTAAATAAAGGTTGAATGAATATTTAATAGTAAATAAATTGTTGCATAGTATCACTTTTACCTTATTGTAATTATGTCTATAGAGAATTATAGAGAAACATAACTCATTCATTATATTGAAATAAGTATCAACTACTGTCCAAATAAAGTGTATCTCAGTTTACCCATATTATTTTATGCAACTGTTTTGTGTGTTATGTTAGGCCTTGAACTAAAATCCAGAAGAGAAATAATAAAAGCTATTTAAGGGAATATGATATATATAGGTGTTAGGAAGTAGCAAAATACAGTACAGGAAACAAATAAGGAATACTTCACTGTGGAAACTGAGATCTGGATAGGAAAAGTAGAGATTTCATAATAGAAATTATGGTTTAGAATTTGGGCTGCAGTCAAGACTAGGATAGGCAGAGGTAAATGAAGAGGGAGAGGAGGTAGTCTTGCCTTCACTGGGGAGACAGGTGTAATCAAAAGGATGAAGGTTGTAGTCGTGTGTGTCTTTGCTGTTCAGTGTGACCTGAGAAAGGATAGGAAAATGGATAGTAAATACTTAACAGTATTTAAGTTTTGGGACGATTTAGACAAAATAACATTTAACCAAAACTAAAAACCCTCCCCCTAGAAATGATAGAGACATATATACACACACATTTTATTTTTAATCCAAAATCTCTGAGGCAGAATCCTAGGAGTTAAGAGTGAAGATCATGGGGAATGTAGACTCACTGCTGTTGCTTACTTTGCTGTGTGATCTTGGACTCTGTCACCTAAAATGGGAAGAAAAAAAGATGTGCACAGTGTACTTGGCATAGTGCCTGGCACTTAACCTAGTATTGCTCCTGCTTTGTTGCTCTGGCTGTCTATATAATAGCCAGTCTGGAACCTATAGAAATTAAAACTGGATGAATCCAGATAGAGGAGGCCATTGAGAAAAAAAAATGAAACTAGGAAACAAGCTACTGAAAGGCAGTGGCAGGCACATTAATTCTGTCCGTGCCTTTTCTTGATTGTTGTTTAAAGATCTGAATTGCTTTCAGGGTGTGGTGGTATGCTCCTTTAATTCCAGACCTCCAGAAGGTAGAGGTAGGTGGATGTCTTTGAGTATGAGGCCAACATGGTCTTTGTAGAGAGTTTCAGGCCAGTCTGGATTACATAATGGTGTATTTCAGTACCACTGTATAAATTTATCTAATTTAAACTTTTTAATAAAAATTAAAAATGCTTTTTTTTAAAATGTGCACAACTGTTTTACCTGTATGTATGTCTATGAACTACATATGTGAATGATTGCCCTCAGAGGCCAGAAGAGGGTATCAGATCCGCTAGGACTGGAGCTACAGATTGTTGTGAGCCACCCTATGGGTGCTGGGATTCAAACCCAGGTCCTCTTTAAGAACAGTGTTCTTAATCACTGAACCATCTCCAGTTGCATGCTTTTTTATATTTTATGAAGCACAATTAATAAAAGCTCAGGGTCAGAAATTGGGGTTCAACCTAAGGATCCGAAAAACAAAACAGCCAGCCACTGGCTTGACCTCAGTCTGAAATGGCGATCCTACTTCCTGGAATCTCAGAAGGAGATTGTGTCGACTGAAAGCTATTTCCTCCCATTTTATAATCCTCTCTAGGGCTGGGATTAAAGGTGTGCACTGCCAATTTCTATGGCAACTAGTGTGGCTACTGGGATTAAAGGTGTGTGTCATTGTGGCTACTGAGATTAAAGGTGCATGTTACCATAATCTGGTCTATAAGGCTACCCAGTGGGACTGTTTTACTCTCAGATCTTCAAGCAGTCATTATTTATTAAAATACAATTAAAATCCACTACAGTTTTAAAACAGTATAAGCAGAATAGAAATATAAATATTACAATCCTCATTCCCCAGCCTACAGCACCCACTCCCCAGAAGTAACATTTTTATTTTTAATTCAGACCCTGCTACCCTACAGCTTGTTTTCTCTTCATTTAATTCTGACAGTGCTGGTAATTGAATCCAGGGCCTTACACTTCTCACATAATAGACAAATGCTCTATCACTGATCCATGCCAGCGCTGCACATAATAGGGCATCATGGCTAGTTTTCTGACTCAGTAGATGTGGTTCTGTGTTGTTTACTAAATATTGAGAGTATTATTTTATATAGATGTGTCATTTTATTTACTCAGTTCTTGTTGGTAGATTAGTATTGATATAACATTTTATTGAATATATTATCTGTATTGATGTATTTTTAAGTTTAATAAGCTATTGATTTTCATGCTAGTAAATTATATTGTCATATACTAATTTTTGTGCTTTTTCTCATTTCATTCTTATATTTTACAGAAGATCTGGCCACTAGTATCTCTGTATCTAACTCCCAGGTTCAGGAGAATGTGGTAAGCAATAATTAGATCCAATATGTGCAGACCAGATATTTAAAATAAAGAAATTAATGTCAAAGTCTTACCAGGATTAAGTCTATGCCCCCAAGTACTGAGCAGTTGCTAAGATAGAAAGCTAAACTTCGTAGTCATGCTGACCTGAGCTAGCAGTTCTGCTTTAGATTAGAAATTGAGGTAGATTCTTTTTAATCATGAAAATAAGAATTTCTTCACTTAGAAGGTGACATGAGAACTATACAGTGGTAAGCTTTGTCACTAGGTGAAGTTACTTTATCCTGGTCCACAGAGAAGGCTTCCTACGGAGAAGTGCAGCCTGAGCTCCGCTCAGAGGATGGACTGGGGTTTGCCCAGTCTTGAGGGAGTGAGCTGGGAGACATTCATGCATGCATAGAAACAGGATGAGCAAATGGAAGGAAGCAGGAAATGGAGGACCCTCAGTGACTAGATTAAGTTTGCTGTGTGTAAGCACACATAACTTTTGTAGTAGTATGGCAGCCTCCTTTTGTAAAGAACCAGATATTAAACAATTACATGGTAGAGTCTTCCCAACTTTGGCCACTTTAGCAAAGACCTACACAGGAAAGAGTGTGACTATTTTAACAAACGTGTGGCACTGAAATATGAATCTCATGTACTATTCACATATCACAAATTATTACTTTGATTTGTCCAGTTATTTTAAAAACTTAACCATGGATTAAGCCACAAGGGAAGAGCCAGGAGCCATACTTTTCCTTCTCTTGGATGAGACTGAAAGAAACAAACGGAAATACTGTGAAGTTGTTTTGTGTTGTTCTCGGATAAGAACCTCTCTCGCCTGGAGTTTCAAGCTATTATAGTTTTCTAACAGAAGTATGGGGCTTTCTGAGATGGAGTCGAGAATGGATTCTAGTCAGGAAGAGATAACAGGCATCAGGAGATATAACCTGTGTCGCCTTGGTAATGGTTGAAATAAATTCCACATTGAGCAGAGAAAGGGGAACCCTAAGAACATGAGAGGACATGTCTGAATGACCCCTCAGGAGTCTATAGAGATGTGCATCCATGGCTAAGGAGAAAAGATTCAGCTTTGGCCTCATTTGCTTTGAATACCCCTTGTCTCATTGGTTTAGAACCAAAATTTCATCACTTAAGTTAAAAATTGAATTGAGGTTGACAAGCTTATACAAATGATTCTTACAGCCTTTAAAGTCTTCATTATAACTTAACATATATACATAGACACATTCACTGGTGTTTGCTTTAAGGCTGAAGCTTTGAATATGTTAAATGGGCTTATATTCATCTTTTACCAGTCGTTCCTATAATGCAGTTCTGGCACTACACACTCCAAGTTAGTATTCGAATGTTCTGAGAGCAGCAAACAGTAACCAAAAAAAAAAAAAAAAAAAAAAGGAGGGAGGAGCATTGAGTGGATGATTTATGTTAGAATTTCACACACATCTCAATCCCAGTGTAAATTTAAGTGTTGATTTTGAATATGGATCTAGGTGCACGTGTATATATATATATATATATATATATATATATATATATATATATATATATATATATATATATATATGTAGAGGCCAAGGCAAACTCAAGCATCATTCCTCCTGTCAAACAGCTTTCACCATGTATGTGTATGTGTGTGTGTTCTCGCACTAGCTTGAGGCTCACTGATTAGGCAAACTGGTTCCAGGGCAAACTTAGTCCTCATTCCTGTCGAGTGTGTGTGCGTGTGCGTGTGTATGTTCACTTACTAGCTTGGGGCTCACTGATTAGTTAGGCAACCAGCAACTACCAGGGATCAGCGTAGAAAACTTTTTGCTCTAGCATAAAAATTAAAATGTGTTTAATTATGATTCAGAGACATTTATGGTGTTTGCTTACTTCCTTGATAGGACATCAGCAGTGTTTACCAGATCTTTGCAGATGAGGTGCTTGGTTCTGGCCAGTTTGGCATTGTTTATGGAGGTAAGCAATTACAACCTTTTATATATGTAGTTTCTAAATTGTAAATATTAAGATGGCTGTTATTCCTGTAGCTCACAGTTTCGTTAAGTTCCCCTTTCCTCAAAGGTTGGTTTGCATCCTCTCAAATAAGTCCTTTCTGGTAAAACAGTATCGCTTCATTTCAGTTAGAAAATTCTAAAAGTAACAGAATCAGGAAATTATTTTTGTAGTAAGTCTCCCTCTTCTTAAAGATCACATATAAAGGTGTAGGTTGTGTGGACTGTTCACTGAAGTATGCTCCGCACTAGTTTCTAGTGCAAAGGCAATATTCATTTTCTGTTGACATGAATATTCTATCAGGTCTGAATATCTGAACTCTTTTCTTTTTTTTTTTAAATGTATAGCCCAGGCTGGCCTCAAACTCGTGATCCTTCTGCCTCTGCCTTCAGCAAATTCTACCGGCATGCGCCACCACAACCAGCGATTATCTGAACTCTTATTATGCTCTGTGGTTAAGGATGCTGATGAAACTATTTAGCCTCGGTGTCTCAGTATCTCATCATCTGCTTGATGAAGCTAGTAAACTGAATTGCTCTGCTCATAGACTTATTGGAATTAATTAAAACTAATGTGTCCATGAAAGTACTCCATAAGCAATAGTACAGGATAGAATGTCAGATCTTTGCCATCCCTTGCTTCCTCCATTGGTTGGACCCTTCTTTCACACTCTTGGAGTGAGTCTTTCAGAAAATCAACATCTGATACTAGCATTAGTACATCCCGAAGCCCACTCTCTGTGGTCACATTCTCTTCTTGCTTTGTAGCCTCCACTCTAACCGAAGTTCCGTTTTCCTTCTTCCAGTCACACTTGCACACCTCTGTACTACCCCTCTGCCCCTTCTCCATCCTTGCTCCTCTGGTGGACATTCCTTTGTTTTCAGGCTCAGTGAAGGGCTTTCTCCCCATCCCACCTTCATGGAATAAGTGCAGTGTGCTTCCTTGGTGCTCCTGCCACACAATGGGCATCCTTCTGCCGTAGTGCATGTAACACTTTGGGTTTCTCTCATCTTCCTATTGAACTTTGAGGGTAGCCTTAGAGATTCTGTGCTTTCCTTATATTCTCAGTATCTGCCATTATGTTTCACACAGAAAACGTGTGGGTTTTACACATAGACACAACACTGTGGTTTGTAACTTCAAATTGTCCCTTTTAGACTAGTGATATCACTGTAAGACCTCACTGAAGGAAGAGAAAATGGTCTAGAGTGCTGCTGGCATCTTACCAAACATGCCCTCTTAAATCAGTCACATTTTGGGGACTGTGTCCTTGAAACACTTATAATTTTCAAGTTAATAGATTAGTAGAAAGCCAATCACTTGTGTGTTAACTAAAGCTAATAAATAAATATACCTGCTGTTTTTTACCTCTTAAACTGTAGCATTTAAACAGTGACCTCACTTAATAAATACAAGGCAACTAATTCATTTTAATGAATGAATGAGATACTGTTGCATACTTATTTTATATCTAGAATACAAAGATCTGGAGTTTGAGGGTATAACGTAATTACTCTGCTGAATCCAACTAAAAATAAAGTTAAATAAAATAAAGTTAGTGAACTTAACTAAAATAAAATACATTATTTCCATTTTGACAGTCTCTGAAGACTTAGGGCATTTAAAAACTCATTTATTTAACATAGTCTGTTACTTCTTAGCAAGAAAGTTCACAAAGATGTTAGGCGTTTCAGGTCATGAAGTTGCCTTTATTACAGGGCAGTACTATAGAAAAAAGCATCTCATTTCTTAAGACTGTGGAAAAGAAAATGAACAACAGAAGATATAAGAGTAAATACATTAAATTTCAGTCTGGACAACTTCCCAGTAAAGCTTTTCTGTTCTGATATAGCTGCCATAGCTGCCCATTTGATTCTTTTCTGTTCTTGAAAAGGAAAACACAGGAAGACTGGAAGGGATGTGGCTATTAAAGTAATTGATAAGATGAGATTCCCCACAAAGCAAGAAAGTCAACTCCGGAATGAAGTCGCTATTTTACAGGTAAAAAAAAAAAAAAAAAAAAAAAAAAAGAATTAAAATGGCTTACATAGACTTTAGTCTTTTGATTTCTGAGTGAATATTTTTGATGATGCTGATAAGGATGTGTTTAGGGGTTGGTTTTGATGTTTTGAATACTGAACAGTGCAGGTCTTTTTTTTTTTTAAAGATTGCAATAATGTTTAAAAGTTTAAAGGAGGCTGCTATTATTTTATTCTGTAATGTTAGTTTGATTAGATTTTTTTTTTCCTGAGTGAAATCTCTAAAGATATGAAGTATCCAGTCTTAATTCATTCAGGGATATTAATACTTCTGCTGTATTTTTATGTCATTATTTTATTCATCAGATTCTCAGAAATAATGTGAACATACTAATTACTATAAAAATAAACACTGGTTTTAAAAGTGTACCTTTTAACAGTAGTATGTTATTCTATTAATTCAAAGTTATTTGTATTGTATTATTTCATTAAAAGTTGTGGCATATATTTTGGTTTATTTGGGATTTTTGTTGTCTGGTTTTTTGATGCCAAGGCTTGCTATGTAGCCCAAGATAGTCTCACACTCATGGTGATCCTCCAGCTTTAAGTCTCATGAGTGCTGGAAAACAGATATGCACCAACATACTCAACTTGTTCAAATATATGTTAGCAAGAATGTCAATCACATAAAATAAAGTACTTGTATTTTTCTTTTGACCTATTATCTTTATCTCCTTATGTAGCTTGATGGTTTATCTTCTGAATGTTGTGAATACTAATCATACTCAAATGCCCATTAGCTCATTGTGTGACTTTCCATGTTGTTGAAGAAATACCCCTGAGGTAGTTAACGCTCTCCACCCTCCATCTGTTTGTGTGTGAAATTAAGATAGTCTGCTGCACTTAGGCTCCTTTGAAGGAGAGAAGTGTTTAAGCAAATGATTAATGATTCATTTCTGGCATTATCATCACTGGTAAGGAACAGGGGAATGATAATCAGAGTTTCTGGTCAGTAGGTACCTAAGGTCGTCTCAAGCCATGTTTCCAACAAGCTAACCTCAGGTAGATTATTAATAGCATTTACATAGGCTCTGTGTGAGTGTGTTTTTGATGTCTTTTCATATTTAATTTTGAAATCTTGCTGTCCAACTAATATGTAGAACAATAAAAATGAGGGTCTATATCTAAGGATTTATTTTTCTTTGACTTTGATCATAAACAGAGCCCTCGACTGAGTATTGAATTTAGGGATTTTCAGTTATTGCACACAGTGAATTCTGGTTGTTTATGTCAATGGTATTCGGTAACTTTAGGGTGTCTCCAGATACACTCCCTTCATATAAACTTATTTATTTGGGAGAAGGAGTATGTGTGTGTCCAAAATTGTGGCTTCAGGTCTCCTGGCAGTGTGTAAACATGTAACAAAATCTGTATGTATATATAGTTTAAAGATGAAGTTTAATACTATTTGAATGTGAGAAAAAGAATAATGTGAACTTATACCACAATATTTTTGCAAAACAAAATTTTCAAATCACATTTTATTTACTGAAATTGGTTCTATAAGATTTAGTCAGTGAGAATCCCACAGAAACTTTTCCCATGGATTGAATGAAACCTGTTAGAATTTACACTCCAGCCGCCCTTCCGTATGTGCGCTATGACACAAATGCACACACTGAGATAAATATTTATGAAAAGGATGACTACAGAAGGCAGAAGAAATGTATAAAGATTAAAAGTGGAATTAATAAAGGAAATAATACAGGTGTCAGTTCTGTGTCTGGGAGGTAGGGGTGCGTGTAAAAGTAAAGCAGCCAACCTCGGCTATTTATTTAAAATACAAAGACATCTTGTGGAAAGAGACATAACAGAAGACACTGCAAACAGTCCCTCCCTTCACTAAACCACTTCTCAGTACACAACTGAGAAAAACACTTATGATTTTTGTTGCAGTTTTTATTTTATATGCTTTTAGTTTACTTTCTAAGTTTTTTATTCATTATTATTACATATATACATGCAAATTTATAAATACAATCTGCTGATTTGATTTATATGTGTGTATACATATGTATGTACATGTTTGTGTGTTTAGGACTTGAATCTTTCAGGGACTCATCCTCATACAGACTTATTGTCCCTTCCATGGCAGTCATGATCTGACTGTAGTTCTCCATTTATGGGTAGGGCCTTCTGAGATTACTCCCATCATATTGTAGTCATCTGGTAGTGTCATTTTACAGGGCTTGTTAAGGCAACCATATTATTGAACTTTCATGGATGCAGCTTCCCTGTCATATATAGAAGAAACTATCTTGCATCAGGCTTCCTGATCTTCTGGCCCTACCACAATGTTCTGAACCTTCAGTACAGCATTGGGATTAGGTGTGTCATTTGGTGTTGGGTACCCCGTGGTCTCTGAATTTGGATCAATTGTGCCTTTCTGTAAGGACCTCCATCTAATCCAAAAAGAAGCTTCTTTGAGGAAGGGTGAGAGTAAACTGTTTCTTTCTGAGCTGGATATTCATATAATCATCGCAGTATTTCAGGTGGTTTTGTGGTAAGATTAGTTCTTTACTAAAAATGGTCATTCAAACACCTGCCACTTCTCTTCAGAATCTACACCACCCTGGGATTGTAAATCTGGAATGTATGTTTGAAACCCCAGAACGAGTCTTCGTAGTGATGGAAAAACTTCATGGAGATATGTTGGAAATGATTCTGTCCAGTGAAAAAAGTCGACTTCCAGAGCGAGTTACTAAATTCATGGTCACACAGGTATTTTAACTCTACCTTGAAACCAACAAAACTAAGAGTTAATGGCACCATGTTTGCCATTGAGAAACTAAGGATTAGTAGCCTTAATAAAAGTGAAACAATAATACTTTTAACTACATCTTGATTAAGTAAGTTTGAAATTATCATACAATTCAAGAACTCATCTTAGAGTTTAACTGATTTTCTAGACATTAAGAAAAAGCCCCTGGCAAGGGCAGAATCACCCTTAAATTATGTGTGTGTGTGTGTATGTGTGTGTGTGTGTGTGTGTGTGTGTGTGTGTATGTGTGTGTGTGTATGTGTGCCTAGAAGTCAAGAAGACATCAGCTTGTATGGAGTTGGAGTTACAAACAGTTGTGGACTGCCATGTGGGTCCTGGGACCTGAACCTGGGTCCTTTGCAAGAACAACTTGTTCTCTTAACATTTATGCTATTTCTCCAGGGCTTGGGTCAGCATATAAAGTAACGGGGTTCATTATGGCATTTTCATACCTGCTTGCCATTGCTCGCTCTCAGTTGCTCCTCTCAAAACCTGTTTTCTGACAGATACTTGTTGCCTTGAGGAATCTACATTTTAAGAATATTGTGCACTGTGATTTAAAGCCTGAAAACGTGCTGCTTGCATCAGCAGAGCCATTTCCTCAGGTGAGACATTCTCCAGAACCCGATTAAGAACTATTTTGAGTTAGTGACATTTACACAGTACCCTCCTAATACAAAACAGAGCACTCAGTATATGCCATTGTAGTCTATAATGCCAGTTTGAATCAGTAGCTGCATCATTTAAATTCAAACTTTATTATTGTATTGCTGTAGTCCATTTAACATTTTTAGATATAAATAGGTCTCAAGAAATAAACTTTTAGGGGGTTCTAATTGTGTATAAATGGCTCACAACCACACATTTAAGGTCTGTACTTTCCAAATTTCTGAGTAGAGGAGTCCCCAGGTTCGGTTATGATGCAGTTAATGTTGTTCACAAGGCATGTATCATAGGGCATATACTAGAAACGGCAAGCAGCATTTGAATATGCCTCCACCTCTGCTCTCCAGTATCTGTGCTGTGGTTTTGTAGACATTGTCATCTGTAAGCCCCGTTTTACTTACCTACTGATGTGTAGCTTCCTGGGCAACAGATATTCTCAGATAGTGGTTCTCAACCTTCTTAATGCTGCAACCCTTTAATACAGTTCCTCATGTTGTGGGGACCCCCAATCATAAAATTATTTTTGTTGCTACTTCATAACTGATATTTTGCTACTGTTATGAGTTGTAATGTAAATATCTGATACATAGATTGTAACAGGAGAGAGGGCCTGCTTTTGGTCCCGACCACCCAGCTAGCATACACCCGAAATAAACACACAGAAATTGTATTAATTAAAACACTGCCTGGCCCATTAGTTCTAGCCTCTTATTGGCTAACTCTCACATCTTGATTTAACCCATTTTTAATAATCTGTATGTCACCACAAGATCGTGGCCTACCCGGAAAGATTCAGCATGTCTGACCTGGCGGCTCCATGGCCGTTCTCTCACTCTGCTTTCTTCCTCCCAGAATTCAGTTCTGTCTTCTCCACCTACCTAAGTTCTGCCTTATTAGGCCAAGTGGTTTCTTTATTGATTAACCAATGAAAGCAACACAAAAACAAAAGGACCTCCTACACCATAGATGGTCTTAGGCAACCCATGTGAAATGGTTGTTTGACTCCCCCCAAGGGGTCTCAACCAACAGGTTAAGAACTGCTGTCCTAAGAGTCAGTAAATAAAGGATGCTTCAAAATACTTATTTTGTAGCTTATTTTTCATGCAACAAAACATTTATTGAGTACTTTTATATTCCCAGACACTGAGAGCCCATTGAGGGTTCTAAACTGAAACACAATTCCTATTACAGAGATAGAAAAGGGATTTCCTTAAAAGTGAAGAAAGATCAGCACCCTCCACACATCTCATCAAAACAGTAGAACTGAACCCTTGCTCCCTGAATCTGATAAATGGAGTACAAATTGCTTTTAAATTAAGCAATTGGCTAGCTCTTCATGCTACTGTAATATCAAGAGCTGTGGATGTATCTGTCTGCCTCTGGAAATATTTCAGTTTCCCTGTCTAGGACTGTTTTGTGTATGATTAATACCTTTGGTTAAGTGCATTGAACATATCTAGGAACAGGTATATTAATAAGCTTTTACACATTCAATTTCCAGGTGAAGTTGTGTGACTTTGGGTTTGCACGCATCATTGGTGAGAAGTCATTTCGGCGGTCAGTGGTGGGAACTCCAGCTTACCTAGCCCCTGAGGTTCTCAGAAGCAAAGGCTACAACCGTTCCCTAGACATGTGGTCCGTGGGAGTCATCATCTACGTGAGCCTCAGCGGCACATTTCCATTCAATGAAGATGAAGATATAAATGACCAAATCCAAAATGCCGCATTTATGTATCCACCAAATCCATGGCGAGAGATCTCCAGTGAAGGTAAAAAAGAAACAAGTTTCAGGTCCACACCATTAGCCCTCATTTCATTTCCCTAATCCGTTACCAGTCTTTGGCCACTCTACTTGTGTTTATTATTTTAATTATTACTACTTTTTTTTTTTTTTTTGGTTTTTTGAGACAGGGTTTCTCTATAGCTTTGGAGCAGATCCTAGAACTAGCTCTGTAGACCAGGCTGTCCTTGAACTCAGAGATCCACTTCCCTCTGTCTTCCAAGGGATTAAAGGCGTGTGCTACCACCCCTCTGCTTATAATTTCCTTTTTTTTTTTTTTTTTTTTTTGAGATAGGGTCTTACTTTGTAGCTCTGGCTGGCCTGGCCTAGAACTTCCCGGGATGGCCTTGAACTCAGAGATCTGTACACCACTGTGTAAAACCAAACTCTCTACTCTTAAACTTTGTCTCATTTTTCTCATAATTTTCAGGCACTGCTGTCACCCCGGCTCTAATAGCCTCTTCCAGAAACTACTGAACTATCTTTACCTGTGCTGCTCACTAGCCTCTTCCCTAATGTCTCAGTCACTGGGCACACCGTCTGCAAGAAGGTCATTCTCTTTAACCACACCACAGCTGTCAACTCCTCGTGTGGCCCTCGCTAAGTGCCTTTCTAGCTTCACCTCCCACTTCTTATACACAATTATTGTATACTCCCTCCTGAACTCTTTCCTGCATCTTGCTCAGGTCTTTTCCCCCCTGCCAGCAGCCCCTCCTTCTCACTGCTGCCATTCTTCAGAGACTTCCTAACTTGTGATTGGCCTGTGAGTTCTCCTGACTTACCCCTCCTCCAAGCTATGTAAGATCTACTTAGGCAAACAGTTGGGCATTTTTTCTTAAGTATATGTTTTGGTGGTTAGTTATTCCAGTCTTCAGAACAAGATCGTAAACTCCTCGATTAGACACTATTAGCACATGCACTTTATACCCAGAATGCGCTTTTGTGTCTGCAGTTCAGTTTTCAGTCCTCTGATCTCTTACCATCAGGAAGCTTCGTGCTGTAGTTTTCATGACTAGTGAAGGCTTTTCCATCTGTAATGCCTGCTTCTGGATGTGATAATAAGAAGCCAGGGCAGTTGGTGGACAGTAATCCCAGTACTGTGGAGGTTTCAGGGCTTTATGCAAGACCTTTTCTCAGGGAAGGTTCAGGGAGAAAGGCATGCAAGGGGATAAAGTTTACTGATGGAGTGCACCATCCTTGGAAAACAGCTCCCTGGTAGGTAGTAGAAGTAGTGCTACGGAATGTCCCCCGCTGGGTTTAGCCAGCCGTTGAATGAGTAGGTCGTTTTTTACCTTTGCAAACATACTGGGCCGGATGACAGTTGATAAATACCCCACTAAGCTAGAAGGAGTGTCAGGAACAAAGAAAAGACTAGTGCTTCACTTTGTAACAAAAGGAGCTCAGAGCTGTCTCGGAGCTCTGAAGGCAGTATGGCCCACGGTCCTCTGCTGTGTCACTTAGTCATTTCCTGCGGGAGGAATGGAAGCGCTCCTGAAACCGATACCGGTCATGAGCCCAGGACAGACAAAGATGTGAGGAATTTAAAACATGGAAGCAATGAAGGACTCAGGGAAAACCTTTGCCACTTGGGACTGGGCTTTCTAATCTGTATTCCAGACACATCATTATGTAGTCTGTGATCAATGTGTAGTTTTATAGTTGCCTTGATTTTATATCAGTTTCTCCAGATAATTGAGTAAAATGTGCTAAGTTTTCACCTTAAATACCAAATCACCCCTAACCTGTTTGCTAAAACCTGCAGCGTGAACTTATGTTGTTGCCTCGTAAGTTCTCACTGGGTCTGTGGTAGTAAGAGTGACTTCTCCACTTTGTCAGAGCAGGTCAGGGAAGAGAGCATTGTGGTACCCTTGGAGAGGAAAGATCATCTGGAATCAGAATCTGTTTGTTCATCCTCAAATAATAGTAATGGACACTTAGTGCCTGTGTGCAAAACACATTCTAAGATTTGTGTTAAGCTGATTTCATATTCTCAACAGTTTCATTGCGCAGATGAGGAAATTAAGGCGCAGCATAGTTTAGAAATGGACCATGTCACACTGGTGCACATCAGCCTACCCATCTGGCTTCACTATATTAGTGTAACCTGTACTCTATTCTGTACCCTTACCATAAGAAGTCGGCGTTCATACTCACAGCAGGAAGCATTCATGGGTCACTTCTGTGTATTAAATTCTATATACTAGAGAAGCGAAAATTTCTTCATGCCATGTTTACATGGATCAAACTGCCCTCCTGCAGGCAAAATCACGGGTTTGAGAACAACTCCCCTAAACTCATATCTAATTTTGCCTTTTCATCTAGCAATTGATTTGATAAACAACTTGCTTCAAGTGAAGATGAGAAAACGTTTCAGTGTTGACAAATCTCTCAGTCATCCTTGGCTACAGGTAAAGAAAAAAAGATTCTGTCTGCTTCTTAGCCTCCCGTGAGTTTGTCTTCACTAGCGAATCTACTCAGAGAGCAACAAGTTCAGCACATTTCTCAGGATAATCTTTAGGCATCATCTGTGTCTGGCTCAGACCTCTGGAAGTGGTGCAGCCTATCCTGCAGGTCAGTGTCGACAGGCAGTTAAACACCCACGAACTGAGGCAATGACCTTTAATAAGGACTTAGTTGTTCATGCCTTTCTTTTTTTAAGGTCAACATACCATACTATTCAATATATTTTATTTTAAATGTCCACTAAAAGGTTTGTGTTTGGCTTGATTCCTCCATGAGTTACTTGAGAGTAAGCGGAGAAGCTGCACAGCTGTTTTATAGGACGTAGGGAGTAGAAGGAACATTAAACAAATGCCCTTCTGGGCTCATCGATTAGTAAGCCAACCTGATAATATATTCAAACACGCCCCTATTTTGAGCAGTAAGATGTATGCTTCTAGCCATATAAAGCGAATGTCTTTGTGATGATTACTGTTAACTAGCTCAAAAGCCTAGGAGAATTTTCCAGAAACTAGTTCCTTTCCTTTATACAGACTTTAGAGTTTAAGATTTATCTTTAGCATTGCTAATGTCAAATACAGTTAGAATTTAGGGGTAGGAGTTGTCAGTGGTGTCACTGAAGTTGTAACAAGAGAGGGGTCTGCGGCATTTTGTCTATTTTATGGGTCATAATCATTTTCTTTTCCTAGGATTATCAGACTTGGCTTGACCTCAGAGAATTCGAAACTCGCATTGGAGAACGTTACATTACACACGAAAGTGATGACGCTCGCTGGGAAATACACGCATACACACACAACCTCGAATACCCAAAGCATTTCATTATGGCCCCCAATCCAGATGATATGGAAGAAGATCCCTAGTTATCAGCGAGCTAACTTCAGTGAGGAAGGATTTCATTCATGAACTCTGCTGCATAACTGTTGCTCTCTGCAGGCTGCCATCGCAAGGAGGCACAGCATGGGGAAATAGAACGATTGGTGGCGCCAGTCCTAGCTCATAACGAGTAGGTACATGAAGGGAAACTGAGTAATAAAACCACATAATGACATCAGAATGAAACTTGTTACAAATTCTTATAGCATAAGCAATAACTGGTTCTGTCATTTTTCTTAATCCTTCACATTAGCACAATGTGAATTAGCACTTAATTTATCTCTCCTTTGCTGTTACTACATCATTTGTTTTAAAAAGCCTGTGACTGTCTAGTTATTGCTTATAAGGCTGATTACTCAACAGGTTTGTAGTTCAGCAATTGCTATGAGGCTAACAATATATGTAAGGACTTTTAGTATTTGTCTATTGTTGGAGGCATTGATTTTTCTGGGTCCCGATAAATGGAACACTGTACTGCTAACCTTTTGGGGGCTGTATTCTTAAATATGATCTGTATGACATAAAAATTGTCACCTTTTCTCTGCTGCAATAGCCACAGGACAAGTGGACAATTGGTGTTACAAAATGAATAGATATAGCCGTCATCACTCAGCTCTGCCACTCAACACGTATGTTCTCAATTGACACCATCGTAATGCAAGCTGTGTGCCAACAGCCAGTGGGAACAGCTCTGTGTTTAACTCCATAATTAACCCTCACATGGGTTGAGTAATTTATAGATAAAATTAATACATACTAAAAGGAAAGCTAGTACAGTGTCAATAAATGTCACTATACAGCAAACAGTATCTTTCCTTCTTCCCTATCCTTTGGGTGGGATCTGCATTTTATTTTGAGCAGTTTGGGGGAGTGGGTTGAAGTCAGATAGGAAAGTTCAGTGTATCGGGGCGGGACCGTATTACAGCAGTCTGGCAGATGGAGGAAGAGTAAGAATTTCTTACACGTCAGCTCCAGCAGCCAGCTGTTTTCCTAGGAGTTATTAATGTAGATTTGGTGTTTCTAATCTAGCAGTCGAACACCAGAAGGGTTTCAGCTTTCCAGATACTGAAAGATCTGCATATTTCACTGGTTGAGCATCCCTGACTAACAAATCTGAAGTCCTCCAAAATCTAGAAACTTTGGAGTTCTGAGGCACTTTCTGATTTTCACATTAGTGATGTTCCAATCCGCTTTACCCAAAGAAAAGGAAAATATGGTATCTGTTTCTTCATCCCCACTAGTCACCAAGAGTAGGGCTTTTGTTGTTGTCCTTTTCTGTGCTAAGAGCAGAGATTTGGAGTCAGAGGACCTGGGTGGAGTCTCAGCTTCCTATTTTAGATTTGTTGTGCTGGGCAGGAGACGGTTTGTCTAAGCATTTAGTTTCTCAGTTTGTAGAACGGAGAGCATAGATTGCTGCCTTTGCCATCCACGGTGTGGCCATGAAGACGGGCATGTGTGAACATCTCTGACAGTCTGGAACAACCGTCGATGTAGTCAGCTACCACTGATCAGGTCTGAGGTAGCGAGAGAGAAACGGTCTGTGTGTGAGCGGACCAAGACTGGGGTGTCTTCACAGATGAGAAAGCAGCTGCGGGGATCTACCGAATATTGAAATCATCCTGAAGAAACAGAAACATTACAGGCTGCCTCTCTGTTGTAAGTTTTGATGCTTTAAAGTATCCTCATGATTGCCATGTGACTACATGCATTTAAAGAAGTTGAGGCACAAGGTTAGCTGCTAAAGGTCATAGTTTGAATATGAATTTGAACCCAGGCCTATGTCTCACGTCCTCTTCCCCGTCCCAGCCACTGATGGTGTACTGTCCATGTGTGTCCAGGAGACCCTGCACATATCTCTGTAACTGTTCTCATGCCGCAGTCGTGAAGAATATTGTTAAGGAACGTCTGTGAATGAATTTTCCCAGTGAGAGGTGGTGACTTCCCTCCGTTTCTGCAAGGTCTGCTTGACCAACACGTACAGGATGGAACAATTCTGCGTCACTCTGCTGTGAGGCGAGCTCACGGGAGTGGCCGTTCTGCTGTATGCTATCATCAGGCTTTACAAGCCGTGACGTGAATTGCACTCTGTTTTTGTTGAAGGCCTGTGTGTCTAAAGAGAAAGACTGCCAAGGCACTGTCAGGTGGTCTGCCGTTGAGTAACTACTCCACTGTTTAACCTGCATAACTTTTTCTCTTTGTCTTAAAGCCAAGTTGTGTTTGCATAAAAAGTAATTGTTTCTTAGAAACGTGATAATTTTCAAAGTAGTGTATAATGACACTGTTTCGTACATTTTATATTTTTTTGTTACATCCCACTTTTTGTAAATATTCTCAAAACTTGATAATAAAATGTATTTCTGTATCACCATACTTTCCTATGTGAAAACTGCAGCCAGTCTCTAGTACAAGGTTCCCAAGAGAATTTTACTTGGTTGTAATATTTCCCCTGGGTCTGAGTAATAGAGCAGTTTTATAAGTAGAGCTAATGCTAGATGAGCACTGATTGTATTTACCTACCTCCCCCCACAGAGAAAGCCTGTCAAAAAGGCATTTCAATTGTATATTGCATTTGAGGTAATTATCTAGAAGGTTCATTTATTGGAATACAAGTGTGAAGAACAATGATAATTAATTTTTTTCAGTAACTACTCCAGATATTCAACAATTGCAACTACCAGAAGACTTAGAAAAATTTAATGTCTAATATAAAAAATAAATTGCTAGAATTTTATGAGATAGAAGAAATAGAGATGAGATAGAAGGCACTACTAGACTCTTCCCTCTTAGTTATAAAAGCTAAAAACAATTATGTATTTGGAAGAAGTCAACTGTGGGTGTTTCACCTTTTAAATGTTTTAGTCTAGGAATAGAATAGAATAGAATAGAATAGAATAGAATAGAGCAGTTAGGAATGCAGGCCATTCCTAAAACTGTACAGCATCTAAAAACTTAGACAGCAGGGCTGGGACGATGGTTCGGAAGGTAAAGTGTCTGCTGCACAAACAGAAGCGCCTCAGATTGGATCCTCAGCACACGCATAAAGACAGATACCATAGCGTGCCTGCAACCCCAGGGAAGGGCAGGGACAAGTATCTTTGGCCAGATTAAGGAGCTGAGTTCAGAGCCACAGATTCTGCCTCAATATTAAGGTGGAGAGCAATGGAGAGAAAGATGCCCTCTATCAACCTCCACATGTAGTACCCAGAATGTGAGCCCAGGTGCCCACTAGACTGTAGGTGCTGTGGCTGAAGTGTGCATACACCACACACACCAGTTAAACAAAGCCTCGCTCATTCTTGTCTTAATAGACTAAGATACAGAACGGGAACACCATTCTCAGTTAAGCCGCAGGAATAAGTGACACACCACTATATGGCTAATACTGCCAGGCGGTGGTGGCACATGCCTTTAATCCCAGCACGTGGGAGGCAGAGGCAGTGAGTTTGAGGCCAGCTTGGTCTACAAAGTGAGTTCCAAGACAGCCAGGACTATTAGACAGAGATACTCTGTCTTGAAAAAACAAACCAAACAAAAATGGCTAATACTGTTTCCCTCTGACCTTAGAGGGTTGTGCTACCGATAAATACTTCCCAAGAAAACTCATTTACAATATTAATATAAAAGTTCTACGGACCAAAATGATGACAACTTTTTACAGAACTAAAATTTTACATTTATCTGAAAATACAGAATGAACTCGGCTTAGGAAATTATTCCTTGATAGTCAATATTGCTCTTAAACTCTTATTTCAGTACAAATCAGGGCTGCTGCAGTTGTTTTTTACTATGACTTTTATTACTTCTTTAAAATTTTAGTATTAATCTGTACTAAAATCCACAGATTAAGCCTTCTGACACCTCCTTCCCCATCAACTCTTTTGTCCTTCATCCTCTTTCTGCACATGCACGCCACAGAATAGACACTAAGTTACACTAGCATATTCATTTAATTTTCTCCCTCAACAAAACCAGGATGAACACTAGAATCTCTTGCGTCTGGCTTTGTCCATTTACTAAACCTTAGAGATCCTTCTATCAGGATCTATGGCTTTTCCCTCGTAAGAAATAATATCCAGAGCTGTTGACTCAGATCAGATCGCTAGAAATAACCATTTACCTAACTTCCTGTTTCCGACACACCAGCCTGTGCTCGTGTATATTTTTAAAAAGTAAATAGAAATACATCAACTTGCTTCATTAAAAGAAATTTGATATCACAATAAACTACTTCACTAGGTTGCAAACAATTGTACCAAGAGTTAGTTATAACCTTGAACATTCAACCATTTTGATTGTATTTATGTAAAAGAGGCTATTTTGTTGACTGCAAAGAGATAAATAGTTTGAACATTACATTACCTTCAATGTACAAAATGAGTTTCTTTTATTTTGACTTTTAAAGCACACTGAGGTATAAAAAGTCCAAGTTGAACTATCACTGCCAAACAAGTTCATCAAACCCAGCCACAGATGACGTGGGGGTTTTTGACTGCCGGCCATTCCTTTCTTGACTCGCGCCATGAAGTCTCTGATGAGGTAGCAAGGCAAAGAAGTTGAATCTTTCTCCCATCTTCTGAGGGTTCATTAACATATCATACCCCCGAAGTAACTGCTGCTTCACGGATGCCTCATCTGCGTTATCTAAAAGAACCTGGAGGGGGAAAGGTCTTTAACACAGGTCACTGCAGAAAGACTTCCCCGCTGCAGCACTGGAGGGACTGCAGTGCTGCAGTGGAGCAGTGCCCCAGATGTGACCACAGGGTGCTTGTATCTGGAGACACTGTGACCCAAAGGTACACACCTGCATCGTTAGCAGATGTCCCGGGTGATTTGCTCTGTAAGAATATGGAAGTGTCCTTGGAAAAGGAGTTACAAAACTATAAAATTCAGACCCATGAGCATGTTTTTCTTGGGAGCCTCCACCTCATATAGAATATATACATAGCAAGCTGTGCCACATCCCAGCTCTTCTTTCTGCAAAGGCTACACCGGGCTCTGCTCACGACAACAGCATGAAGCTGGTAGAGGTTCCTCTAAATAACGTTTTAAATGAAAGTACTTAATGTTAGTGAGCTAAGCCATTACCTTCAGCCGGACATCAATGCCCATGTTTTTTAAAAATGTCCGTTGCTCTACTGGACCCAGAGAAGCTACTTTTCCCTGGGCCATTCTGCGCAGGTAACTGAAGTCCACGTCCGCTGTCAGGTCGGCTGTTCCAGGAGCAATTAAGACATCATGAAGCTGGTGTCCACAGAAGCCCTTGAGTATAGAGAATAATTTTGACTGTTCTGGTTAATATTTTGAGATTAAAGAAAGGATAGCATACTAACACTTTTTTACATTGTCAATGTTAAAAAGTATGGCCTAAATCTGTGGTCTAAACTCTAGGCAATGACATCCTCTCACTGAACAAGGTGATACATGGAAAACCCAACAGAATATACAAAGTTAGAATGTCTGAAGATGTTGCCCTTAACTTAAAGTTATTTAACATTCCCATTAATGCTGTGGCAAGTTCTGGTCATCAGCACCTAGGCAGTAGTTTACAAAACTTACCGGTCAATCACAGACTCCAAAAACCTGAAAATACAGGTGTGTGCACCATCTAGGCCTGCCCTACCATGATCCTGGAGGGAGGCTAGAGATCATCAGTCTCACCATGTTCTCCCAGCTAAGAATTCCCAACAATAATGGAGCTAGAAACAAAGAACCATTCATCTAGAAATTGAGTAACAGCCTTCAGGTCAACATATTCCTATGAAAGAATATTCAACATATTTAAACGGATTGTCATAGTTAAAGAACATTTAGAAAGAGTGTTTAGGAAGGATAAAAAAATACATGGATAGAAAAACATGTTAAAATAGTTTGATTGCAATGTCTAGGTTAAATGTGCAAAGCTTTTGTTTTTTTTGTTTTGTGTGTGTGTTTGTGTGTGTGTGTATGTGTGTTAATGAAAGCAGGGCTGAAACATTAATATGAAGAAAATCTTTCCCAAAATTTGTATTATTCCAATGTTTCCTGGGCTCTATGCATATCCAGGTTCTACACTAAGGAAGAATGACTGTAAGATTCAGATTATGGGTAATTGTACCAGCATAATTAATATTCTAAAATGAACACAACTAAGTCAGACACCATAAAGACCAAGCTAAGGCAGCCTTCGGTGAACTCAGGCCAGCAGTGAAGCGGTGCTCAAGCGTGCCCCTGTGTGATACGTACTCGGAAGGTGTCTGTCTTGGTTCCATCGTGACCGTAGTCAGCAATCAGGGCAGCGCCTCCAGTGAGTGCAATGCGCTGAGCCAGCTCCTGTATGATGATCCCAGCTTCGGGGCAGACTTCTACATGGTCCCTTTTCTCATCGTGCTGGGGAGGGGATCACAGTGTGTCACTTGAGAGAACTGGTTTTCACTGTCCACAAGTTGAACATTTCTTAGTTATAATGAACTCAACGCAAATATGGTCTAGACAGTGTTTCGCATGACATCCCTTCATTATACAGAACATGGTTCTTTTCATGTTGGACATTAAGTTTGTAGACATTTCAATATTTTTATTTATTTATTTATTTATTTATTTATTTATTTATTTTGGTTTTTTGAGATAGGGGTTCTCTGTAGCTTTGGAGCCTGTCCTGGAACTAGCTCTTGTAGACCAGGCTGGCCTTGAACTCACTGCCTCCCAGGTGCTGGGATTAAAGGCACATGCCACCACCACCCTATATTTTATATATTTTTTAAAAGGCATATGTACTCTGAACCTTCCACATAGTCAAATGCAGTATCATTTTATTAAAATAGCATTTCCCTATATTAGTATATGAAAACATAGTTCATTGGATTGTATATGTGCGGAGAGGCCAGCTAACACTAATAGGGACTGAAAAGATACTTTCAAAAGTACCACTTAGGGGCCGGGCAGCAGTGGCCCACACCTTTAATCCCAGCACTCAGGAGGCAGAAACTGGTGAATCTCTGTGAGTTCAAGGCCAGCCTGGTCTATAAGAGCTAGTTCCAGGATAGGCTCCAAAGCTACAGAGAAACCCTGTCTGGAAAGAAAAAAAAAAAAAAGTACCACTTATAAAAATCCGACTAAATCAGATTGCGCAACTATGTTGCCTTCTGTGAAGGCAGAAAGCATTCCAGTGGTTTCCTGCATCTACAAGCATCACTTTATGAACTTGACAGTCTTGTGAAATTATGTTAGCATCTTCACTATGGAAGCCCACCATCCTTTACTCCCTGTGACACCTGAAAACAAAGTCATCTACAGTGATGTCTCTGCTTGTGATGGGGCAGGCACAAGAGATGTCCAGTCACAGACTTAGGGTCAGACCCTAGCAATTCCTGCTGCTCCATGGATGACAAGATTTCTGTCTGTTCTGATAAACAGCTCTGGGTCTATAGTGGGGATTCAGTAAAATAAACGTTTAGCCCTAATGATATTAGATAAGCCAGTGTAGCTACAAAAATCACAAAGCCAGCCTCTTGAGAAGACATCTGCCAGCAGGCCTCGGGTCACCTGCTGACACCCATAGCTCCTCAGACTGATCTGCACCCCTGGCACCCTATGGCCCATTTAGGTGCAAGGAGATCCCAACCCTTGCTAAGTGAGTGCTAGTCAAGAACTGCGAAAGACGACTGCCAGGGGCAGTGACTTCAGGGAGGAGGCGGCACTTTGTGGCCTTATAAATAGGTTTGCCATTCAGGCAGAATTGCACAGAACAGGAAAAACTGCCCACAAGTGTTTGGTCTGGTGCTATAACTTATACTTTGTGAAAAAGCAAGTAGGTATGTTTTTAAAAACTTGTTTTTAAAACTGAAAACTGGGAAATTCTTAAGAGCAAGAAACATTTTTCTGGGGTAGAGAAGCGGGAATAAAAAGGCACTGTGAAGCGCAGATATTCCTGAGGCTAACACGCTGTTTGGGGACCTTTAAACACAGCCCTGGGGCTGGAGGGATGGCTCAGCAGATAAGAGCACTGGGTGTTCTTCCAGAGAACCTTGGTTTGATTCCCAGCATCCACATGGAAGCTAACAACCACCTTTAATTCCAGTTTCAGGGGAACCGACACCCTCACACAGACATGCAGGGGGAACACCAATATATAAAATAAAACCATTTTTAAAAAGTTCCGCACAGTTCAAAGATAGAAAGCTCTGGGAATCTTTCCTTAGGGGCAGCAGAAAGCAGTCGTTAATCTCTCCACAGTGTGGGATCAAAGGTGGGTGGGGGTTCACGTGTGACCAAACGGCTGTGCTCCTGCCCAGTGATGAAAGGAAATGTACCTACTGAGAACATACAGAGCAGAACACGATGCTCAGTCAATCAGCTGGCCTATAGCACACTGCCTTCAGATAAACAGGCAGATAGACAGTGGGTCACATGGCAGCGTGTGTCTTCAGAGGCACTTTGGCTGAGTAAACGCCCCGTCTTCCTCCACAGCAGTGAGACGCCACACAGAGACAACTTCAGCCCATCCTCCTGACTCGAGGTCTGGGCTGTCGCTGTGACTGTACTACAAAGCACCTCACGTGCTGCCAGTACTCCGGAGCACTGGGAAGAAGTTAAAATACCAGGAAAACAGGCCAGACTACTCTGCAGCGACAAAAGAAAAACTCAGATTCATACTTGTATGAAGGCTTCTGCTGGGGTTGCACAAGGCGCCAGGACGAACCTCAGCTTATCAGAAACCCGTGGGTCGATATCAACAAGCACTTCTCTCCATCCTTGTGGTGTTTTCTAAACAAAACATAAAAATAAATATTTGCAAGCTCTTAAAACATCATGTCCTGAAGAAGCCGTAACAAGAAGAGCTCTAGAAAGCAAGCGGCACGGGGCTGCTCAGGAAGGCAACCTCCATATGAGCAAGCGAGCGATCCATTACATGAGACACTCTCGGCCTCAGCAGTCGCCATAGATGACACTGAAAGACTTGCCCAAATAAACCTCAGTGACACGTCACTCACCACTGAATGTCCTCCTATGTCTTCATCCCAAACTAAGAATTCAGAGTAATTTTCCCAGGAGAATAAAGATTCTGGGTGCTATTTCATTTTTAGTTCTCAGTCATTCATAGTCATGAAAATCCCACCTAATACTGACTTGAGCAAGCAGTGGACAAGCACTATCAGTTCACTGGCATGGCCTTAGTTAACCCTACACACAACTTTTCCATCAATACCTGAAACTTATGCACGGGAAGAACATCGAAAAACTCATGTGCGAGATAAAAGCTGTATCCTGTTTAAAAATACAAGAAAAATTAATGATTCAGCATTTCAAAACAATTCTAATGAACATTAACCATAAAAAAGAAAGTGTCCAATTCTTCAGCACTGGAGCCTGGGATGTCCCTATACGATCCTCTATGGCGGTGGTTCTCAGCCTTTCTAAGACTGTGGCCCTTTAATACAGTTCCTTGTGATATGGTGATCCCCAATCACAAAATTATTTTCTTTGTTATTTTGTAACTGTAATTTTGATACTGTTATGAATCATAATGTAAATGTCTGATATGCAGGATATCTGACATGTAACCCCTGTGAAAGGGTCGGTCAACCCCTAAGGGGTCAGGACCCAGAGGTTTCCACATAATGACCTGAGAACCGAAATACCCCATGGTCCGCTAACTCTTCATCACTAACTTCCTAAAAACAATGAGACTCAAATGTGCTAGTGGGAAAGGAATGTGAGCTTCATATAGTATCTGAGAAAGCTAAGGCCAGAAACAGCTTTTAGTGTCTTGCTGGAGAGCTTACCTCCTTACTAGCTGCCAAAGACTAGACTAGCACAGGGCATCTTACCCCTACACCTTGCTTGCCTTTGGGAAAGTAAAGGTTTCTCAAGAGATTAATGACGAAACCCATCTACTATCTCTTTCTTCAGCCTGCTGCTTTGGGCATTTTATCATCAGTACCATCCTAGCTAAAGGGAACTACTGCAAAGTACAGAGATTTTATATTTTTATTTGGTTTGCTTCCTATAAAACGATACGAGGGTTGGAGAGATGGCTCAAAGGTTAAGAGCACTGCCTGCCCTTCCAGAGGTCCTGAATTCAATTCCCAGCAGCCACATGGTAGCCCACAACCATCTGTAATAAGATCTGGCGCCCTCTCCTGGCCTGCCAGGATACATGCAGGCAGACACTGTATACATAATAAATAAATAAATCTTTTATTAAAAAGATATGAAATACACGGCTCCTTAATGCTCAGCAATCTTCTATTATAATGTCCTGTGCTAGAAAAGGAAAAATCAGCTATTCACTTTAAAGGAGGGACTTGGAAGCACTAACTGTTAGACTGCAGTGAATCACTGTTGGCCATCTCGGCTGCGAGGGGTCCTGAGCAACACTCTGCCTTAAGTCCATGTGGAGCATACCTTTAGGGACATCCTTCAGATCCCGGTACCAGGAGACTGGAATCCCAGACTTGCTGACACCTTTCATGTACACCAGGGAGTCAGCATCTCTCTCCAAGGGGAGCTTCTCCTCCGTCAGTGTCAGTGCTTGAATCTCACTTAACTTTTGGCTCACCTCTACGAGGTGGATTGAAATGTCACAGTTTTTTAGCACAGACCCAAGCTGACTGAACACCTAAGACAAAAAGAGGACACTGTCTTAGTTTCTGTCCTATCACATGACAATAGCCAAGACTACTTAGAAAAGACAGCATTAGCTGGGGGCTTGACTACCGAGGGTGAATCCACGACCACTACAGTGGGCAGCAGGGCAGCAGGCAGGCAGACGTGATACTGGAATGGTGGCTTTCATCTTATCCACAGGCTGGAGGCAGAGACTGAGAATGCGCATGGTGGGGGCTTTGGAAACCTCAAACCCACCGCCAAGTGACACACCTGCTCTAACAAGGCCACCTCCTTATCTTCCAGAACAGTTCTGCCAACTAGTGACAAAGCATTCAAATATATGAGCCTATGGGGGCCAACGCACCACACATGGGCAAACACAATGTGTCAAGTAGACGAATTTCTGACTGCTCACCACAAACATTTATTATATCACGAGAGTATTCGCTGTTAGAGATGTAACCCTGACCCATCATTCTCCAGCAACATTATTAGAACCATACCTTAGCGTTAATAAACATCATTTATATATAAAATAAACTGTACAACATGGCTTCTTAATAACAATTTACTATTAAAAATTAAAAGATTTAGTAACCCCACAATGTTTACGATCAGAAACTTTTTAAATGTCCAAGGAAATAAAATGTCTGGGGACATGATGAAACTATCCTCAGAACTAAATTAAATGCACTGGTTACTTGACTGATCCTGAGATTAAAAAATATTTTCAATTTTCCCTTTGCTACAAAACAGTCTTTTTTACTATTGTAAACATACAGGGGAAAAAAGAAAATATACACATCTTATCCACCTTCTAGCAACACAGTATCGAAGGCATAAATGACATCATCCAACCATTTTATATTTTTAGCCTATATAACACCCCTCAATTTTATAAGCTTACAGACAAGAATAAGTATGAACCATTACTCTGGCACTGTATTTTAGTTGACAAATATAAGATTTAGCAAGAAGGACTGAAAACCAAGAAGATCAGTGAAAATCCCAAATTCAGTCAAAAACAGAAAGATGAATCTACATGACTTAGAGATAGTCTTTTACTACCTACCCTCAAAATATCTCCAGTGAGGGTACCCCGGCCTGGGCCCAGCTCCACCAGCTGGAAAGTTGTACTTTTTCCAGAGCTCATCCATTCACTAACGAACCATATCCCTAGGAGCTATAACGAGAAAAAAAATTAGAGAGTCACAGCATAAAATTCTACATAAATACATATTTTATACAAAAAGCAAAACATTTGCCAATAATTCTATGCATGGTATTAGACAGATATAGATATATACAGATACACAGTAATTCTATGCATGGTATTAGACAGGCATAGATATATACAGATACACACACAGGAGCTTCCCGGGATTGCCTGGGCGCTCACAGCAGAGGAAGCCTACTCTAGGAGCAAATGTTGTTAGGTCATCTCCTACAAAAGGCTTCACAGCGCAGAGAAGCAGTCACTTACAGAAAGGTAACAGCGTTTGAAAACCAAAGGACACAGGAACACCAATATCATTTCTTCCTGCTCTCATGATTGGCATTATTACACTACCCTTAGCTGTAATTAATGTCTCTCAGGCCTAGATTTCACTTCTCTTTATGCACAATTTCCTATTTTTAAGTCATCAAAGGTACTTGGGGGGAAACAAATGAACCATGGTTTTGTTACTTACAGGGAGACCCCTGTAGGCAGGAAGTGCTAGTGATCATTGTGGGTTTGGTTTTTGGTTTTGGATTTGTTTTGCTCTCTCCTTTTCCAATCTCATATTTTTTATGGTTCTCCTCAAACTTTTTCTATCTTCCTTCATATTTTTCCATTTCTTTTTTTACATATGAAGTCTGGGTTTCCCAAATGTCCTCTCCATCATTCCCTCTAAAAGTGTTAAATATCTGATGAAACACGCACACACACACACACACACACACACACACACACACACACACACACACACACATGCCCATAAAACACTGTTACAGACTAGCAGAGCCTGGTCTGTTCTCAGTGTTTACGGCATTCATTCCTTTTACGGTCTACACGTTGGGCATTACCTCCCCAAAGATCTGACTTATTTCAGGTGAGGTTATGAAGTCTCCTTTTTCTCCTAGCATATCGTGATGCACATAATAGCCCTGGGTAAGAAGAGAAAATGGAAAAGATTAATTTTCAAATAAGGCTTTCAAAACTACTCCTCCAAAATGTTATGTAATACATACAGTGGCATAACTATTTACCAACGAAGTTATCTCTTCTGAAATAACCAAGAGAAAGACAGAGTCTTTACCCAAGTTTTACATGGTAGTGGTCATTTTGCAAAACTCATAGAAAAGCAATCACTCCTCAAGAAGGGCTGGAGCCATGCAATGTTCGTCTCTATCGTCCCTGCCCTCTCCCCGACCCCACAGTTCAACAGGGGAAGACTAATCACCTCTGCAGCCTCCTCTCCTAAGTTAGTCTTGCCTCTGTTTCATGTGAAAATCTGTGTGTGTATGTGTGTGTGAGAGAGAGAGAAAGTGAGAAAGAAAGAGAGAGAGAGAGAGAGAGAGAGAGAGATCCATCCAATTATATACCAGTGACTTAGGTACTTTTTATATAATTAATGTATCTCAATTTTTTAAAAAAAAAAAAGAAAGTGGGCTTTAAAAAATAAAACTGGCCTTGCTTGTCTACTTCCATGCCAATGCAGTCTCATTTCTTCCCTAAAGGGAAGACTAAAAGTCCTCCTGGCATCCTTATCAGTTCAGTCTACTCACATACAACTCCACTGACTGCATACCCAAAACTAAATCCAGTGGGTTTTTTTATACGTCTATAGTTACTTTGATTAAGTCTAATTATTTGAGAAGACCATGTCTTACTATCTTCATATCATAAGTTTAGCCATAACACTTAACTTTCAAGAAAGACTCACTTGTAGCCTAGAATTTTGACCTAAAATCCCAGCACTCAGAAGAGAAAACAGAAAAGATTCCACCACCACCACCCAGCACAGTTAGAAAATCATCTTTCCTTTAACTCATGAAATTCCACCACATTCTGTCACACCTAACCACTGCAGAAATTTGCCCTGACCTCTTTATTGGCGCTGCCCTTGAATTAACGCAGCCTGATCAACTGACTACATCCCAAGGACTTCGGAGATTGCTCATCCTCTGCCAGCTCTCGGGACCTCCGGGTTCCTGTGTCTACACACCCTTCGTGGCTCGCGCTCCCCTGTTTTTACCTTGGCTGGGTTGGTCAAAACCTCCTTCATGTACTCTGCCACAGTGATGGGACCTGTAGACTTTATTTTATACATAAGATGCCGCAGCATCGGCGTCACCTGGTGGCTTTCTGCCGGCTCATTCCCGGAGCTGAAGAATTTCCCTCTCCAAATACAGGGAATGCCTGAAAAGCACGGTTAAGCACCCGCATGAGAAATCTCCGTTTCATTTACACGCGCAAACTTGCAAGAGCTTGCAAGGCAGCCTGTTTGTTACTAACGTCGCCCCAATGTCAGAACCCTATGCACGGAGCCCACGACTACCCCACCACCAAGCCTCTCCGTGGACCGCCTTCCGGCACCAGCTCCGGGCCCAGAAAACAACCGAGGAACCAAGGAGCCGCGACACGCGGTTTCCATGGAAACAGAAGTCTGCAGCGAGGACTCTTACCCGCACGGGCCACTCCACGTCTCACCAAAGCATTCATCCCCAATCACGTCGGGGCCAAGCTCCGCCCTGGGGGCGGAGAGGAAGGGTATTTCCTGACACGCCCACTGACACGGAAGTGCGTCACCGGAAAGAGACAGTGAGTTGCAGGCTGCTCGCGCGTGTTCTGCCAGCGATGTCGGCCGGCGGGGAACCTTTAGAGTTCCATGCCAAGCAGCCCTGGCGACCCAAAGCGGTGACAGAAGATCCGGAGGAGGAAGACGAGGAGGATAGCGATGAGGCCAAGGATGGCTTCTCTCTGGAGGAGGTGTTACGCCTCGGAGGCACCAAGGTACCGGCCGCAGGCTTCGGGGAAAGGGATGCGCACGACTACCGGGAGTGTGGGAAGCCCAGCCTCCGACTTGTTCTGAGCGCTTCCAACGCCTTTAGCTGCTCTTTGATGGAATAAAAATAGCCAAGTTGCATATTTTCTCCTAGGTTTATGCTTCCTTTTTTTTTTTGTTTTTCGAGACAGGGTTTCTATGTGACTTTGGAGCCTGTCCTGGAACTAGCTCTTGTAGACCAGGCTGGCCTCGAACTCACAGAGATCTGCCTGCCTCTGCCTCCTGAGTGCTGGGATTAAAGGCATGCGCCACCACCGCCCGGCCTATGCTTCCTTGAGATGTAGGCGAGCTTGTTACTAGCGTGGCGTAACCGTCACGCCCGTCAGGTAGGAGAAAACTAACTTACTGGTCCCAACCTCGTGAACTTAAATTTGGAATGCTAGAGTATGCCTAATCTGAATCTGCTGGGTTAAAAGAGAATGCCTTATGGGTTGGATTGAAGTTGCCAAAAGGATCTACAAGTTCACAATAGCCTTTGATGAAAGCACCTTTTCGTACCTACACTTTTCATAAAGTGTTCTTTTATTAATGGAGGGAGTGCTGTATGTTCTTTGGTACTCGTGTATGGAAATCAAAGGACAATTTTGTGGAGTCGATTCTCTCCTTTATGTGGACTCTGGGAATCGAACTCGGGTCGCTGTGCTTGCATTGCAAGGGCTTGACCTGCTGAACCACCCCATGCCCTCTCACATAAACTTTTGCCTTTGCTCACCTGACACGTTACAAATGCATGTGTCATTGCGATTTTCATTGGATTTCGGTGGCTGTCAGCGTGAGCATCTTTTCTCTGAGAACCGTCTTTTCTTATAGCGTACATGTCCTTGGCACACTTTCTTGTTGGCTGTGATTTTCCCAGGCAGTGGTGTATTCATTCAAATGTGATGAAGTTCTTACTGCAGGTCTGGGTTTGTGATATAGTTTTAACGTTTTTTTCTGCTTCTGCAGCAAGATTACCTTATGCTGGCTACTTTGGACGAAAATGAGGAAGTGGTAGATGGAGGCAAAAAAGGAACAATTGACGATCTTCAGCAAGGCGAACTGGAGGCCTTTATTCAAAATCTTAACTTGGCCAAGTACGCAAAGTCTTTGATTGAAGAGGATGAACCAGATGAAAAAGAAAATGCTAGCAAAAAGGAAGCAAAAATACAGAAGGTAGAAAATAAAAAACAAAAAGCAATAGAAAGTAAAAATACATCAGAAAAGAAGGCGAAAAATAAGAATGTACCAGAACAGCATTCTGGTAGCAGTACTATCCCTACACTAAAGAAAGATAAGCAACCCGATGTGTTCGAATTTCTTGAGAGGCAAACGTTGTTGCTGAAGCCTGGAGGCAAGTGGTATGACGCGGAGTACAGCAACGACTGCTCTTCGGAGCCCCAGCCTCGGGATGTGGTGGCTAAATACAAAGCCCTGGCTCAGAAGCTGTATGAGCACGAAGTCGGCTTATTCAAAAATAAGACAAGTAATCAAAAGGGAGGCTCTTCCACCTGGATGAAGGCAATTGTGTCGTCGGGGACGCTGGGTGACAGGATGGCGGCCATGATCCTTCTGATCCAGGATGATGCTGTCCACACGCTCCAGTTTGTAGAAACCCTCTTGAGCCTTGTGAAGAAGAAGGGCAGCAAGCAGCAGTGCCTCCAGGCTTTGGATACATTCAAGGAGCTACTCATCACGGACCTTCTGCCGGACAGTCGGAAGCTGCGGGCCTTCAGCCAGCATCCTTTGCACAGACTGGAGGAGCTGTCCAGCGGCAACAAGGACTCGAGAGATCGCAGACTCCTCCTGTGGTATTTTGAACACCAGCTGAAGCAGCTAGTAGCGGAGTTCGTGCAGGTCCTAGAAACTCTAAGTCACGATTCCCTGGTAACCACTCGGACCCGGGCCCTCGTGGCTGCTCATGAGCTGCTGTGTGAAAAGCCTGAGGAGGAGAAGGCTCTTCTGGTTCAGGTGGTAAACAAGCTGGGAGACCCTCAGAACAGGATCGCCACGAAAGCGTCCCATCTGCTAGAGGTGCTACTGCGGAAGCATCCCAACATGAAGGGGGTCGTGTGCGGAGAAATAGAACGGCTGCTCTTTCGCTCCAATATCAGCGCCAAAGCCCAGTACTATGCGATTTGCTTTTTAAACCAAATGGTCCTCTCCCATGAAGAAAGTGAGTTGGCGAACAAACTGATAACTCTTTATTTTTGTTTCTTTCGGACTTGTATCAAGAAGAAAGACATTGAATCAAAAATGCTCAGCGCCATTTTAACAGGAGTGAACAGGGCATACCCTTATTCCCAGACAGGTGACGACAGAGTGAGGGAGCAGGTGGACACTTTATTCAAAGTGTTGCATGTTGTAAATTTCAGTACCAGTGTGCAGGCTTTAATGCTGCTTTTCCAAGTAATGAATTCTCAGCAGACGATATCCGATCGGTATTATACAGCATTATACAGGTAAGCGCATAGCACTGTTGTGTATGAATGCAGTGGAAACCTGTGTAGCCCTGGCTTGCCTTGAATTTGCTATGGAATTCAGGCTAGCCTCGAACTCCATGAGAGCGGCCTGCCTCTGCCTTCCAAGAACTGATTAAAAGCAGATTGAATGAGTTATCGGATTTTATTATTTGGCTTCTGTTAACCTTTCAGGTGGGGCTCTTAGCTATATGAAAACTACACTTTTAGGTATAACTAAATTAGGTATAAATTATATAATTTTATATAAATTAGAGAAGAAAACAGTCACAAAACAAGGGGCTCACGACTTCTCTCCTTTTTTGTTCTTTCTCTTGGGGTCCTTGATTTTCATTTTATCTGAGAAAGCAGAAATAAATAGTCTCTTATTCTAACATAAACAAGAAATTTATCCCTGACGAAGATGAGATTGTTATAATTGGTCGTGAAGTCTCTAAACTGTGACCACTGGATGTGAAGATGATCTTTTGATTGAACGTTTGTCCTTGGTTTCATGTTACAGAAAGATGTTGGATCCAGGGTTGGCAACATGTTCGAAGCAAGCGATGTTTCTTAACCTCGTCTACAAATCTCTGAAAGCGGACATCGTGTTGCGCCGGGTGAAGGCATTTGTGAAACGATTGCTTCAGGTTACCTGCACACAGATGCCGCCGTTCATCTGCGGAGCCCTGTATCTTGTGTCAGAGATCCTTAAAGCAAAACCCGATTTAAGAAGCCAACTGGATGATCATCCGGTATGGTTTTTACTGCTTCTTGACCCTGGTGGGGGTGCTGGTGTGGGGGGTGCTTTTCTTTACTTTACTGATGGTAACGTCATTTCTCTGGAATGTGTTAGAGTATGAGTTCTAGAACTGGACAGAGCTAGATTTCACTGCCTGGTGTACAGCTAGCTAGGTGGGCAGGTTGCTTGACTCCCCTATTTATTGCATAAGTTGTCCTACAATAGAAATTGCAATCATATGAGGTAGTTATGGGTGATTATAGAGTGAGTAGATCTTTTCACCGTGTTTCCTCAGTTATGAAATGGAAATAAAAGCCAGGCCGTGGTGGCGTATGCCTTTAATCCCAGCACTTGGGAGGCAGGGGCAGGCGGATCTCTTTGAGTTCGAGGCCAGCCTGGTCTACAAGAGCTAGTTCCAGGACAGACTCCAAAGCTACAGAGAAACCCCATCTCGGGGGGGGGGGGTGAGGGGGGAAAAAGGAAGGAAGGAAAGAAAGGGAAATAAATAGTAATAACACCTGCCCCTTTTATTTACAACACAAAAAACGTTTGAAGGTTCAGTTCTAAACTCTGGTTCAGAATCTGGCTCTCTTGTGTTTAGGAAGAAAGACTATAATCTTTTCATTGTGAGCAGCATTTGGGACCTTGATTTTCCTTGGTTGGTATTTTCATGCATTGCCAGAATTGCCGTAAGTCTCTTGAGACTGCATCACGTAGATGGATGAGATTTTGCTGTGGCTCCTGTTAGTTAACAGCCCTTGATCCTTTTTGTTAGGAATCTGATGAAGAAAACTTTGTTGACGTGCGAGATGACAGTGATGAAGAAAAGTTCACTGACGCAGACAAAGAAACAGCAGTCGATGCAGTGAAGGAAGTCGGAGCCGAAGACACTGGGACTGAGGGCAGCACAGAAGCCAAGAAACCCAAGACCGCTTCCTGGGTGCACTTTGACAACCTGAAGGGTGAGGGGCTTTAGCTAAATGAAGGAATTAGTTTCCTCTTTCACCTTCATAGTCAAGTGAGTGCGTGTGTGTGTGTGTGTGTGTGTTTGAGAGAGAGAGAGGGGGGGGGGAGAGGGAGGAGGTGGGGGAGGGAGAGAATGCTGGAGGTGGAACCCATAGCCTTTGGGTGTGCTGAGCAAGCATTATATTACTGAACCACATTTGCAACCATAAAATTTTAATGGTAGGGAATCACAGATAATTTTTATTAATGGAACTACATGATTTAAATAAATATTGAAAATCAAAGCAGATGCCTTTTAGAACTGTGGAAATTAGGTGGAAAAACAGTGAAATGCTCAATGTGCTGGGAATCATTTCTTCCGGCTTTAAATGGGAGTTTGTGCCACAGTGAAGCACTTCAGGCAGGGCACAGGCAGACGCCCACACGTGGCTCACGAGAGGTTGGATTTCTGAGTGGAACTGTATTTGATCCAATCTCTATGACATTTCTCAATTATTTTGTGTGTGTGTGTGTGTGTGTGGCCATATTTACCCTTTGCAGTTTCTTTAAGCAAGGTTTTCTTTTAAATGTTTTATTTTATGCGTCTGTGTGTTTAGCCTTTAGTATATATGTCTATGCGCAAATGCATGCCTAATGACCAGGAAGTGAGAAGAAAGCAGTAGATACCCTGGAACTGGAGTTGCAGGCAGTTGTAGATGCGGGGAATCAAACCCAGGTCCCCTGGAAGAGCAGCCAGAGCTCTTAAGTGCTAAGCCACCTCTCAAGCCCTTTAAAGCAAGTTTTTATGATAGAAAACTTTCTGGGAAAGAGAAGCCTTAAAGTGATTTCTATCTGTACATGCACACCAGAGGAAGAGAAGTCTGTTAATAGAATATTAGAACCAAGAGAAAGCTTAGGGATGCTTTCTTTTTATCTGAGGCCAAAAAGAAAACAGTGCCAGACTTATTTCTTTAGATTTTTTTTTTGAGGGGTGGGGTGGTTCATGGCTAAAGTAATTCAGCTTTAAATTTCTGTTCCAGATATATTAAAGAGATGCTGGTAATTGTCAGGAAGGTTCTTAAAAGGATTTACCTATTTAAAGCACAAACTGTCATCCTTTACAAGAATGGTGAGCGTGTGTTAGGACTACACAATTAATCGTGTATTTCAAAAAACCTTGCTTAAAATGTTAATTTCTAGGGCCAGTGAGATAACTCACCAAGGAAAGGGAAAGGCACTTGCTCCCATGCCTTATGGCCTAATTCCAATCCCTGGGACCCACATTTTGTTCTGGAAGGAGACCTGGCTCCTGAAAATTGTCTTCTGGTCTCCACATGCAGCCTTGCGGCACTTGCTCACTCATACACACACCCACACATACACAATAAATAAAAGTAGAATGGAAAAGGAATATTTAATCTCTTTTATTTCTGGGTTTCTGCAAACATGAAAATCTATTCCAAGAAAAAAAATTCCTGCATGTAGTTTAATAGCAAGGATTTGGAGAATACAGCACTGAACATGCTGGACTCATCCCTGTAGGTCTTTTATTTCCACCCTACTGTTTGTGACTTTGTTTTCTGAAGCACTTTCTCTGGCTGCTTAAAGACTACTAAGAAGATTGGTCATTCTGCAGTCGGGCCAGTATGTTACAAAGTTTAGAGACTTTGCATTTTTTAATCTAAGATTAGATTACTGAATTACTAACAGTTTTGAAGATTGGTCTGTCTGTGAGAATGTTGGTTGTGATTATTTGAAGTGTCTTCTTCAGCTAGGAGTAAAGCATTTCAAAAATACTTTATTCTTAGGTAGCAAGCTGTTAAAGACATACGATCCATTCAGTAGAAATCCTCTGTTCTGTGGAGCTGAAAACACAAGTCTCTGGGAGCTCAGAAAGGTAAAATAATGACATCTACCTCTTAATTTGTTTGTGACACATAATCTTGCTTTCATGCCTTATAACACTTATAATTGAAACTTTTATTGCAAATGATGAAATTAATGTGAAATTTCACATGAACAAAATATAGTGTTGTATGTTTATTTTACAGAAACATCTAACCAATAGGCATGTAAATAAAAATACCATACCTGACTTACAATTAAGAGCATAGATTGTTGCATTGCATTTAATCTTGCAGTGTAACCACAGATCCTCACACCACTCCACTTAGGCTCTGAGATCACAGCTACTGTCCTGGTACTGCCAGGGTGTCATTTTCTTTGTCACTATGCTAGCTGTAGCACAGGTGATAGAAAAAGAAGATGGGGTGCACCGCTAGTGCCCTGATAACAGTTAAAGATGGTGACACCCAGCTGTGTTTGTAGCCATTAAATTTTGTTATATTTTTCTCTGCTTGTACTTGTAGTAAAAAGGGAAGGGAGAAAGCCAGTATCACTTGAGAAGGATAAAGCGAATATTGCTCTCATTATCTTGACATGAAGTACATGCCAGTGTTCCCTGTGTACATGGCTACCCACTCCTGCGCACCTAAGGGTGAAGGTCAAACTGTGTCTGGCTTAGATCTTGGTCAACTGTTCCTGTCCCTTATAGCTGCTTCCTGATAGGCTGACTGGCAAGCTGTGTATTCTGAGACACATTTGCTTTTAAATGAAGTAATTGATTTTTTTTTTTTTTGCTTCAGGCAAAACAACTAATAGTATTTGTTGTAAGTGACAGAATTCACTCTCATAAAGAGGATGAAACATTAGACTCCCACAAGTAATCCTATGGGATCAAACCTCTGTACAAAGGTTGCTGATAAAATTAGTGATTACGCCAACAGTGGAATTTTGTGCAGTTTGAAGAAACTGCCAACTCATCCAGTGTTTTTCAAATGACCAGTGTACAGTGTTGCACATTCATATGTAGGTAAGGTCTACGTTGTTGGTAGACCAGTTAACTTAAGTAACAAATGCCTAAGACCAGTTGGTATGGCTGATTCTACTCTGCAGTTAATTTCCCTTTCAGTATCACATCCCAGAAGGAAATCTACGTGCAGGTGAAAGATTTGCTATATTCGTTTTCAACCATAGATCTGTTTGAAGCTAGGTTCTTTTCATATATGTTCAAATGGTATGGAATTCAGGAAAAGATTTTAAAATGCATTTTGTTCTATTTAGTAAACACAAAAATAGTAGTTAACTATTATTTCCAAAATTAGTTAATGCTTCTTAATTTTATAATTTTTGTTCTGAAAAAAAGACTTTTCATGAACATGTTTATATAAATATCTAGTGGGTATATTATGTATTATTTCATTTTATGCATATGAGTATTTTTCTGGCATGTATATAAGTCTACCTACGTGCATGCCTGCTTCCCAAGGAAGCCAGAAGAGGGTGTCATATCTCCTGGAACTGGAGTTACAGCAGTTATGAGCCACCAGCCATGTGGGTGCTGGGACCTGAACCCAGGACCTCTGAAGAGCATCAACCACTCTGACCTGCTGAGCCATCTCTCTGGCCCCTGGATTTATTAATTTCATTCAACTATAGCATTTAAAAATTTCCTGTTGTAATTTCTAATAAAGTAAATATAAAAACAACCCACTTAGCTGGAAGCTCTTAAAATCTCAGATTTTTAAGTGTACATATGGTTTGGAAACCAAAATATTTGAGAATCACTTTTTTATGTATTAGGTTAAGTTTCGGTTCCCTAGATTTTTCTTAAATAACCTGTAATTTTGCTAAAATTGACCATAGAAATAATGACATTCACATTTTTCTTTGTAGTTATCTGAGCATTTCCACCCTTCTGTGGCCCTTTTTGCTAAGACTATCCTTGAGGTGAGTCTAAAATATTTTTAAAAATATGTAAGTGTTGTAGCTTTGATCATCAGTAATTGACGGCACAGTTTCCCCGACATGTGGAACCTGATATTTGAGGACCAGTGACTTGTTTAATACCGAGAACTTCCTGCTTGGGGGGGGGGGTGGGGGGGGAGTGGAAATACCGCACATCAGCCACTGCGGCTGCGTACTACGAGCTGGCCTTTCTGGAGAGGGTTGTTCTCTCCTCCGATCCCGGCTGACTTTTTCAGTGTTTGGTTCTCATCATGCTTACATCGTCTACATTATAAATAGTACCCATAAAACTACCAGCACGTAACAGAATATATGTGTGTTTAGTTTGTTAGTATGGTGTACATGAGAAGAATATTTGAAGGTTACTGTTCCTGTGTGTCTCGAATGTGAAGTAACTGCAGCTTATGCTTTTCCTGGTTTTCTTATTTGGATATGTACTTATTTCTTTTACTAGACCCATAAATTCTTCACCATTTTCCCACCTTTCAGGGAAATTTTATTCAGTATTCAGGAGACCCTCTGCAGGATTTCACACTCATGAGATTCTTGGATCGATTTGTATACCGAAACCCAAAGCTACACAAAGGCAAAGGTATGCTTCCAGTTAATAACTTTCGTTTTTGCTGCTGGGGTTTAGTGAGTGAATGAGTATACAACTACATCAGACTGCCGTGATTTACATTTCAGAAAATACCGACAGTGTCGTGATGCAGCCGAAAAGGAATCATTTTATAAAGGACGTCCGTAATCTTGCTGGTAAGGACCGAGCCGGGGCTGTTGAAACCAAAAGGATACAAAAGACAGTGCAACCCAAATTATATTCTTTGACCTATTTTATCATATTAAAAAGTTCAAGCATATCCAAAGTGAATAAATTTAGCGACCCTCTGGCAGCCATTCCCCAGCCTTAACAGTTACACTGTTCTGCCTTGCTCTTATCACATAGCTCTGTCAGTAACCCTGCATGTATAGTTCATATCAGCTGCAGTTCAGACGTCTCAGTCTCTCCTAGTACTGGCTGAGGAAAACAAAAATGCACAGCTGACTTTCCACACAGAGCGTTGTCGGTGTGGGTGGTGTCCTGTGTGTGTATTGGGTACCAATCTTCTCTATTTAGAGAGGACATTTCTTCACACACCATGTCTCACCCTCATCTTGCTCAGAAATTAGAATTACTGTAGAACTTCTAGTTATTTCCGACCAACGTCTCAGAAATCCAGAAATGTTGTTAGGACTACTCAGAGGAAATTAGAATTGTAAGCTTAGTTTTTAAATCAAGTCAGAAATTCTAGTTCTATAAAAAAAAACTTACATCCTTGAATTCTTTGTTAGTGTCTCCAGAATTAAGTAAAATTATGGAAAGTTCTGTTAATGATTACTTCCTGTCTTTAGACAACCAGATTATGCTATAATCCTGCCCGTGAGTGGTAGAGGCAGGAGGATCAGGAATTAGGATCATCCTCAGTTACTACACTGAGTTTAAGGCCAGCCTGAGCTATAGAAGGACCCCGTTTCAAAAGCGAAACAAGTAGGGTTAGCAACTTCAGAACTCCTTGAGGCCTTCAGTGGTTAAGAGTACTCGCTGCTCTGGGAGAGGACCAGGTTTGGTTCTCAGTGCCCCACTGGGCATCTCATCAGTGACTCCCTGTAGCATCAGCTCTAGGGAGACCCAACAGCTGTGCAGTCTCTGCCCATGCCCATACACCTACATATAAATGTATCTTTTCAAATAATGTCTGTTTCTCTGGAAACTTGTGCCTTGAGTGCAGTTGGAGAATAATAAGAGAATACATTTTCTACTGTGCCTATGTTCTGCCTGCTCCTCCTTTTTTTTCCTTTTTTTGTTTTGTTTTTTGAGACAAGGTTTCTCTGTGTAGCTTTGGAGCCTGTCCTGGAACTAGCTCTTGTAGACCAGGCGGGCCTCAAACTCACAGAGACGCCTGCCTCTGCCTCCCGAGTGCTGGGATTAAAGGCGTGCGCCACCACTGCCCGGCTCTGCCTGCTCTTCTCTACTACACTGCACCTCTTTCCACCACTGTCTTTTTAAGATTTCACACTGCCAGTGTGTTAGATACAGCCGGAGAGCTTGAGCAGCACAGGGAAATGGTGGTAACAAAGTGTCTTGTTTCTTCAGTGAATAGTAAAGAGTTCCTTGCAAAAGAAGAAAGCCAGATACCAGTGGATGAAGTGTTTTTCTACAGGTAAGGTACTTAGTACAGCATCCTTGGAATGTCTGAATGTTAACATTGGATACAGTGCTTTATTGATATTGGACAGTTATGAAAAGATCAGGTTATATGTCCATTTATTTTCAAAGGAAATTTACTGATTCTGCTACTCCTCAAAATCTTAGTGAAATTGGTCAGCTTGAGGATTTTAAGAATGGAGTATATAAATTTGGTTTCTGAATCTGACTTTGTGAAACTTTAGGCTTTTGTTTCTTTGGAAACTGTTTGCCCAAGCTAACTTCCAACTTGTGATCCTCCTGCCTCCATCTCCCAAACATGATTATAAACATGCTACCACACCTGGGTTCTTTTTCGTATTAAGTAGTGATTCTCTCATAGCCTTCATCTGTGTGAGTTTAGTGCGGCAGTAACTCAGGAGTCATTATCTGGACCTTGACTCTTCAAGTAGAACTGATGAAGTAAGTGCACTGTGAAGCTGTAGTAAGCTCAGAAATCTCTGCTGCTGCTTTTAGTGTCTTTATCTGGCTGACTAGTTAGTTAAATTTAAATTGACTTAGTGTGAATAATTTCACAGTGCATGTGATGCCATCTGGGAAATGTTGGGTTTACTGTGACATGGGTGAGCTGATGAACTGTTAGGATTTGAGGTCACGTGGAACCACTATATTCTCATATATTCTCATGCTTAGACAATGAGTGTTGAGGTTGAGCCAACCTTTTTCTGTGCAGTTATTTTATTGTTTGTGGGTTGTTGGGGATCAGATTCAGGGCCTTGTTCATGCTAGGCAGCATTCTACATACACCTTCATCCCTCTGATACCACAAAGATGAGATTGGAGAACCAGCTTGTAAGACACTACAATCTTGAAAGTATCTTCTGCTCCATTAAAAGGACATGGCGGCTGATAGCTATAATCCCTGCACTCAGGGCAAAGGCGGGAGGATTGTTTGTGCAAAACCAGCCTAGGTCACATGGTGAGAACCCATAAAAGGAAATGATTATGCTTCACATTTCTAAACTTTGCAGCCGTTTTGTTTAACTCAAAATACTTTTTATATTGAATACAAATTTGACTCATTTGAGTATCCAGTAACACACTTTTAGAGTTATAATTCGTCTTTAGTCATGAATTATGCAGATCTGTAATATGCATTTTACTTAGGTATTATAAGAAAGTTGCAGTTGTTAAAGAGAAACAGAAGCGCAGTGCAGATGAAAACAGCATAGAAGATGTTGATGATGAAGAATTTGAAAAGATGATTGGTAATTTGTTTTTGTTGGCTCATCTTATAAAATTATTACTATTAATAAAATGTAGAACACTAGTGAACTTAGTTTTTAGAAATCATTGATCTGCAGATTATAGTGGAAGATTGAGAAATAGCATGTAGTAACTTGCTCATATTTTATTTCCGAAAAATATATTGTGCTTTGAACAATGTGTAAAAAATTCTATTGCAAGAAGAGTGTTTCCTTCCTAAGACCAAGTCTCTGATGAGACAGACTATTTATTGTTCATAGTCTCCTAATTCTGTTAGTAGCGATGGTCTGCTGCTTGATCGTTTCCATCTTTATAATCCATAGAGCTTGGGAATTTTTAACTGAAATGTAGTCAAGTGAAATGGAAGGACTTACTTTGATATCACCGTCACATCCTACACGTAGTAAAAAAGTAAACAGGAAAGTTTTCTTTTTGTCATTTTAGAGATTTCATTGAGCTCCTAGGTCTGTGTGAGACTCACCCTCACAGTTGCGGGGTATAATGTGGAGCTCTTGTCCTTTGCTCTCTCTCACAATCTGTGTATTGTTCCCGGGCAGACACATTGGAAAACGATAACTGCTTCACGCCTGGAAAGGACGATATTGATTTTGCCAGGTAAAACTCAGCCTTCTCTTTCCTGTTTTCCCAGTATTTCCTAAATTCTTGCTCATTAGAACAGAGACCATAGAAATTACTTGATCCATAAGGGGAAGTTCACTTGGGCTAGGGACTTTTATTTTGGAAGTTTAGAATGCTTTGGGCAGTCTGTAATTCTTTTATCTAGTTTAACAGTATATCTTAGTCTCCTGAGCACACTTTAGAAAACCGTGCCTTCCTTTACAAGTGTGGAGTTTGTTTGTTTGCTTTTCTAGCAATATGAAAAAAACAAAAGGAACTAAGGAGGACTTGGAAGATTCAGAGAGTAGTGATGATGAGGTTGGTGACCTGGATGATGATGAAGTCTCCCTGGGAAGTATGAATGATGAAGACTTTGAAATTGATGAAGATGGAGGAACATTCATGGATGTGTCAGATGATGAGACTGAAGGTAATCCAGTACACGTTTAAAAATAAACTGCCAAGGAGTGGTGGCGCACACCTTTAATCCCAGCTTTTGGGAGGCAGAGGCAGGTGGATCTCTGAGTTCGAGGCCAGGCAGGGCTACACAGGAAACCCTTTCTTGAAAAACTAAAAATAAATAAATAAAAATAAACCACAAATTACATAGCTTTCTTGTTAATTCCTAAACAGATACAGGTTTTTTAAAAATATAAGTTTCTATATCTAGTAAGACACATTTCAGTGTTGAATTTTAACTTTAACCCACAACATCGCTGTAACAGTTTGAGTTGAGCTGTATTGTGGCCTCTGTTTGACATTAGTATAGGGGCTGGTGGTGTGGCTCAGTGGTAGAGTGCGTCCTAGACTGTGTGAGGTCCAGTTCGGAGCCTCAGCACTCCCGGGGAAGAAAAGGAAGAGTGATGAGCTGTCTACACCCAAAAGTCACCATTCATATAGTCTATAGCACGGGTGCAACAGGTGAATAATGTAAACTGTAAACTGTAGGGGAGCGGCCACAGCTGTGTCTGGGCTGTGGGCTCCTCTGTCCTTTCACTGCCCTCTGGTTGCACCTGCTCTGCATCTGCTGGGCCTCAGCAGCAAATGTTTCTTATTTATGGAAGTGTTTGGTCTTACTAATGGTCATTGAGTAAATTATGTTCTTACAAACTATATCAGGCACTCTTAGAGACTGGAGCATCCTGTATCCTCCAGGCCCATTCTGTTGGGACTCGAAAGCTGTGAACCCACATGGAACAGACATACCAGGCCTCACTGCTGTACTAGATGTACATACATTGTACTAGATGTAGCATACATTGAATTGGTATTTTCCAGGCTTATTTTTAAAATGGCTTAATAGGAAACTTTCTTGGGTAACAGAATTTGATGAAGTCAACTCCAAAGCCAGTACTAAGAAAAGCAAGAGAAAGAATGAAGATGATATTGACTTTGCTGGGTCGTTTCAAGGTAAGAAAATGCATTTAATTTCTTCAAATCATAGCATCCGCCACATGAAAAGTATTATCAGTTACTTTTTTGGGAAATACATGTTTAAAAATTGGTTTGATACCATTTAAAAGGTTTTTTTCTTAAAGCATCGGTCCTCGGGCATCTTCCACCTTCTGTTTGAGACAAAGGTTTCTCATAGGCTTGGAATCTCACCAGATAGGCCAGGCTAACTGCTCCAGGAGGTCCTAGGCACCCACTGTCTCTGCCTCCTACCTCACTTCACAGAGATGACAACCACTGCAGTAGGTTTTTACAAGACTTCTGGAGATCTGGACTCTGACCGACACACTTGTAAGGCTCGTGTGCCCGTTAAACCATCTCCCCAGCCACGAAAGGTAGATAATAGGGTTTTTTAACATGAAAACCTATTTCTCACATGCATCCCGGTTTTGTCGCAAGTTCTTCCCTCTCATGGTAAGTATCTCCAGATGGTCTTTTCAGTCATGTTTATAGAGTCCAGTTACGTGTGAGCGCTAACTGTTCTACACTTTAACTTCCTTGAAATGTTTATAGATTAAACTATAGGTGAGTTTTATTAGATATTTTATTTTCAGTAGCATAAACAAACATTTATTGATAACACAATGAACATATTGTCAGTTAGCTTTTCAAGCCCAAAGAATAAGACCTGAATTATAATGTATAGTTTGCTTCGCATATTATGAACTCCATCCGTGTCGCCTGTGAGATTTTTATCCTGAGCTATACTGTTGGTTTCTTCTGAGGATAAATCCTGAACAGCAACCAAATCTGAAAAAAGGCACACACTTTGAATAACCTACACACAATTTTTTTTTTAGGATCAAAGAAAAAGAAGAAAAGATTCGATGACTCCAGCCTGTTTGTCTCTGCTGAAGAGGTAACGCTAACGCGATGACTAGAGAGTAGCTATTTACACTCTTCAGGTTTTCTTGTAACCTTTCTCACTGTTTCTTTTTTTCTCCCTGTTAAGTTTGGCCATCTGTTGGATGAAAACATGGGATCCAAGTTTGATAATATTGGCATGAACGCCATGGCTAACAGAGATAATGCAAGTAAGTAAATTGTCTCCCCACGCCCCCACCCCGTCGGGTGTTGTGTGACCCAGGCTTCCTTAAACTCACTCAGTAGCTCAGGCTGGCCTTGAGAGCTTGATTCTCCACCTTGCAACCAATAGGATTACAAGTTACACTACCAGGTTGCCTTTGAGTTTGTCAGTCAAGCTTTTTAATAGGTATTTCCCTGTGGATGTCCCTAAGTGGCAGGAAACTTGCTTGTCACATAGCAAGACATTTAAACCACACAAATAGACTACAGACTCAAAACATTTTTTTTTCTTGGAGAGTCAGTCTTTTATTTTGATTTGGCTAAAGGTTTATTCTTACATGCTTGAAGACATTTTTAAATTTCTGATGTTATTAATTTCTATTTTTTCATAAAAATAGAAAAGAAAAATCTTTTCAGTATAAGCCCTTCCATACTGTTTCATTTGTCCAATACTCATATTAGAAAACACAGGAGAGCACCCAGCAGCAGGTTTACACAGCGGGGGAGGGTGGGGTGGGAGAGCACAGGCCATGCGGCCCTAAGATGCAGTCCCGCTCGGGAGGCCTGCCTGTGGGAGTAGCCCACAGTGGCAGAGACTCATCTGTCATCTCCCCTCCAAGGCTTCAAACAGCTCAAGTGGGAAGCCGAGCGTGACGATTGGCTGCACAACAGGGATGTGAAGAGCATCATCAAGAAAAAGAAAAATTTCAAAAAGAAGATGAAAATCCCTCAAAAATCCAAAAGGCAAAGGAAATGAGTGCTTCAGAGTGAATAATAAATGAAGATTCTACTCACCCTTAATTCTTGCTATCCAGCCACTTTTCTTGATCTTTCTCTCTCACTCCATACATTCCAGACTGTTCAATGGATTTGTAATAAACTATAGAGACAAAATGCTGTCATGTATAAAATCATACAAAGAGTTACGCTAACACTGAAAAACTACTTCCATATTGCTAGATAACAAAATGAAAGGGGCAGCAGGGCTCCTTATTCACGTGCAAGCCCCGAACAGTGATGAGCTGCTTGTTGGGGCACTTGGTGGATGCTTTGCTTAGGTAAGTGTGATGGTGTCCTGTTCAACCTTACTGTCATGAGGTAGGCATCAGCCCTTTCCACAGAGGAACAGTGCCTGAGGAAAAATCTTTCGTAGCAGCGACCTTAAGCCACCCATGGTTATGTCCCCCGCCATCCTAGGTCTCATTCTGGAACCTGTTCTTTTCCATTGGAAGAAGTAAGACTCCAGTCCATCGGGTGGGGTGCATAACTGTGATGGAAGGCTTGCCCAGCATTTGTAAAGCCTGGGGTTCAACAGAAGAAGAACAGAATTAAGCCAAGAACTGACTGATCTAAGTAACTGGGTGAGTCCTTACTGTGCTCTCAGGAGGCAGCTAGTGTTGGAAACTGACCACAAAGGCATTTAGTCCAAAATTGTAAAAGTACCACAGAATTTACAGGCTGTTTTGCACATGAATTTTTACTTGAAGAAAAACATACCTTCCAAGATGAAGGGAAATGTCTTGCTCATTGTTTGCCTGAAATCTGACATTTAAAAAAAGCCATTTTAGTAATATATTGAGCCACGATTTAGTATATTAGTGTCTTAGAATTTTGTATTAAGGTCCCTTTGCTAATCTTAAGAACTAAATCTTGTAGAATAAGATATAAAATACATTCATCTTAAAATACAGCTTTTATACTCATTCCTTTAAAGACTGAACATCAGTAGCACCCTGGACACAGTGTCTTTTTTTTAATTATTATTATGTATACAGTGCTCTCTCTACCTGCATGTATGCCTGCAGGCCATATCTGCAGGGCGCCATATCTCATTACAGATGGCTGTGAGCCACCATGTGGTTGCTGGGAATTGAACTCAGAACCTCTGGAAGAGCAGTCAGTGCTCTTAACCACTGAGCCATCTCTCCAGCCCCCATGGACACAGTGTCTTAATGAAGCATTTTGAGGACGACGAATGACTAGCTTTAAAGATAAATCACTGCCTTGGGGCTGTTCCCTGCTTTAGTTAGAGACGGAAGTAATAACAATTACTAATCATAAAAGCCAAGGGCTGTAATAAAAAATTAACAAATTATTCCACTGTATTGAGGAACAGCAGGGAAAACGGTTTCAGTGCCTACTGCTAATGCTCAGAAGCAGTTCTGTGACCTACGGTCAGTGTTGCCTCTTCCTGGGATTACCAAACAAGTAAAATGCAGGCGAGGCTGCCTCCATCCACTCACTTCTGCAGGGCCATTGGGTGCTGAGCCAGAACAGGGACACTTGTTCTACCTGACCCAGCCAAAACCAGGCTCCTGGTCTGCAAGTCAGATGTGAGTTTCCTACTCTACAATAACAAACACCTTGTCTCCCAGTGCCCCACCCATAAAAATGTCTAATAGCTTCAATCTAAAAAACCATTTTGCCCAGAAATGCACCGAGCATTTCATACATACCCAGCTAGAAAAGATTAACTACTGAACTGTGTTTACCTTGACTCGAGTTCATCTTTTTAAACAAAAAATAAGCTCCAAAAACACCCACAAGTTCAGCTGCTAAAACTCCTTTAAAGATCTTCCTTGCCAGCGGTTCCATGGTTCGAGTCATCCTAAAATTAAAAGCATAAATGACCATATTTAAAGTTTTGTGGCCACATCTATAAAGACCCCCAGCCTCAGGGTCAGTGCTTTTTGTTGGGGTTTTTTTTGGTTTTGGTTTCGATTTTTTCGAGACGGCTTCTCTGTAGCTATGGAACCTGACCTAGAACTCCTTCTGTAGACCAGGCTGGCCTGGAACTCACAGAGATCTGTAGTAGGATGCTGCTTGTTTGTTTCTCAGCAGCCCAGACTCCCAGAATAATCACTTAGAAACTATATTAATTAAAACACTGCTTGGCCAATAGCTTAAGTGTATTGCTAGCTTAATTTAACCCATTTCCATTATTTTATATTTTACCACAAGGCTCATGGCTACCGGCAAGGTTTCAACTGGCAGCTCACGTCTTTCCCCTCTGGCAGCTACATGGCATCTTGGGACTCCACCTTTCTCCCAGCATTCAGTTTAGTTTTCCCTGCCTAGCTACTCTGCCCTATCACAAGCCAAACCAGCTTCTTTATTCATTGACTAATAAAAGCAACACATATACAGAAGGACTTCCCACACCAGAGATCCACCTGCCTCTGTTTCCTGAGTGCTGGGATTAAAGGTGTGGGCAACCACTGCCCAGCTCAGTGCTTTTTGTATGAAACCCAAAAGTTAGGTATGTTTGGTGTAGAAATTCCTCCGAACAGGTTCCAATCTCCATGCCTTAGGAGTGTGATAAACCAAGAACCCAAGACAGGATAAAAAGCACAGAAATTCTGAGAAAACTTAAACCTTTTTTGAAAAGCAAAACTGGAGGATCTAAGACTTTTTAGTGTCTCTGATACAGAATGGGAAGTAGGTTAGATGAACTTTTTAGCTGACCTAGGGATTAAAATACAACCTAATAATGCAACAGGAATAGCATTTGAAGGCCTTTTGGAATCTGCCCTACAAGAGGGAGGTTATTCTGTTAGTGAGTACACAGTTCGTGCCTTTGCTAGGTGGATGTGAAACGAGACCATAAACTAATCAGGTCCTGTCCCTTAGTCACGTCTCTATTGAGTGTTAGAACACTTCGACTGCATCAAGCCCAAAGCAGTGCACACCCCTAGTCTGCAGTTTGCTTCCCACTCCCCAGATTTTGATTCAGCAAGCCTAGCGTGGACACCCCAGTAATCTTGTCCTTTGAAGCCATTCCAGTTTTTATACAAGTTCCTGGCCCATAAGGGGGTAGCTGACTGGGTGGCGCCCCAGGAAATGGTAAAACTACAGTAACTGGAAGAATTCTCCCGCCCCGCCCCATATGGAAAAAATTAATCAAGAAAGGGGTGTTAGTGTTGAGCTTTTAGCAGGAGTCTCGAGTTCAATATCCAGCACTCAACAGGAAGTGACTTTGAAGAAAGGTATACAGCAAATAAGAATCTGACTTGCTGAGTATGTGAAAGCAGTCAAGCTTCTACCCTGTTTCCCTATAACTTAAAAAAAAGAAAACCATCTTTTTATCTCATTCTGTATTTTCCCACTGTCTTCAATACTGAGATGGGCTGTTGTATAATAATGTTCAGAGCTATCCAGTCCCTCCATCTTCTTTTATCTCTCTTTCAAGGTACCTAAGCGCGAGGGTAATTAAATATTGTCAGGATTATTAGCCTTGGACTATGTTACCAAGTGTCTCTCCTCCAATGTTCCTTTTTCAAGTTAATAATGGGATCACTTGGCGACCAAAAGACTTAAACTTTATTACTCTCATTTTAAAAACGAAGCAAATAAACTCACATATAACTGGGGGTAGGGCAGGAAGGGCAACTATCTTCCTCAAGTCCCAATAATCTGCATCATGGACAGTCATGCTCAGCACCAAATTCTCAGGGCTGTTTTTAATGTTCCAGGGCTGAGACGAGGAGAGGACACGGCACATCTGCCCAGTTATGCAGCCTGTTCCATAGCTTAACCTGAGTAAAATCTTTTTTGATTGCTAAAGAGCGATGCTAAGGTTTCAAACAGTTCAAATACCGCTATGTAATGCAATGTTTACTTTCTTAAAAAAATTAATTAAAGAACAGATGGACTTGTAACATTCCAAGGCCCTTGGGGAGGGTTCCACTTAATAATAAAGTCCGTGAGTCATCGGGGCACACCTGACCAGACAAGACGGCCCAGGGAGACCAAAAAGACCATGGGGTCGTCTTGCACAGGTTGAAACGCAGGGGAAGCAGCCCCGCGTGTCCTCCAAAGTTGACCCAGGTAAGGGAAGCCACCGGACGCAGGTGATGCAGCCTGGCGTGACCTCCAGGATGGACCCCGGGGATGGGGAGCCGGCGGCCGGGGGAGCGGCGCTGTGACCTGGGCCTACTGCCCCGGACAGCTCCAAAAACAAGTGCCCGGCCCTACCCTGGGTCCAGGTCCCAGCAGGCGCCGCGGCGCTCGGCGACCCGGAAACGCTCGAGCCTGCCCCGCGCCCCTGCACGAGCGGGACGGTCACACTCGAGTCCTCCCCGACCCAAGAATGTCACACAAGACCCCACGCGCCCCACGCTGAGGTCACGAGGGCTCTGGACACACAGCCAGGTGCTTACCTGAAACCTGCGCACCCCGACGGCGCACGCTCACAGTCGCAGCGCCCCGCCCCCAGCTTTAGCCCCGCCCCACAGAAGATCCTGGATCCTGACCTGGCTACTCCTTGTCTCTGGCGTAGTAGTTGTGTGAAGCTGCTCATTTTACTGGCAAGATTATCCTGCCCTCGGGCATACTCAAAAAAAAAAAAAAAAAGAATCACATTTGAACCCAAACCCAGGACACCGCCTCCAAATCTTGCACATAGATCCTCTCCCCACTCTGAACCCAAAGTGTGTCAGAGGAACCGCAACAAGCTTGGGACTGGCCAGAAATGTGGGACCCTTTAACCAGATCCCTAAACAACCCCTCTTTATACGTAAAAGTTGAGAAGTGCTGCCTCTAGGTACTGCCCAATAGGCAAGAAGACAACTGACCCAAGGGAAGGAGAGAGAAGAGAAAGGGAACAGGAATACCAATGAGGGACCACATGCAGGACAAAACCTGGAAGACCAAACTAATCCACTTTTATGAAAATGTGGTCTGATGTCCAACCCAGGAAGCTATGAATGCGGCCCAACAAAATCCCTCGGGGTGAAACATCATGAGAACTTCGCAACTTTTTTTTTTTTTAATGTAACTTAATCGCTAAGTTCTGGGGTGTCAACTCTATAGATGACAATGTCATGTCACAATGCCACCCAGGATAAACACATGTGTGCTCTCGATATTTGTACACGTGTGTGGCTTCAGTGTTACTGTAACGTCAGTTTCCGGTGTGCTACCTTCCAAGCCCAGGCAGTTGATTTGGCATCATCTGATGTGTCCCGTGCTTAGAGGGAAACGCAGTTATCAACGACGTTATGTTGCATGCCGATAGGTGTGTGAACAGGAACTCCTGGAAAGACGCTGGTCGGTTGGCCAGAACTACAGTACTGAGGAGAGATTGGAATAATCTCTCCAAAGCTTAATTACCTTCTTTTGAGCTAGCTTTAGCCCCTTGTCCACCTCCTTGTCTGAACTAACATCCTGTGACTACAATATAGAGATCTTTGGAACCTAATAACGTCGTGGACCACTAGCGCCTTCCAGCCCAAAACCAAAGAATGTCGTCAGACAGCATCGTGGGCCTGTAGAAAAGTTTCCCTCATCTTCTTGTAACCACCTCTCTGGTGAACCCACTAAGGTATTTTCAATTTGCCTTGAGTCATGACTTTCTTTGTTCTGTAAAACTATAAAACTACTTCCGTGTTGGAACATGGAGTTTGGGTAACCTAAATCTGTGCTCCCAGGCCACTCGGCATGGCTCCAGAATAAATTATCTTTTATTCCCTTTAAGAGCTGCACGCGCGCGCGCGTGTGTGTGTGTGTATGTGTGTGTGTGTGTGTGTGTGTGTGTGTTGTCGAGGGCTTAAGTTATTTAAAAGACAGATAAATATTCTTTTTTAAAAAGATTTATTTATTATGTCGAGTTCTGCCTGCATATATGCCTGCGGCCAGAAGAGGGCACCAGGTCTCATTAGAGATGGTTGTGAGCCACCTCGTGATTAACCCAAAATTGAACTCAGGACCTCTGGAAGAGCAGCCAGCGATCTTAACCTGTGAGACATTTCTCCAGTTCTAGGTAAGTATTCTTAATTAATTATTAAGTACTCCCATACCTTAGAAACACTTCATGCATCACACACAGTGCCTTAATCAGCTCTCTCCTCCCTACACAGACATCTGAGATGTAGAACCCAAACCTTGCTTTCTATTTTCTTGCCAATTTTCACAATAAAAGTAAATATATCAGCAGTTGAGAAATAGAAGCAGGAGGGTCATCACCCTGGACTGTATAGTGAAACTGGGTCTCAGAGAAACATGGTAGAAGGAAAATGTCAAGAATCCCAAGGTTGAGGGTAACTGGACAAAAGGAAGAAAAACCAAACAGAATGTTAAAAATTAATTAGCTACCCCGCTGAAGTAATTGTCATACTGAACTATAAAATAATGGAATCACAGACCCGAAAAGCACTCATGAATATAGCAATATAGCAACGAATGCATCTGACACAGACTTCAATCTTGTCAAGTGTGATGTGCAATTCACCCAGTTTTCTATGCTTTATCAAAAGAATAAATGTCTTTCCAGTAGTTCCCAAAAAAAAGTAAATATAGTCCCTTAGCCGTTATTATATTCTGGTCTCTTTGGTGTGGGAAAGTACTCTGCAGGCTATCAAAAGAGAAACGTGGGCACCAACCCAGCCACAAAAACATGTGATCTACAATCTGCCCTACCTGAAAGATGTGCTGGGGCAACTGAGTTGCAGAACCTGTGGGAGCGGGCAACCAACATCAGATTTAACTTAAAGCCCAATCTACAAGAGGGAGCCCATGCCTGATACTCCTTGAATGGCCAGGAACCAGAGAATGGATAGACCAGAGACTTAGAGTCAACCAAACATGACAAGTTTTAAAAAAGAAAGAAAGAGAGAGAGAAGGAAGGAAGGAAGGAAGGAAGGAAGGAAGGAAGGAAGGAAGGAAGGAAGGAAGAAGAAGGAAGGAAAAATAAATAATTCCAATGATATATTCTACTATATTTATCAATCGCTGCCTTGTTCTGTAGTCATCAAAGAGGCTTCCTCCAGCAGCAGATAGGAACAGATGCATAAGAGCCAGCCATTCTGCTTGGTGTTTTGTGGAACTCCTAACAGTGGGAGCAGGAATGTCCCTGACTTTTTTGCCTGCTCTTGGGACTCTCCATCCTGTTGGGTTGCCTTGTCCAGCCTTAGTGTAAAGACTTTGCCTTGTCTTGTTGTGTTTTGTTTTGTTGTGTTTGATTGTTATCTCTTGGAGGCCTGTTCTTTTCTGGAAGGAGATATATAGGGGGAGTTGGTTTAGGGGAGAGGGAAGGTGAGGAGGAGTTGGGAGGGTGGAGATAGCGGAAACTGTGATTGGGAGAAGAACCTATTTTCAATTTAAAAAGCAAATATAGTCCCTTAGCTGCGATTATTGTTATTATTGATATTATTGATCGTGATGGAGAGATAGGTCTGTGATTAAGAGCACTTCCAGCTCCTTGAGAGGATGGCAGCTTGATCCCTAGTACCCACATAAGGCTGCTTACAGACACCATTAACTCTAGCTCCAGGAGATCTGTAGCCCTCTTCTGGCCACCAAAGGTACCACATTCACACACACACACACACACACACACACACACACACAAATAAATAAAAAATAAGGATTATGTGCGTGTGCATGTGTGTGTATATGTGAATGCAGTTGCCAGCCAGTGCCCAAGGAGGCCAAACCATCGGTACTGGAATCTAAACTTGTATCTTCCAGAAGAGCAGCAATGACTCTGAACCACCGAGCCATCTCTCTAGCTCCCATTAATATTTTAACCTCCAACATGGCTGCTACAATACCTCAGAGAAACCAACCTAAACAAAAATGACAAAGGAAGATTGCCCAGCGAATAGGAGGTAGACGGTAAAGCTTTCTGCTTCATTAGTTGAGAATGGGTGAAAGTTTTCCAAGATGAAAATTTGAAAAGGCATCCTGCTCCCAAATTCAGTGTGTGACAAGGACAGAGGCATGAAGGCAGAGAGCATCGCTGGAAAAGGTCTACTTTCTCAACACAAAATGTTTGAAGTCCCGGCTCAGATTCTATAGTAACAAACCAATAGTGTGGTGGCATATTGTGTAGCAAGAGAGTCAGAACTGCTTCCTGATGCTGATTTTCTTGAGCAGTGCTTGCAGAAAGCTGCAAATATATGCCCTGAAAAAATGATAACTCTAAAATCTGTTTGTCTCCCTAGAATACAGCCAGGCAAGTTAAAGGAATTTGAAAATCTATCCAAGGAAGTCGGAAGAATAGAAGTGTTGCTTTAAATTTAATCATGGGCAATGGATGACATCACTGATGCTGCAAGATTGACTTCTGGAGGTTTGAATAAGAATGGCCCCCATAGGCTCCTGTATTTGTATGTTTAGTCACCAGGGAGTGGAACTGTCTGAAAGGACTACAAGGATTAGGAGGTGCGGCCTTGTTGGAGGAAGTGTGGCACTGGGTGGAATCTGAGGTTTCAAAGGCCTACACCAGTCCCAGTCTCTTTCTCTCTGCCTATGAATCAGGATGTAGAACTCTCAGCAGCTTCTCTAGCAGAATGTACGTCTGTGTGCCGCTATGATCCCTACCATGAAAATAATAGATTAACCTCTGAAACTGTGAGCAAGCCCCCAAGTAAATGCTTTCTTTTATAGGAGTTGCCTTGGTCATGATGTCTCTTCACAGCAATAGAACAGCGACTAAGACATGTCTCAACTTGTCATTTTATTAGTGATCCTTGTGAAAAATGCAATGTCATTCAAAAATGGCTTATTTAGTGTCCTTAAAAGGCACAGCTAAATCAAGAAACTTATAGGAAGCAATAAAACACATGTTAAACCCACTTTCTTTGTCCATTGTGGACATTAGTGGCTGATGCCTCACTAATGGTAGGTAAAAGAAAGAAACACATTTGGTTTTTGTTTGTTTATTTTTTTTTGTTTTGTTTTTCGATACAGGATTTCTCAGTGTAGCTTTGGAGCCTATCCTATAGACCAAGCTGGCCTTGAACTCATAGAGATTTACCTGCCTCTGCCTCCCAAGTACTGGGATTAAAAGCGTGCACCAACACCACCCAGCTGAAAGACACATTTGTAAAAGTTAATAGAAGGTGGTACAAATGCTGCTCTGAGCTCACATTTAATGAAGTATCATCAAGAAATTTTATGCACAAAAGCATTTCAAATGTATGTTATGCAAATCGTCAAAACCGTAGCTTCTATAAAGGATGGGCAATTAAAATCCTTAGCAGTCCTGGAAAATCTTTTAAAACATTGATGCTGACTAGAGCAACATCATTGTCTTTCCAGAAATAAGATAACTAAGTTAAAGCCAAATGATACAAAGAAATTTTATTATTTGAGATGTTATCAAGTTGTTTATGGTCTCAAAACTGAATTTATGTCCAAACTTGATAATGAAAGCTACCATACAGATTTAGCATTCTTAGTGAATTTCATCCATCATTTAAATGGGTTATATTGTCTTTAAAGTGAAACTTATTAATACAGTATTTTAAATCATGACAAGATTTCAAATGGAGGTGAAATTATGATACTTTCAAATGAAGACAAACAATTTTGTGTCTTTTGACATATTGATTTACCAGGGCCCATTGTCAACAGCAAAAATTATGTAGCTTATATATTTCATAGAATAATTTGAAAGGCTGGAGAGAAGGCTAAGCAATTTAGAGTATTTGTTTCTTTTGCAAAGAACCTGGGTTCAATTCCCAGTATCCACATGGTAGCTCTATCTGTAACTCTATTTCCAGGTGACCCTGTACTCTCTTCTGACCTCCAAGGGCACCAGGCACACATGTGTACATGCACACATGCAGTCAAAACATTCAAACACATGAAATAAAATAAATCAAAAAATCAAAGAATGTGAAACAGATTTATTTTGGTAAATTTGGTAAACAATATTTTGGTAAACTTCCAACTCTGTTTTCAGTCAGTGTAGATATGTTGCCTGCCAATTCCAAACAGACTGCATAGAACTGCAGCCAGCCACCCAACTTAAGAAAAAAATTGACTGTGTTTCTTTTCTAGACTTTTGAGGTCTTGTCTTCCAGGAAACACGAATCTCTCACTTCAAAGTCACAGCACACCCTTCTCTTCGCCTCTACTGCACCTACAGCTGTGAGCAACTGTTTTCAAAAGTGAATCAAATAAGTGAAATTGGGAAACACTTTGAGAGCTCACTGGGAATGGTAACCACTTCCATCCAACCTCATTTCGATGCAGTAGGTTCTCAAATGCAACGTCAGATAGTCCCCTATCTGACTGCTCTATGTTGCCCTCTTTCATAGTAATAAAAAATCAGTATGTTCATTCTCTTTATTGGTGATCCCAAATAATACCTATTGAACAGTTTTGAGACTGTCTGAACAGGGTGATGCATAATTAGGATCCTTTTGTGAGGGTATTTTTGCCTCTCTGTGGTAACTGACGTCATGAAGATTAGACACAGTAGTTTTTTAAAGCTCACTAGCTTTCATTAGCATTTGATTATTTGTGTGACTCACGACAATTCTTTGTCCATTGTGACCCAAAGAAGCCTAAAGGTTGGACTCCTCTCTAAAGGATGGGCATACCCCTGCTCTAAAGGGTCACTCTGCAAATAGAAGAAGGACTTCAAGAGTCTCTAAGGTTTAGTCCTAGGCCGCATCAGAAAATAGTTCATTCACGGTAAAGGAAAGAAAAAAAAAAAAGAAAGAAACAAGCAACGAGCAAAAAGGCCTCATCAGAAAGAAGCCCTAGCCCTAGAAAGGACAAGAGAAGAGGAGACTCCTACTTACCTGCCTTAAAAGACAGCCATGAGGCCAGCCTGTTTGCATGAGCCCCATGCTACTTCATCCCTGCTTTGCTTGTTCCTCCTTACTTCTATCACTCGTTCTTTTTTCTTTTTTCTCACTTGGGGAGTAGACACCTATAGCCTAGATGGAGACAGGAAAGAGAAGTTGAAACCAATAGTGGATGACTTGGGAAACAAGAGGGACCTTTAAATATGCCAGCAGTGTGTCTATGTCCCGGAACCCGAGTGACAGAACACAGTCCAGGAGAAACTAAGAATTAGCTGACTTTACACATTGCCTGCCTGTGCCCCACCCATCCCCCATCCCCTATCACCTCTCCTACACTCAAATCCTCCTATAACCACATGTATCAGTGTCAGTGGGATCTGGACCATGGTCCTCCTCAATGCTTTATTTACCAAGAAACAAGCAAACAAGACCATGCTTAAATCAGTCTTGAATTCTAACCCGAGGCCAACAAAGACTGTCTGTAATGTGAGCGCTAATCCCACTGAGCAGATGGGCAGGCCATTCAGCCAGTTCCTCTTTTCTTTCTTGAGAGGCAGATTCTTAATTACACCTTCCCAACCATGGTGAAAAATCATCCTGTTATTATGTAATACGATGACTTCAAGTGGTAATCACATATGAAAAATGTAAGAACATTGAGATACTTATGATTCTGATTCTCTCTTTTCACAAACTTCTAAAATGAATACTCAGAAATGTAATCAAATCCAGATTCCTCATTCCTAGCTAGGAATTCTCCAAGGTCAATTCTTTGCTCTTTAAAAAATAGATGACATTCTCCTCTCCTGCTCATCTAATGAATATTTAAATTAAGTATTTAGCTTTCATGGTAAACAAACCAAAAAGGAAATTTTAAATATAGCTCTGGGCTGAGTGATGGTGGCACATGCCTTTAATCCCAGCACGGGGAGGCAGAGACAGGTGAATCCCTGTGAGTTCGAGGCCAACCTGGACTACAAGAGCTAGTTCCAGAACAGCTAGGACTGTTACACAGGGAAACCCTATCTCGAAAAACCAAATATATATATATGGATAAAATACAAGATCAGTCACTACTCATATTATTCCACAGCTCTTCTCTCCCTCATATATTGTATGGCAACAAACAACATTTTCGTAGCACACATCCGTGCTCGTTCTAACTCACCAGGCCCGTCAACATCCGCTAATGCTCCACCGAGGGGCTGGGCTCCTTCTCACCCTTAATGCTTTCTTTTCAGTCCACTCAAAAATCTTATGAACTTCTTCATCAAAATGCAAAATCGTTACAAGAGCAATTTCTTTCACCTGACAAATCATCTGGCCCCGCCCTTCTTGTTGTTATTATATACCTTCTCCCATCGAGGACTCTCATCACAACAAAAAGTTGACAATGGTCTTGTTTCTACTAGCAAACACTTAAAGGAAATTTGCAACTTACAAAAGATTAATCATGTAACTGGAATCCCCTAATGATCCACAGGGTCAAGCTATTGGGAAACAACACCGTTAAGTATTTAAATGACAAATTTTAAAAATAAAAAGGGAGGTATATACACCCACTAAGTGCTCACATACTATGCTACATTTAGTCATGCTAAGTTTTATTTTATTTTATTTTTGCTTCAAAGGATAATGCAGCTTCTCCTGCCCCAAAAAAATGTTTTTCCCTAAAGGAGACAAAGCCTAAAGTATATGTTTAATGGAAAGACTTGGAAACTAGCCAACAGAAAGGGCAAGAAGCTCTTCTAGCATCAGGGTGAGGTTACGCTTGTGTCTTTCCAGAAGTGAACAGAGTCCCAGATGGCTCCTGCTGGGTGCATCTGACCAGGCCAGCATCCCAGAGACCGCTGTCCACATGAAGTGTCTGAAGATGGACAACAAACCCACCCAGAGGAGATGTACCAAGAGACAGCTCTGCTGAGTTCTCCCCTCCAAAGCTCTTCTCTTCTGACCCACAGCTGTACTGCTAACTGAGTGAAGATGAGATTCACAAATCATTTCAGTTAATAAATCACAAAACCGAGCCCAATATTCAGAACTGTCCCTAAACTGGGGCTTTAACCACTTAACTAAATTACCCTGTGGTTTCATTGTCACGCTAAGTGGGATGTGTTTGGAAAACTGCCAATCAAAAGCAAACCAGAAGGCTTATGCCAAGAATTTCTCATAGGAAAATTCAATGTCTGGTTTTATTGAATATCTACTTGTTAGATATTTAATGTCTATTAATCTTCTGTTAGGAGATTTTGTTCTTTTTCTTCCATTGAGTGGGATGCCCGGCCGGTAACACGATCGACCTCTGTGACAGCCGGCCCTGAAGCCAAGCCTGTCCGCACCTGTGGCTCACCTTTTGTGAGGGCGGGATACGCAAACAGGATGAAGGAATGGATGAGAACCGGGTGATAGATTTCCATGCGCCTGGGAAGGACTATTAAAGACAACCACCGCACGGGGTGACACCGGCTGGATTCATTAGCAGGGAGCCAGCATGGCTGACAAGTCCAAGTTTATCGAGTACATTGATGATGCTTTAGAAAAATCTAAAGAAACGGCACTTTCTCAGTTGTTTTTCACCTACCAGGGGATTCCCTACCCAGTTACCATGTGCACCTCGGAAACTTTCCGAGCTTTGGACAGCTTTGAAGCCAGAAGCGATGACATCGTGCTAGCGTCCTACCCAAAGTGTGGTAAAGAGCATTTTTTTTTTCCCGTGAATGCATTCTGTATTAGTTAGGTAGGGGAGGGTGCAAGGTGAAGGTGGGAAGAAGGAGCCTCATCTCCACACGGAACTCTCTGGAAATGAGCACTGGCAGGGCAGGGACAGGGAGCAAGACAGCAAAGCACATGGGCTGTAAAGTCAACAACTGAAAACTTGATAAAAAACAAAACAGAACAAAAATCCAGTAGGCTGGAGGAAGAGGTATGGCACGGGGGCGGAGGGAGGACCGGCAGTGCCAGAATAACACGATATGAATACAGCAGAGGCATGCCATTTCTGTCTTGTATGTAATGATTTCCATGTGCTGGACTTCTTTTCAGGATCAAATATCAACCCTCTGGTTTCTCAAAATTGTTTTGTAAAGTCCATCATCAACGGAGAATAAGAGATTAAGAATCTAATTTACTCTATTTTACACCATCTGTTTTTTGAGTTTTTTGTTGTTGTTGTTGTTGTTATTTCAATTTTTGTTGTTTTTTTAACTTTGAGGTTCAGGGTGGCCTAGAACTCAGTCATCTGCGTCAGCCTCTAGCATGCTCGGTTGCAGGTGTGAGCTATTCCATCTACTTTTGTTTCCTTCAACTGCTGCTTATTAAAGCCCATTTCATTTAACACTTTCTGTTCTCTTTTTCAATGCTGGACTTTTATAAAAAGTCAAGTTTATATATTCCTGTAGTTCAATTTAGGGTGAAATAAATTATATAAAACCGATATTTCTCTAGCATAATATTCTTCAAGAAGCGTATTCTTATTCTATGTGCGAATCACGTCAAGGAGACACCTGCACCTGATGTGGAGGCAAACATCAGTATCTCAATTAATGTTCAGGAGGTTGAGGCAGGTGGTTCATGAGTTAGAAAGCACTGTGGAATACAGCGCAAAACCCTGCCTCCAAATGGCAAAGGGGGTAGAGGGAGAGAGGGAAAGGTAAGAGGGCAAAATTTGAATTTTAAAAAAACCTTAAAATTTTCCAATACTAAGGAGGCAAAGGCACAGAGCAAGCTTCAGAACAGTCAGTTACTATACGGAAAAATACTGTCTCAAAAAGTCAAAACCCAACCAAAACCAAAAAACCCTAAAAACATTAGATTTCATGTTAATATATAGACATAAATGCTCTTTTCTCCAAAATTACCTATTTCCACAGCCAGAGTTCTTTCTAACTCTAAAGAAGTGAATGTGCACATTATGGAATAGTTGAAAGTTTAAAATTTCCTCTTCTACACACTAAAGTGATATGTCTTTATTATTAAGACTCCTTAATGAGTTTCTATTTTCTGTCTTTTCTTTCAGGGTCAAACTGGATTCTCCACATTGTCAGTGAACTAATATTTGCTGTTTCTAAAAAGAAATACACGTGCCCAGAATTTCCAGTTCTTGAGTGTGGAGACGCAGAAAAATATCAGGTTAGTACAAACAGTCTTTCAACTTCAGCGAATGGGCGCAGGGCGACTCTTCCGTTCTGGAGCCAACATCTCTGAGTTCAGCAAGTATTAATCTCATGCTAACAATGATCCCTGAAGCCAGTTCTTGCTTGCTCACCACATCCTTAATCCTCTTCTGATATTATCTCACTTTCTTACAAAAAAAGCCTAATCCCCATTTCAAAGAAGATGAAGCTGCCATCCTTGCCCAAGATTAAAGAGATAATAAATGACAGAGCCAAAATTTGAATCCCAGCTGTGTGATTTGAACTCCGAAAGAATTTAATATATGGCTGTCCTTACTACTAGTAGCAATATTTTTAACTTGGGGGACAAGTAATTCGAGAACACTCAGGAAATGAACTAAAGCCAAAAGATACCGGCATGGGTAGAATGCAAGGCAGAATCCCATCTTCACTAAGACACTTTTAATTTCCTTCTCTTAATTACGGCTTCTGTGAATGTCAGCAGCGAGGAATAGCCAAGCAGTAGTTAAGATGGTCAAGTCTGAATGAGGGTTCAAAGAGCCGACACAGCACGTAGTTACCGTAGTTACCGTCACTCCCTTTCCCAGCAGAACCGGCTGGGACGGCTGGGAGTAAGGAGCGAGAGGGAGACTCTGCCTTGGGCCCTTGTGCTTAGACAGCAGGGAGAAGATGGACCAGTCTCTCCTGAGCCCTAGGTATGTCAGAATGCAGAGAGGAAGGGAAGCTGGACCCAGGGGGACCCACAATTGCAGTAAAACTTCCAGAAATGTTAACCACCAAGTCTCTCCTGGAGCGGACGGGAGAAACACACTGGATGGGAACTTTCGGGAACAGCTTCTGGGAATGACCACACAGTCCACATGATTGACAAATACAAACTTCAAAGTTCCTTATGTAGAAAGAATGGAGCCCGTTTCCACGGGCTGGGGAAGTAGCAGGAAAAGGCAGTTTGAAGGACAGCTGTTTGAGGGCTTGATGCTGAGTGGGAGGCAAGCGCTAAACCTGATCCAGGCTGGCGTCCAGGGCACCTGGTGAGGAGGCAGAAGAGCGCTCAGCAGCCACATTAAGGCCCAGGACACACTTGGGAGTGTGGTCCACGCTGGAGTATATCTGATGGGGGCTCAGACAGAACAGGCTCAGGCTTTGGGGCCAGAAGAACGGACATGACCTTAAAGATTTTGCTGAGCGAAGAGAAAAGCCAGCAGCGGTCACATAGCCTTGCTCCTAGAGACGGCTTAGCATTGCCTTTAGAAGTGATACTAGCAAGTGACCAGTTTTCTAACCTACACTTTAACCCTCTTACATCACAGCTTATGATCTTTGTTGCTTATTTGCCAATGTTATTACCTACCTTCAATACAAACAGCTTGTTTTGTTTGAAGCAGGGTTTGGATTGTTGACTTGCATGTTTTCCCATTACACATGGGATTGTTTCTCCATGAGAGTATATTTTAATTTCAAACAAATTATCTCAAATAAAAATACATAGCAGAAACCATTTGTAAGTGGGCGTGTGTGTGCCCTGTGATGCTGCACAGAGCTTTGACTCTTTGTCAAGATTATGCGTTTCAAGCAGGATCTCATGTAGCCCAAGCTTGCCTCAAATTCCCATGGTAGCCAAGGCTGAGCGTAAGCTTCTGGCCCCCTTGCCTCTGCCCTCTAAGTGCTGGAGGCGTGTTCCAGGCATGTTCCAGGCATGTTCCAGGCATGTTTTCAAGCATGCTCCACTACTTTCCCAGTTGCCAACCAAGACTTGTGACATGTCAGAACTTGACTGTGAACTTGAGTGTCCTTGGGACAAGGTATTCCTGTTCCTCAGCGGGGGTCATTCTGATTCGCTAGCCCCACTCGTGTGACTGTAAAGCCACCTGTTGCCCAGGGCTCTTTCTAGAACCCTCCTCTCCCCTTTCCATCCTTTACCAACTGTGACAGGAAAGTTGCGCTCTCTTGTTAGGGAAAATTCCAGCTGTAGCGAAAAGATCTAGATGACTTTTGCGGTCAAGGCATTCTTGAAGAATCTAACTCCACTTTAAATATTCACTAAAGAGGGCCTGGAGAATCAGCTCAGAGGTTAAAGGCACTCGCTGCTATGTATGGGGACTTGAGTTTGGTTCCCAGCACTCAAATGGTAGCTCACAACCATTCCAGGGTATCTAACAGCATCTCCTGCCTCTGTAGGCACCAGACACACGCATGTTACACATACATACATGCAGGCAAGACACTCATACACATAAAATAAACATTTTGTTTTTAAGTAATTATTTTATTGATAGTATGAGTGTTTTGCCTGCACAAATGTGCATGCACCATATGCAGGCCTAGTGCCTGTGGAAGCCAAAAGAGGGCATCAGATCCCCTGGAACTGAAGTTATGGATGACTCAAAGCCACCATGTGGGTGCTCGAGAGTGAAGCCCTCTACAAGGGCAAGAAGTGTCTAAACCAACAAGACATCTAGGCCGAAGGTTAATTCAGAACAAACCATTTTCATTGTGTGTGTGTGTGTGTGTGTGTGTGTGTGTGTGTGTGTTCTTTCCTGCAGAATGAAGCATAACTGTTTTCTTGTAATATAGATCACAAAGCCCCCACTGAGTAGCTCCAGAATTACCAGAAAAATCTTTTAACTCTGTTTTAGGTTTTCATAACTGCAGTATACCAGAAGTGTCTATTTCTTTTAGTCAGACATTTTAGGGGCAAATTTCTATTTCAATTATAATTTAATTGTGTCTACTTTTTAAGTTTTTTGAGATTTATTTATATTTATTTTATTGCATTGGTGTTTTGCTTGCACGCATGTCTGTGTGAGGGTGCCAGATCCCCTGGAACTGGAGCCACAGTTGTGAGCTATCATATGGATGCTGGGAATTAAACCTGGGTCCTCTGAAAGAGCAGCCAGTGCTCTTAACTGTTAAGCCATCTCTCCACCCACAACTGTGTCTCATTTTTAAAAGGCAGTATGCCTTTTATTTTAAGCAGAAATCAGAGAGAAGGTAAGCTTAAGTTAATAGTGACTCAGTTTACAGACACCTTCCCTGTAAGATGAATACAAGCGTCTCTGAAGCAGCTCTATGTAGAATTGGTCTTCATGTGGCCTGCAGCTCAGCTGCATTACCCATTGGTTTGAATAAAGTGCTGCGTATCTAGTTCTGAGACAACTGCACTCTCCTTTAGGCTGTGCCTCTAATCCTCCTAATAACTTTGTCATTCTGTATGAGTCCTTGTGTGACCTGGGGCCACGTGACAGAGGAGGAACAGTAGACTATCACTTAATCTGAAAATGACCATCTATTTGATGTTGTACAAAGCACTCGAAACCTCAAAGCCTAACTCTAATCTCTAAAACAGAGGCTCCAATGTCTGCCTGGAAACACCGCTGTGAAGGGATGTAAAGTTATTGCAAACGCCACTGATGACAGTCTAGTGGCCCTCAGCCATCATCACTGCTAATCACCACTTAGACTCATATTGTTGATTAATTTTTAAAAAATTTTTCAGTCTTGATTTATGTTCTCTTGTTTGAGTTGATGTCTCCATAGCTTTTTTTTACAGATTAGCTACAAATTCCTGAATATTATTTTATCATTAGAATTTTAACATAACTTATGAAGCTTTTGTGTGATCTCTTCAAACATGGAACTAATTGAAATGAAGTTTTGTCCTCCAAATAAAAGTTATTAAAAAATTAAACCATTATAAAAAATATAAATTAAAAACCCTTCACTATTTAAGAGTATTTGTTTTTCAGACAGGGTCTCCTGCGGCCTAGAATTCCCTGTTTGCCTAGCCTACTTTGAATTCATGTCCTTCCTGCCTTATCCTTCCTAGTACATATATAGCCACACCTTCAGGTGGCCATAAAACTTTGTTCTTTTTAGTCATTGGTGGAAATAGACAACAGAAAAATAATAAATTATTCTGTTCCTCAAGTGGACAAACATTTCATAAATCATTTCTCAGATATTTAGGTAACCCAGGACTTCAGATTCTGTTGGGATATTTGATTGTACGGTATGCCTTTAATCCCACCACTCAGGAGGCACAGGCAGGAAGCTCTTTGAGTTGGAGGCCAACCTGGTCTCCAAAGCAAGTTCCAAGGCAGTCAGAGCTATGCAGAGAAACCCCGTCTCAGGGGAAAACTGTATCTAGGGGCTAGAAAGGTTTCTCAGTGGGTTGGAGCCTTTGCTGTGCAAGAACAAGGATCTGAGTTCAGATCTCAGATTCCACATAAAAAGCCAGATGCTCCCATAATTCCATTGCTGTAGGTCACAGGGACAGGAGAACAGCTGGGCTTTTTGGCTGTCAGCCTAGATCTATGTTCAACCGGAGACTGTCTCGAAGAAACAGTGTGAACAGTGCTACAGCAGGCACCCAGGGCCTTTTTCTGGCCTCTGAGGTACATGTACAAGCACATACATACAAGCATACACATTCCACGCTCACAGATATACATATGCTTGCATTGAGAGTACACACACACACACACACAGGCACAGACACACACAGAGATACACACACATACACACACACACACACACACACACACAGAGAGAGAGAGAGAGAGAGAGAGAGAGAGAGAGAGAGAGAGAGAGAGAGAGAAGTTTAAAAATAGATCTAGTTGTTAAAAATGGACTTTTAGGAGCTAGTCTTCTGACTTGGATATTTCTGTCAGAGGCCATGATAGAGAAGAGATACAGATAAAACAGCAAAATGTAGGTTCTGAATTTGCTTGAACAAAAACAATTTATGATTGTGATAAAAGGTAAAAATTAAGTGACAAAGATTGAGGGTGAAAAGCAGGATCCAATAAAATAATTTAGGTGAGATTAATGGTTTGTTTATGATTCTTCATGAAAAAAATTTGGGCACAGAAAAGAAAGTAATTATAGAGTTCTTGAAGCCACCACTTAGATGCCATGCTTCTAGGCAACTGAACACATACACACACATGCACACAAACACATATACACACACACACTCAGACATGCACTATTTCATACACATATTCTCTCACAGACACACATGCACTCAGACATGCTCTCACACACTCTCTTATATATACTCACACACACTCTTATGAACACACAGTCGTGCACATGCATTCTCTCACACTCTCTCACACACACTTACAGTCATACATGCACTCACACACTCTCAGAAGACATACATTCTCTCATGCATATTTTATCACATGCCCTCTCACATACACACTTACAAACACACACTCTCTCTCTCACACACACACATACACACACACTCACCTTATTGTGCGTATTTTGTAGAGAATGAAGCTGTTTCCTTCACCAAGGATTCTGACAACTCATCTCCACTACGACAAACTACCTCAGTCTGTCTTCAAGAACAAAGCCAAGGTGAGTGGATTTGAAACATATTAAAAGATTTAATTTCATTTTGCATATGTATGTGTTTTGCCTGCATGTATGTATGTGTATCTGTTATACCTAGATCTGCAAAGTCCCCAAAAACCAACAAGGAGACTGAGTCCTTTATGGAAAAGCAAAGAGCCTTTATTCTACACAAGTCTGCAGACTTGGACTCCCAACCTGTCCGATGTATTGGAATGATCAGAGAGCCCTAAGCTCAGTTAGGGTTGGGATTTTATAGTAGCAAAGGTGGGTATAAGGGATTTCTAAGGTTCAGGACCCCTGATGGGCTGACATTTGTCTAGGGGTGTCCTGGTGAAAAGCAAAGGGTGTGTGCTGGCAGGTGATCCTATCTACAATGATTGGAACATTAGAAATTTCCTTTGAATGGTCTGTTCCTGGGTGGTGACTGGGTAATCTCAGTTTGTGATCTTTCTTGGAACCAGGCATTGACTTAGAGTAAACTACTGAGACTCAGGTCCCTACTGACCTTGTCATGGCTGGGTCCTACATATCGTGTGTGTGCTGAGTTTAAAACTTTCGTGTATATGTACAGGCCATCCTTTCATTTCTCTGGATTTTGTTCACTTGTTTTGTCTCGACCTTGATTTTTGGCAGTGTTAGAGATCAAAGCCGGAGCCTCTCAGGTACTAAGCAAGAACTCTACCACTAAGCTACATAGTCAGCCCTGTAGTTACTGGCTTTTGATGTGATGACCTTGCTCATACTCATGGAATTTGAATATGTGAAATGCATAATGTAGTATTTCTTTCGTTGTTTCTTTCTTCCAATGTTTTTGCTGTGGCTGCATACAAGCCAAAAGCACTTCAGTTTGTATAGAAAACAGACGCAGAATAAAGTGCGCCGTTTATTGTCATCAGTTTTATAATTCATAGACTTTACAATCTCACTGCTTTTAAAGAATATAGCCTCATAAAACTAGTAATTTTTTTCTGTTGCAATCTGCAACCGTGTTATTTCTGAATTTCCCATATAATAACAATTGTCACCAGACAGAATTGCTGTTGCTTTGGCAACTCTTACCTTTTGCTTACAAATCTAGCACCAGGAGTGGCAAGACAGGCCCGCAGCCCCAGCACTCAGTCATACTTTGCTCTTATTCATCCATCTTCCCCACTCCTCCCACCCTCCTGCCCCCACCCTTCTGGGTCCCCTTCTGCCTTCATATCACATGTATTCCTCCCTCCTTCCTCCTTCCCTTGAGCTCTCTTGTTCCTTTTCATGGTCTGCCTGCTATTTCCATGATCTACACACACACACACACACACACACACACACACTCACACACACTCATTCTGCATATATGAGCTCCTCCTTTTGAGACTGCCAGGCAAGGAGAAACAGGCAAAAACTCCAAAAGCCCTTGAGGAGCAGGCTCAGCAGCACTGACTTGTTTCCAAAGGACTGGTGCTGCCCCCTGCTGGTTTCAGTGTCCAATTACGTGGACTCTTACTTTATTTAGTCCAGAAACTCCCCAGTGGAGGATCACTTTCCCATTTTTCAGAAATCCTCCTGACTTTTGGCTGTTTCTCCACATCTGGCTTCTGTTGTGAAGGCGAATTCTAACCCAAGCCAAACCAACCCCGCCTCCACACAGCAAGGGGCTCCCGCCCTGAAGGGATTAGACACAAACCACACCCCAAACACCTGTTTTCACAGAGAGATCTTTATTAAGTGAGTTTAAGCCACTGCTCACTGACTCCGGCAGAAAAATAGCAGCAAATGCCCCTGCAGGTGTAATTTTTAAGACAAGAAAAGGGGAGGTCTGTGTTAGAATGGGCTAGGATGCGGTGGTCTATTTTGAATGGTCGTGTTAATTAGGCGAACCAAAGGGGACTTTTGATTGCTTGACTTTAGTGCCCTGATAGCTGGATCTTAAAAAGGCAGTCTCAGAAGGAGGAAGCGGCCAAATAAGGGAAGAGACCTCTAGCTTTAGAAATACAGTCTAATGGTTTATTGAGATAGAGGAAAATGGGGGAGAAGGGCAAGGCCTGCCAGAGCCATAGGCTCAGAGTGGGCTAGTGTCCCTTCGAGCATGCTCAGTTATGTCCAGGAATTGAAACAGGAAGTGTCTGAAGTCTTGAGTACACACGGAACACTCATGCACTCTCCGGCAATCTCTTGGTCATCTCGCACCATCCTTTGGTCGCCTTGGGATTCAGTTTAATCTTTCCAGTGTTCATTTCACAATTTTCATTCAAAGGCCACTACTGTCGTTGGAGAAGAGCGCCTCGGAAATGGGAGGTCCCACTCCATCAGCATTCCCAGACTGGCGCCTCTATCCCTAGTACTCATGACCCTGAAGACTGGTCTACGATTATCTGGGGTTTTACCTTTTACTCTCCGAGACTGTGCTTGTCAAATTGCTCTGCTGTGCCTTTTAGTGTCTCCGGAGGCTGCCCTTTGTGGTCTGTTTAGACCATTTCGTCATTATTAGCTAAGGTCCTCTGCTGTGTCCCAGACTTCCCCAGCAGTTTTACCACTGTCCCTCTTGCGACGTTGCGACGTTGTTCATCCTCTGGCTTTCCCAAAGTGCAATAATAATATACAAAGCTGCATAAATTAACTTCGCTTTTGTTCCCTAGATATTGGTGATATTTCGAAACCCTAAGGATACAGCAGTGTCTTTTTTTCATTTTCATAATGATGTCCCGGATATTCCAAGCTATGCCTCTTGGGATGAATTCTTCAGACAATTCATAAAGGGACAAGGTAAGCCTGTTAATAAAAGAATTTTTCCTTCTTTTATCAGACAAACACATAACTGTGAAAACATAAATGTAAAGAAGATTTAGGAAGATCTTGGGACCAAAAGGTTGCATTTAAATGAGGTTTTCCACAGCACCGCCAAGCAATTCCATGCGTCAAGCAATTACAGTGAACCTGTGGTTTCAAAGATACTCCAGACTCATGCAGAGACCTCTTAATACCACTCATGTTGTGGTGACCCCCACCATAAAATTATTTTTATTCCTACTTCAGAACTGAAATTTTGCTGCAGTTATGAAGCATAATGTAAATATGTGATATTTCTGATGGTCTTAGGTAAGCTCGGTAAAAGGGTTTTTCAGCCCACAAATGTTGACCCCCCAGGTTGAGAGTCACTGCCCTGGAGAGTTCATTTGTTGGACCATGGACTAAGTGGTCACAGAACAGATTCAGAAGAAAGATGTTATTTAAGAGTCATGTAGAAGAATATTTCTAGTTAGCTTCCCTTGAGTCATGGTATTACACAGTGTCAAAAAAATAAAAAAATAAAAACCAAGGAAGATAAAAAGCAAAACCCATAAAGTTGTATAGCTACACCTAAGACAGTTTTGTTAGATTATGTAAACATCTTATCTCCAGTTATCATAACTACTATTTTTAATTACTTATTTATTTTCGTTCTTTGATAACGTCATAGGTTTACAATAAAATTTAGCCTCTTCTCTCCCCATTGCCTTGTATTATTCTCCCTGCTTTCCCCATTGAAACCTTTCTTTCCCCACCAATTCCCCTTCCTCCTCCCTGTCTTGTTAATTAGTTGTGGCATCTCGCTGAGTTTAAACAGGGTTGCTGTCCTAGTTTCTTTTCTGTCACTCTGTTAAATAAAATGCCACGTCCAGGACTACTTATAGAAGGAGTTTGTCAGGCGGCAATGGCCCACGCCTTTAATCCTAGCACCTGAGAGGCAGAGGTGGGAGGATCTCTGAGTCTGAGACCAATGTGGTCTACAGAGTGAGTTCCAGGACAGCCGGGGCTATACAGAGAGACCCTGTCTCAAAAATAAACAAACGAATGAACAAACAAACAAACAAATAAAGGGGTTTATTCGGGCTTATAGTTCCAGAAGAATAAGTTCATGATGACAGAGGAGCAACATGGGGGCTGTAACTGGAAGCTGAGAGATCCCGTTAAACTGCAAGAATAAGTAGAGAGAGGGAACAGGAAATGGCCTGTGGCTTTGAAGCATCAAGGCCTCCCCTGGTGACACACTTCCTAAATCTACCCAAAGAGAGTCACTGACACGGGGCCAAGTATCCAAATATCTTAGCCTGTGGAGGACATTTATTCCAACTACTGGTTAGTTACATGAGCATGGGTGGGAGGTTATACAAGGGAGCGTGGGTAGTTATACCACAGAAGAAAGCAACACATACCCACACACACACCATTATTAACTATTAAGTCTCTCACTGAGTTATGGGACCTTGTGAGCACTTCCTCCTTCACGATGAAATAATAACGATTAATTTCCTACTATTGCTGCTTCTTCAGATACTAAATTAGGTTTGTAATAGCCATGCTTTCCCTTAAGACTTATGACCAACCAGAGTAAGGCCCTACTGTATAGCTAAGAACACTAACAAGATGTTCTCTCAATTGCTAATTGCCCCATTTGTTTAAGAGGCAGAGAGCCTACATCCATGAGTACCGTGGCCAGAGGTATGTAAGCATCTCCTTTTAATAGTGGCTAAATTACCTTAGAGGGCACAGTATAGTCTTCTCTCTTTAAGAGAACATATGTAACAGTTTCTCTGGGAGTAAAATAATAAAGCTAAGAGTCCCTCTCGGAGGCAGTGAAAACCAGGAGACCTGACCAGCTGCCCGAAAGAAGCAGAAGCCTGCTAAACTGTCTGGAAGAGTTTTAGACTGTAGTCACTTGAAAAGGGCGCTTTCCAACCTGCTGAGCTGCCTGCAGGCTATGTATGCTCTGTGCTCCAGGTGTCCTAGCTTTTGTGAGCTGTCACCTTGATGGCACAGCTGTCTTTGAGTCACTTCTGCTCCTGCAAGTAACACCTCACCCATACTTCTGTGAGTAACCCCAATGAAATTCATGGTCCAGCAAGTTGGACTTCGGTGGTGTCCATCCTTTGGCCGCTATGAGCTCCCTATCTAGGATGCATGGACGTGCGCATCTCCCCAGGGAAAGCTTCGCTACACAAAACTGCTTCTCTATGCTGATTTTAAAAATTGCTGCATTTAAGATGGATCCCATGTTTTGCTACCTAGACACATAGTGAAATGATTACTAAAGTCAAGCATGTCTGTCCGTCATGTCACATGGCCACTTCTCTGTGTGTAGAGAAGGAATCACATGTATTTGCTGTTCCCTTAGCAACTAGTATTTTGTTATACAATTCAGTATTCATAACAACAGCCCTTACACTGCACTAGATCTAGAAGTCTAGGTTACCACACTTTTCAACTCAGTACTCCACAATTATACTGAAGATGTAGCTTTGACCTTCATCTACCCATTTCTTTCCTCCCCATCTCTTCCCATCCCTGCTTTCTGTATGCAATCAACCTTTAAAAAGATTCCACGTGTAGCTGAGACCAGTGTTTTGTCTTCTTCCCTATTTTAGCTAGCACGATGCCTCCTAGGTTCATGTATATGCCATACATGCCAGCATCTCTATTTTAATATCCCACATTGTGCCTGTACACCACAATTTGTAAAAACCACTCTGAAAGGTGTTTGACACAGCAGAAGCCACAGCATTCCACATACATGGACACTGCATACAGTACTGGCTTCCTAGAAAAGGTTAATATTGGACTGAGTCACATCAGCAAGGCAAGCTCATTAGGAGACGCTTATGAAGCACCGCTCAGCATGTCTCCATTTGTCTAGAAACACTTCATGGAGACCGTTGGAGTCAGGCGGGGTAAACCCATCACACGGCTCCATATACATAACATGAGGGAACATTCAATGATGATGTTTGGTACTTGTGGGACAATCTAAAGAATCTTCCCCACTGCATTCATTCTTTCTGCCTCCTTATTTGATTGACAACAAGATGTAGCAGTGATAACTTGGACAGGATTTCTTCTGTGAAAGATTCTTCCATTCAGCTTCAGAGCAGCTGACCATATTGTGGATCTATGTCATCAGCCATCTCAGCTCCTGCCGCTGTACCTCCCAGCAGTGACGGACTGTGATCTTGAATTGCAAACCAAAATAAACTTTTTTTTTCTTGCATAAGTTGCTTTGGTCAGAGCATTTTATCACAGCAACAGAAGGGAAACTCAGACACATGCACTTTGTCTGAACTATCTTGTCCCATCATTCTCAGGAATGTCTTATAGCTCTGGCCATATCATTTTCATAACTTGCTCAGATGTATTATTTGTGGAAAATGTTCAAGAAAGGAAGACATGGATAGAAATGGACAGTGAGACAGGCGTATGCCACCTCTTTGGAGGCAGATTTGTAATAGGCATAATCTCTTTTGAACGTATACCCATAAGTTTCTATCTATTTTCCTGCTATGTAATTACTTCAAAAGCTTTTTTTTTCCCTTTGATTTTAGTTTCTTGGGGAAGCTATTTTGATTTTGCAATTAATTGGAACAAACATATTGATGATGAAAATGTTAAGTTCATATTATATGAAGATCTGAAAGAGGTGAGATTATGGTCATTGGTATTCAAAGGCAATATTTATTAGTGACCACAACACAGAGCATATACTTAGGATGTCTGATTGTGTGAACAAAAAACATATTCAATATTTAAAATTTTAGATACATAATACAAAACTAGAAGTCCACTACACATAAAGAAAGGCGTAGTTTGTTTGCTTAGCAAATGAAATAATGATTGCAGATTAACAACTGCTCTCTTTCCCTTTGTGATGGACAGACAGTCCGTGTTAGCAATGGAAGAAACAATAGTTGGGGCTCAGTGAATTTAACCAAACCTGCAATTGGTTGTGAGCTGAATTAGGGAACCCTACACCCCTCATCCAGGCTGGATAAGAAACTTGCTCAGCCCAAGAATGGGTACAAGGACTTCAGAGGGCTGTGTTACATATCACCGTTTCTCAAAAATTAAATGAATGATTAATAAATAAGTGAACACTGATTTAAGAAAAATGCTGCCTCAGCAAACCCCACTGAAAGATATTTATCTTTTCAAATATTTTTGCTTTCAGAATCTGGTTGTTGGAATAAAACAGATCTCTGAATTCCTTGACTTCTCTCTAACTGATGAACAAATACGAACTATCTCAGCGCAGTGCACCTTCCAAGCAATGCGGGAAAACTCTCAGGAGACGCATGGTGCTATCGGCCCCTTCCTGTTCCGCAAAGGTAAAGTGGCTTTCATCTGTGGGGTGTTGTGTCGGCCCCACACTGAGCAGGAAAGCCAAACCACGGTGTCTGAAACAAGATAGGGTGTTGTCTTTTTTCTCCTTTAATAAGAATTCAGGACAGGGGGAGCCTGGAGCTGTAATTGGTGACTGTCCTCTGTCCTTCATGCACTAAGTGCCCAGTGATGGCAAAGCAGCAGCTGGAGCTACAGCATTCAAGACTCAGGTGGGAAAGGGAGACAGCAGAGGAAAGATCCTGTCCATTGGCTAATCCGCCCCTTCTGGAACGTTCCAACAAGCCCCATTCAGGGCTTGCCTGCGCTCATTTGTCATCCCTTCCTACAGCAGTCCTTGGAAATGTAGTTTCCTTATTGGAGCTAGGTGCATTGTTACTCACTGAAAGTCAGAATTTTGCTAATACACAAGGAGGAGAAAATGGTCACTAGGTAGGTAATCAGGTATTCACAGATGATTTTACTTCATTTCATTAGAGTGTTCTAAGTTCTTATCAAGTTCTATAATTCTATAGGTTAGGTCTTTCCACTTTTATTTTATTGAATATTTAATGAAAATATAAAAGTTTAAAATTTTTATTACACTTTGTGTGTGTGTGTGTGTGTGTCTGTGTGTGTATGCGCGTGCGCACACGCGTGCACGTGCACACATGTGCCATGAAATGCACGGGGTGGTTAGAGGACAGATTGTGGAAGTCAGTTCATGTAGGACCTGGAGCTAGAACTCGGGCTGCTAGGCTTGGGGGCAAGCGCCTACATCTGCCGAGTCTCCTCATCAGCCCTATAACCAGACTTAAAGGCAGCGTAGGGAGCAGCAAGGATGAGCACAGCTAACATGGGAACTGACTGCATACTGACCGGAATGCTGTGTTAGGGTTAACATTTATAACAAAAGAAAACAAAAGATTTCCTTTTGCAACTTAGGAAAAAAGCTGAAGCCCCAGGACCTTGCTTTTCCGTTGTCATACTTCAGGATTTGTGCCGAGTCTACTTCCTTCTGTTAATTTTTTGACTGATCTATCTTAAATATCCAGTATGAGTGGAAGATGAAATAGGAACCTGGCTGTAGATGGATTCCTCCATATCCCTGCTTCTTATGCCTTATTCAGGAGGGAACTAGAACCCACGCATTGTTCATCAAATGTTATTTGGAATGGAAAACTCCTACAATGAAATAAATCTGATGTTCCCTGTACAGCGTCCAGAAGGCTGGGAAGTGTGGAAGGGCATGAAAATAAAACACAAGTCATTTACAGATGTCATCAAAAATTTAAATTTCTCCCGCCTGAGTCAGGTTTTACTTTTTTTTAAAAATATTTATTTATTTATTATGTATACAATATTCTGTCTGTGTGTGTGCCTGCAGGCCAGAAGAGGGCACCAGACCCCATTACAGATGGTTGTGAGCCACCATGTGGTTGCTGGGAATTGTACTCAGGACCTTTGGAAGAGCAGGCAATGCTCTTAACCTCTGAGCCATCTCTCCAGCCCCCCAGGTTTTACTTTTTGACATGTCTCTTCCCAGCCATTTGTCATGTGAGGACGGTTTTGTCTTGCTTCATTTCCTTAATGCATTGTAACTATTTTGTCGTGTCGGTAAGCCCATTTCATCAGGACACATTTCAATACTAGTGTGACATAGAGCTCGCAATTCCAACTAAAATCATTCAAAGATTCCACAGAACGAAATCATTTATTTTTCATGCATTTGTTTATCCTCTGTGTGTATGTACATTTGTGTGTTAGTATGTGTGTACATTCAAGAGTGTTAAAGTTATCTCGATTCGGGAAATAATCAGGCTAGCTAAAAGATAAACAAATATATTTTTATGTATTATAAGGGGAAAAACTCATGAAACAGGAACGAGAAGTCCAAGCTCAGTTGTGCCACGAGGGAGACACAAAGATAGCACACCTGGGCCGTGCAAAGCCACACCCTAGCTTGGTCCCACCTCTTAAAGATAATTGGTTAACAAGGCTTCCCTATCATGAGTGTGTATGTACATGTTGGGGGCTTACATGTGCATGTCAAGGTGTGCATGTGGAGGTCATTGGAGTTGCATAGTGTTGGAGTGGGTGTGGCCTTGTTGGAGGGAGTGTGTCACTGGGGGTGGGCTTTCAGCTTTCAGAAGCCCAAGCCAGGCCCAGTGGCTCTCCCCTCTTGCTGCCTGCAGATCCAGATGTAGGAGTTGCCATGACCAAGGTGTCTCTTCACAGCAGTTGAACACACTGACTAAAACAACAGTATATATATATATATATATATATATATATATATATATATATATATATATATATATATATATATATAAAGAAATAACATGATTTCTTTGTAAGATCAACACTGCTTTCTACTACATGGGTTCCAGAGATCATGCTCAGTTCCACAGGATAGATCTGGTGCATTAACCCACTGAGCCATCTCACCAGCCAAAGAAATAACTTACTATATGTTAGAAAAATATTTAAAATTTTATTGAGACAGAGTTTCACTATGTAGTTCAGGATGACCTGGAACTTGCTATGTGGTCTGGGATTAACTCAAAAGTATGATTCTCCAGCCTCCACCTCCTGAGTACTGGGATTACAGGTGCTTGATACAACTGGCCAAAGTATTAAATTGGTAATAATAAAATAATTAAATTGGTATCAGTGCCTGATAGATATCTTAACAAAAACCCAAGGTAAAATGTTAACTTCTGAAAGTGTGTTTGAGTATTTGAGAGATGTTAGAAAGGGGAAAAAGTCATTGAGAAAATGTAAGATTTTTAGATTCCAGGTGCTGCAAGAAGGTTGAGGGTAGGCCATTGAGATGAAGTCTTCCTTCCCCCAGGTGGGCAAGGACACCAGGTCGCCTGCCACTGGGGCACTGCTGATCTTACAAAAATAATGTGTTATTTCTTTTTTTAACACTATGGTTTTAGTCAGTGTGTTCAGCTGCTGTGAAGAGACATCCTAATGGTGGCAACTCATATATATATATATATATATATATATATATATATATATATATATATATATAAAATAAAGCATTTAGCTGAGACTTGCTTACAGTTCCAGAGGGTTAGTCTATGATCTGCATGAAAGGAAGCGTGGCAGCATGCAGGCAGATGTGGTAACTGAGAGCTCTGCATCTGGATCTGCAGGCAGCAGGAGGGGGGAGCCACTGGGCCTGGCTTGGGCTTCTGAGACCTGAGAGCCCACCCCCAGTGACACACTCCCTCCAACAAGGCCACCTCCTAATCCTTTCAAATAGTGCCGCTCCCTAAGCATTCAAATGTGTGAACCTATGGGGGCCATTCTTATTCCAACCACCACAACTCTGCCGAGTTAACCTTTCAAAGTGAACCACTGAAGTAACCAAAGATAAAATTGGGTAGCATACAGGATAAAATTAAGAAACATCCTAACATATGCCTGAGTCTTTTGTCCTCTCTGTGTTATAGGTGAAGTTGGTGATTGGAAAAATTTGTTTAATGAAACTCAGAGCCAGGAAATGGATGAAAGATTCAAAACCTGCTTAGCAGGCACTTCCCTTGGAGCCAAGCTGAAGTATGAGTCACATTGCCTGGCTTGATTCTGGCCAAGATGGCTGACCTACATATTTTCTTTTTCCTAATACTAATTGGATTTATATAATTAAATAATAATTCAATTAAATAGTCACATAATGACAATCAAGTAGCATGTAATTTTGAATAGTGAGGAAGTTAACGGCTGAAGTTTTTGAGCTCAAATTAAAGTTTGTCTTCTTTGTGAAGAACTGGAACATTGTTGTCTGTGTGTTATTCTAGGGTTGGACTCACACAAAATAGGCTTCCAAATGCTATACATTTTCTTAAGCTTTTTTCATTAGGAAATTTCTCATTATGGATCAAATATTTTGTAGTAGTTTTCTCAGACGTACTGGTGGGTGAAGTTCCATTCTGACACTGCATTGACACCAAATTAACATTAGCAGCTCCAATTTGTTTCGGGATAAATGCATCTTCATCTACTCTGGCATGCCATGCACACAGGTCTCTGGATGTGCTTCCCTCGGGAGTCCATGTAGTCCTTCATACTACATTCTTTAAGTCAAAGCTAAAGTTTAAGTTTTTGTACCATACAGATTTTTTCTGCTGGAGGGTAATAAATAGTCATGTGGAACTAATAAAACAATATAGAGAATGTTCTAGAAAAATTATCCTCTCTGGCACTTCTCAAGTATCCTACCACTTGGGAGGCAGAGGCAGGAGGCTCACTACAAGCATGTGTCTAAACAAGTTCTAGGTAAGTTAGGGCTCCAGTCAGACCCTGACTTAAACCAGAAAACAGAAATGGGAAAAAGACTGCTGAGAAACAGTGAGGCAGAGACCCTTCCTGGGCTTCACACAGGGGTAGGAAGAGTTTGCCAGAATAAGATGTGGGCTAGATCCCGCAGAATGGTCAGACCTCAGTAGAGGAGCTCACCTAGCCCTAATAAGCTAGCCCAGATCTGCCATAACAAACATCCAAAGCAAGCCTTAAGGATCAAAATGAAGGAAAATAATGTACTCTTTGTCAGTTGAATAAAACAGAAACAAAGCAAAATTACCAGTCAAGCATGATGCTGCTCCCCTATAATTCCAGGAAGAACAGACAAAGTCAGACAAAAACAAAAACCTCAATGTTTCCAAAATCAAATGATGAAAATAAAGCCCCTCCCCCCCACACTATGTCTGTCATCCAATTGGGATTTTCCAAGTATACGAAGAAAATGTAATGTATAATCAAGAATGAGAGCAATTAATAGAAACAAACAAATAAATGTAATGAGAAAATCAACAGGTTAAAACCTTTAATGAGATAGTGTTCATCTTATAGATGTGCTTAAAAAGCTGGGGATGGCGGCACATACCTATAACGAAGCACTTGGGAAGCTGAGGCAGGAGAATTGTGAATTAAAGGCCAATTTAGACTATATAACAAGATCCTGCCTCAGAAAGCTAACTTATACACCGAGGGTTTCAACTGTCTCCAAATAGTAATTCAACAACTAAATGTATACGCTTTATATAGTCGAGGACATTTATGCTCACAGATATAGAGTAAAATAAACATGATGAGAGGGAAAAAGATGATTAAAAATGACCCAAATGGAAATTCTAGAGGTACAAACAACATCATATAAAAATGAACAATATACTGTGTGAATAAAAAGTACATTTGATTGTGAAAAAGAAAAACCATGGGAACTGAATTCACAGCAGTAGAGGCTAGCCTATATAAAGGAAGAGTGGGAAAGATCCACAGACAGCATGAGCAGGGACTTAGTGACTTACGGGACAATAAAGGAAATACAAATGGAATTGGAATTCAAGAGGAAAGAAAGAAAGAAAAAAGGGAAGAGAGGGAGGGATAGAAGGAGAGAGGAAATGAGAGGGAAAGGAAGGGGGGCAAGAAAGGGCTATGTTAAATAGATAAAGAGCATTATAACTGAACTTTTACAATTCAAATTACTAGAAATTTACAAATCCAAAAGGTTTAACAAACTCAACATAAATAAAAAGATGCCGAAACACCAAGTGGCAGGAGAGACATGCAAACTGTCTACTCCAAAAACTAAGAAGAGAGAAAATTTTACCCCATAGCGACAAAAAGCATGTCCTCCGTGAGAAATTCATTTGGGGCTCACTGAGGCTCTGTGATCAATGGGCACATCGCCTGCCCAGTGACCAGATCAGCCTTGATAACTCGATCCTGATAAACTCTCACTAGCTGCCACAGCTTCTGAAATGAGCACTCAATAACCCGGTGAGAGGCTGACAGCGAGGGCTCCATGCCACCTGTTCACAAAAGCAGAAAAGAATGCCTTTGGTGAACATTCTCAGGGGAATGGCCGTCTACCCCCTCTGCCCATTCCGGTCTAGGTGGCTTTCTCTAGCATTGCCAAAAGTCTCCTTATCACCACCATTCCTTCATGATCTCAGAAGATCTGGCTGAAGTGTTAGCCACTGAAGGAGGTGCGTTTGGATTTTCCTGGGGGCTCTGGGTAGAGAGCGAGTGAACAAGTTATTCATTCTTCCTCTTCCAATATTCTCGGCTCCCTAAGTTGCTGGGTTCTGAGATTGCCCTGTAATTATCGGTTGGCTTCAGACTTGCTCTGTAACTGAAGATGGCCTTGAGCTTCCTTTTCCTGTCTTCGCCTCCCCAGTGTTGAGATTACAGATCTGGACCACCATGTCGGGTCACTGCAGTGTGGAGACAAGAGTGATGGGTGGCACATCCACAACCTATGCTCCTTTCTTGAGATCTCGTGTAGCCCAGGCTGATCCCTAATTTATTCTGTAGCTGTGGATGACCTTGATCCTCCCCCTGGCACCTCCCAAGGGCTAGGACTGCAGACGTGCACCACCATACCCATCCCTCCCTGGGTGTTTTTAATTTCTCCACCAGCATTAGTTGACACTACAATCTCATTTCATGAGGACCAATACTGTGCTCAGTCTGCAGGACACCAACTGAGTGGATCAGCGCAGCCATGCTCCGCGGCTAGAGTAACATACCTACCTCCTTCAGGCCAAATTCAGAATCACCTCCGTTCATATGTCTTGGGCTTCTTTTTACAAATGAGTGGCCTTCATTTGTCAAGTAAACTATTTTCTTTCCATCATATTTTGTCCATATCCTTTTAGGGTATGATACCTAAAATTAGATATCCCGAAACCTATTAAACACCGCAAGCAGGAGCCTTGAGTTTCTCCTTCCTTTTCCAGCAGAGCTTTACCAACATAGGAGTCAGAAAATGTTCAGAAACCTGGAAAAGCACCTATGGCAAGCCGCCTCTGGGGCTGAGCTGGAGAGCAGAGGAAATCCAGACTTTGACTCCCGCGCTGGGACGCCTACTTGTCGCCACGCCTACTTCTGCCACCCCGGGGGGGCAGGGGCTGTTTGCGGCAAGGCGGAGTCCTCCCGGAAAAGGGAAGGAGAATCAATGGGCCTGGCCTAGGCTTCCACCGACCCCAGGACAGTGAGCAGCAGCGGGGAGGCACCACAGAGTCCCCACCAGCAGCGGGGAGGCACCACAGAGTCCCGACCGAGCAATTGGAATCTAAACCAGGGCGCCAGCCACCGTCCAGAGCGGTAGGAACTGAGGGCTTATTTTTCTCACTTCTGGACAGCAGTAGTGGGGCAGGGACCTATAATGAAAGTGACAAATGCGATGACCTGAAACTCTGGAGGGAAATCTAGAAGCCCGAATGACTCGGAAACTTTGGCTGCACAGCTGTGGTGGTATTCCAGTTGGCAGGCCTCTGTGTCAGCCGGGTCTCGTTCCATCCTCCACCTTGTTCTTCTCCATGTAGCTGAGTTTTCTTCAACTCTGAACCGGATGCTTGCTCTCCTGCTCCGACCTCTGCTACACCAACCCCTACAGTCAGGCAAAGCCCCCCATGCCCACCACTTTCAGACTTCCTTGGGGCTTCTGGGCCAAGGCCAAGTACCCTTCAGCTCCTGGCCTTTGTGGTGCCTCTTCCTACTTCCTGAAAAGCCCTTCCCCCACCCCAACCCCAAGGAATAGCATGGGTAGATCCCTCTCAGTATCCTGTCCTTCTCACAGAACCAACTGTATGAGCAGCCTTCCCTGAACAAGAACTTCTTCTCTGCCCTCCCTGTCCCCCGATTCCCGTATTTTCTAAATTTTCCAATTAATACTTAGTACCACAGTTTGTCTGTATCCTTCTATACCAGTAAGGTCCCAAGAGCAGTTTTTATTTGTTTGTATAATCCTAGCACCTAATACCTGACAAGCGCTCACTACATGTATGTTAAATGGATGTTAATTCACAGATACCCTTGTCTTCTAGACAATTGAGATTTCCTGTTGCATGTTTAGTACTAAAAGTGTCTTGCCTCCCAGAATCTAAAGACACTCCCTAGGCTATTGCCAGGACCTTAGAATCTTGTGCAGATGGTGCTCTTTCTTCAGCTTGCACTGTGAACCTGACAGGGCCGGACCACTGTTTGCAGCTTCCTCGTTTATATATCAGATATGAGATGAATGCATGCTGTATGGGAGGTAGCTGCTGGAAGGACCTCAGGCTTTTGAGAGCTTGCGGGGAGTGAGACCAGTGTGTTTGCGACATAGGTGAGAGAGGCAGGGGGCATTTGTTGGTGCATGTGATGGACAGCTCTTTGGGTGAGTGAATAGAGCTGTCACTGCTCCTGGTGAGCTCACGGATTAGGTTATAGAGCAGCCGGCTGTGATGAGGGTTGTGAGGGGGGAGATGCTAACTGCCCCTGCAGCATCAGAGAAGACCAGGCCCATCCTGATAGGTGAATAAACATTGCCCAATAGACAGAGGGCTCCAATTCATGGGAGCATGGATTGGGAGGTACCTCCGTGCCCTTTCATGGATGGACTCATTCATCTACTTGTATCAAGCCTGTCTTATAAATCTGGTGCCTCCTTTCCTTTTTCATGTACTGTTACATGTTTTATTTTTAAAAAAATTTATTTACTTTTTATTTCATAAATGTCTATGTATCTGTGTATGGATATGGGCATGGGAATACAGTTTTCCTTGGAGTCCAGAAAGGTATCAGATCCACTGAAGCTACAATTACAAGGAGGTTATGGGCTGCGTGCCACAGGTACTAAGAACCAAATTTGGATTCTCCAGGAGAGCAGCAGGGCTCTTAACTGCTGGGTCATATCTCTAACTGTAGATTTATTTTATTTTATTTTGTGTGCATGTGTGTGTTTGTCCATGTGCTTCAGTGAGCCTGTCTGGTCAGAGGAGGACTTGTGGAAGTCAGGACTCCTCAACCATGTAGGTCCCAGGGACTGAACTCAGATGGTCAGTCTTGGCAGCAAACACCTTTACCTGCTGAGCCATCTTGCCAACCCTGGTGAAAACCATAACTGTGTAGGTAGAATGTAAAGCCACAGCCTGGAGGTGATCACAGGAAGGAGTTAAGTAGGGAATAGAATTTTTGAGAACTAGGCCCCTGAACAATATTTAGATGAAAAGGAAGGTGAAGAAGGGCTGAGAGAGAAGGCAGAGAAAGTATGGCTTCTGAGAGAGACACCAGAGATCAGGTATCTCACAACCTAAGCTAAAAAGGGGGAAGGAGGGAGATGAGAATGAATGAATAACTGACATTGACTATTGAATTAGGCAAAGAGTGAGCCACTGAGAACGTCACAAGGGCAGTCTTGGTGGCTGGTAGAGGCTCCAGGATCTGAAAGATGCTTTAAGCCAGTGGTTCTCTATAACACGAGAACCATCTGTCCCGCCCAGTACCCCACAGCCAGCAAGCCCCAAAGAAAATCACACGGAGTCTACATTAGGTTATAAACTGATTGGCCCATTAGGTCAGGCTACTTATTAGCTCTTATAACTTATGTTACCCCATTATCCTTATCTACATTAGCCATATTGGCTCAGTACCCTTATCAGCTGTCAGCTCACATGTTGCTTCTTCAATGGTCTGGGCAGGAGTGCAGAGGGAGCTTCCTGCCTCCCAGAATTCTCCTGTTCTCATTGCATCACCTCTACTTCCTGTCTGGTTTTCCCACCTATACTTCCTGCCTGGCCAATCAGCATTTATTTAAAATATGACTGACAGAATATAGACAATTCTCCCGCACCAGTTCTCAACCTTCCTAATGCTGCAACCCTTTAATACAGTTCCTCATGTAGTGTTGACCCTAGCCATAAAGTTATTTCGTACTTACTTCGTAACTGTAATTTTGCTGCTGTTATGAATCATAATGTAAATATCTGATATGCAGGATATCTGATACACAGCCCAATGTGAAAGGATCGTTCAACCCTCAAAAGGTTGAGAACTGCTGCTCACAGTGTGAAGATTCTTGTTGAAAATTTAAAACTTTATGTGGAGTTAGGGACCAAACTTGAGGCTTTGTGCTTGCTAGGCAAATCCTCTGCCAAATGAGCGGTGTCTCCAGCCAAGGAAACCTTAAAATTTCTAGTTCACTTTTAAATAGATGATGGAAACATAAAAGTTTCCAGATTTACTGGACATTAAGTGATATTTTGATACTATGTATACAGCGTATAATATCTAAATCAGGTTAAATGTATCTATACCAAGAAACAGTTTTTCCTTTCTTTCTCCTGGGTAATGGCACTGAGTATCATTTTGCTGTTTTGGTGGCCATTGCTGTGTCTCCTTTGAAAAAATAGCACTCAAGTCCTTTGCCTATTTTCTAAATTGTGTGTGTGTGCAAATGAACATATGTTACATAGTCATGTGTTTATGTGTGTGTTGTATTGTGTGAAAGTAGTCATATTTGTGTACATAGATGTGTATACATGTATATGTGTATGTACTACATGTGTGTGTACACAGTTGTGTATGTGCCCATATGTGTATGTATAATACATAGCCATATATATGATACAGCAATATATGCATGCATAGCCTTGTTTTTACCATAAAAGCTGTAATTCCACTCCTACATTCATTATGCCTTCTCAGGCAGGTCAACAGACTGAAACATCTCACTCCTTGGAAGCCAGGAGTAGAACAAAGGGTGGGCCCTCTTTCCTTGGCCAGTAGTTGTGAAAGTAGGTGTTTTAGGAGGAGAGAAAGAAAGATTCAGACACAGAGTATTCTCTGAATTTATGTAGGGCTGAGATGAGTCCCATAGAGAAGACCCACTGTCTCTGGTGGTTTCCTGTGGGGGCTGGGAATTCAGATTATCTGTAGCTTGTTAGTGCCATGCGTGTAAACACCTCTTCCATTGCAGGTTACTGGGAGGAAAAATGGCCAGTGATACACCGGGTTTCTACATGGACAAACTTAATAAATACTGCCAGAAGCATGGAGTAGCAATTACGTATAAAGAAGTTTGTACTACAGGGCCTGCACACGACAGAAGGTAATTTGTCATCAGGAAAGGTATGACTAGGGCCAGGGAGGTGACTCAGTGGATAAGAGTTCTTGCTATGTAAGTATGAAGACTCGAGTTCAAATCCCCTGCACCCACATAAAAAGCTGAGTGTGGCTGAGAACATGCCTGTAAATTCAGCACTGTGTAGTGCTAGTGTATAATCACACAGAGGTAAATAACACTGATTTATTGAGGGGTTGCAGTGGATAGGGTCGAGTTCACAAATACAGAGAAAAGGCTGAAGCAGCCTTCCTGGGTCTGTCCTCATGCTAAGCAATTGCCAGAGCAAGAGAGCAAGCAGGTTTCTGGCAACTTCTAGTGCAGTCATAGCCCCTCAGACCATGCACTAAGGCCAGTATTATGAAAGCTAATTGACATAAACATAGAGCTAAGACAGGAGGATCGCAGGGCTTTCTGGCGATCAGCCGAGCTCTAAGTTCAATGAGAGATCCTGTCTTAAGGGAGTAAGGCGGAGTGATAGAGCAGGATGCCGGGAGTCCTTCTCTGACCTCTGCGTGCACGTAGATAATTCTCTCCCCCAACATGTGCATACCCCACACACAATCTTCTGAACACACACACACTCACACGCACACACACACACCCTCTCTCTCAGAAAGTAAAATTGGAGTGGAATGAAGGAAGGAAAGTGAGACCCAGATAACGGAGGTGTAGCTCACTGTTAGAGCATGTGCTTAGGGTGTAAGGCCTTAGTTAGATTCCAGGCATTTAAATGGGAAAAAAAATTGAAAATCCAAGCAAACACTATAATATCTGTTCCTATAAACGTGGAGTAGAGGGGGACAACTATGCTGTCATTCGTTGGTCGGTATGTCAGCTCCACAGGGAAGCTGCCAGAGTGCTGTGAGCGTCTTGCAGAGCTTGGGAACCTCTGGGAACCTGGAAAAAACAGAGGCTGGAGCCATGACTTAGTGAGTAAAGGCATTTCCACCAAGCCTGATGACCTGAGATTTTCTCTGAGACCACATAGTGGGAGGAGAGAGGAAATCCCCAAAGCTGTCCTCTGATTTCCAACAAGCATGTCCTATCTCGAGCACACAGACAATACATACATACACACATCCCACCCTACACTAAATAAATAAATAGGGGAAAAAACACTAAGCATGATAGGTCATCCTTGTAATCCTAGACTTGGGTAGCTGAAGCAGGAGGATTGTAGTGAACTTGTGGCCAGTGAGACGCTGTGAAGAAAAAACAAGAAGAAGAAAGATAAGAGGAAAAAATGACAGACTTGTCCCTGCTTCAAGAAGACATTGTTATTCGAATCCTGAAACGTGCTTGTGGGGCAGTGGAGGCCAGAGTTCTTGTCCTTAAGAGAATTACAAACTGTGTAATATGTTGTGAATGTTGTCTTTTTAATCAGGTTTACATTTCAAGTTATAATAGACGAGAAAGAATTTCCACAAGCCGAAGGTAAATCAAAGCAGGAAGCAAAAGATGCTGCTGCCCAACTTGCTTTTGATATACTTAACAGCGAACACCAGGTGAGTAGTTGACTTTTCACCTTGTCAAAAGGAAGCTGTAAATATGTATGTATGCATGTATGCATTCATGGATTCATGTATGCATGTATATTCTCTGTCAGTGAGAAAATGCATGTGTCAGTGTAAAAACACTCATCCAAAGTTTTATTCCTTTTTTCCCCCTATCCCTATTTCTCCCGAGTGAGAAAAATACCAGGAAAATTGTTGGCAAAGCTGTCACTTCTAAGTGAGTGCTGGCAACATTTTCATGCTCTGAAGTTAAATACATGTGGAAAGATGAGACTGTCCAGTGGAACACGGGCTGATAAGGGCTAGGAGGTGTCCCTTCCACCTCAGCAAGAGAACAGAGAAGTCATACAAGTCCTGGTAGGGAGAGCTATGCACCTGAAGGGAAATTACAGAGGACCAACACACACAACACTGGTGTCCCTGAAGATGCAAACAGGGTAAATAGCACATAAAACAAACAAACAAGCAATAATATGGCCTATCTTGTCCCTAGGTGGGTGGGGGAGGTATTTGGTTTTTTGTTTAGCATGTAAGAGGTCCTGGATACAATTCTCTAATATCAAACATACAAAGCTATCTGGAGATTTTTCAACTGAAAATGTTCATGGAATAAAGACACAGCATTAGATGAAATTCGCTCCAAAGGTAGCAGAAATACAGAAGTGCCAAGACCAACCTGGATCCTTATGAAAGCACTGACCTGAGGGAAAGAGGAGGAAGTTTGCAAACATTGAGGCAGATGGTAAAAAGCTCATGTTATCTGCTACAATATCAAAACCAGGAGGCTGGAGCAGTGGCTGCAAATGAGACACGAAGGGATTGATGTGTGAGATGGGAAGGTCATGCTCAGTACTGAGAAGTGTTACCTTCCAACAGACTCCTGGATAATCTTACTGAAGATGCCATCCTTAGAACCAAGTCATAAGCAACCAATAAAACCCACAAATTCTCTTATTAATAAGCTAAAAGTGAGTCAAAAAGAAAAAAATAAGGTAACCTCTTTCTCTCAAAGTGGAAGAAAGATAATAATATCAATGGTGGAAATTTGTGTAGAAGAAGACAAATAGTAGTAAGGATGAATGAAACCCAACACTAGTCCTTTGGTAAGATTCATGGACGAGAAACTTTGGACCAAACCTGATCTGGCAGGAAACAATGAAGGTTCAGGCCATAAGAACACTGCTTCTGTGTACATCTTTTCTGCTAAGCTGTGAGCCAGCACAGAGCTCTCCTTCCATCCTGTACTCTCTGTATTGAGCTTTAGAAAGGCTGCAGTATCCTAGAAAGTGTGACAATACTATTTTCAGGAATAGAAGGGGTGTGTGGGGAGGGAGGACTCAGATGTCCAGAGTGTGTACTGCTCATACAGAGGACCCAAGCTCGGTTCCCAGATGTTGGGTGGCTCATGATCACCTGTGACTCAAGCTCCAAGGGATCACAAGTGTCTTCTGGTCTCCTTAGGCACTGTCATGCATGTGCACACACACACACACACACACACACACACAGACACACACACACACATGCACATAAATTTTAAAATAAAAGCAGTAAAATAAATCCTAGAATGTAAGACAAGAAAATAGGTCTGGTTTGTTTGGTTTTGGTAAGAAGTGCTGTGCAGTTCAGGTTGGCCTCAGCATTTCTATGTAGCTCAGGCTTGCCTCAGACTCTCTATTATACCTCAGACTGGCTTCAGACTCCCTGTGTATGTAACTCAGGCTTTCCTCAGATTCCATGTTATCTCAGGCTGGCTTCAGACTCTTTGTGTAGCTCGGGTTTTCTATGTAGGTCAGGTTAGCCCCAGGCTTTCTTTGTAGCTTGGGCTGGCCTCAGGTTCTCCGTGTGGTTCAGGTGGGCGTTGATACTCTTTTTTTGGCATAATTTCTTTATTCTTTGGGAATTCCACATCACACACCGCAATTCCGTTTATTTTCCAGTCCCCCCATATATGCCCTTCACCCTTGCAGCATCAACCCTGAAAGAAAATTGAAAAAATTAAAACCAAACCAAATCAAAACAAAGAAACAAAAACCAAAAACAGAACAAAACAAAACCCCTCTTTGCTTGTCCATCTTTTCTGCCTCTCCAACACTTCTTCCTTGGTCTTGGTGACATTGGGAGTTGCCATACCAACTCCAGTGTCGTCTGTATGACATGGCATACGTCATTATGCCAGACAGGAGCTACGTGTCCTCAGGAACTAGGCTTCCTGGAGGTCAATGGCAGACAGCCCGGTATTGGCCGCTGTTGAGGCATAGACGGGTTTCTCGATTAGCTGGCTATGCGGGATATGGGCTTTGCACAATCTCTTTTAATAATGATATTCTATACATCTACGGGACAAGGATTGTCTCTTCAGGAACAGCTCTGGGATAGGGAAGCACAGTATGGGAATGTATAAGACTACAGCAGAACCCTTGTCGTGCACGGGGTGTATGATGAGCAAGGGAATAGATGGGTTACTGTTGATGGACAGAGAGTGTTATATTATACTTTGGACTTTATAGATAGGCTTTCTAGATCCCAACCCCCATGGTGTCTGTTGCATAAGAAGGTACAAAAAAGTATATTTCAGCAGATGCAGAGAGCTGTTAGGCATATTTGGTCACTAGATGAGATAAAGGGTTAGAAAGAGGAAGGGCCATGAGAGCGATAATGAGACAGAAACTTTCTCTCCTTAGATAAGATGAAACCACTTGTCTGAGATTTACATTCCCAGGAGCAAAAGTTCCTCTTCCAAGGATGTCTTATGTCTAACACCTGTCCTGATAATATGCTTTTTTTAATAAATTGCTGATGTGACTAAAAGAAGCTTTCATACTGTGCCAACTAATGATATATGACCTTCTGATTTGTTCTTTGTTTAAATAGTATGTAATAAAAACAAAAATTCAGTAAAATTGCAGCAGATTCCAACCACTGTCTTATGTGTTACGTCTGTCTGTCATTCGCCGACCTTGTGCCTTCCTGATTACCAAGACCCTGCTTCTCCCACGGTCTGGGTGGCTCCCCTGAGCCGGTCTGTGGCAGGGAGCCACGGTGCTGTCACACAGTACACCCTTTCTTCCAATCAGCTTTACCTGCAAATGTTCATTGCAATGAGCCATTTCCATTGTTCTGGTTCAAGGCCTGTGGTTTTGGGCACACCATCATCACTGGCTCTTCACCAGAACTCCTCTTGGATATCCCGCAACCGCCGGAAGTCATGGAGAGCCTGTAGTCACCTCACAAGCTCCAGCAGGAATTAGGTGGGGCAGATGTTAGTTAGGCCTTGGTGCTCTTGCCCCTGTCCGCTGGAGGAAGCCTTGCAGCTAGTGGTTACCCGTGCACTGGGGCGTGGCCTCTTAGACTATGTAAGCTGACATAAAGCCATGCTTCAGGCCTCTTTACCTGCCTCTCTGTTTCGGTTGTGGATTTCCGTTTCTGATCTTCGTTCAAGCAGAGGATTCTAATTTGTGAGTCTACCCCTAAATAAATAACCATCTATATCTGAATTCAGCCATTGTGTGGTGTATAAATCCATGCTTCAGGTTATATAACATGGGTATATGTATTTTAATGTGCCATTTAGGATTTTTAAACCAAAAGGATAATTTATTTTTGCAGATGTTTTCCCTCATAGGCATATAGTTACACTTTTAATAAGGAAATATATTTGGGAAATCCATAATGTATGTTGTCTCGTATATTACTTATTTAGTAATTTCATATGATAGTTCATGATTCATATTAAGCACATTTTCTTTCCTTTGTAGGAAGATGGTCATGCGAATGTTTCAGAAGTTTCATCTGCTGGGGATTACATAGGCCTTGTCGATAGTATTGCCCAGATGCAAAATCTGTCGGTAAATTATGAGCACTTTGTCTCCAATACTGAGTCGTCCCAAAGGTGAGACATGGCTTGGCTTCTCCTACTGTTTCACTGTGTACCACCAATAACACTGAGAGGCTTTCACATGTAGCTTTCCAGACATCTTTGCACTCCCTTTAAACATTTATTATGAAAGGTTTTTAAAGAGTTATAAACATCAAATGCCCAGTTCCTGAGGCTGGAAGGTCCATTGAAATCAAATTTGGCTAATTTGTTTTTCAGTAGCCTCTTCTTTCCTCGGCTTTGCTTTTGACATTTCTATTTCTTTTGGTCCACAAGACAGTGAGTGTGGTCCCGGAAGCTGCCTGAGTGACAGGAAGGCCACTTTCGTCAACCTGGGAGCAGAATAGGTCACACAGATTATTCCAGTTTATTATGAGCTGTTGTTAATCTTTTACTGTGAGTTAAACTTCATATATAATGTGTAAACAAGCATCAGAGTCTGGAGGCTCTGAGCACACCCCAGTGGGCTGACTTCCCCTAGTACTGCGTCCTCGTGGCTTATCCCCTTGAGCCCCACTCTGCCAGCTAGTTTTCTCTCCTATTTGAACAGCTCTAGAAAATTCACTGGATCCTGCCTTTTTTTTGTTCCCTCTAAATCTTCTCACTTGGGATTGAAAAGTTTTTCTTTGCTTGCTTGCTTTTAAAATCATCACGTGGTGTTTTGTTGTCGGTCTTTCAATGAAACAAGAAAGTTAAATGTTACCTGGGAACTGTAAGCCAGGATATCGACTGTTTATGACTATTCAGACAGATGGGTGACCCTTTCTGTGGAGTTTAAATTATGTGAGGTAGGAAACATAAACACAGTTAAAAATTCATTAGTCTCATCTCAAGGCCTTTGTTTGTCTGTAAGGTTCTTTTTTCCCCCAAATTGTACATTGATTGACAATATTTTTGATATATGAATGAATACTCACATTTTTTTCTAGATTTATTTGTAAATGCAAAGTTGGATTGACAACATTTGGTTCAGGAGCTACCGAACAGGAGGCAAAGCAGCTGGCAGCTAAAGAGGCATATCAGAAGCTTTCAGAGAAGAGCTCACTGGTATGTGCTGTCAGTTATTGTAATTTGTACACTTACGATTCCCTCTGAAGTTGACTTCAGGTTAGAAGGTTTGCATGATGCAGGCATTTGCCAATTGCATAACAAATGATTCCTCCATTCTGTGTATCACCAATGATCTGATCCATGAACCACGGGGCTAGGAGTTCTTAGGGACATAAAAGTTCTATGGGAATGCAGGGTTGCTTTTAAAACTTAGCTCAAATGTCCATGAAAATGTGTTGATTTTTGCCATTGTGATTTTGTGATTGTGGACTGGGTAATATATGGGCAGTAGCATGTATTTGGGGTGAGTCACCATAGAGAAGGAGGTTAGCTGCCTATAAGCCTGCTAAGGGCTGCTCCTTCTCTTCAGAGAGCTGACAGAGCATCCTCTGGACCAACCACCTCTTCATCCAGTGGCCACTCCAGCGGCTCATCTATAACAAACAATTCGTGAGTCTGGGTAGCCAGTGTGGTGAGTGGGCTGAGGGAGGGGCATGCTTGAGGCTGTGGGCCCAATCCCCATCGCCTCCCTCCCCCAAATTAGGTTCCAGAACTCTCACCAAGTGGGTCACAACCACCTATAACTCCAGCTCCATGGGATCCAATATCCTCTTCTGGCCTCCTGTACCAAACACACACACACACACACACACACACACACACACACACACACACACACACACATACACATTCACTCACGCAAACATACATGCACATAAACACATAAATAAAGGTAAACCTTCAATAAACAAGACTGAATTCATAAAAGTTTTGCTTTTCCTCTAGGGCTTTTCCATCAGCACCTGAAAATGATTTCTCAGAGAATGACTCAAAAAGCTACCGGACCAGCTTTTCTATTAAATACCCTCTCATGGTATAGTACTCATTTTGAAGCTCCAAATTTCATTTTTTGTTTTCACTTAAAAATAACTTTTACATTTTAATTTTATATCAATGTAAAATGAATTTTACATTTTAATTTTATGTGTCCTCACTAAATTATGATATTGACAGTCATTGTTCCTTTCTTTCTCTTTTCTTTAACCATCGTTCACATTAACTTCCATTCTTCACATGCAACTCTCCCATCCTTCTCCACCTACTTTGTAGACCGGTCAATCTTCCTTCCTTCCTTCCTTCCTTCCTTCCTTCCTTCCTTCCTTCCTTCCTTCCTTCCTGTCCCCCCTCCATTTCTCCCTCCCTACACTGGGAATCAAATCCTAGCTTCAGGAATTCTAGAAAAACCCTACCACTGAACTATCTCCCAACTCTTACCTTTGTCCTTTTAAACATTTCTATTATTTTGGGTTTTTCTTATTGTCCACCCAACTGATTAATTAGTATTTGGCGTAGTTCCACTTCTACATAGAAAAAAAAATCAGAACTTAACTTTAAATCAGGTTAATTTGTTATAAAAAAAAACACTACAAAGTTGTAAGAGAAAGACAATTGATTCAGTAAAATGGACACTATCTGAAGGGATTTGCAACACCAAAGTTGGCAGCCAATGTAAAAAGACGCCATATTCCTCTAGCGATAGGGAAAATACAATTCAAAACAGTCATTTGATACCATTGCACAGCTGTTTGGTTGGCAGTGTTCCCGTCTTACAATATTCACTGGTAGAAGACTCAGGGAGACTGCAAAGATCCATGAAGCTGGTGACCTTACAGACTAAGGAACCTGGCCCTAGAGTCAGCCCCAGAACTGAGATACTTCCTCTCCTCATCTGAAATGCCTTCCCTTTTCCTTTGTTGCAGATCAGTTTCATAGAAAATAAGAAGTCAGGAACGTGAGTATCATTGTGCCCTGAACATAGCTTGGACAAGGGTTCTGGTTCAGACTCTGTCCCTCGGTTTCACCTAGGGTCTGTGGTATTGGCGAATATTATTATACCTGTTTATTTGACAGATGTAACAGAAGCAGTGGAAAGCTTGAGACCTATAAACCAATTTCACCCCAGAGAAACACACACATACATACACACACACACACACACACACACACACACACGCATGCCCTGCACACGCGCGCACACACACACACACACGCACACACACACATTCCCATGGTATACTGTAAGATATTAAGCCCTGTGGTGATGCAGCTAGAGACAGTAGTTTAGAGTGTTATTTTGTAAAACACTGTTGAAGATCTGGGCTTGGAAGTGTTTTTAAGGGAAGCAGAGATGTACATTTATAGATGGATAGGGTAAAGATAGTGCAATAATTTGCTATTTTTTTAAAGACCGAATTTTATATAAATCATAGAAAACTGAAAGTAAAGACATACAGCCAGAAAAGAAGTCAGGAGACATAAGAAGCTAAAATGTCAATATTTTCTGAGCAGTATATTGAACATCATACAACTCCTGAGGTGGATGGGTGGAGAAAAAGGAACTTGCCACATGATCAGGCCAGCAGCTCTGGTGCTGTGGCAGTGAGGAGGGAAGAGGAGGATTTCTGAGAAGGATTGGGAAGGCAGGGTAGACATGACTGAGGGAAGAGAGTAGCCAGTGGGCGATGGGGGCCAAGAGGAAGACAACAGACCTCACCTCAGTCAGGACTCAAAGGTAACAGTATTGCTGTGTCTGGTATGAGGTGATGTTTGAGCAACCTACTGTGGTTGGCTTATCACCATCAAGGAATGAGGGCCAGAGGGAGTGACCAGGGGACCTCATTCCTAAGGATGTTCTGATTCTGGAGAAAAAGGAGAGAGGAGGTCAGTGATGAGTGTGTCCGGGTGAAAATGGGAAGCAGGAAAGGGATGAAACAGGATCCTCAGAAGAGAACCAACAGGAGGTGTTTTTCTGAAGCTGGTACCATTTCCTGTTACCCTGGCAGCTAAAACAAAATAGATAATGCCCAGTGTATGGTATAAAGTGTTCTAAAGTTGTCTTTGTTCTACTTTTGTCTGAGTTTTGTATTTTTGTCTCATTTTTAGAAAATTGTCACCTAATGATGCGCTAAGTAATACATATACCATGGAGTGGAGGTAAGGGGAGTTCGTCTAATGGTAAGCATGCTCATGAAACAAAGATTCTTCTAGGTTAGTTCTAAGTTATATTTTCACCCAAGTGATTAATAGCCATGGCCCAGTCAGACCCATGGAGGGTCATGGCAAATGAAAATCTCTGTGATGTTATCAGCCTTTCTGATATCCTTGGAATCTGGTAAAAACTGAAAGCATATAATCCTTTATATCTGTGATTTAGATTAAAAAGAACAGAGAAAGGAAAAGAGGGAAGGGAGAGGTGGAGGAAGGAGAGAAACTCCTGTGAGAATGGAAACCGATCCACTTGGACCTGTTTTCCAGCTCCACACAAGATTTCTCTACTAGAGAAAGGCAGGGGTTCATCTTCTGTAGATGTTATTTCAGTTAAATTAAATACCTAAGGTGAAGGAGCCTGTTTGAATCAGCAGGACACTGAATACAAGTTTTCAAAAGAACCAATGAGTACTTATTAAGCACCTAATATATAATCACTACTGATTTTGTCACTAGGCTTATGGTAAGAACAAATAAAATAGAATTCTCCCTCTCAAAAAGTTTGAAGTCATAGCTGGCATTAAGGAAATGGGTCTGAGGAAATGGCTCAGCTGTGCAAACATGAGGGCCTAAGTGTGACTATCAAGTGTCCCTATAAAGGACAGGTATAGGGGGCTGATGGCTCACTGCTTAAGAGCACGGACTGCACTTCCAGAGGACCCAGGTTCAATTCCCAGCATCCACATGGCAGCTCACAACTGTCTGTAACTCCAGTTCTTGTCTCGATGATCTGACACACTCACCCATGCATATTACAATAAACAAACAAACAAAAAGGAACAGGTGTAGCAAGACACACATTTGTGACTCAGAGATTGGCGGGAGTGGAGGAAGTGTTGCAGACATGCAGCCCCAAGGCACTCATTGGCCAGCTAGCATAGCAGGTCAGTGAGCTCCAAGATCAATGAAATATCCTGTCTCAAAAAATAAAGTGGAGAGCAGACCTAAGGCAACGGACTCCACAGGAGCAGGACTGAGCCAGTGACCTGGGCCTGAGCAGGCCTGCAACTGTGAACTCCACGAGAGCAGGAGTGGAAACAGGCTAGGGTCATTTTCGGAAGCAGAAGCAGACCAGCAACCTAGGTCAGAGCAGGCATGAGGTGGCCAGCTCCACAGAGACGGGACTGAGCCAGCCACCTAAGCTGGAGTGGTCTGAGAAAGTAAGCTCCATGGAAACGGGAGCAGATCACATTTACAGAAACAGGTCTGAGCTGACAACCTTGGTTAGAGCAGGCCTGAGACAGCAAACTCCACAGGAGCAGAGCACATCCCAGGAGCACTGAGTGACCTCCAGGAACACAGAGCAAACAATGGGGTAACTATGGCACTGACTATACCATGAGGAACAACCATCTAAGCCTTGGATTCACTGGCACCTAGAAGATTAATCACTAGAATTACAAACAGCCCCACTGAACATAGAGAATAAAGAAAAAAATATTAAGAGCTGCAAAGGAAAAAGGCCAAGCACCATATAAAGGCAGACCTATCAGAATTACACCTGACTTCTCATTGGAGACAATGAAAGCCAGAAGGTCATGGTCAGCATTATGCAGACATTCAGAGACCATGGATGCCAGCCCAGATTATTATACCCAGCAAAACTTTCAATCACCATAGAAGGACAAAACAAGATATTCCATGACAAAACCAGATTTCACCAATACTTAGCCACAAACCCAGCCCTACACAGAATACTAGAGGAAAACTCCAACCCAAGGAAGGTGGCTACATCCACAAAAACACAGACAACTGATGGTCTCATAGCAGCAAATCCCAAAGAAGGGAAAAATGCACAAGCTAACATCACCAACAATGAAAACTAAATTAACAGGAGATAGCAATATCATTAATATCCCTCAATACAAATGGAATCAACTCACCTATAAAAAGACACAGACTAACAGATTGGATATGAAGAGAATCCATTCTTCTTCTACATACGAAAAACATACCTCAACCTCAGAGATAGACATTGTCTCAGAGTACAAGGTTGGGAAAATATTTTCCAATCAAATGAACCTAAGAAACAAGCTGGTGTAGCTATCCTAATATCTAACAAAATAGACTTCAAACTAAATCAATCAAAAGAGACAAAGAAGGACATTTCATATTAGTCACAGGAAAAATTCATCAAGAGGAAATCTCAATACTGAACATCTATACTCCATATACAAGGGCACCCTCATATATAAAAGAAAGACTTCTAAAGTTTAAATCATATGTTAAACCCCACACACTAATAGTGGGAGACATCAAGACTCTCCTCTCACCACTAGACAGGTCAGTCAGACAAAAAATGAACAGAGAAATAAGGGAACTAATAGATGTTATGATTCAAATGGACTTAACAGACATCATTAGAATATTTCATCCAAACATAAAAGAATATACCTTCTTCCCAGCACCTCATGGAACTTTCTCAAAAACTGACCACATACTCAGTAACAAAACAAACCTCAACAAATAAAAAAATGGAATATATATCTTACCATGGCTTAAAACTAGAATTCCAGAAAGCCCACAAACACATGGAAATTATACAATGTTCACCTGAATCATCAATGGGTCAAGAAAGCAATAAAGGGAGAAATTAAAGACTTCCTAAAATTCAATGAAAATGACCGCATAACATACCCAAATTTATGGGACACAATGAAAGCAGTGTTAAGAGGAAAGTTCATAGCACTAAATGCCTACATAAAGAAGCTGGGAAAATCCCACACTAGTGAATTAACAGAACATTTAAAAACTTTAGAACAAAAAGCAAACTCACTCATGATAACTAGATGGCAGGAAATAATCAAATTGAGAACTGAAATCAACAAAATAGAAAAAAGAAAACAATACAAAGAATCAATGAAACAAAGAGTTGACTCTTTGAGAAAAATTAACAAAATAGACAAAACTTTATCCAAACTAACCAAAAGGCAGAGAGAGAATATCCAAATTAACAAAATCAGAAATGAAAAAGGGAACATAACAACAGAGGCGGAGGAAAAAGAGAGAATCATCAAGTCATATTTCAAAAACCTGTACTCCAGAAAATTGGAAAACTTAAAGGAAATGGACAACTTTCTGGATAAATATCACTTACCAAAATTAAATCAAGACTAGATAAGCAAGTAGAAACAGTCATCAAAAGTCTGCCAACCAAAAAAAAAAAAAAAAAAAAAAAAAAGGAACCAGGATAAGAATTCTACATGGTTTTCAAAGAGCTAATAGCAATACTCCTCAAATTGTTTCACACAATAGAAATAGAAGGAACATGACCAAACTCTTTTTATGAGGCTACAATTACCCTGATACCCAAATCACAGAAAGACATTAATAAGAAAGAGAATTACAGACCAATCTCACTCATGAACATTGATGCAAAAATACTAAATAAAATACTGGCAAATCGAATCCAGGAACATATCAGAATGATCACCCACCATGATCAAGTCAGCTTCATCCCACAGATGCAGGGATGGTTCAACATCTCTATCAATGAAATCCACCATATAAACAGACTGAAAAATAAAAGCCACATGATTATCTCATTAGATGCTGAAAAAGCTTTCTCCAAAATCGAACATCTCTTCATGATAAAGGTCTTGGAGAGAGCAGGGATACAAGGAACATATCTAAAGGTAATATACAGCAAGCCAACAGCCAACATCAAACTAAATGGAGAGAAACTCCCAGCGATCCCACTGAAATCAGGAACAAAACAAAGTTGTCCACTCTCTCCATATCTATTCAATATAGTTTTTGAGGTCCTAGCTAGAGCAATAAGATAACAAAAGGAGATCAAGGGGATACAAATCTAAAAAGAAGTCAAATTTTCACTGTTTGCTCATGATATGATAGTTTGAATAAGCACCCCCACAAAAAATCTACCAAGGAACTTCTACAACTCATAAACACTTTCAGTAATGTGGCAGGATACAAGATTAACTGAAAAAAATCAGTAGCCCTCTGTACACAGATGATAAATGGGCTGAGAAAGAAATCAGAGAAACATCATCCTTCACAATAGCCACAAATAGCATAAAATATCTCGGAGTAACTTCAACCAAACAAGTGGAAGACTTGTATCACAAGAACTTTAAATCTTTGAGGAAAGAAACTGAAGAAGGCACCAGAAAGTGGAAAGATCTTCCATGCTCTTGGGTAGGCAAAATTAACATAGTAAAAATGGCAATCTTACCAAAAGCAATCTACAGATTCAATGCAATGTCCATCAAAATCCCAGCAAAATTCTTTAGCAGAAAAAAATAACGACACCTTAAATTTTGCAGGCAAATGGATGGAGCTAGAAAACATCATTTTGAGTCAGGTAATCCAGACACAGAAAGACAATTATCACATGTACTCACTCATAAGTAGTTTTTAAACATAAAGCAAAGAAAATTAGCCCACAAATTACAATCCCAGAGAACCTAAACAACAATGAGGACCCTAAGTGAAACATACATGAATCTAATCTACATGGGAAGTAAAAAAAAGACAAGGTCTTCTGAGTAATTTGCCAGCATGTGAACCTTGAGAAAGGCTTGAAGGTGAGGGGAAGAGGCAGGAGGTGAGCAGGGGAAAATGTAGAGCCCAATAAAAATCATTAAAATTAAAAAAATGATGCTGATTTGGGATTTAGGGCTAGGCTTCAATATGAAGAAAAACCAAGAATGCATGCCTTTAATACCAACACTTAGGAGGCTGAGGTAGATGGATTTCTGTAAGTGTGAGTGAAACCTGGTCTACAGAGTGAGTTCCAGGACAGTCAGGGCTATATAGAGAATCCTTGTACAATTAAAAAAGAAAATATTAGAAAAATCAAGAATATTGTGTTGGGCTGTGTGAAGCTGTTTTGTTCTATAAATGAATGTAGAAATGAGAAAAATGAGGAAATAAAAAGTCTGTTTGTTAATAAAAATAAAAATACAGTGTAAGATGGAGGTGGTGGCCCATGCTTTTATTCCAGTACTCAGGAGGCAGGGACAGGAGTATCTCTGTGGGTTTGAGGCCAACCTGGTTTACAGAACGAGTTCCAGGACAGCCAGGACTACATGAAGAACCCTGCCTCACAAAACAAAGCAAAATAAAAAACAAAGGTGCAGAGTCACCGAGGAAGACCGCTGCCATCAATCTCTGGCCTACACACGCGCATACACACACACACACACACACACACACACACACACACACGCATGCACGCACATATGTTTTCGTAGTTACATGATCTGTATTCCCATATTTATATGCTACACATACAATTGTAATTACAAAATCAGACCAGAGTTAAGGAAGAACAGTCGTATGACAAAAATGGAAACAAAGCCCCGAGGTCAGCCTTCTGTGGAGAAAGCACATGCTTGGCGTGTAATGAACAAGGACACAGCGTGATGAGATGAGGTTGGAAGAGAAGTCAGGAAAGCGCTGCATGGCACCTTGTGGGCTGTTTAAGATTTTCCTGTTCTTTGCTGAATGCAAAGGCTAAGCTGGAGGAGGTATAGATGACGGGGAGAACTGATCCGACCGAGCTTTCATAGCTAAAGGAAGGCAGGAGAAGCGGGGTATCAGTCAGCAGGTCACCACTGCTGGAGCCCGAGGGCTGACCCTCGGTGAGGATGCTGCAAGTGGAGAAGAGTGGGCAGATGGTAGTGATACAGGCTAGAAGGAGGAGCAGGGCTTAATGATTGGATGTGGGGCTTAAGGAGGGGAAGAAGCAGGTTGTTCTAGTCCAAGGAAGGCTCAGGGCTTCTGCTTTCCCTCTGGTACCTGTGGCACACAACTGAGTGATTCTTTCTAGATTTAATACTTGGGGGTAGGGGGGATTTCTCATATTCTTTGTACTCAGTGAAAAGGATACTTCAGTGTGTCCTATGTACAGCCAGAGGGGGTGATCTGTTTTATTGATCCTCCATCAAAAGAGGAGAGAAGGAGAAGGAAGAAGACATTGTTTTGTGACTCAAGAGCTCTATCAAATGTTATTAAAGACAAGAAAGAAAGAATCATTTTCATCTAACTAAACCTTAGCAATGACAGCAATATCAATCTTAACTAGGTTTCAGAAGGATTTTGAAGACATAGAAGAAATTGGCTCAGGTGGATTTGGTCAAGTTTTCAAAGCAAAACACAAAATTGATGGGAAGACTTATGCTATAAAGCGTGTTAAATATAACACAGAGTAAGTAAATGTCTGGTTTTTGTGAACACAGTGTGTTGACCTTCACTATTCTTTATCTATCTGTCCTTCATTACTTACTTACTTGTTTTTTGTCCTATTTAACTTTTCATTATGCCTACAGGAGTTTGGCTTATTCTGAAATGGGTATTTCTTTCAGTTTAAAAATATGATTGCCTCTAGCCGGGGGGTGGTGGCACATGCCTTTAATCCCAGCACTTGGGAGGCAGAGGCAGGAGGATCTCTGTGAGTTCGAGGCCAGCCTGGTCTACAGGAGCTAGTTCCAGGACAGGCTCCAAAGCTACAGAGAAACCCTGTTTTGAAAAAACCAAATATATATATATATATATATATATATATATATATATATATATATATATATATATAATTGCCTCATGTTGAAACAGTCCTGGACCCTGAAACTGTTGACTTATTTAGTTTAAGGTGATTTTCTCAGTTTTTCTCGTTTTGAGATTCTCTGCTCTCTGATGTCTTTAGCTTGTGTCAAGCTGACATAAAACCATTCAATACAGGGTAATTTCAAGAAACTATTACAATGTCTTAGCTCTTGAGCCCAAGCCCTGTATTTTTGTCATACATTGAAAGTTCTAAATTGGGTTCTGCTTGCTGCCTGGGTTACCTGTCTTTGTTGCCCAAATGAGATTCACTTGTAAAATTTCAAGATTTTGAGACCCATCTACACAAAATATCAGATATGATGTAGCTACTGAAAATTGTGTTACAGACACTTAAGATAAGATACAAATGATGTTTAAATTTTAGATGTCTGTCCTTTAAGCCACTGTCCTTTCTTTTATGTTGAGAATGAGAACAACCGTGGTTCTATGCACTCAATCCCTTCTGTTCCCTCTTGAGTTCTGGCTCTCCTGCTAAAACTTAGTGTGGGAGCCATGGTGACTATCCAATGTACGTTGCATCTGCTTACCTGAGAAGTTCCGTAATTATCAATGATAGGCAATAACACATTTGTTTTCTGGGTGCTTTTAACTAGGAAAGCTGTGCGTGAAGTAAAAGCGCTGGCAACGCTCAATCATGTCAACATTGTTCAATATCATTCTTGTTGGCTGGGAGAGGACTATGATCCCAAGAAGATCATAGATGGCAATTCAAGTCGGTAAGAAGAGATTCTCACAGCTGCAACGGGATGAAAGGCACTTGTCATTTATTTTGTGAGGGCCATCACATTTAGTGGTCACATTTAATTTTTCATCACATGTAATGATCAGAGCAACCTCTGAAAGACACTGTGTTTGTGTAGGCAAGGCGACAATGAATGACCTTGCCCTCTCTGTTCCTCTCTATCTTCTGAACTTCTTTTAATTTCTTTGTTTTAGACTCACTACATAGCACAGACTAACCTCAGGATGGTCAGCCTGCCTCAGCCCACAAGCAATGTGATATCACAGGCACATGCCAGTATGCTTAGCTCACAGTTGCTTTAAAAAATATTTTTAATGGAATGGGGAGATGGATCAGTGGCCAGGAGTGTGAATCACTCTTGCAGAGGGCCTATATGAGGTGGCTCACGCCCACCTGTAGTTCCAAATCTAGAGTATCGTCTGGCTTCTGTTGGCACCTACATTCATGTACACATACCCACACAGAGACACAGACATGTAATTGAAAATAAATATTAAAAAAAAAACCTTTAAAACTTCCTTTTTAAAAAAAATCCCGTGTCCAGCATTCATGACCCTATTGTTCTCCATAGAAGCAGTGCAGGGCATATACTGTTTATCGGAGTTAAGACAGACTTAACGTGTCGATGCTGAATCCAAAGGTCTCCTCTTCTGCTGCTGAAACTTGCCTGTCTCTCTTCTCAGAGGCTCCTGGCAGTGCACCCCTGGAGTGTAGCTGTACCACTGTGGTGGAGTGGTGAGCTATGGCAGGACATGCCATGCTGGCATCCCTAGTGCTTTATTTTGTCTCAGCCACTTTCTTTCTTTCTTTCTTTCTTTCTTTCTTTCTTTCTTTCTTTCTTTCTTTCTTTCTTTCTTTCTTTACTTTAAAAATAATACCAATTAAAATTTTCACTTCCTCCCCTCCTCCCATTTCCCTCCCGCTCCCCCACCCACTATCCCCACCCCCTCCAGTCCTAAGAGAGGACAAGGCATCCTGCCCTGCGGGAACTCCAAGGCCCTCCCCACTAAATCTAGACTGAGCAAGGTATGCATCCAAATAGAATAGGATCCCAAAAGGTCATTACATGCAGTAGAGACAAATCCCAGTGCCGTTGTAATTGACCCCTCAATCTGCCCCAACTGTCAACCACATTCAGAGGGACCAGTTTGATCCCATGCTCGTTCATTACCTGTCCAGCTGGAGTTGGTGAGCTCCCATTAGTTTAGACACACGGTCTCATTTGGGGAACCCCTCGTGGTCAAGACTTCCTTGCTCATACTCTCCCTCATTCTGCTCTTTAACCAGACCTTGGGAGCTCAGTCCAGTACACCTATGTAGGTCTCTGTCTCTGTTTGATCCATCACTGGATGAAGGTTCTATGGTGATATTCAAGATAGTCATCAGTCTGACTCAGGACAAGGCCAATTCAGGCATCCCTCCTCCACTGCTTAGGGTCCTAGCTGGAGTCATTGCCCTGGACTTCTGAAAACCCCTTCAGAGTCAAACCTCTTGCCAACCCCAAAATGGCTCCGTCAATTAAGGTATCTCCTTCCCTGCTCCCATATCTGTCCTTCCTCCATCTCAACCATCCCACTCCCCCAAGCTCTCCCCAACCCTCCCCTTCTCCCTTGTCTCTCACCCTCTCCCCTTTCCTCTACCCACCCCTGCCATCATGCTCCCAACTTTTGCCTGGCGATCTTGTTTGTTTCTAATTTCCAGATGTATATATGTTTTTGGGGGGGGGGTTCACTTTATTACTTAGCTTCTCTACTATGGCGAACTATAGGATCAATGTCTTTTGTATATGGCTAGAATACACTATGAGTGAGTACATACCATATTCGTATTTTGTGGTCTTGGTTATCTCACTCAGGATAGTGTTTTCTATTTCTATCCATTTACACACAAAATTCAAGATGTCATCATTTTTTACCGCTGAGTAGTACTCTAATGTGTAGGTGTGCCACACTTTCTTTATCCATTCTTCCATTAAGGGGCATCTAGGTTGTTTCCAGGTTCTGGCCATTACAAATAATGCTGCTATGAACATAGTTGAGCAAATGCTTTTGTAGTATGATTGGACATCTCTTGGGTATATTCCCAAGAGTGGTATTGCTGGATCCTGAGGTAGGTTGACTCCCAATTTTCTGAGAAACTGCCACACTGATTTCCAAAGTGGTTGCACAAATTTGCATTCCCACCAGCAATGGATGAGTGTTTCCCTCACTCCACATCCTCTCCAGCATAGGCTATCATTGTGTTTTTGATTTTAGCCATTCTGACAGGTGTAAGATGGTATCTCAAAGTTGTTTTGATTTGCATTTCCCTATAGCTAAGAAAGTTGAACATGTCCTTAAGTATCTTTTGGCCATTTGAATTTCTTCTGTTGAGAATTCTCTGTTCAGTACCACATTTTTTAATTGGGTTATTTAGAATTTTAATATCTACTTTCTTGAGTTCTTTATATAGTTTGAAATTCAGACCTTTGTCTGATGTAGGGTTGGTGAAGATCTTCTCCCATTCAGTAGGTTACCTTTTTGTCTTAATGACTGTGTCCTTAGCTTTACAGAAGCTTCTCAGTTTCAGGAGGTCCCCTTTATTCACTGTTGTTCTTATTGTCTGTGCTACTGGGGTTATACATAGGAAGTCGTCTCCTGTGCCCATGTATTGCAGGCTACTTCCCATTTTCTCTTCTAACAGGTTCAGTGTGGTTGGATTTATATTGAGGTCTTTAATCCATTTGGACTTGAGTTTTGTGCATGGTGATAGATATGGATCTATTTTCATTCTTCTACAGGCTGACATCCGGTTATACCAGCACCATTTGTTGAAGATGTTTTCCTTCTTCCATTGTATAATTTTAGCTCTTTTGTCAAAAATCAGGTGTTCATAGGTGTGAGGATTAACATCCAGTTCTTCAATTCGATTCCCTTGGTCAAAGTCTCTGTTTTTATGCCAATACCAAGCTATTTTCATTATTGTAGCTCTATAATAGAGTTTGGTGTCAGGGATGGTAATGCCTCTGGAAGTTCCTTTATTGTACGAGACTGTTTTGGCTGTCCTGAGTTTTTTTTGTTTTTCCATATAAAGTTGATTATTGTTCTCTCAAGGTCTGTGAAGGATTTTGTTGGGATTTTGGTGAGAATTGCATTGAATCTATAGATTGCCTTTGGGAGGTTTGCCATTTTTACTATGTTGATCCTACCTATCCAAGAACATGGGAGATATTTCCATTTTCTGGTATCCTCTTCAATTTCTTTCTTCAAAGACTTAAAGTTCTTGTCAAATTGGACTTTCACTGCCTTGGTTTATGTTACCTCAAGATACTTTATATTATTTGTGGTTCTTGTGAAATGTGATATTTCTCTGATTTTTCTCTCAGCTTCTTTATCCTTTGTGTATAGGAGGGCTACTGATTTTTTTGAGTTGATCTTCTATTATGCCACATCACTGAAGGTATTTATCAGCTGTAGGAATTCTCTGGTAGAGCTTTTGGGGTCACTTATGTACACTATCATATCATCTGCAAATAACGAAAGTTTGACTTCTTCCTTTCCCATTCGAATCCCTTGATCTCCTTATGTTGTCTTATTGCTATTGCTAGAACTTCTAGCAGTATGTTGAAGAGATATGGAGAGAGTGGGCAGCCTTGTCTTGTTCCTGGTTTTAGTGGAATCTCTTTGAGTTTCTCTCCAATTAATTTGATGTTAGCTCTTGGTTTGCTGTATATTACTTTTATTATATTTAGAAAGGATCCTTGTATATCTATGCGACGCGCTTCCCGACCAGCAGGAATGGACGGTCACAAAATCAAGAATCCTTCTCAATCACAATTTATTAGAGCTCCTTGCTTGAAAGGGGGAATGGGGAACAGGGATGACGAGAGAGAGCGAAAAATCCAAAGACAGCCGCTTTTCTAGGGTGAGAGGCTCGAATGCTGATTGGTTGATGCCATTCTACTAGGATCCAAGGCCACGGGACAGGTCAGGAGACCGAGTCTCTTGAAATGCAAAACAAGGCTCCAGCACACCGGCCTAAGGCGGCAACATCAAAGGATATGTATACCTCCAGGCTGTAGGAGTGCTGGCACTATCTGGCCAAGGCCACATCCAGGCGGCTCCCTACAGCTCCTCCTTTTATTGTCTTTTAGAGCAATAAGGCAAAACTATTTTCCAATCTGGTCCCCACCTCATGATGTGTGGACTGATTAAAGAAAAGAAAAGCAAGACACACCCTTCCCGTGCAATGGGACAATTACTTCCCTGGGAGTGCTAGGGCTGTGTCTGCACACCCTCCGCCTATGCATACCTTCCTCTGTGCCGTGGGACTATCTGGTCCCTAGAGGGTGCAAAGGCTATGCATGGCTAATTGCCTGTGAGCTCTTTTGAGGCTGAGAGCCAAACCTGGGGTGAGGATACACATTCCAAGACTGCCAAGGCCTGTGCCACAAAGACCTTGTCCCTCCTCACTTGGGCTAGCAGGTAGCACACCAATCAAAGACATACAGCACTTCCACCTAGACACAGCATGCCAAGGATATCTCTGCTCCCACCCATCCCCAAGGAGGGAGAAAGGCAGAATAGAGTCAGTCAGAAAATTGTTAAGAGATAAGAGGTTGCACAGGGTGCTGCTCAAGGTGATAACGTGAAACAGTTGCTCTTGACACCGCCCAGAGGGTCATCACTGCTGCCTCCGCACGAATCTTTCACAGCAGGACACTCAGCATCCACTGGATCATCTTTCTTCTTTATTTCTCTTGTCAGTCTCGTTGGCACCCAGATTGGATCTTCACGATTCTGAGGGAAAATGCAAATTGCTCCCCTGGATCTGGTAATTACCTGATCCGGTCCACACCATTTATTAATCAATACATCCTTCCACATGACCAAATCTCGCTCTGTAGAGCTTTCAAACAGGGCATGCCTGTCTGCTGCTGTTTTTCCAGCAATATTTTGAATTAAAAAATTAAGTGTAAAGAGTGCAAGAGAAATCCTTTCTCTGGGGGAAGCTGCTATAGCTATTCCCCCTTTTTGCTTTCGCAAAATTTCCTTTAAATTTCTATTTGCTCTTTCTACGATACCCTGGCTTTGAGGATTGTATGGTAGGCCAGTGGTATGTTCAACTTGTAATTGCTTGCAAAAGGCTTTAAAGCCTTGTGAGGCATATGCTGGGCCATTGTCGGTTTTTAAACGACTTGGCTTTCCCCAAGCTGCCCAGGCCTCTAAGCAATGCATTTTTACATGAGTTACCTTTTCCCCTGCCAGTGGGGTGGCATGAATTATTCCAGAGCATGTGTCCACCGACACATGAACATACTTTTGTCTGCCAAACTCCGAGATGTGAGTCACATCCATTTGCCAGAGTGAGTTTGGCTTTAACCCCCTGGGATTTACCCCAATATGTGGGGGATGTAACATGGTCACGCAGGAGGGACAGGCTTTTACTATCCTCCTGGCATCTTCCCTAGAGATCTTAAACTTTAAGCGAAGTGTATTCGCTGGAACATGATAAAGCTGATGGAAATCTCTAGCTAGCTGGAGTGAATCTGTAGCCACAAGGGCGAGTGCTCGAGTAGCACCATCAGCTTGAGCATTAGCCTCTGCCATAGGTCCTGGCAAGAGAGAATGGGCTCGAATATGAGCAACATAAAAGGGATTTTCTCTTTTTAAAATATGTTTTTGTATTTGTAAAAGAATATTAGACACTGTACTTGAGCTGCGAATTGAGGCTGCAACCTCAAGAGAGGCCACAGCATTGACCACATATTGTGAATCTGAAATTAAATTAAATGGCTCAAGAAATCTCTGAAACACCTCCAAAACCACCAAGCACTCAGTGACTTGGGGGGAATCAGGCCGAAATTGAAAGACCACAGGTTTAGCATTTCCTGCCACCAGAGCCCCTTTTCCGGTCTTTGAGCCATCTGTATAGATAGTTAAGGCTCCTTCTAATGGGTGGGGTGAGGTAATCCTGGGAAAATACACCAAATTTTTCTCCACAAAATTTATTAAGGGGTGCCTTGGCACATGATTGTCAATAACATTAGGGAATGCACAAAGCAGGATAGCCCAGCCATCTACTGTGGCTGTCAAAACTTCTACCTGTTCCCTCGTATAGGGAATTATCAACTTGTCAGGCATTCTCGCAAAGTGGGCTAAGCAAAGCTTTATTCCCATTAATGCTTGGCCAGCCACCAATTCTGGATAATATTGAACAGATCTTGCTCCTATGGAATTTCCATGCATCCACCAGAGGGGTCCATCTTGCCATAACACTCCAGTGGGATAATTTTTTGTTTTGAGAATGCATAGCAAAATTGGTAAGGATGGATTCACTCGCTGTAATTGAGCTGTAGTAATAGCAGATTCTACCCTCTTAAGGGTCTGCATTGCAGCCGGGGTCATGGCTCTAGGTGAACAGATATTAGGATTGCCTTCTAAGATGGAAAACAAAGGCAAGAGCTCAGATCGAGGTATATTTAGATATCCTCTAATCCAATTTATATCTCCCAGCAACTGCTGGAAATCATTAAGAGTTTTAAGGTGATGGGTGCGAATAAGCACTTTCTGAGGCCTGATGCTTTCAGGGGTGATTATAGTCCCCAAAAATTTCACCATCGAAGATGTTTGTACTTTATTTGAGGCTATGTGGAGTCCTTGCTCCTCCAAAAGGGATGTAACCTTTTGGAAAACTTCCTTCAGGGTCTCCTGATGTGGGGCAGATAATAATAAATCATCCATGTAGTGAACAATTTTTACCGTAGGAAATTGTCTCCTAACAGGACTCAATGCTGCATCTACATATAACTGACATATGAGGGCGCTATTGGCCATTCCCTGAGGCAAAGTTTTCCATTGAAACCGAGCATTGGGTTGCTCATTGTTAACAGATGGAAGAGTAAATGCAAACCTTTCCCGGTCCTGGGGACACACGGGAATTGAAAAGAAACAGTCCTTGATGTCCAAGGAAATTACAGGCCAATTCTTTGGTATTGCTGAAAGCAATGGAAGACCCTGCTGGGCTGGGCCCATGACCTGCATCTGAGCATTGACTGCCCTAAGGTCATGCAGTAACCTCCAACCTCCAGAAGCCTTTTTAATCACAAAAATAGGCGTATTCCAACGCGATACAGAATGTTCTAAATGTCCTAGTTCTAACTGTTCTTGTACTAATTGTCTTGCAGCTTCCAGCTTTTCCAAGGAAAGGGGCCACTGAGGGACCCATACCGGCTTATCTACTAGCCAAGGGATGGGCATTGTCTTTTGTGTGGAAGCTACAGCTTCAGTGGCCCCTATGAAAAACCCAAGCCTTTTCTATCTAACTTGGAGACAGTCTCAATAGGATTCTGTCTACCTTGGAGACATTTACCAAGTCCCTTATTGGGAATATAACCCTGACGTGCCATCATTTGCTTACTGGTATCAGAATAATCATTTGTAAGTCTCAATCTCATTTGAGACTGCACATCCCTGCCCCATAGGTTGATGGGCAAATCAACCACAAAAGGCTGAAAAGTCCCTCTCTGATCTTCTGTTCTCCAGACTAACTCCTTAGCACTTATATGCGGTGTTTGTGCATACCCCAGCCCTTGAAGGGACTGGGAGGCCTGTTGTAAGGGCCAGCGTTTTGGCCATGCTTGGGATCTGATGATACTTTTATCTGCTCCAGTATCCACCAGGCCTGAAAAAATCTTTCCTTCTATTTCTAAATTTAAGATTGGTCGCTGATCAAGCTCCAAGGATAAACAAGCCAAATCTACTCCCATGGGAGCAAGGCTTTTGTCCTTTAAGACAAGCCCCTCTGCTGGAAGCTTATTACGCCCTGAAGGCAGAACTAAGAGTTGAGCTATTCTGTCTCCTGGGGCGATGGAAACTACCCCGTATGGAGAATGGCAAAGAATTTTAATGCAGCCTTCATAAGCAGGGTCTATGACTCCAGGATGGACTATCAGGCCTTTCATAATTGAGGATGAATGTCCCAAGACTATGCCAACAGTATCTTTTTCTAATGGCCCAAACACGTCAGTTTCTATGACCTGAACTCCCATATCCTGAGTTAATAGCAGTTTGGAGGTGGCACAGAGGTCCAGCCCTCCGGAGCCTTTGGCTGTCCTTCTTGTTGGGACGATGGAGTCATCTCGGGGACTGCCATCGTGTTCTGAATTGCCCCAAATATTTTTGGGCCCTGGGTGCATGGGCCCCTCAATCCGTTTTTTGACAATGACTGAATAGGCATAGGAATAAGTTGTCCATTTATATCCCTAACTGATCTGCACTCATTAGCCCAATGTTTCCCTTTCTTGCATCTGGGACAAATGTCTGGCTGCCTCTGCGATGTTGCAGCTGAGAGCCCTGAAGAATCTGAGGCATTATGACTATTGGGACATTGTTTTTTGAAATGCCCCAACTGTCCACATTTAAAGCATGCCTTTCCCTTATCTCCTCTGACACCTCTGGCAGCAGCAAGCACAGCAGCCGCCAGCCCTGCATTGGTTAGAGGCCCCCCAACTTCACGGCAGGCTTTGATCCAGGCTTCTAATCCCTTTCCCTTTACTGGACCTATTGCTCTTTGACATTCCTTGGTGCTCTGCTCAAATATTATTTGCTGGACAAAAGGCAATGAAATATCTAAATTCCCAAACATTCTTTCAGCTGCCTCTGTCATCCTAGCCACATAATCAGAGAATGGCTCTGCAGCACCTTGAATAATCTTGGTTAGGTTACCAGCTGTTTCACCTTTATTAGGGAGTGATTTCCATGCTCTATAATGAATCTCACTAACCTGCCTATAAACCTCCCAAGGATAATGATTCTGATTTCCAGCAAATGCCCCCTGTCCAAGAAGCATATCAGCCGTCCACTCTGGGTGGCCACTTTGTATGTTAATGCGCTCTTGGGTCTGAGCCTTGTCCTGGACTATAGATTTAAAATCCAGGAACTGCCCTGCTGGAAGAGCTGCTCTTGCAATCTCCTGCCAGTCTGTAGGAGTCAGTGCTACTGTAACAATCCTTCTCAATAATGCGATTGTATAACTGGCATTTGCTCCATAATTTCTCGCAGCTTCAACCAAATCCTTCAGCTGTCTGTATGGGATTGGTTCATACCACCTATTATAATTCTGTGGCTCCTCAAAAACAGGAAAGGCAGCAGCCAGTTGCGACCAAGTTTGCCTTCCTATGAAGCTGTGACCTTCTGTAGCTACCTGCTGGTACATGGGTGGAGGGGCGGATGGGGGGAGGGCAGCAGGAACTGGCGCCTCGTCTCTTCTGCCCTTTGTAGTAAACACATCAACATCGCCCCGCCTCCGGCTACCTTGCTGCTCTTTCTCGGATTTAGCAGCCGTTCCCTCTAGTTGTTCTTCCTCCTCTGATAAATCTAAATCTACAAATTCTTTCACTACTAAAGCTATGGGGCTTCTCTTCCCCTTTTCTCCTTTTTTTATTTCCGGATCCTTATCTTTTAATTTTTCCTTTTTCTTTCTAGGCCTACACTCTTGTTCCTCCTTCTGATCTGATTCTGAAAAGCTGTCCTGATGTTTCTGTAATGCCTTGCGACCCTGTTTTAATATCTCTATATTACGTTCTTCCTTCAAGCAGTCCCGCACCATCCTCCAAAAAGGAAGTGTGCCTCTCCCAATATTTCCTTCTGCTTGTTCCAAATCCCTGCCTAGCTTATTCCAAGATGGTAAAGTTAGGTCACCTGAAGCTGCAAACCAAGGTGAGACATCAACAATGTCTTTTACAATGTTAGCGACAGTGCTAGAAGAGATCTTTAAATCACGCTGTCGCAAAAGTGCCTGGATTGAGCGATAAATCTCCCTGGGGTTCGAGCTGGCTCCATAAGAATTGCCCATGATGCGCACTTACCCCCTGGGCTAAAGAAAAAAACCTCCTTTTTACTTACAAGGAAGTCCTTTTAGAAAAATGCTGCTTGATCTACTGCGGACTTAGTTTTACTTTTGACTAGAGCTGTAGTCGCAGCAGCAAAGGCACTCACCACCTGGTTAATCACAGCGCAACCCAAAGCAACAGAGAAGAACAAATGCACACATTACCACTCTGGACCAGCCTTAGCAATCAGCTTACATCTGGAGGATTTCCTGACGTCAGTCACCGCTCTTTGTGTTGAGTTCTGAATTCTGCTCCCTCCTTGGCTTGTTCAAATCCGGCGTCCCGGTTTTCAGCACCAAAATGCGACGCGCTTCCCGACCAGCAGGAATGGACGGTCACAAAATCAAGAATCCTTCTCAATCACAATTTATTAGAGCTCCTTGCTTGAAAGGGGGAATGGGGAACAGGGATGACGAGAGAGAGCGAAAAATCCAAAGACAGCCGCTTTTCTAGGGTGAGAGGCTCGAATGCTGATTGGTTGATGCCATTCTACTAGGATCCAAGGCCACGGGACAGGTCAGGAGACCGAGTCTCTTGAAATGCAAAACAAGGCTCCAGCACACCGGCCTAAGGCGGCAACATCAAAGGATATGTATACCTCCAGGCTGTAGGAGTGCTGGCACTATCTGGCCAAGGCCACATCCAGGCGGCTCCCTACATATCTAATCTCTCCAATACCTTTATCATAAACGGGTATTGAATTTTGTCAAATGCTTTTTCGTCATCTAATGAAATTATCATATGGTTTTTTTTCTTTCAGTTTATTTATATGATGGATTACATTGATAGATTTTTGTATGTTGAACCAGCCCTGCATCTCTGGGATGAAACCCAGAGATTTCAATGGCTGATTATAATGGCTGATTTTTTTGATGTGTTCCTCGATTCAGTTTGCCAGGATAATATTGAAAATTTTTGCATCCATGTCCATGAGCGACATGGTTCTGTAATTATTTTTTTTTTGGTTGAGTTTTTTTGCGGTTTTGGTATCAGGGTAACTGTAGCTTCATAAAAAGAGTTTGTCAGTGAGCCTTCTGTTTCTATTATGCGGAACACATTGAGGAGTATAGGTATCAGCTCTTTTTGAAAGTTCTGGTAGAATTCTGCACTAAAACCATCTGGCCCTGGGCTTCTTTTGGTTGGGAGGTTTTTGATGACAGCTTCTATTTCTTTGCGAATAGTAGGTCTATTTAAATTGCTCACCTTGTCTTGATTTAATTTTGGTGTATGGTATCTATCAAAAAATTGTCCATTTCTTTTACATTTTCCAATTTTGTAGAGTACAGTCTTTTGTATTAAGACCTATTGATTCTCTGAATTTCCTCAGTGTCTGTTGTCATGTCCCCCTTTTCATTTCTGATTTTTTTTAAATTTGGATGTTCTCTCTCTGTATTTTGATTAGTTTGTATAAGGGTTTGTCAATCTTGTTGATTTTCTCAAAGAACCAACTCTTTGTTTAATTGATTCTTTGTTTTGTTTTCTCTGCTTCTATTTTGCTGATTTCAGCCTTCAGTTTGATTATTTCCAGTCTTCTACTCCTCCTGGGTGAGTCTGCTTCCTTTTTTTCTAGAGCTTTTGGATGTGCTGTTAAGTCTCTAATGTGAGCTTTCTCCGTTTCCTTTATGTGGGCACTTAGTGCTATGAATTTTCCTTTTAACACTGCTTTCATAGTGTCCCATAGGTTTGGGTATGTTGTGTCTTCATTTTCGTTGAATTCAAGAAAGACTTTAATTTCTTTATTTCTTGCTTGACCCAGGGGTGGTTTAGTAGTAGTTGACTGTTCAGTTTCCATGAGTTCGTAGGCTTTCTGGGGGTAGTATTGTTGTTAAATTCTATCTTTACTCCATGGTGATCAGATAAGACACAGGTGGCTACTCCAAGTTTTTTGTATCTGTGGATGTTTGCTTTGTTACAAGTATGTGATCAGTTTTCAAGAAGGTTCCATGTGGTGCTGTGAAGAGGATATTTTTCTGTTTTGGTGGAATGTTCTATAGATGTCTGCTAAGTCCATTGATTCATTACATCTGTTAGATCTCTTCTTTCTCTCTGTTAAGTTTCTGTCTGATTGATCTGTCCATTGGCGAAAGAGGAGTGTTGAAATCTCCTACTATTAGTGTGTGGGGCTTGATGTGTGATTTGAGCTTTAGTAATGTTTCTTTCACATATGTGGGTGCTTTTATATTAGGGGCATAGATATTCAGGATTGAGACTTCATCCTGATGAATTGTTCCTGTTATGAATATAAAGTGTCCTTCTCCATATCTTCTGATTGATTTTAGTTTGAAATCAATTTTGTTAGATATTAGGATAGCCACACCAACTTGTTTCTTAGGTTCATTTAATTGTAAAACCTTTTCCCAACCCTTTACTCTGAAGTAGTGTCTGTCTTTGAGGTTGAGGTGTGTTTCATGTAAACAGCAGAATGTTGGATCCTGTTTTCACAATCATTCTCTTAACCTGTGCCTTTTTATAGGTGAATTTAGTCCATTGATATTAAGCGATATTAATGACCAGTGGTGGTCAACTCCGGTTATTTTTTGGTGGTAGTGTTTGTGTGTTTCTCTTCTTTGAGTTTTGTTGGTGGAGGGTTATCAGATGTCTGTGTTATTGTGAGTGTTGTTAGCTTCCTTGGGTTGAGGTTTTCCTTCTAGTACTTTCTGTAAGGCTGGGTTTGTAGATACATATTGTTTAAATCTGTTTTTGTCATGGAATATTTTGTTTTCTCCATTGATAGTGAAAGAAAGCTTTGCTGGGTATAGTAGTCTGGGCTTGTATCCATGGTCTCTTAGTGTGTGCAGCACATCTATTCAAGACTTTCTGGCTTTCATAGCTTTCATTGAGAAGTCAGATGTAATTCTGATAGGTTTACCTTTATATGTTACTTGACCTTTTCCCTTTGCAGCTCTTAATATTCTTTCCTTTTCTGCATGTTTTGTGTTTTGATTATTATATGGTGAGGGGATTTTTTTTTGATCCAGTCTATTTGGTGTTCTGTAAGCTTCCTGTACCTTCAAGGGATATCCTTCTTTAGGTTTGGGAAGAATATCCCTAAGAAGGTACAAGAAGTTTTCTATAATTTTGTTGAATATATTTTCTGGGCCTTTGAGCTGGAGTTCTTCTCCTTCTTCTACCGCTATTATTCTTAGGTTTGGTCTTTTCATGGTGTCCCAGATTTCCTGGATGTTTTGTGTTAATAATTTGTTGGATTTAATGTTTTCTTTGATCAATGAGTCTATTTCCTCTATAGTATCTTCAGCACCTGAGATTCTTTCTTCTATTTCTTGTATTCTGTTGGTTATACTTGTCTTTGTAGTTCCTGTTCATTTACCCAGATTTTCCATTTCCCGAGTTCCCTCAGTTTGTGTTTTCTTTATTACCTCCATTTCAGTCTTCACATCTTGAACTGTTTCCTTTACCTGTTTGATTGCTTTTTCTTGGTTTTCTTGGGTATCTTTGAGGGATTTACTGATTTCTTCAAAATTTTTGTTTGTCTTCTCTTCCATTTCTTTAAGGGAGTTCTTCACTTCCTGTTTAAAGGTCGCCATCATTTTCATAAGGTTACGTTTAATGTCTTTTTCTTCTACTTTTTCTGCATTAGGATGTTCAAATCTTCCTGTTGTGTGTTCGCTGGATTCTGGTGTTACCATGTTGCTTTTCAGGATGCTGGAGGAATTCTTGCACTGGCGCCTACCCATCTATTCCTTCAAATAAGGCCAACAGAGTCTTGGCATCTTGGTCCAATCTTTGCTGTGGCTGACTGAGTGCTTAGGGAGTTTTTCTTGGTCTGCCCTCTCTTGGGTCCCCTCAGCACTGGAGCAGGCTGTGTTGCAGGATTCCAAGGACCTTGCAGGTGAAAAGGTGGGCTTGGGGGCAGGGTGGGATGGGGTAAAGAAGCTCAGCAGCAGAAACACACCCCACTGGATGGTCAGAAAGACTTAGGGAATTGGGAGAGCCTGGATTTTGTCCCCCTGGGAAGGTCCCAGAGAGTGGTACTTCTGGCCTCAGTCCCTTCTAAAGGACTGGGAATTCTAAAAAACTGGCCTTTATCTTTGAAAGTTATTCAGATTTCTTGGGGATAGCCTTCTACTGGGGCCAATGGAGACCTCATCATTCACCACGTCCTGCCTGTGTCCCATCCCCTCCTTGTGCCATGGAGAACTCTAGGCGTTACTGACCAACAGGAGATAAAAGGTTTCATTATCTTTGAAGGAATTATTGGCTACATCATCTTCATATTATCTAGCATGTGTGTGTTCGAGAATATATACATTTGATATCAAGCCGCCAACTTAGTTCAGAAGAAAATACAAACTGGTTATCAAAATAATCTTCTGGCTTCTGTCTTACAGCAACTGATTCATTGACCCAGCTTTAGGAGTTTCTCAATGGACTATTATCTTGAGATTTTTTTTAAAATTTATTACATTTTTTTAAAAAATAAATCCAAATTCCCACTCCCTCCCTTCCTCCCATCCCCTCCACACACTCTTCCACCCCACCCCCATCTAATCCTCAGAGAAGGTAAGGCACATTGCTTTGTGGAAGGTCCAAGGCCCTATCTACTATATCCAGGCTGAGCAAGGTATACATCCAAGAGAATAGGATCCCAAAAAGCCAGTACATGCAGTAGAGATAAATCCCGGTGACACTGCTAGCAGCCCCTCAGTCTGCCCCAGCCAAACAACTGTCAACCACATTCAGAGAGACTCGTTTGGTCCCATGCTCTTTCTTCCAGTCCAGCTGGAGTTGGTGAGCTCCCATTAGCTCAGTAAACTGTTTCAATGGATGAACTCTTCCTGGTCTTGACCTCTTTGCTCATATTCCCTTTCCTTCCACTCTTCAACTGAACCTTGGGAGCTCAGTCCAGTGTTCCGATGTGGGTCTCTGCCTTTGTTTCCATCTGTTGTTGGATGAAGGTTGACTTGTCCTGTAGTCAGACTGATGATTATCTTAAAGATCACCATAAAACCTTCGTCTAACAACAGAGGGATTTTTTTTAACCTTCTGTTTGAGACTCTGTCCGCATGATGATAAAGATAGTACCTGACACACTTTCTCATTTTTAAAATGCCCGTTCTGTGCCCTTTGTAAAACAGATGTTCAATTAACTGAAGATGACTTAAAATTCTTCCAAATTGCTCTATATAATAATGGAAAACCTGGATTTCTGCAATTAGGACTGCTCATATCTGTTTTAAAAGTGATCAGAGATCTTCAGCTTTAAAGAAAATATAGGCTCATGATGCGGGAGAATTGTCTGTATTCTGTCAATCATATTTTAATAAAACGCTGATTGGCCAGGCAGGAAGTATAGGCGGGTCAACCAGACAGGTAGTAGAGGCGGGGCAATGAGAATAGAATAAGGTTATGGAGGAGGAAGGTCCCTCCACCATTCCTGTGCAGACCACCGAAGAGGCAACATGTAAGCTGTCACACTGAGAAAGGTACTGAGCCCGTGTGGCTAACATAGATCAGAATAATGGGTTAATATAAGTTATAAGAGTTAACAAGAAACCTGAGCTAATGGGCCAATCAGTTTATAAACTTATGGAGTCCTGTGTGTGATTTTTCTTTGGGGTTTGCCAACTTGTTGGGGTGCCGGGCGGGACAGATACCCCAACAAGCCGGCCCTTCATGCTACGGGCTCATACTTTATAGATAAACCTTTGAGGCTCTATATACTTGAGAAATTATGATTTGTATAAAGCGATTTGTTTTATTACATTTTTTTAAAGTTTATTAAAATACGAAAATCTCCATTTCCGCCCCTCCTCCCAACACCCTCCCACTCCCCCCACTCCCTCCCCTCCTCCCTCTCCATCCCCAATAACAGTCAGGGTCTCCCACCCTCTGGGTAGTTCAAGCTCCTCCCCCCTCCCACCAGGTCCAGGAAGGTGAGCATCCAAACAGACTGGATCCCAAAAATCCAGTATATGCAGAGGAAACAAGTCCCAGTGTCATTGTCAATGGCTTTTCAGGAAGACTCCAGGCCAGCCACATTCAGAGAATCTGGCTGGATTACATGCTCGCTCAGTCCCAGAAAACTGGCCTTGGTGAACTCTCATTAGATCAGTCCCCTTGTATCAGTGGGTGATCGCACCCCTCGCGGTCCTGATTTCCTTTCTCATGTTCTTCCTCCTTCTGCTCCTCGTTTGAACCTTTGGGGACTCAGTCCGGTGCTCCAATGTGGGTCTCCGTCTGTATCGCCATCCCTCGTGAGATGAAGGTTCCCTCTGATCTTGCCTTCCTTGCTCACGTTTTCTTTCCTTTTGCTTCTCGTTTGGACCTAGCGAGTTAAGTCCAGTGTTCCAATGTGGATCGCCGTCTCCAACTCCATCCATCACCAGATGAAGGATCGATGGTGATAAGCAAAATATTCATCAGTATGGTTATGGGCCAAGGCCAGTTCAGGCACCCTCTCCTCTGTCTAGAGAAAAATCTGAGGATCTCTCCTTGGACCTGGGATCCCATTTATAATCAAGTCTCTAGTAAACCCTAAACTGACTCCCTTAGTTGAGGTATATTCTTCCCTGATCCCATATCTATCCTTCCTCCCTCTCCCCCTCCCAGTCTCCCGAGCATTCCCCATTCCTCCCCTGCTCCCTTCTCCCAAACCCTCTCCCCTTCCAGCAACCCTCCCCCCACCAAGCACCCGAGGTTACCTGGGACTCTTGTCTATTTCCAAACTCCAGGAGGAAAACTACCTGAATTTTCTTCAGGTCCACCCTCCTATCCAGCTTCTCTAGGATCACGAATAATAGGCTCAAAGACCTTTAATTATGGCTAGAATCCACTTATGAGTGAATACATACCATATTCCTCTTTTTGGGTCTGGCTTACCTGACTCAGTAAAGAGTTTTCTTTTCTTTTCTTTTTTTTATTATTGCATGTTTTTATATTCAGATATTTATTCTGAGACTTGTTTGAATTTCATAAGAAGTTAGAATTTTTAATTTTTCTCTATTGCTGCTTTTAACATATGGTGAATTTTGTGTCCAGATCAAAGACCCAGTGCCTTTTCATTCAAATGGAATTCTGTGATAAAGGAACTTTGGAGAACTGGATGGTGAATGGAAAACAGAAGAAACCAGACAAAGATTTACTTTTGGAATTATTTGAACAAATAACGACAGGGGTTGATTATATACATTCAAAAGCTCTGATTCACAGAGATCTTAAGGTAAGGGGAAGGTGCTTTGTTAGTTGATAAACACACAGTTTAATGACTTTAAAGTGTATTTTCTCTGTTTTCAATTTGTGCTTGGCTGTTAGTCATGATAAAATAACATTTCTCTAGCCTGCTGGACTTAAACAGGGTCTGAAACTTACCCCAGTTGCCATTCCATTCAACTGCTCAGCAGATCTCTGGTCCTGAGAACTCACTGTGGCAATGACCCTATCAGAAGTCCTGTTCCCTCCAGGCTGTATTTAGTGTGATGGTCATTGCCTAAGTGTAAACAGTAGGAGCTCCCTTTCATAGACTGAAAATAACTGTGGTGGTTGCCAGGGATGGCCCGCTGCTCAGACCCCTAAGTGTGGTGGTTGCCGGGGATGGCCCGCTGCTCGGACCCCTAAGTGTGGTGGTTGCCAGGGATGGCCCGCTGCTCGGACCCCTAACTGTGGTAACTGTGGTGGTTGCCAGGGATGGCCCGCTGCTCGGACCCCACTTCTGGTGTTGCGCTGCCCTGCTCCACTGTGGTTCAGCTGCTGTTCCTGAGGGCACATGCTGCTGAGGAGTCCACAGCCTTGCCCTAGTGTTTCCCTGATTGGAGTCTTCTCCCCCATAATTAGGAAAACCAATGCTTTCAAATATTCACCATCCCTCTTAGTCTGTTTGCTTTTATGATCCAACAAGTTTCCCTGTTTTCCCCCCATCAGCAAGAAAGGAGAGACGCCAAGGAGTCCAGCGATTGCCTTCTTTATCACAACCCTACCCTAATTCACTCGAGTTCTTCCTGATAGCTTCGTTCATGTTCTTCACCAGACATGCATGCTTCCGACTGTCCTCTTTGGTTCTGATTCCTTTACTTAACCTTTCTAGATCACTAAGCCTCTGCCTTTTCTGCTCTAAGGCAGAAGAACCTTATCCAAGTGAATCTTGGCTACCTGGGTCTAAAACAGCCAGAATGAGGAATGATTCAAAAAGTTCCTAGGAAAAATAAGTACCCCTGTTTATAGCTGCTTGCAGAACCAAGCTAGAATGAAGTGCCCATCAAAACATTTGAGTTGTGTTTGCCTTGCATTTGTGAACTTAGTAACTTGATATCTGAGTCTTCCTATTTCTAATATTTCTCTGTAGCAATACCTAGAAATGTTCTTAAAAGTTAGGAGATTTTTAGGAATGCTATGTTCCAACAGATAAATGAGGACCAGAATGGATGGCACATACTAGTAATCCCAACATCTCAGCACCTGAGGCAGGAGGATTATGAGTTTGAGGCTAGCCCGGTCTATAAACATAGATCCTATCTCAAGCACATTCTAGTTTTTGTTTTTATTCACTATCCCTCACTTTAGTATAAATCATACACAGGATTATGTGGTTCTTCCAGATCTGAGGTCCTTCTGCCCTCTTCTCTGACTTTTCTACTACAATGCTGCTTCCTCTCATCTCAGAAAGGATTGGAAAGATGTGCTTCAGCTGTCTCCCAGTGAACGATGTTTTAAAATCTATTGTTACATGAGGTCTCCAAGAGCTGACTTTTTACTGTGTTAGAGTCTTGAGCTCCAGGCCACAGCTGTAGGACCATATGGTTTCTAGAGAGAGGGCGTTCTCTGCTTCTCTGTATCTCATCTCTGTGCCAGAGGGGTCAGCGCTGTCCAGATCATTGAACCTAGCCTCTGCTCCCTGGATCAAGTTGGCACATTTCCTCCCTGTTCCATAACCTCACATTTCATTTATTCATAGTATAACTGACTAAATAAGACAGAACACCATTGTTTTTTTTCTTTATTTAAAAGAATTATTTTGTTTTTTAGTTTTTGTTTTTTTTTGAGACAGGGGTTTTTCTGTGTAGCCCTTTACTGTGCCTTCAGCTTAGCCTGGGAACATTGTCTCCCATGTCCACCGCACACAAACATCCTTCTTCCTACTGACTTTAAGTCCTAATCCACTGATTGAACTGGAATCTCACTGCTAATTTCAGCACAGGGCTTCTCAGAAGCACTTCCCTGGGGTCCTCATCTCATCCCTCATTTCTTAGCTAGGCCCTCTTGTAGGTGCGTGTGTGTATCCCAACATTGTGTTGAATATCTAGTTTGGCAAAAATGGCAAAATATTAGCTTTGTCACCACCAATTCTCTTGTTTTCAGTCCATATTGTCTACAGAGTTATGTAACACATGTGGCCACTGTTTATTTGTTATGTGTGCATTTGCACGTGCAATGCACATATATACACGTTTGGGTCAGTGAGATAGCTCAGTGGGTAAAGATGATTGTTGTACAAGACTAGTGATCTAAGTTCAGCTTCTGGAACCCACATGAAGGTGCAAAGAGAAAAGTGACAAAACAAAATTGTCTTTTACACGCAAACACACACACACATTTTAAATATGTTTAGTATTGCATCTTAGAGTGTCTAGACATGCAGCTCAATTGTTAGCATGCTTGCCTAGCATTTATGGAGCTCTGAATTTGATCCCTAGCTGTATGTAAACCAGGCACGGTGGCTCATTCTCTTAATCCCAGGACTCAGAAGGTGGAGGTGAAAGGATCAAAAGTTCAAGGTCATCCTTGGCTATGTACTGAGTTTGGGGCTGACAGGGGATATGTGAGACCCTATAAACCAAACCAAACAACAGTAAAACAAAGCGCCCCCAACCCAAACAACAGCAGCAACCAAAACAAAACCAAAGGAAACTCATAGAGAATGTGTTTGTAATCATTCCCAGCTCCTACTTAACAAGGTGGAGGGGGTATACACTTGACAAGGTGGGGGGGGTATACACTTAACAAGGTGGAGCGGGTATACTTATAAACTCTTGTCAGAATCTGGGAGAAATCCCGCATGGGGCATCCTGCAGCATTGCTGAGAACTGAGCCATTCAGAGACTCTCAAAATTGAAAGGGTGGTTTTACTCACTACAGACCTTAAATTACATCAGCAGCATGCCCTCGGGGTGTATCCAGCCCTTTTCTGGGATGGGGAGCTCTAATCTCATTCCTTGAGCCTCACTATATTACTATGGAGGAAAGAAAATATTTTTACCCATGCCTACCTTGGATCCTTCCCCTGGGACCCTGCAAAGTGAATCTTCCACTTGTTCTGTTCTGATATTTGGAGGCAGGTGTGAACCAAGCCACCTTCGCTATCATTTCAGTCTTTTCTTCTTCAGTTGCCTTTTTAAAATCCCAAAGTGTTAAATTCCCTAGTTTGGGCTGCCCGTGTAAGGAGAAATGTCAACAAATGAGTATAAAAGGTTGTTGGGACCTGTGGTAATAGTTGGTCCGAATCACATATATTAATGAATTTTTTTCTATAGCCAGGTAATATATTTTTAGTAGATGAAAAGCACATAAAGATTGGAGACTTTGGCCTCGTAACAGACCTAGAAAATGATGGAAATCGAACAAAGCGAGCAGGAACTCTTCTATACTTGAGTCCAGAACAGGTAAAGTCCCTTTCCTTTCTGTTTGTGTATATTTTACTTCTTTATTTTCTTTGTGTGTGTGTGTGTGTGTGTGTGTGTGTGTGTGGTGTTGTGCAAATTCATGTAGGTGTGTGTACATGTGTGTGGTGTGTGGATGTTTGTGCATGAACATATGGAAGTCCTAGGTTGTTGTGTAAGGGTGTCAGGTATCTTCTCTTACCATAAACACACACACACACACACACACACACACACATACACATAGACACACATATATCACAAATTCTAATTGGTCTTAATAAATAAATCCTGAAGTCAGATATTAGGGGGTGAAAGCTGAAAGATCAGAGAAGCAAAATGCCAACTACTAGAGAGTTCTTTTACCTCTACCAATGCTCAGACCAAAGGGGCGATCCTGTCCTCAGACTGCACTGCTCCTCAGACTGCTTCAGACTGTATCTGTCTCCACCAAACTTCTGACCGCACTGAGCTCCTGTCTCCGCCCAGCCATATCACTCCTGTCTTCCACCTCCCAAATACTGATATTAAAGGTGTGGGATGCCAAGGGTTGTGATCACCTTTCTGTGAACTCTTTTTCTCATTTAGACAGATTCAATCTAATGCAGCCCAAAGTGACCTTGAACTAACAAAGATCCCTCTGCTTCTGTCTCTGGAGTCCTGGGATTAAAGACATTGCCACTACTCCCCAGCCTCTAGTGGCTTAGTTCTTCACTCCAATCTTCAGGCAAGCTTTATTTGTTAAAAACAACTAAATATCACCACACACACACATACACACACACACACATACACATATACCACATATACACCACACATACCACATATATATCATACATACCATGTATATACTACATATGACACACATACCACATATACAATGCATACACACCATTTATACACCACACATATATCTTACATACCACACATGCATCGCATGTATACATCATATATACCAAGAGTATATACATATACATTTATATGTATATTGTATGAGTGTTTTATCTACTTGTATGTCTGTGCATCATATGCATTCAGTGCCTACAGAGACCAGAAGAGATTCTGAATCCCCTGGGACTGGAATTACAGATGGTCGTGTGTGGTAACAAGGCTACTTGTTTGTTTCCCGGCCAACCAGCAAGCAGCTCAGACCCGAAATAACCACACAGAAACTATATTTAAAACACTGCTCGGCCAATGACTCTAGCATATTTCTGGCTAACTCATAACTTAAATTAACCCATCTCTATTAATCTTTGTATCATCACGAGGCTGTGGCTTACCAAGTAAAGTTCCAGCGTCTGTCTATGGTGGGACTCAAGGCTTCTCTCTGACTCTGTCTCCTTTCTCCCTGTCTAGCTCTGCTTTACTCCATCACAGGTCCAAAACAGCATCTTTATTAACCAATGGTATTCACAGCCTGCAGAGGGGAATCCCACATCAGTTGTGAGTAAATTGAACTCAGGTCCTTTGGGAGAGCAGCCAGTACTCTTAACAGCTGAGCCACCTCTCTAGCACCTCATGTAAAAATTTAAATTAATATTTATTTATTTTGTGTATTGTGGGAGGGGGAAAACAGGCACTTGCTGTGCGTGAGGAGGTTCCAGGGAAGGGACTCAGGCCACCAGGCTCGGAGGCATAAATCGTTACCTGCTGAACTGTCTCACAGACCCTCTACAGTATGTTCTGAGACTGAATATAATGTATTCCCTCTGAACATGGAAGTCAACACGCTAGTTAGGGTAGCGGGCCAATAAATGTGTGAAAGGTGCCTCCATCTCTGTAGCATGTAGTGCCTAAGACAATAAAAGCAGTGCACAAAAAGTTGTATTATATGTTGCTTAGCGGGTAATGATTATAGCGGGAAAGGGTCTGTATATATGCATTTTACATGCAGTTATGTTTGTGGATCTGGACTTGGCTGAATGTGCAGGTATGTAAACTGTAGACACACAGAGCTAAGGGTGTGTCTATGGTAGACTTCTGGATGTGAAGGGAAAGAATTGAGAGAGAATTGCTTTCCAAACATAGAAAGTGCTTCCAAATTGTCATTGAAAAATTGATTATTAATAACCTCAAAGTAAAGGATACAAGAATGCTGCCATCTCATAGTCACCAATCATGTGTGGGAAGTCCTCAGTTTTGACACATGAGGAATGCTTTGCTTTCCTTCGTACCTTCTAGATGTGTTTGAAAGTATTCAATCTTTTATATATTTACTTATTTTTTCCCTGTAAACTCTCTAAACACATATTTTCCCATTTTCATAAACAGTCTGTCTTTTGCTATGTATTTGCAAGGAATCTTTCCACATTTTGGGTGATAGTTCTGTATATGGTTCAATATTGCAATTTTTTTTCTCCGTTACGTTTTTGCTTTCAACACTGCTACTGGATTAGACGGTTTTGTTGTGTTTATCTGTAGTTTCTTGATGGTTGCCAGTTTTCTCATTTTTACTTTGAAGACATTTTATATCAGAAGACAATAATTTTTCCAATACTTTGACCTATTTTGAATTTTTTCATATATATGTGGAAGGGCTATCACCTGATCTTTCCACTTATAATATATAGTTACTTCATTATCATATAGTAAATACTTTACAATGCCATTTTAAGTAAAATTCATGGAGACAGAAAATGAAAAAAAGGTTACCAGAGAGCTGGGGGAAGTGAGGAATTAATTGTATAATACATACAATTTCTATTTGGCACGATGGAAATTTCTAGAAATAGAGATGGTGATGGTTACAAAACATTGTGAAAGTGCTTACAAACGTGGAATTGTTCAAATAAATGATTAATGTAGTAAATTTACTGTCCTAACACATTAAACACGTTTTATTTGTTTGTATTCACTGTATTAGTGCTAAATTTCATAAAGACAATCTCCAAGTATCACACGCTCTACCATATCCCTCCCTGTATCTCCCTCTTTCTGTTGCCTCCCCTTTGCCAGTCTCTGTTCTCCCCGAGTTTCCTTTCCACTGTGTGTTGGCGCAGCCGGATTTGTTTGTGTATTAGTGTACTTTTACATAGAACTAAGGTCCAAAAATGAGAGAAAATGTGGTAGTTTTCTTTCTGAGCTGGGGCTCTTCCTTTAATATGATTGCATCCAGTTGTATCTGTTTTCTTAAATGTTGGATGATCTTGTTTTTTACATCTCAATAAAGCTTCATTTTATATATGTGTATGTGTATATATATATGTGTGTATATATATTTCTGTATATATATATTGGTATGCATGTGTGTATACACACATTATGTATGTATGTATGTATGTATGTATGTATGTATGTATATGTTTTCTTTATCCTTACATCTTCTGATGGCCACTTGGGCTGATCCCATAACTTGACTATTGTGAATAGAGCTATGGCACATGGATAATCAAGTGTCTCCGTTGTGTGTCGACTCAGAATCCTTACCCAGGAAAGTTACACCTGAGTAAGATTTCATCTTGCCCCATCCAGAATGGAATGGCTGTTATAAAGAAAACAACAACAAATGCTGACAAAGATCTTGAATATTTCCATGTTTCTTAGCCATTTGTTCTTAGCTTTTCAGAACAGTCTGATATGTTTTATTAGCTCCATTAATTGACTGGATGGGATGCTGGAACTTCGTTTTGTATTTAGTTTTTTGGGAGTCTTTCTATGTTTTGGAGATTAGAAATTTATTATATGCTTAGCTAGCCAAGATTTTGCTTTTCTTTGGGCTGTTTCTTCTTTGGCTATTGTTTCTTGGGCTGTGCAGAAGCTTCATGATTTCATGCAATTCCATTTGTCAATTCTTGATGTAATTTTCTGGGCTGTTAGAGCCTTTTCCAAAAAGTCCTTGTCTATGCTTGCATATCTTATGATGTTTTCCTGTTTTGTCTCTGACACTTTCACAGTTTTGGGTATTTAATCCAGTCTGAACTGATTTTTGTGTGCATAGACCCAGGTGTGTGCTCACACACATCCATGGAGAGAGGGAAAGACAGAGAGGGAGAGAGTATGTGTGAGAGAGGGAAAGAGAAAGATGGGGGAGAGAGACAGAGAGAGAAGTTATCATCAATAAGACTAATTCTCTTAGCAGTTCATTATTAGAATATAGAAAATCTACTGATTTTTTTAATTTTTTAATTTTTTTTATTTATAAGAATTTCCACTTCCTTCCCTCCTCCCAATACCCTCCTGCTCCCCCCACTCCCTCTCCTCCTCCCTCTCCAGTCCCAAGAGCAGTCAGGGTTTCCTGCCTTGTGGGAAGTCCAAGTTCCTCCCCCCTCCCTCCAGGTCCAGGAAGGTGAGCATCCAAACAGATCAGGATCCCAAAAAGTCAGTACATGCAGACGAAACAAGACCCAGTGCCATTGTCAATGGCTTCTCAGTCAGCCCCCATGTCAGCCACATTCAGAGACTCTGGCCACATTCAGAGAATCCGGTTTGATCACATGCTCGTTCAGTCCCAGTCCAACTGGCCATGGTGAGCTCTCATTCGATCAGTCCCCTTGTGTCAGTGGGTGAACGCACCTTTCGCGGTCCTGACTTTCTTTTTCATGTTCTCCCTCCTTCTGCTCCTCATTTGGACCTTGGGGGCTCAATCCAGCGTTCCAATGTGGGTCTTCGTCTCTATCTCCATCCATCGTCCGATGAAGGTTCCCTCTGGTTCTGCTTTCCTTGCTCACGATCTCCCTTCCTCTGCTTCTCATTTGGACCTAGGGAGTTAAGTCCAGTGTTCCAATATTTGTCTCTGTCTCTATCTCCATTCTTCGCCATATGAAGGTTCTGTGGGGACATGCAAAATATTCATCAGTATGGTTATGGGCCAAGGCCATTTCAGGCACCTTCTCCTCTGCTGCCCAGGGAACAATCTGGGGACCTCTCCTTGGGCCTGGGAACCCCTCCAGAATCAAGTCTCTTGCAAACCCTAAAATGGCTCCCTTAGTTGAGATATAAACTTCCCTGCTCCCATAACCATCCTTCCTCCCTCCCCCCTCCCATTCCCCCAAGCCATCCCCAATCCTCCCCCTCTCCCCTCTCCCCTCTCCCTAACCATCTCCCCTTACTTCCATCCCCCGCCCCCCGTGCACCCAAGTTTTCCTGGCAATCTTGTCTACTTCTAATATCCAGGAGGATAACTATATGATTTTCTTCAGGTTCACCTTCTTAAATAGCTTCTCTAGGATCACGAATTATAGGCTCAAAGACCTTTAACTATGGCTAGAATCCACTTATGAGTGAGTACATACCATATTCCTCTTTTTGGGTCTGGCTTACCTCACTCAGTAAAGCGTTTTCTATTTCCATCCATTTGCATGCAAAATTCAAGATGTCATTGTTTTTTACCGCTGAGTAAAACTCTAATGTGTATATGTTCCACACCTTTTTTTAACCATTCTTCTATTGAGGGGCACCTCGGTTGTTTCCATGTTCTGGCTATTACAAATAGTGCGGCTATGAACATAGTTGAACAAATACTTTTGTAGTATGATAGGGCATCTCTTGGGTATATTCCCAAGAGTGGAATTGCTGGGTCCTGAGGGAGGTTGACTCCCAGTTTCCTGAGAAACCGCCACACTGATTTCCACAGTGGCTGTACAAGTTTGCATTCCCACCAACAATGGATGAGTGTTCCCCTCACTCCTCATCCTCTCCAGCATAGGCTATCATTGGTGTTTTTGAGTTTAGTTATTCTGACAGGTGTAAGATGGTATCTCAAAGTGGTTTTGATTTGCATTTCCCTGATAGCTAAGGAGGTTGAGCATGACCTTAAGTGTCATCTGGCCATTCGAAGTTCATCTGCTGTGAATTCTCTGTTCAGTTCAGTACCCCATTTTTTAATTGGGTTAATTAGAGTTTTAGTGTCTAGTTTCTTGAGTTCTTTGTATATTTTGGAGATCAGACCTTTGTCTGATGAGGGGTTGGTGAAGATATTCTCCCAGTTTGAAGGTAGCCTTTTTGTCTTACTGACAGTGTCCTTTGCTTTACAGAAGCTTCTCAGTTTCAGTAGGTCCCATTTATTCATTCATTCTCTTATTGTCTGTGCTACTGGGGTTCTACTTAGGAAGTGGTCTCCTGTGCTTATGTCTTGTAGACTACTTCCCACTTTCTCTTCTATCAGGTTCAAGGTGGTCAGATTAATGTTGATGTCTTTAATCCATTTGGACTTGAGTTTGGTGCATGGTGATAGATATGGATCTACTTTCATTCTTCTACAGGTTGACATCCAGTTATGCCAGCACCATTTGTTAAAGATACTTTCCTTCTTCCATTGTATACCTTTAGCTCCCTTGTTGAAAATTAGGTGTTCATATGTTTGTGGGTTAATATCCGGGTCTTCTATTCGATTCCATAGGTCGACTTCTCTGTTCTTATGCCAATGCCAAGCTGTTTTCAATACTGTAGCTCTGTAATAGAGTTTGAAGTCAGGGATGGTAATGCCTCCAGAAGTTCCTTTATTGTATAAGATTGTTTTGGCTATCCTGGGTTTTTTGTTTTGCCATATAAACTTGAATATTGTTATCTCAAGGTTTGTGAAGAATTTTGATGGGGATTACATTGAATCTATAGATTGCTTTTGGTAGAATTGCCATTTTTACTATGTTGATTCTCCCAGTCCAAGAGCAGGGGAGGTCTTTCCATTTTCTGGTATCCTCCTCAATTTCTTTCTTCAGGGACTTAAAGTTCTTGTCAAATAGGTCTTTCACTTCCTTGGTTAGAGTAACCCCAAGGTATTTTATACTATTTGTGGCTATCGTGAAAGGTGATGTTTCTCTGATTTCCCTCTCTACTTCTTTATCCTTTGTGTATAGGAGGGCTACTGATTTTTTGGAGTTGATCTTGTATTCTGCCACATTACTAAAGGTGTTTATCAGCTGTAGGAGTTCTTTGGTAGAGTTTTTGGGGTCGCTTATGTACACTATCATATCGTCTGCAAATAACGAAAGTTTAACTTCATCCTTTCCAATTCGAATCCCCTTGGTCCCCTTATGTTGTCTTATTGCTATTGTTAGAACTTCAAGCACTATATTGAAGAGGTATAGAGAGAGTGGACAGCCGTGTCGTGTTCCTGATTTTAGTGGAATGGCTTTGAGTTTCTCTCCATTCAATTTGATGTTAGCTGTCGGCTTGCTGTATATTGCTTTTATTATATTTAGGTATGATCCTTGTATCCCCTAGCTCTCCAACACCTTTATCATAAATGGGTGTTGAATTTTGTCAAATGCTTTTTCAGTATCCAATGAAATGATCATATGGTTTTTTTCTTTCAGTTTATTTATATGATGGATTACATTGATAGATTTGCATATGTTGAACCAGCCCTGCATCTCTGGGATGAAGCCCACTTGATCATAATGGATGATTTTTCTAATGTGTTCTTGGATTCGGTTTGCCAGTATTTTATTGAGAATTTTTGCGTCGATGTTCATGAGTGAGATTGCCCTGTAATTCTCTTTCTTGGTTGTGTCTTTGTGTGGTTTTGGTATCAGGGTAACTGTAGCTTCATAAAAAGAGTTTGGCAATGACTCTTCTGTTTCTATATTGTGAAATACATTAAGGAGTGTAGGTATTAGCTCTTCCTGGAAGTTCTGGTAGAATTCTGCATTGAAACCATCTTGCCCTGGGCTTTTTTTGGTAGGGAGATTTTTGATAACAGCTTCCAATTCTTCACGACTGACAGGTCTATTTAGATTGTTCACCTGGTCTTGGTTCAACTTTGGTATATGGTACTTATCTAAAAAAATGTCCTTTTCTTTTACATTTTCCAATTTTGTGGCATACAGGCTTTTGTAGTAAGATCTAATGATTCTCGAAATTTCCTCTGTGTCTGTGGTTATGTCCCCCATTTCATTTCTGATCTTATTAATTTGCATGTTCTCTCTCTGCCGTTTGATTAGTTTGGATAGGGGTTTGTCGATCTTGTTGATTTTCTCCAAGAGCCTGCTTTTTGTTTCATTGACTCTTTGGATTGTTTTCTGTGTTTCTATTTTGTTGATTTCAGCCCTCAGTTTGATTATTTCCAGTCTTCTACTCCTCCTGGGTGAATCAGCTTCTTTTTTTTCTAGATCTTTCAAGTGTGCTGTTAAGTCTCCAATGTGTGCTTTCTCCGTTTTCTTTAATTGGGCACTTAGTGCTATGAACTTTCCTCTTAGCACTGCTTTCATAGTGTCCCATAGGTTTGAGTATGTTGTGTCTTTATTTTCATTAAATTCAAGGAAGACTTTAATTTCTTTCCTTATTTCTTGCTTGACCCAGGGGTGATTTCGTAGTTGACTGTTCAACTTCCATGAGTTTGTTGGCTTCCTGGGGGTAGCATTGTTATTGAATTCTAACTTTAATCCATGGTGATCTGATAAGACACAGGTGGTTCCTGGTATTTGTTTGTATCTGTGGAAGTTTGCTTTGTTACCGAGTATGTGGTCAATTTTCGAGAAGGTTCCATGAGCTGCAGAGAAAAAGGTATATTCTTTCCTATTTGGGTGGAATGTTCTATAGATGCCTGTTAAGTCCATTTTATTCAATACCTCCAATAATTCTCTTATTTCTCTGTTAGGTTTCTCTCTGATTGATCTGTCCATTGGTGAGAGAGGTGTGTTGAAGTCTCCTACTATTAGTGTGTGTAGTTTGATGACTGCCTTGAGTTCTAGAAGTGTTTCTTTTACATAAGTGGGTGGCTTTATATTAAGGGCATAGATATTCAGGATTGAGACTTCTTCCTGATGAATTGTTCCTGTTATGAGTATGAAATGTCCATCTCCATCTCTTCTGATTGATTTTAGAATAAAGTCTATTTTGTTAGATATTAGAATGGCCACACCCGCTTGTTTCTTAGGTCCATTTGCTTGGAAAACCTTTTCCCAACCCTTTACTCTGAGTAGGTGTCTGTCTTTGTGGTTGAGGTGTGTTTCATGTAAACAGCAAAATGTTGGATCCTATTTTCGTATCCAATCTCTAAGTCTGTGCCTTTTTATAGGTGAATTGAGTTCATTAATATTAAGTGATATTAATGACCAGTGGTTGTTGACTCCGGTTATTTTTTTGGGGGGTAGTAAAGTGTATGTGTTTCCCTTCTTTGAGTTGTGCCTGTGAAGGGTCGCTAGATGTCTGAGTTATTGTAGGCAGTATTGGGAATGTTGGATTCCTTGGGTTGTGATTTTCCTTCTAATACTTTCTATAAGGCTGGATTTGTAGCTACGAATTGTTTAAATTTGTTTTTATCCTGGAATATTTTGTTTTCTCCGTTGATAGTGAATGATAGCGTGGCTCGGTATAGTAGTCTGGGCTTGCATCCCTGGTCTCTTAGTTTCTGCAGTACCTCTATCCAGGACCTTCTGGCTTTCACGGTTTCCATAGAGAAGACCGGTGTAAGTCTGATAGGTTTACCTTTATAAGTTACTTGACCTTTTTCCTTTGCAGCTCTTAATATTCTTTCTTTAATCTGAATGCTTTGTGTTTTGATTATTATATGGCGAGGGGATTTTTTTTTGATCCAGTCTTTTCAGTGTTCTGTATGCTTCTTGAACCTTCATAGGAATATCGTTCTTTAGGTTGGGAAAGTTTTCTTCTATAATTTTGTTGAATATATTTTCTGGACCTTTGATCTGCAATTCTTTTCCTTCTTCTACTCCTATTATTCTTAGATTTGGTTTTTTTATTATGTTCCAGATTTCCTGAATGTTTTGTGATGAGAATTTGTTAGATTTGCTGTTTTCTTTGGTCAGAGCGTTTATTTTCTCTATGGTGTCTTCATAATCTGAGATTCGTTCTTCTATCTCTTGTATTCTATTGGTTATGCTTATTTCTGAAGTCTCTATTTGTTCACCTAGATTTTTCCATATCCAACCGGCCCTCGATTTGTGCTTTCTTCATTGCCTTCATTTCAGTTTTTAATTCTTGAACTGTTTCCATTACCTGTTTGATTGTTTTTTTCTTGGTTTCCCAGGGTGTCATTCATGGATTTATTCATTTCTTCAAACTTTTTGTTATACTTATCTTCCAATTCTTTATTCATTTCTTCAATCGTTTTGTTATATTTCTCTTCCATTTCTTTAAGTGAGTTATTCATACCCTGTTTAAGGGACTTTATTGCTTTCATAATGACAGTGTTTTCCACATCTTCCGGAATAGGGTGTTCAAGTCCTTCTGTAGTAAGATCGCTGGGATCTGGTGTTTTCATGTTGTTTTTCAGATTGTTGGAGGAATTCTTGCCTTGGCGCCTGCCCATCTCTTCCTTCAGATGCTCTCCAATGGCTCTTCCCTCCGCTGGGTCTTCTGCTACAGGATCTGTGCCCCTTGCTGGCCAGGAATCTCCCTGCCTGCAGTCCTACCTTGCTGCACACAGGCTATTAAAACAAAGGAACTCCCTCCTGCCCGGTTGCACTCACCTCCCAGTCCCGGCAGTGCCCACACAGGCTGGGTTGGAGGCTTTTATGCCCTGAAAAAGGGAGGGAGGAAGGGAAGGGATTCCTGGCTGAATGCGGGGATGGGGTAGGAGGAGAGAGGGCTTGGCTGGGGGAAACTGCCCCTTCGGAATACCCAGGGAGATAAGGGTGGCGGGAAAATTGTGTGTTCCCTAACCGGGCTTATGTGGCAGGTCAGGAGCATACTTACCCCTCCATTGTATCTTCTGCTACAGGATCAGTGCCCTGCTGGCCAGAAATCTCCCTGCCTGTAGTCTTACCTTGCTGCAGGCAGGCTATTAAAACAAAGGAACTCCCTCCTGCCCGGTTGCACTCACTGCCCCATCCGGCGTTACCCACACAGGCTGGGTTGGAGGCTTTTAAGCCCTGAAAAAGGGAGGGAGGAAGGGAATGGGTTCCTGGCTGAAAGCGGGGATGGGGTGGGAGGAGAGAGGGCTTGGCTGGGGGAAGCCGCCCCTTCGGAATACCCAGGGAGATAAGGGTAGCGGGAAAATTGTGTGTTCCCTTACCGGGCTTATGTGGCCGGTCAGGGTCAGGAGCACACTTACCCCTCCATTGTATCTTTTGCTACAGGATCAGTGCCTTGCTTGCCAGAAATCTCCCTGCCTGCCTACTGATTTTTTTTTTAAAAAAGATTTATTTCATGTGTATGAGTTTTTCTTTATATTTGTATATGTGTACCTTGTGCATGCCTGGTGTCTATTGAGCCCTGAAGAGGGTGTCAGATCCCCTCGAACTAGAGTCACAGGTCACCATATAGGTGTTGGAAATTGAATTGAAGTTCTTTGCTGACAAAAGAGTACTTGCTGAGCGATCTGTCCAGCCTCAAAACTACTGATTTTTGAATGTTGACTTTGTGTTCAGTTATGCTTTTGGTAGAATCTTTAGACTTTCTTGTGTACAGGACAGTGTTGTCTAAAAGTGGGGATTTGGCTTCTTTTTCTATTTGAATTCTTTTATAATTCTTTTTCTATTTGAATTCTTTCTCTTGTCTAACTAAGAGTTGAAGAACTATATTGAATGTGGGTAAAGAAAGTGAAAAGTACATCCCATTGTCTCACGCTTAATTTAGGTGGAAATGCTCCTAGTTTTATCATTTAGTATAAAATTGGCTATAGATTTGTTTTATATCGCCTTTACTGTGTTCCCTCTGTTTCCACGTGATGATTAATCTTAGTGGTCAACTCCATGAGATATAGAATAAGCAGACATTTTGATGTAATATATAATTTGTAGCTATTTTTTCATCAGAAGGCATAGAAACTTCTATTAAGTGAGTAACAAAGACAAATGTATTTTGGCTTCCAGCTATTGTCACAAGAATATGGAAAAGAAGTGGACATCTTTGCTTTAGGCCTTATTCTAGCAGAACTTCTGCACATATGCATCACTGAACAAGAAAGAATACAGGTAAATATCCTAAAGGAGAACTAAGCAGATTAAAGCACTGGTTGTCACCCTTCAGGCATTAACGTTATGGTGGGGGGGCACTTGGTGAGGGTGTGTTTGACCTCATGACTTCTACTTGTAAGTGAAACAAGTGTGGCCAACCATTTTTGCTATAAATAAAAAATTAGCTTTCTATAAAATGTGTGTATATCCCATAAAATTTGTATTTGTGTGTGCCAGCAAAATTTGACAGTTCTGCTTTAAGTGTTACATGAATATAAAAATCAGTCAGTTTCTCAAGGGATTAATTTTCTAAGAAGAAAGGTAACAGCCAAAAATGATTAAGTGTTTTAGAAGACAGAACGTCTCCAGAAGGAGCTAAAAGATCTCTCCAGAAATCTGGATTCAGGTTCCATAGAAACATGTAACTTGGGTACTGAATGATCAAATTTTCAAATTATCTATTTAAGGGTATTTGTGCACACACACGTATACACACACAGACACACACACGCACACACAAATATGTGCATGTGTCCACATGCTATGGCATGTCTATGGAGGTCAGAAGACAACCTGGATTAGTTCATTCTAATAGTCTGAAATAGAAAGCATGTAACCCCAGCATGGAGGTACAAATGTGCAGTGTGTGTTGGGAATAGCAGGCAAGGTGGTTTTATCTGAAGCCAATGATTGATGGGGCCGGGAAGACAGGTTTGGCTACACTGAGGAAAGCGTTTGGGCTTTTGGTGTTGGTGGGTAGGTGGTGGGGCAGCATTGGAGACCGCAGACTCCAGATACCCTAGTTGCAAGCTCAGAGAGGGATTTGCCTGGAGTCAAAACAACCTTATCTTCCCTAAAGTAGGGACGATGAAACGATGCACTGCCTAGCATCCAGAACAGAAGGGAAATGGTGGGCCTCCTGCACTTAGCCCTTCAGAGCATGGATGTTAAGGATGGTTATCAGATCGGGGTAGGCTCAGGGAGGGGAGTTCTGCTTGCTTCTTGACTAAAGAGTCCTAAATTTAAGAACTATTCTAGATTTAATATATCTCTAGTCATTAGTGTATTTAGTTTTTCTTCCCATATAAATTGTTTCTTAGTAAATACATCTATTTGTTGTATTTCAGTTTTTCCAAAAGCTAAGAGACGGCATCTTCCCTGATGATACATTTGACAACAAAGAAGTAAGCATTTGAAAGTCATTGGTTTTATTTTCTCCACTGTCTTCTTTCTTAGTACTGACTCTTATTTATAATTGCAGAAAAACCTTCTAAGGAGATTGCTCTTGAAGGAACCCAAGGAACGACCTAGTACATCTGATATTCTGATGATCTTGGCTGAATGGAAGAACATCTCAGAGCAAAAGAAAAGACAATGTAACCAAATGTAACCCTGAATCCTCCTGATTTTAAGCAACTGTACAAAGACAGTCTTGAGGTTGTACGATTGATCAAGACTAATGTGATAATTGTATTTCTTTGTTTGTCTGAGTAACAGGGACATGTGGCTTTGTTAATATTACAAAGAACTTGTCTGTTACAATTAACCTTTAAATATTTAGAGCTAAAACACTGTAATGCCTGAAATTCACTGTAGATTTATCCAGCCAAAGAAACAAAAAACAGAAGGGATAGGTGTAACAATAAAGGTAAAATATTCTTTGCTAAAACCACTTAATGTTACACACAATCTCCTCATTCTGGTCTATGTTAGAGTTAAAAAGTTATGAGAATTAATACTGAATGAAAATAGTTTCTTTTATATTAAATATTAATGTGCCAAAGAGCCCCATGCTTTGGTGAACACTCAAGTGGAGAATGGATGATGTAAGTCTTTCTAGTGAGTCTGCAGATGATGATGTGAAGAAGCTGACATTCAGGATACTCATGTCACATGTAGATATGTTATGCAGGTTTCCTTTACGGGCATGCAGCCTGTATGGTTGTACTAGAACATTCTCAAGCATGTCCCACACTTTGCCATTTAAAAAGCACCTTACATTTTATTTCAAATTGGGTCCCACAAATTATGCAACTAGCCATACATATACATCTATATGTGTGTATGTACATATTGTGAATATATTTGATATAATTTTATGTTAAGTTCACATGTTGTTATATATGTGTGTGTGTTTGTTTTGTAGGTATATTTAGTAGAAATGGTATGTTTGGTCTGTTTAGTAGAAATGGTATGTTTATTTGGTGGTAAAAATTCTAGTGAAGCAACTAGATAAAATTTTTTTTTTAAAAGCTGGACTTGGAATTAGCAAGTGAGGTTCTACTTTGCTCCCACTGTTGATGTAGTTAAGAAGATACTTCTTATTTCCAGGTTTTTGGAGACTGAGGAGATATATCTTCAGAAGTAAATAAAAGATGCTAAGAGATAATATTCTTATTACAACATGTGAAAATATGATTAATGTCTGCTTCCAATTTCCAGGAGGATCTATTTATGTTTTTCTTTGGGCTCACCTTATTACTTAACTTCTCTAGGATCATGAACTATAGGCTCAATGTTCTTTGTTTATGGCTAGAATATACTAATGAGTGAGTACACATCATATTCATATTTTGGGGTCTGGGTTATCTCACTCAGGATAATATTTTCTATTTCCATCCATTTGCAAGCAAAATTCAAGATGTCATTGTTTTTTACTGCTGAGTAGTATATAATGTGTAGATATGCCACACTTTCTTTATCCATTCTTCCATTGAGGGGCATCTAGGTTGTTTCCAGGTTCTGGCTATTAGAAATAATGCTGCTATGAACATGGTTGAGCAAATGCTTTTGTAGCATGATTGGGCATCTCTTGGGTATATTCCCAAGAGTGGTATTGCTGGATCCTGAGGTAGGTTGACTCCCAATTTTCTGAGAAACTGCCACACTGATTTCCAAAGTGGTTGCACAAGTTTGCATTCCCACCAGCAATGGATGAGTGTTCCCCTTAATCCATATCCTCTCTAGCACAGGCTATCATTGGTGTTTTAGATTTTAGCCATTCTGACAGGTGTAAGATGGTATCTCAAAGTTGTTTTGATTTGCATTTCCCTGATAGTTAAGAAAGTTGAACATGTCCTTAAGTATCTTTTGGCCATTTGAATTTCTTCTGTTGAGAATTCTCTGTTCAGTTCAGTACCACATTTTTTAATTGGGTTATTTAGAATTTTAATGTCTACTTTCTTGAGTTCTTTATAAAGTTTGGAGTTCAGACCTTTGTCTGATGTAGGGTTGGTGGAGATCATCTTCCATTCAGTAGGTTACCTTTTTGTCTTAATGACTGTGTCCTTAGCTTTACAGAAGCTTCTCAGTTTCAGGAGGCCCCATTTATTCATTGTTGTTCTTATTGTCTGTGCTACTGGGGTTATACATAGGAAGTCGTCTCCTGTGCCCATGTATTGCAGGCTACTTCCCACTTTCTCTTCTATCAGGTTCAGTGTGGTTGGATTTATATTGAGGTCTTTAATCCATTTGGACTTGAGTTTTGTGCATGGTGATAGATATGGATCTATTTTCATTCTTCTACAGGCTGACATCCGGTTATGCCAGCACCATTTGTTGAAGATGTTTTCTTTCTTCCATTGTATAATTTTAGCTCTTTTGTCAAAACTCAGGTGTTCATAGGTGTGAGGATTAACATCCAGTTCTTCAATTCGATTCCCTTGGTCAAAGTCTCTGTTTTTATGCCAATACCAAGCTGTTTTCATTATTGTAGCTCTATAATAGAGTTTGATGTCAGGGATGGTTAATGCCTCTGGAAGTTCCTTTATTGTACGGGACTGTTTTGGCTGTCCTGAGTTTTTTGTTTTTCCATATAAAGTTGATTATTATTCTCTCAAGGTCTATGAAGAATTTTGTTGGGATTTTGATGGGGATTGGATTGAATCTGTAGATTGCCCTTGGTAGGATTGCCATTTTTACTATGTTGATCCTACCTATCCTAGAGCATGGGAGATATTTCCATTTTCTGGTATCCTCTTCGATTTCTTTCTTCAAAGACTTAAAGTTCTTGTCAAAGGATCTCTCACTTCCTTCATTAGTGTTACCCCAAGATACTATATGCTATTTGTGGCTATTGTAAAAGGTGAAGTTTCTCTGATTTCCCTCTCTGCTTCTCTATCCTTTGTGTATAGGAGGGCTACTGATTTTTTTTTTTAGTTGATCTTGTATCCTTCCACACCACTGAAGGTATTTATCAGCTGTAGGAGTACTCTGGTAGAGTTTTTGGGGTCACTTATGCACACTATCATATCATCTGCAAATAATGAAATTTGAAGCAGACAAGAGTGCCAGACTAAGTTGGGAGCATGGGGGGTGGGGACGTGGTGGGAGAAAGGAGAGAGCAGGAGAGAGATGGGAGAAGGGGAGGGTTGGGGAGAGCTTAGGGGAGTTGGATGGTTGAGATGGAGAAAGGACGGATATGGGAGCAGGGAAAGAGATATTTTAATTGAGGGAGCCATTTTGGGGTTGGCAAGAGGCTTGGCTCTGAAGGGGTTCCCAGAAGTCCACGGGGATGACCCCAGTAGGACCCTGGTCGGTGGAGGAGAGGATGCCTGAATTGGCCTTGTCCTGTAGTCAGACTGATGACTATCTCGAATATCACCATAGAACCTTCTTCAGGCGATGGATGGAGATAGAGACAGAGATCCCCATCGGAGCACTGGACTGAACTCCCAAGGTCCTGTTGAAGAACAGAATGAGGTAGAATATGAGCAAGGAAGTCAGGATACGAGGGTTTCACCCACTGAAACACTGTGCCTGAGCTAATGGGAGTTCACCAAATCCAGCTAGAATGGGACTAAATGAGCATGGGATCAAACTGGACCCTCTGAATGTGGCTGACAATTGGAGCAGACTTTGAAGCCAATGACAATGACTCTGGGATTTGTCTCTACTGCATTTACTGGCTTTTTGGGATCCTATTCTATGTGGATGCACACCTTCCTAAGCCTGGATGGGGAAGGAAGGCCTTGGACTTCCTACAGGGCAGGGTACCCTGCCCTCTCTTAGGACTGGATGGGGAGGGGGGATGGTGAGTTGGCTAGCAGGAGGGAAGTGGGAGGAGAGGAGGAAGTACTAATTTTGATTGGTATTATTTGTAAAGTAATAAAAAAAGAACTAATAAAAGAAAATATCATTAACGGAAGGGTAAAATGCTATACTCTCACTGGCCACATTATTTGGTATTATCTTAAATATCTTAAATATATCTTCATTCATTAATGCTGATAATGTTAGTTTGTTTTAAAGAGATTTCATTCCACTTAGAAAAATATTGAAAAATATATCTCTGCCTATATTTGCCAAGGGTTAACATCATGGGTCCTTTCTTTTTCTCCTTTCTCTGTAACTCCAGCTTCAGGGGGTCCAGTGCCTTCATTTGGCATTTACTGTTACTGCACTCACAAAGACATGGATAGACAGAAATAAACATTTATTAAAAAAATACTTCCACCTGAGAGGCAGAGGCAGGCAGATCTCTATGAGTTCAAAGCCAGCCTGGTCTGCAAAGTGAGCACCAGGGCTACACAGAGAAACCCTGTCTCAAAAAAAGGGGGGGGGAGGGAGCTGGAGAGATGGTTCAGAGGTTAAGAGCAAGTGCTCTTCCAGAGGTCCTGAGTTCAATTCCCAGCAACTACATGGTGGCTCATAACCATATATAATGAGATCTCATACCCTCTTCTGGCATGTAGGCATATATGCAGGTAGAACAATGTGTACATAATGAATGAATAAATAAATATTAAACAAAAGATTTTAAAAAACAAAAAACAAACAAAGAAATAGTTCCTCCAATTTCTGTGTGTATGTGTGTGTTAAATTGTTTTTTCAAAGAAAACAAATATAGAATAACCTCATTCAGGATTTGCCTAATAATTTCCTCATGATTGTAACTGGGTTATGAATTTGGGACAAAACTAATTCTGATATGACATTGGGAGCCGCACATCATGAGGTGATGATAGATTGGATCGCATTGTTGTGATTATTGTGGTCTCTGCTGGAGAGGTGTATGGCCACGTGTTTAAACTTCTGCAGATTTTTTCTTTGCAGCCTTTCTCACTCTAGTTCAGCATCCAATGATGAACCTTGCCTTGCTGCACTTGGAGGCGGCAAACAAACCCCATGCTTTTATGACTACTTAAAGAAAAGGCTACACACCTCCTAGAAGTGCTTCTCTTATTGCTGCTCATCGCTGGCGGCCCACATTTGGATCGCTGTAAAAACTGTAAAATGACATGAGTTTTGTAATGGTGATGCGCTGCCGGAAGTGTAGACAGACCCTCAAGGTCTCCAGGGGTGCAGTCCACGTTATCTTCCAGCATTTCCTGCCGCCATTGGGGCTAACGTCTTCTCTGCCCAGTGTTCCCTGTGTGCATTCTTTGCAGTTTGCTCTGCCCCTTACCCAGCCCAGCTGTTCTCCCTACTCTTCCAAATCTTTCACGTGCTTGGAAGTCTCTTCAGTGTAATTTCCAAGCCCTCTGTTCTATAGGAAGTGATCTTGCCAGTCCAGTGAACAGCTTCCTGTTCCTAGCCCTGCCAACAGCACAGCCATCTTTCTTCAAGGCTTTGTTATAATAGATACAGAAGGCACTTAAGATAAAAAGACTAATTGTACACAGAAAGACAACTATCATGTACTCACTCATAGGTGATTTTTAAACATAAAGCAAAGAAAGCCAGCCTACAAACCACAATCCCAGAGAACTTAGACAACAATGAGGACACTAAGAGAGACTTACATAGACATGGGAAGTAGAAATTAGAAGACAAGATCTCCTGAGTAAATTGGAAGCATGGGGACCTTGGGGGAGGATTGAAGTGGGGAGAGGAGAGGCAGAGAGGGGAGCAGAGAAAAATGTAGAGCTCAATAAAAACCAATAAAAAAAGTTGAAAAAAAAGACTATTTGAGATTCTTCCTTTCTGACCACATAATCCCCTCCCCTCTTCTCAGCCAACCACTTGGAAATCTAGTGTGGCTCCCCCTTTATCTACGTTTTCCATCTCACCATATTTGTTTAGTGCCCAAATTTTTTTTAAATGATTTCGCTTATATGTTCTGGAATGTTATGTGAATGCTTCCTTCTGTACACATTTTTAAACTTTTGTTTACTTACAATTATGCTGTTAATTATACTTACAATTACAGCTATACTGCTACTACATTTCACCTCAGTTCATTTGTTCTCCAATATGCAAAAATAAATTAAATCCATTCTCTTTTTGAAGGCATTATGGGTACTTCTTGTTGCCGTGGCTTCTATAAACACTCTGTTAGCTACTTTTATTACCATTAAAAATCCAACAGTTGCAACTTGAAGCAGAGGAGATTTATTTTGACTCAACTTCAGATCATACCATTCTTCATGACAGGAAATATTTGGCAGAAGCCTGAGTTCCTGGTGTTGATGGTGGGGGGTGTTCAAGTCCCTGTTGGCTCATGGCCATCTCATAATCCAAAATTCTTCCAGGCCTACCTCAGGAGTTCCCAGAGTCTTAATAGTCAACACCACTCAAAAGTCCAAAGTGCTTTGAGAAGCAAAGGAGAACTTTCAGCTCTGAGTCTTTATAAAACAATTATTACAGCATACAAACAAGCAAAGGAAAATCCCCATTATAAAAAGTAAGTCTGGGAGAACAGCAAGGAAAGACTGGTCCAATGAAAGACTAAATCCACTCAGGGCCAACAAAGGCTGCATCTCAGTGTTCAGTATCTGGAATACACACAGTGGCATACCTGTGTATACATGTGTATAGCACACTGGCTCCCGAAATTCACAAATTGCTTGTTATAGATGAGCTGCTAGAGAGGCCACTGGATGAAGATGTGGTTGGACCAGAGGATGCTCTGTCAGCTCTCTGAAGAGAAGGGGCAGCCCTTAGCAGGCTTATAGCAGCTAACCTCCTTCTCTACGGTGGCTCATCCCTGGACACATGCTACCGCCCATATTCTCTTCATACCCACCCAGTCCACAATCACAAACAATGGCAAATCATAGATTGGAGGAATCATTTGTTATGCAATTGGCAAATGCCTGCATTATGCAAACAATTTAATCTGAAGCCAATTTCAGAGGCAATCGTAAGTGTACAAATTACAATAACCGACAGCACATACCATTGAGCTCTTCTCTGAAAGCTTCTGATATGCCTCTTTAGCTGCCAGTTGCTTTGCCTCCTGTTTGGTAGCTCCTGAACCAAAACCTTACGCTGTCGACCCAATTTTATATTTAGAATTAAATGAGAAAAAATGTAAGTACTAATTCACATATCAAAAATGTTGTCAATCAATGTACAATTTGGGGGAAAAAGAACCCTACAGACAAATAAAGGCCTTGAGATGAGACAAATAATTTTTTAACTGTATTTATGTTTCCTACCTCACATAATTTAAACTCCACAGAAAGGGTCACCAATCCATCTGAATAGTCAGAAACACTCGATATCCTGGCTTACAGTTCCCAGGTAAAATCTAACTTTCTTGTTTCACTGAAAGACTGACAGCAAAACACCACGTGGTGATTTTAAAAGCAAGCAAGCAAAGAAAAACTTTTCAATCCCAAGTGAAAAGATTTAGGGGGGGACCAAAAAAGGTGGGGATCCAGCAAATTTTCTAGGGCTGTTCAAATAGGAGAGAAAACCAGCTGGCAGAGTGGGGCTCAAGGGGATAAGCCACGAGGATGGGAAGCAGTACTAGGGGAAGTCAGCCCACTGGGGTGTTCTCAGAGCCTCCAGACTCTGATCCTTGTTCACACATTATATATGAAGTTTAACTCACAGTAAAAGATTAACAACAGCTCATAATGATCTAGAACAATCAGTGCGACCTACTCTGCTCTCAGGTTGGCGGAAGTGGCCTTCCTGTCACTCAGGCAGCTTCCGGTACTACACTCACTGTCTTGTGGACCAAAGAAAATGGAAATGTCAAAAGCAGAGCCAAGGAAAGAAGAGGCTACTGAAAAACAAATCAGCCAAACTTGATTCCAATGGACCCTCAAACCTTAGGTACTGGGCGTTTGATGTTTATAACTCATTAAAAACCTTTCATACTAAGTGCACCATCTGCGCAAGATTCTAAGGTCCTGGCAATAGCCTAGGGAGTGTCTTTAGATTCTGGGAGGCAAGCCTAAACATGCAACAGGAAATCTCAATTGGCTAGAAGACAAGGGTATCTGTGAATTAACATCCATTTAACATACTTGTAGTGAGCACGTGTCAGGTATTAGGTGCTAGGATTATGGAAGCAAATAAAAACTGCTCTTGGGACCTTACTGGTATAGAAGGATACAGACAAATCGCGGCACTAAGTATTAATTGGAAAATGGAGCAAAATACGGTAATGGTGGGGACAGGGAGGGCAGAGTAGAAGCTCTTGTTCAGGGAAGGCTGCTCATACAGTTGGTTCTGTGAGAAGGACTGGATCTCATTACAGACAGTTGTGAGCCACCATGTGGTTGCTGGGAATTGAACTCAGGACTGCAGGAAGATCAGCCAGTGATCTTTACCTCTGAGCCATCTCTCCAGACCCATGACAGAGTCTTTTTAATTACTTGGAAATATAATTAAAAGTTATATTTAACATCTAATTAAAAGTTAGATGCTATGCCTTGGGTCTGACAAAATGTCCCAGCAGAATTTCATATTAGAGAGCTCAAATCACAAACCACAGTACAGGAAAACTGTAGAGTCAGGCCTGAGGATGAACCTACCACTGGGCAGTGTGTGTCACAAACTAATCGATGAACAATCCAAGTCCTGTGCCAGCCATCGCGACTCTGGGAATGTGTCACAGTCTCACAGGAGAGAAGGATTTCTAATCAACCCTGGACTGCTGATGTTGCCTTGTGATAAAATATTCCTCGAGGCCTTTCTGGAAGCAGGTGGTTCTAAACTGCTGGCCTGGTGGATAATGGTATGCAACACGGGGCTGGCAGGCAAGGAATAGAAAGATGAGAAAAGGCTGAAAAAAGAGTCCTTCAATCCCCTGGCCAATCTGGTCGATATGGCCATGTCCTCCTTGAGTCGGCTGCAGCGGGAAAAGGGAAGGGGAAGACCAATGTTTACAATTCTAGACTTGAACTGTCTCTACTCTGTCACCCACACAGCCTGGCAGGATCTCTCTGTGAGCTACTCAGTATCTCCCACTGGATCTTGGAATTCGGAAGCATCCGTGTACCCAGCTGCATCCACTCTGTTTATTTTGAAAATTAGATGTGGTCATTGATCCCGGAACCTATTAAAACACCGCAAGCAAGAGACTTGAGTTTCTCCTTCCTCTTCCAACAGAGTTTTACCAACATAGGAGTCACGAAATGTTCAGAAACCTGGGAAAGCGCCTAAGGAGAGCCGCCACTGTGGCTGAACTGGAGAGCAGAGGTTATTCAGACTTCAGCTCCCGCTCGCGGGGACAGAGGAGCCACGCCTTCCTGTCCTCTCGCGGGTTTAACCCGGTGCGGGAGGGGCTGTATGCGGGAAGGCGGAGTCCGCCGGGAAAACGAAACAAGACTAAATGGGCCTGGCCTAGTCTTCCACCGACCCCAGCAGCGAGGGTGAGCAGCAGCCTGGGCGCGACCTCAGAGCCCCCATATTGCAATTCGAATTCTAAGCCAGGACGCCGGCCACCCTCCAGATCCAGGAACGCGGTAGGACCTCAGGGCTTATTTTCTCACTTCTCCTGGACAGCAGTAGTGGGGCAGGGACCTATAAGGAAAGTAACAAACCCGATGACCTGAAACTCTGGAGGGAAATCTAGAAGCCCGAATGTCTCGGAAACTGGCTAAATAGCAGGCAAAGACTTTGGCTGCACAGCTGTGATGGTATTCTAGTTGGCATGTCTCTGTGTCAGCCGGGGTCTCGCTCCATCCTCCACCTTGTTCTTCTCCATGTAGCTGCGTTTTCTTCAACTCTGAACCGGATGCTTGCTCTCCTTCTCCGACTTCTGCTACACCAACCCCTACAGTCAGGCAAAGTCCCCCATTACCCACCACTTTCAGACTTCCTTGGTGCTTCTGGACCAAGGCCAAGTACCCTTCAGCTCCTGGCCTTTATGGTGCCTCTTCCGACTTCCTGGAAAGCCCTTCCCCCACCCCAACCCCAAGGAATAGCATGGTTAGATCCCTCTCAGTATCCAGTCCTTCTCACAGAACCAACTGTATGAACAGCCTTCCCTGAACAAGAACTTCTTTTCTGCCCTCCCTGTCCCCCGATTCCCGTATTTTTCTCAATTTTCTAAGTAATACTTAGTACCACAGTTTGTCTGTATCCTTCTATACCAGTAAGGTCCCAAGAGCAGTTTTTATTGCTAATACCTGACAAGTGCTCACTACATGTATGTTAAATGGATGTTAATTCACAGATACCCTTGTCTTTTAGACAAATGAGATTTCCTGTTGCGTGTTTAGTACTAAAAGTGCCTTGCCTCCCAGAAACTAAAGACACTCCCTAGGCTATTGCCCAGGACCATAGAATCTTGTGCAGATGGTGCTCTTTCTTCAGCTTGCCCTGTGAACCTGACAGGGCCGGACCACTTTTTGCAGCTTCCTCATTTATATATCAGATATGTCATGAATGCATGCTGTATGGGAAGTAGGTCCTGGAAGCACATCAGGCTTTTTGGGAGTTTGAGATAAGTAAGACTTTGCGCAAAGACCAGTGTGTTTGCGACTTAGGTGAGAGAGGCAGGTGGCATTTGTTGGTGCATGCGATGGACAGCTCTTTGGGTGAGTGAATAGGAGCTGTCACTGCTCCTGGTGAGCTCACGGATTGGGTTATAGAGCAGCCGGCTGTGATGAGGGTTGTGAGCGGGAAGATGCTAACTGCCCCTGCAGCATCAGAGAAGACCAGGCCCATCCTGATAGGTGAATAAAAATTGCCCAATAGACAGAGGACTCCAATTCATGGATTGGGAGGCACCTCCGTGCCCTTTCATGGATGGACTCTTCATTCATTTCTGTCAAGCCTTTATTATAAATTTGGTGCCTCCTTTCCTTTTTCAGTTAAAACGGTTACATTTATGTTTAAAAAGAATTTATTTACTTTTTATTTTGTAATTATTCATGTATATGAGTATGTGTGTGGACATGGGAAGGCAGTTTCCCTTGGAGCCCAGAAAGGTATCAGTTCCCCTGAAGCTACAATTACAAGGAGGTTGTGAGCTGCCTGCCCCAGGTGATGAGAACCAAATTTGGATTCTCCAAGAGAGCCGCAGTGTCCCTAACTGCTGGGTTATATCTCTAACTATAGATTTATTTTATTTTATTTTGTGTGCATGTGTGTGTTTGTCCATGTGCTTCAGTGAGCCTGTCTGGTCAGAGGAGGACTTGTGGAAGTCGGGACTCCTCAACCATGTAGGTCCCAGGGACTGAACTCAGATGGTCAGTCTTGGCAGCAAACGCCTTTACCTGCTGAGCCATCTTGCCAACCCTGGTGAAAACCATAACTGTGTAGGTAGAATGTAAAGCCACAGTCTGGAGGTGGTCACAGGAAGGAGTTAAGTAGGGAATAGAATACTTGAGGACTAGGCCCCTGGACAATATTTAGATGAAAAAGAAGGTGAAGAAGGGCTGAGAGAGAAGGCAGAGAAAGTGCGGCTTCTGAGAGAGACACCAGAGATCAGGTGTCTCACAACCTAAGCTAAGAAGGGGGAAGGAGGGAGATGAGAATGAATGAATAACTGACATTGACTATTGAATTTGGCAAAGAGTGAGCCACTGGGAACGTCACAAGGGCAGGCTTGGTGGCTGGTAGAGGCTCCAGGATCTGAAAGATGCTTTAAACCAGTGGTTCTCAACCTTCCTAATGCTGCAACCCTTTAATACAGTTCCTTATGTTGTGTTGACCCCGGCCACAAAATTCTTTCATTCTTACTTCGTAACTGTAATTTTGCTGCTGTTATGAATCACAATGTAAATATCTGATACGCAGCCCCCTGTGAAAGGATCGTTCAACCCCCCAATAGGTCACGACCCACAGATTGAGAACTGCTGCTTTAAAAGCTCACAGTGTGAAGATTCTCGTTGAAAATTTAAAACTTTATATGGAGTTAGGGACCAAACTTGAGGCTTTGTGTATGCTAGACAAGTCCTCTGCCAAATGAACAGTGTCTCCAACTGACAAAATATTAAAATTTCCAGTTCACTTTTAAATAAATGAGAGAAACATAAAAATTTCCAGATTTACTGGGCATTAAGTGATATTTTGATAATATGTATACAGCGTATAATATGTAAATCAGGTTAAATGTATCTATACCAAGAAACAGTTTTTCCTTTCTTTCTCCTGGGTAATGGCACTGAGTATCATTTTGCTGTTTTGGTGGCCATTGCTGTGTCTCCTTTGAAAAAATAGCACTCAAGTCCTATGCCTATTTTCTAAATTGTGTGTGTGTGCAAATGAACATATGTTACATAGTCATGTGTTTATGTGTGTGTTGTATGTGTGTGAATCTAGTCATATTTATGTACAAAGCTGTGTGTGTACATGTATGTGTGTGTTGCTGTATGTGTGTATACACAGTTGTGTATGTGCACATGTGTGTAGGTATAATCCATAGCAATATATATTATACAGCAATATATGTATACATAACCTTGTTTTTACCATAAAAGCTGTAATTCCACTCCTACATTCATTATGCCTTCTCAGGCAGGTAAATAGACTGAAACATCTCACTCCTTGGAAGCCAGGAATAGAACAAAGGGTGGGCCCTCTTTCCTTGGCCAGTGGTTGTGAAAGTAGGTGTTTTAGGAGGAGAGAAAGAAAGATTCTGACACAAAGTATTCTCTGAATTTATGTAGGGCTGAGATGAGTCCCATAGAGAAGACCCACTGTCTCTGGTGGTTTCCTGTGGGGGTTGGGAATTCAGATTATCTGTAGCCTGTTAGTGCCATGCGTGCAAACACCTCTTCCATTGCAGGTTACTGGGAGGAAAAATGGCCAGTGATACCCTGGGTTTCTACATGGACAAACTTAATAAATACCGCCAGAAGCATGGAGTAACAATTACGTATAAAGAACTTTGTACTACAGGACCTGCACACGACAGAAGGTAATTTGTCATCAGGAAAGGTATGACTAGGGCCAGGGAGGTGACTCAGTGGATAAGAGTTCTTGCTATGTAAGTATGAAGACTCGAGTTCAAATCCCCAGCACCCACATAAAAAGCTGAGTGTGGCTGAGAACATGCCTGTAAATTCAGCATTGTGCAGTGCTAGTGCGTAATCACACAGAGGTAAAACACCGATTTATTGAGGGGTTGCAGTGGATAGGGTCGAGTTCACAAATACAGAGAAAAGGCTGAAGCAGCCGTCCTGGGGCTCCCCTCATGCTAAGCAATTGCCAGAGCAAGAGAGCAAGCAGTTTCTGGCAACTTCTAGTGCAGTCATAGCCCCTCAGACCATGCCCTAAGGCCGGTATTATGAAAGCTAATTGACATAAACATAGAGCTAAGACAGGAGGATCGCAGGGCTTTCTGGCTGTCAGCCTAGCTCTAAGTTCAATGAGAGATCCTGTCTTAAGGTAGTAAGGCGGAGTGATAGAGCAGGATGCCGGGAGTCCTTCTCTGACCTCTGTATGCACGTAGATAATTCTCTCCCCCAACATGTGCATACCCCACACACAATCTTCTGAACACACACACACTCACACGCACACACACACACCCTCTCTCTCAGAAAGTAAAATGGTGGAATGAAGGAAGGAAAGTGAGACCCAGATAACGGAGGTGTAGCTCACTGTTAGAGCATGTGCTTAGGGTGTAAGGCCTGAGTTCGATTCCAGGCATTTAAATGGGGAAAAAAAGAAAAGAAAAACCGAGCAAACACTAGAATGTCTGTCCCTATAAACGTGGAGTAGAGGGGGACAACTATGGTGTCATTCGTTAGTCGGTATGTCAGCTCCACAGGGAAGCTGCCAGAGTGCTGTGAGCGTCCTGCAGAGCCTGGGAACCTCAGAGGACTCGAGAAAAAATAGAGGCTGGAGCCATGTCTTAGTGAGTAAAGACATTTCCACCAAGCCTGATGACCTGAGATTTTCTCTGAGACCACATGGTGGGAGGAGAGAGGAAATCCCCAAAGCTGTCCTCTGATTTCCAACAAGCATGTCCTGTCTCGAGCACACAGACAATACATACATACACACATCCCACCCTACACTAAATAAATAAATAGGGGAAAAAACACAAAGCATGATAGCTCATCCTTATAATCCTAGTACTTGGGTAGCTGAAGCAGGAGGACTGTAGTGAGCTTGTGGCCAGTGAGACGCTGTGAAGAAAGAACTAGAAGAGGAAAGAAAAGAAAAAAGGAAGAAATGACAGACTTGTCCCTGCTTCAAGAAGACATTGTTATTTGAATCCTGTAATGCGCTTGTGGGGCAGTGGAGACCAGAGTGCTCGTCCTTAGGAGAATTACAAACTGTGTAATATGTTGTGAATGCTGTCTTTTTAATCAGGTTTACATTTAAAGTTATAATAAACGAGAAAGAATTTCCACAAGCCGAAGGTAAATCAAAGCAGGAAGCAAAAAATGCTGCTGCCCAACTTGCTGTTGATATGCTTAATAAAGAACACCAGGTGAGTAATTGGTTTTTCACCTGGTCAAAGGGAAGCTGTAAATATGTATGTACGTATGTACATACATATGTATGTATGTATGCAGACATGCATGTAATCATGTATGGATGTATGTATAATTTCTATCGCACAAATATGACAATTCTCTGAATCCATACATACATCAAATTATACATACATCCATGTGTGGTACATAAATTCATGCTTCATGTTATATACCATAGACATATGTAATTTTAATGTGTCATTTAGGATTTTTTATTAAAAGCATAATTTATTTTTGCAGATTTTTTCCTAATAGACATATAGACATTTTTAATAAGGAAATATAATTAGGAAGTCCATAATATGTATGTTGCGCCTTATGTTACTTATTTAGTAATTTTGTATGATAATTTGTGATTCATATTGAGCACATTTTCTTTTCTTTGTAGGCAGATAGTCATACGGACGCTTCGGAAATTAAATTAACTGATAATTACGTAGGCCTTGTCAATAGTATTGCCCAGAAGGACAAGCTGTCTGTAAATTATGAACTTGTCTCCGATACTCAGTCGCCCCAAAGGTAAGACATGGTTTGGCTTCTCCTACTGTTTCACTGTGTACCACCAATAACACTGAGAGGCTTTCACATGTAGCTTTCCAGATGTCTTTGCTTTCCCCCCTCCCATACACTTAGTATGAAAGGTTTATGAGGGTTTTTAAAAAATATTTATTTATTTATTATGTATACAATATTCTGTTTGTGTGTATGCTGCAGGCCAGAAGAGAGCACCAGACCCCATTACAGATGGTTTTGAGCCACCATGTGGTTGCTGGGAATTGAACTCAGGACCTTTGAAAGAGCAGGCAATGCTCTTAACCTCTGAGCCATCTCTTCAGCCCCCAGATTTATGAGTTATAAACACCAAACACCTAATTCCTGAGGCTGGAGGGTCCATTGGAATCAAGTTTGGCTGATTTGTTTTTCAGTAGCCTCTTCTTTCCTTGGCTTTGCTTTTGAGATTTCTGTTTCCTTTGGTCCACAAGACAGTGAGTGTGGTCCTGGAAGCTGCCTGAGTGAGAGGAAGGCCACTTTCGTCAACCTGGGAGTAGAGGAGGTCGCACTGATTGTTCTAGTTTATTATGAGCTGTTGTTAATCTTTTACTGTGAGTTAAACTTCATCATTGGAATGTATAAAAAAAAGAATGAGTATTTCTAGGGTTTGAAACAATCTATGGTTTCAGCCATTCAGTGACTCTTGGTATGTACCCCTGCGGAGAAGTGGGGTCTGCTGTTTTTGAGAGGCTTATGAGTGATTAGTCTGGCAAACATTTAAAGGAGAGCAGGATGACCATGCATGAGGCATGCAGGGTTCTTCCCTTCCCTGCGGCCGCTGCAGCTGCAGCTGTGTGATGACCAGTCTTCCCCCATATGGAGTGACTCTCCTGTTCTCAGCTAGGGAGCCGCTTGTCAGACTGTCTGCTGCTCTTCACGTCTGAATAGCTGGACAGTACACCATGGTTCAGCAGGGGTGCTCCTAGTCCTACACTGGGAGGAAAGCTGCTGTGAGGGACTTGATGTGTGTGTGAGCAAGCATCAGAGTCTGGAGGCTCTGAGAAAACCCCAGTGGGCTGACTTCCCCTAGTACTGCGTCCTCGTGATTATCCCCTTGAGCCCCACTCTGCCAGCTGGTTTCCTCTCCTATTTGGGCAGCTCCAGAAAATTCACTGAATCCCCGCCTTTTCTCTCGCCCTCCAAATCTTTTCTCTTGGGATTGAAGTTTTTGTTTGCTTGCTTGTTTTTAAAATCATCACGTGGTGTTTGCTGTCGGTCTTTCAATGAAACAAGAAAGAGTTAGATGTTACCTGGGAACTGTAAGCCAAGATATAGATTGGTGACCCTTTCTGTGGAGTTTAAATTATGTGAGGTAGGAAACATAAACACTCATCTCAAGGCCTTTGTTTTTCTGTAGGGTTCTTTTTTTCGCCCAGATTATACATTGATTGACAATATTTTTGGTATGTAAATTAATATTCACATTTTTTCTAGATTTAATTCTAAATGCAAAATTGGGTCGACAACATATGGTACTGGCTCAGGAGCTACCAAACAGGAGGCAAAGCAGCTGGCAGCTAAAGAGGCATATCAGAAGCTTTCAGAGAAGAGCTCACTGGTATGTGCTGTCAGTTATTGTAATTTGTACACTTACGATTCCCTCTGAAGTTGACTTCAGGTTAGATGGTTTGCATAATGCAGGCATTCGCCAATTGCATAACAAATGATTCCTCCATTCTGTGTATCACCAATGATCTGATCCATGAACCACGGGGCTAGGAGTTCTTAGGGACATAAAAGTTCTATGGGAATGCAGGGTTGCTTTTAAAACTTAGTTCAAACGTCCATGAAAATGTGTTGATTTTGCCATTGTGATTTTGTGATTGTGGACTGGGTAATATTTGGGAAATATATGGTCAGTAGCATGTGTCCGGGGATGAGCCACCGTAGAGAAGGAGGTTAGCTGCCTATAAGCCTGCTAAGGGCTGCTCCTTCTCTTCAGAGAGCTGACAGAGCATCCTCTGGACCAACCACATCTTCATCCAGTGGCCACTCAAGCAGCTCACCTATAACAAGCAATTCGTGAGTCTGGGTAGCCAGTGTGGTGAGTGGGCTGAGGGAGGGGCATGCTTGAGGCTGTGGGCCCAATCCCCATCACCTCCCTCCCCCAAATTAGGTTCCAGAACTCTCAGCCACCTATAACTCCAGCTCCATGGGATCCAGTACCCTCTTCTGGCCTACTGTGCCACACAGACACACACATACACACACATTCACTCACACAAATATACATGCACAAAAACACATAATAAAGGTAAACCTTCAGTAAACAAGATTGAATTCATAAAAGTTTTGCTTTTCTTCTAGTGCTTCTCCATCAGAGAATGACTCAAAAGGCTACTGGACCAGCTCTTCTTTCGAATCCCCTCTCATGGTATGGTACCCATCTCGAAGCTCCAAATTTCATTTTTTGTTTTCACTTAAAAATAACTTTTACATTTTAATTTTATGTCAATGTAAAATGAATTTTACATTTTAACTTTATGTGTCCTCACTAAATTATGATATTGACAGTCATTGTTCCTTTCTCTTTCCTTTAACCATCATTCACATTAACCTCCATTCTTCACATGCAAAATTCCACGCTTCTCTCCCATCCTTCTCCACCTACTTTGTAGACCAATAAGCCAACCAACCTTCCTTCCTCCCTTCCTTCCTTCCTTCCTTCCTTCCTTCCTTCCTTCCTTCCTTCCTTCCTTCCTGTCCCCCCTCCATTTCTCCCTCCCTATGTTGGGAATCAAATTCCAGCTTCAGGAATTCAAGACAAACCGTACCACTGAACTACCTCCCAACCCTTACTCTTGTCCTTTTTAACAATTCTATTATTTGTTTTTTAATTGTCCACCCAACTGATTAATTGGTATTTGGTGTAGTTCCATTTCTACTTAGAAAAAAAAAATCAGAACTTAACTTAAAAATCAGGTTAATTGGGGCTGGTGAGATGGCTCAATGGTTAAGAGCACTGACTGCTCCTCCAGAGGACCTGGGTTCAATTCCCAGCACCCACATGGCAGCTCACAGCTGTCTGTAAATCCAGTTCAAGAGAATCTGACATCATTATACCAATGTGCATGAAGTAAAAAGTTAAATAAAGTTTTTTCAAAAAATCAGGTTAATTTGTTATAAAAAGTTAGTCTGTTTATTAAAAAAATACTACAAAGTTGTAAGAGAAAGACAATTGATTCAGTAGAATGGACACTGTCTGAAGGGATTTGCAACACCAAAGTTGGCAGCCAATGTAAAAAGACTCCTTATTCCGCTAGGGATAGGGAAAATACAATTCAAAACAGTCATTTGATACCATTGCACAGCTGTTTGGTTGGCAGTGTTCCCGTCTTACAATATTCACTGGTAGAAGACTCAGGGAGACTGCAAAGATCCATGAAGCTGGTGACCTTACAGACTAAGGAACCTGGCCCTAGAGTCAGCCCCAGAACTGAGATACTTCCTCTCCTCATCTGAAACGCCCTTCTTTTCTCCTTGTGTTGCAGAATGGTCTCAGAGAAAATAAGAAGTCAGGAATGTGAGTATCACTGTGCCCTGAACATAGCTTGGACAAGGGTTCTGGTTCAGACTCGGTCCCTCGGTTTCACCTAGGGTCTGTGATATTGGCAAATATTATTATACCTGTTTATTTGACAGATGTAACAGAAGCAGTGGAAAGCTTGAGACCTATAAACCAATTTCACCCCAGAGAAACACACACACACACACACACACACACACACGCACGCACACACGCACACACACACACACACACATTCCCATGGTATACTGTAAGATATAAAGCCCTGTGGTGATGCAGCTAGAGACAGTAGTTTAGAGTGTTATTTTGTAAAACACTGTTGAAGATCTGGGCTTGGAAGTGTTTTTAAGGGAAGCAGAGATGTATATTTATAGATGGACAGGGTAAAGATAGTGCAATAATTTGCTATTTTTTTCAGACCGAATTTTATATAAATCATAGAAAACTGAAAGTAAAGACATACAGTCAGAAAAGAAGGCAGGAGACATAAGAAACTACCAATATTTTCTGAGCAGTATATTGAACATCATACAACTCCTGAGGTGGATGGGTAGAGAAAAAGGAACTTGCCACATGATCAGGCCGGCAGCTCTGGTGCTGTGGCAGTGAGGAGGGAAGAGGAGGATTTCTGAGAAGGATTGGGAAGGCAGGGTAGACATGACTGAGGGAAGAGAGTAGCCGGGTGGGCGACGGGGGCCAAGAGGAGGACAACAGACCTCACCTCAGTCAGGACTCAAAGGTAACAGTATTGCTGTGTCTGGTATGAGGTGATGTTTGAGCAACCTACTGTGGTTGGCTTATCACCATCAAGGAATGAGGGCCAGAGGGAGTGACCAGGGGACCTCATTCCTAAGGATGTTCTGATTCTGGAGAAAAAGGAGAGAGGAGGTCAGTGATGAGTGTGTCCGGGTGAAAATGGGAAGCAGGAAAGGGATGAAACAGGATCCTCAGAAGAGAACCAACAGGAGGTATTTTTCTGAAGCTGATACTATTTCCTGTTACCCTGGCAGCTAAAACAAAATAGATAATGCCCAGTGTATGGCATAAAGTCTGTTCTAAAGTTGTCTTTGTTCTACTTTTGTCTGAGTTTTGTTTTTTTTTTTGTTTCATATTTAGAAAACTGTCACCTAATGATACGATAAGTAATACATATACCATGGAATGCAGGTAAGGGAAGTTCGTCTAATGGTAAGCATGCTCATGAAACAAAGATTCTTCTAGGTTAGTTCTAAATTATATTTCCACCCAAGCGATTAATAGCCATGGCCCAGTCAGACCCATGGAGGGTCATGGCAAATGAAAATCTCTGTGATGTTATCAGCCTTTCTGATATCCTTGGAATCTGGTAAAAACTAAAAGCAAATAATCTTTTATATCCATGATTTAGATTAAAAAGAACAGAGAAAGGAAAGGAGGTAAGGGAGAGGTGGAGGAAGGAGAGAAACTCCTGTGAGAATGGAAACCGATCCACTTGGACCTTTTTTCCAGCTCCACACAAGATTTCTCTACATGAGAAAGGCTGGGGTTCATCTTCTGTAGATGTTATTTCAGTTAAATTAAATACCTAAGGTGAAGGAGCCTGTTTGAATCAGCAGGACACTGAATACAAGTTTTCAAAAGAACCAATGAGTACTTATTAAGCACCTAATATATAATCACTACTGATTATGTCACTAGGCTTATGGTAAGAACAAATAAAATAGAATTCTCCCTCTCAAAAAGTTTGAAGTCATAGCTGGCATTAAGGAAATGGGTCTGAGGATATGGCTCAGCTGTGCAAACATGAGGGCCTAAGTGTGACTATCAAGTGTCCCTATAAAAGACAGGTGTAGGGGACTGATGGCTCACTGCTTAATGCACTGACTTCCCTTCCAGAGGACCCAGGTTCAATTCCCAGCATCCATATGGCAGCTCACAACTGTTTATTACTCCAGTTCTTGAGGATCTGACACACTCACCCGTGCACATAACAATAAACTTTAAAAAAAGGACTGGTGTAGCAATACACACATTTGTGAGTCAGACAGCAGCGGGAGTGAAGGAAGTGGTGGGGACATAGCCCCGTGGCACTCATTGGCCAGCCAGCATAGCCATCAGTGAGCTCCAAGATCAATGAAAGAGAGATCCTGTCTCAAAAAATAAAATGTAAGATGGATGTGGTGTCTCACACCTTTAATTCCAGCCCTCAGGAGGCAGAGACAGGAGGATCTCTGTGGGTTTGAGGCCAACCTGGTCTATGTAACGAGTTCCAGGACAGCCAGGACTACATGAGAAACCCTGTCTCACAAAACAAAGTAAAATAAAAAACAAAGGTGCAGAGTCACTGAGAAAAACCGCTGCCATCAATCTGTGGCCTATACACGCACACACGCACACACGCACACACACCATCTCTCTCTCACACATGTGCATACACACATGTGCACACCTACACAAGCACATATATGTGTTTTCAAAGTTACACGATCTGTATTCACATATTTATATGATACACATACAATTGTAATTACAAAATCAGACCAGAGTTAAGGAAGAACAGTCGTATGACAAAAATGGAAACAAAGCCCCGAGGTCAGCCTTCTGTGGAGAAAGCACATGCTTGGCGTGTAATGAACAAGGACACAGCGTGATGAGATGAGTTTGGAAGAGAAGTCAGGAAAGCGCTGCATGGCACCTTGTGGGCTGTTTAAGATTTTCCTGTTCTTTGCTGAATGCAAAGGCTAAGCTGGAGGAGGTATAGATGACGGGGAGAACTGGTTCGACTGAGTTTTCATAGCTAATGGAAGGCAGGAGAAGCGGGGTATCAGTCAGCAGGTCACCACTGCTGGAGCCCGAGGGCTGACCCTGGGTGAGGATGCTGCAAATGGAGAAGAGTGGGAAGATGGTAGTGATACGGGCTAGAAGGAGGAGCAGGGCTTAATGATCGGATGTGCAGCGTAAGGAGGGGAAGAAGCAGGTTGTTCTAGTCCAAGGAAGGCTCAGGGCTTCTGCTTTCCCTCTGGTACCTGTGGCACACAACTGAGTGATTCTTTCTAGATTTAATACTTGGGGGTAGGGGGGATTTCTCATCTCTTTGTACTCAGTGAAAAGGATACTTCAGTGTGTCCTATGTACAGCCAGAGGGGGTGGTCTGTTTTATTGATTCTCCATCAAAAGAGGAGAGAAGGAGAAGGAGGAAGACATTGTTTTGTGACTTAAGAGCTCTACCAAATGTTATTAAAGACAAGAAAGAAAGAATCATTTTCATCTAACTAAACCTTAGCAATGACAGCAATATCAATCTTAACTAGGTTTCAGAAGGATTTTGAAGACATAGAAAAAATTGGCTCAGGTGGATTTGGTCAAGTTTTCAAAGCAAAACACAAAATTGATGGGAAGACTTATGCTATAAAGCGTGTTAAATATAACAAAGAGTAAGTAAATGTCTGGTTTTTGTGAACACAGTGTGTTGACCTTCACTATTCTTTGTATATCTGTCCTTCATTACTTACTTACTTGTTTTATGTCCTCTTTACCTTTTCATTATGGCTACCGGAGTTTGACTTAGTCTGAAATGGCCTTACCTTACAGTGGGTATTTCTTTCAGTTTAAAAATATGATTGCCTCTAGCCGGGCAGTGGTGGTGCACGCCTTTAATCCCAGCACTCAGGAGGCAGAGGCAGGAGGATCTCTGTGAGTTCAAGGACAGCCTGGTCTACAGGAGCTAGTTCCAGGACAGGATCCAAAAGCTACAGAGAAACCCTGTCTTGAAAAACCAAATATATATATATATATATATATATTATTGCCTCGTGTTGAGACAGTCCTGGACCCTGAAACTGTTGACTTATTTAGTTTAAGGTGATTTTCTCAGTTTTTCTCGTTTTGAGATTCTCTGCTCTCTGATGTCTTTAGCTTGTGTCAAGCTGACATAAAACCATTCAATACAGGGTAATTTCAAGAAACTATTACAATGTCTTAGCTCTTGAGCCCAAGCCCTGTATTTTTGTCATACATCGAAAGTTCTAAATTGGGTTCTGCTTGCTGCCTGGGTTACCTGTCTTTGTTGCCCAAATGGGATTCACTTGTAAAATTCCAAGATTTTGAGACTCATCTATACAGAATATTAGATATGATATAGCTACTGAAAATTGTGTTACAGACACTTAAGATGCAAATGATGTTTAAATTTTAGATGTCTGTCCTTTAAGCCACTGTCCTTTCTTTTATGTTGAGAATGAGAACAACCGTGGTTCTATGCACTCAATCCCTTCTGTTCCCTCTTGAGTTCTGGCTCTCCTGCTAAAACTTAGTGTGGGAGCCATAGTGACTATCCAACGTACGTTGCATCTGCTTACCTGAGAAGTTCCATAATTATCAATGATAGGCAATAACACATTTGTTTTCTGGGTGCTTTTAAGTAGGAAGGCTGTGCGTGAAGTAAAAGCGCTGGCAACGCTCAATCATGTCAACATTGTTCAATATCATTCTTGTTGGCTGGAAGAGGACTACAATCCTAAGAAGATCATAGATGGCAATTCAAGTCGGTAAGAAGAGATTCTCACACCTGCAATGGGATGGAAGGCACTTGTCATTTATTTTGTGAAGGCCATCACATTTAATTGATCATCACATGTAATGATCAGAGCAACCTCTGAACGACACTGTGTTCGTTTGTTCTACAGGCAAGGCGACAACAAATGACCTTGCCCTCCCCATTCCTCTCTATCTTCTGAATTTGTTTTAATTTCTTTGTTTTAGACTCACTACATAGCACAGACTAACCTCAGGGTGGTCCGCCTGCCTCAGTCCCCAGGCAATGTGATATCACAGGCACAAGCACATGCCAGTATGCTTAGCTCACAGTTGCTTTAAAAAATATTTTTAATGGGATGGGGAGATGGATCAGTGGTCAAGAGTGTGAATCACTCTTACAGAGGATCAAGCCACTATGTCAGGTGGCTCACGCCCACCTGTAGTTCCAATTCTGGCTTCAGTCGGCACCTGCATTCATGTACACATACCCACACAGAGACACAGACACGTAATTTGAAAATAAATCTTAAAAAAAAAAACCTTTAAAGTTTTCTTTTTTAAAAAAAATCCCATGTCTAGCATTCATGACCTTATTGTTCTCCATAGAAGCAGTGCAGGGCATATACTGTTTATCGGAGTTAAGACAGACTTATCGTGTAGATGCTGAATCCAAAGGTCTCCTCTTCTGCTGCTGAAACTTGCCTGTCTCTCTTCTCAGAGGCTCCTGGCAGTGCACCCCTGGAATGTAGCTGTGCCACTGTGGTGGAGTGGTGAGCTATGGCAGGACATGCCCTGCTGGTATCCCTAATGCTTTGTTTTGTCTCAGCCCCTTTTATAGGACTGGGAATTCTAAAAAAAAAAACCACCACCAACAACAAAAACAAACAAACAAACAAACAAACAAACAAACAAAAAACTGGCTTTTGCCTTTGAAAGTTATCAGATTTCTTGGGTACAGCCTTCTCACTGAACTCTTGACGCCAATGGAGACCTCATCATTCACCATGTCCTGCCAGTGTCCCATCTCCTCCTTGTGCCATGGAGAACTCTAAGCGTTACTGACCAACAGGAGATAAAAGGTTTCATTGTCTTTGAAGGAATTATTGGTTACATCTTCATATTTTCTAGCATATGTGTGTTCAGAAAATATAAATTTGATATCAAGCCAACTTAGTTCAGAAGAAAATACAAACTGATTAACAAAATCAGCCATCTGAATTCTGACCTACAGTAATTAATTCATTGGCCCATCTTTACGAGTTTCTCAATGGGCTGTCATCTTGGGATCTTTTTTAACCTCTTGTTTGAGACTCTGTCCCCATGATGATAAGGATAGTACCTGACTCACTTTCTCATTTTTAAGATGCCTGTTCTGTGCCTCTTGTAAAACAGATGTTCAATTAACTGAAGATGACTTAAAATGCTTCCAAATTGCTCTATATAAAATGAAAAACCTGGATTTCTGCAATTAGGACTGCTCATATCTGTCATCAAAAGTGATCAGAGATCTTCAGCACTAAAGAATATATAGGCTTGGGGCTGGAGAGATGGCTCAGTGGTTAAGTGCCCTGACTGCTCTTCCAGATGACCTGAGTTCAATTCCCAGCACCCACATGGCAGCTAACAACTGTCAGTAACTCCAAGATCTGACACCCTCACACAGAGACACATGCAGGAAAAATATCAATATACAATAAATAAATAAATAGAATATATAGGCTCATACTTTATAGATAAACCTTTGAAGCTCTATAAACTTGAGAAATTATGATTTGTGTAAAGTAATTTGTTTTATTACACATTTACTATATTCAGATATTCATTCACGGACATATTTTGTTTGGGTTGCATAAGATGTTAGAATTTTTAATTTTTTTCTCTATTGCTGCTTTTAACATATGGTGAATTTTGTGTCCAGATCAAAGACCCAGTACCTTTTCATTCAAATGGAATTCTGTGATAAAGGAACTTTGGAGAACTGGTTGGCAAATGAAGAGCAGAAGAAAACAGACAAAGATTTACTTTTGGAATTATTTGAACAAATAACGACAGGGGTGGATTATATACATTCAAAAGCTTTGATTCACAGAGATCTTAAGGTAAGGGGAAGGTGCTTTGTTAGTTGATAAACACACAGTTTAATGACTTTAAAGTGTATTTTCTCTGTTTTCAATTTGTGCTTGGCTGTTAGTCATGATAAAATAACATTTCTCTAGCCTGCTGGACTTAAACAGGGTCTGGAACTTACCCCAGATGCCATTCCATTCAACTGCTCAGCAGATCTCTGGTCCTGAGAACTCACTGTGGCAATGACCCTATCAGAAGTCCTGTTCCCTCCAGGCTGTATTTAGTGTGATGGTCATTGCCTAAGTGTAAACAGTAGGAGCTCCCTTTCATAGACTGAAAATAACTGTGGTGGTTGCCAGGGATGGCCCGCTGCTCAGACCCCTAACTGTGGTGGTTGCCAGGGATGGCCCGCTGCTCGGACCCCTAACTGTGGTGGTTGCCAGGGATGGCCCGCTGCTCGGACCCCTAACTGTGGTGGTTGCCAGGGATTTCCAGCTGCTCGGACCCCTAAGTGTGGTAACTGTGGTGGTTGCCAGGGATGGCCCGCTGCTCGGACCCCCGCTTCTGCTGTTGCGCTGCTCTGCACCAATGTGGTTCAGCTCCTGTTCCTGAGGGCAAATGCTGCTGAGTAGCCCACAGCCGCGCCGTAGAGTTTTCCTGATTGGAGTCTTCTCCCCCATGATTAGGAAACCCCAAGCTTTCAAATATTTGCGATCCTTCTTGGTATATTTGCTTTTATGATCTGAGAACGAGTTTCCCTGTTCCCCCCCCCCCATCAGCAAGAAAGGAGAGATGCCAAGGAGCCCCACGACTGCCTTCCTTATCACAACCCTACCACAACTCATGCGAGTTCTTCCTAACAGCTGTGTTCATGTTCTTCACCAGACATGCATGCTTCCGACTGTCCTCTTTGGTTCTGATTCCTTTACTTAACCTTTCTGGATCACTAAGCCTCTGCCTTTTCTGCTCTAAGGCAGAAGAACCTTATCCAAGTGAATCTTGGCTACCTGGGTGCTCCACCTGTCTAAAACAGCCAGAATGAGGAATGATTCAAAATGTTCCTAGGAAAAATAAGTACCCCTGTTTATAGCTGCTTGCAGAACCAAGCTAGAATGAAGTGCCCATCAAAACATTTGAGTTGTGTTTGCCTTGCATTTGTGAACTTAGTAACTTGATATCTGAGTCTTCCTATTTCTAATATTTCTCTGTAGCAATATCTAAAAATGTTCTTAAAAGTTAGAAGATTTTTGAGGAGCAGAAGGAGGGAAAACAAGAGCAAGGAAGTCAGGACCACGAGGGGTGCATCCACCCACTGAGACACTGGGACTGATCTAATGGGAGCTTACCAAGGCCAGCTGGACTGGGAGTGATGGAGCATGTGATCAAACTGGATACTCTGAATGTGGCTGGCAATGATGTCTCACTGAGATGCCAAGGACAATGGCACTAGGTTTCAATTCTACTGCATGGACTGACTTTGTGGGAGCCTGGTTTGTTTGGATGCTCACCTTTATAGACCTGGATGGAGGGGGGAGCACCTTGGACTTCCCACGGGGCATGAAAACCTGACTGCTCTTAGGACTAGAGAGGGAGGGGGGACGGGGAGGGGAAAGGGAGGCGGGGAGGAGGTGGAAATTTTAAATAAATAAATAAATAAATTTTTAAAAAAGTTAGAAGATTTCTAGGAATGCTGTGTTCCAACACATAAATGAGGACCAGGATGGATGCACATACTAGTAATCCCAACATCTCAGCGCCTGAGGCAGGAGGATTATGAGTTTGAGGCTAGCCTGGTCTACAAACATTGATCCTATCTCAAACACATTTTAGTTTTTGTTTTTATTCACTGTCCCTCACTTTGGTATAAATCATACACAGGATTATGTGGTTCTTCCAGATCTGAGGTCCTTCTGCCCTCTTCTCTGACTTTTCTACTACAATGCTGCTTCCTCCCATCTCAGAAAGGATTAGAAAGATGTGCTTGCAGCTGTCTCCCAGAGAACGATGTTTAAAAAGTCATTGTTACATGAGGTCTCCAAGAGCTGACTTCTTACTATGTTAGAGTCTTGAGCTTCAGGCCACAGCTGTAGGACCATATGGTTTCTAGAGAGAGGGCGTTCTCTGTATCTCATCTCTGTGCCAGAGGGGTCCGCGCTGGCCAGATCATTGAACCTAGCCTCTGCGCCCTGGATCAAGTTGGCACATTTCCTCCCTGTTCCATAACCTTACATTTCATTTATTCATAGTATAACTGACTAAATAAGACAGAACATCGTTGTTTTTTCTTTATTTAAAATATTTTATTTTCTTACAAGGCAGTCTGCTTTCTATTTCAGCTGTTTCCTTGGTCGCCAAATCTTACTAAAATATTCTTCTCCATTAGGATTATGAAAACAATTTTCATCAAGACACAGTTCATGAATTTAAACAGAAATAGTCTGGTGAGGAGTTTCAGCCTGCTTCACCCAGTTCAGGGAGGTTAGGTCTACATTCCCACCACTGAGTACAATACAGATGTTCTTCACTTCTGGAGAGACTAGAAATGCTGCGACAGCACTGCAGCCAATCCAACACCAGCAGTAGGCTCAATGAGCAGTTTCATTCTCTCCCACACCAGTTGGGTTGCATGCTGTTGGCAAAGAAAGGAGCAAGGAAACAAACAGTACAGTAGGTTAAGTTCTGAACACCAAATGAAGTAGATGTTTGGGATTGTTTCGATGACTGTGCTTGCTAATAAAGTGCATATAAAATATTTTATTTTCCTTTTTCAGTTTTTGTGGTTTTTTTTTTTTTGAGACAGGGGTTTCTCCTTGTTGCCCTTTACTGTGCTGAAACTCACTCTGTAGACCAGGCTGGCCTCCAAGTCACAGAGATTCTCCTGCCTCTGCTGTTTTGTGCTGGGATTAAAAGCATGCACCACAATACCAGACTTGTTTTTTCTTTTTAATAAAAAGCAATCTGATATTTCTCCTTGTCTCATCGATACTTACACAAATTCAGTCTTCTGTTTCTGGGTTAGGCTGCAGCTGTATTAGGGTAGCAGTTTCATTTGTGGGCACAGAAAGCTCTGTTGCTGTGCCTTCAGCTTAGCCAGGGAACATTGTCTCCCAGGTCCACCGCACACAAACATCCTTCTTCCTACTGACTTTAAGTTCTAATCCACTGATTGAACTGGAATCTCACTGCTAATTTCTGCACAGGGCTTCTCAGAAGCACTTCTCTGGGCTCCTCATCTCATCCCTCATTTCTTAGCTAGGCCCTCTTGTAGGTGCGTGTGTGTAGCCTAACATTGTATTGAATGTCTAGTTTTGGCAAAAATGGCAAAAATATTAACTTTGTCACCACCAATTCTCTTGTTTTCAGTCCGTATTGTCTACAGAGTTATGTAACATATGTGGCCACTGTTTATTTGTTATGTGTGCATTTGCATGCACAATGCACATATATACACGTTTGGGTCAGTGAGATAGCTCAGTGGGTAAAGATGATTGTTGTACAAGACTAGTGATCTAAGTTCAATTTATGGAACCTACATGAAGGTGTAAAGAGAAAAGTGACAAAACAAAGTTGTCTTCTACACGCAAACACACACACACACACATTTTAAATATGTTTAGTATTGCATCTTAGAGTGTCTAGACATGCAGCTCAATTGTTAGCATGCTTGCCTAGCATTTATGGAGCTCTGAATTTGATCCCTAGCTGTGTGTAAACCAGGCACGGTGGCTCATTCTCTTAATCCCAGGACTCAGAAGGTGGAGGTGAAAGGATCAGAAGTTCAAGGCAATGCTTGGCTATGTACTGAGTTTGAGGCTGATGGGATATGTGAGACCCTATAAACCAAATCAAACAACAACCAAACAGTAGCCCCCCAACCCAAACAAGAGCAGCAACCAAAACAAAACCAAGGGAAACACATAGAGAATGTATTTGTGATGATTCCCAGCTTCTACTTAACAAGGTGGAGCGGGTATATACTTAACAAGGTGTGGGGGGGATACACACTTAACAAGGTGGAGCGGGTATACTTATAAACTCTTGTCAGAATCTGGGGAGAAATCCTGCATGAAACATCCTGCAGCATTGCTGAGAACTGAGCCATTCAGAGACTCTCAAAATTGGAAGGGGTTTTAATTCCCATCAAACCCAAAATTACACCAGCAGCATTCCCTTGGAAGGATGTCCAGCCCTCTTCTGGGGTGGGGAGTTCAAACTCCCATTTAGACTACCGTGTAGAAAGAAAATATTTTTACCCATGTCCACCCTTCAGTCCTAGATTCTTCTCCTGGGACCCTGCACAGTGAATCTTCAACTTGTGCTGTTCTGATATTTGGAAGCAGGTGTGAACCAAGCCACCTTCGCTGTCATTTCAAAGTCTTTTCTTTTTCAGTTGGCATTTTAAAGACCCAAGGTATTAAATTTCCTAGTTTGGGCTGCCCGTGGAAGGATAAACATCATACTAATCAGCATGAAAGGTTGTTGGGACCTGTGGTAATAGTTGGTCCAAATCACATATATTAATTAATTTTTTTCTATAGCCAGGTAATATATTTTTAGTAGATGAAAAACACATAAAGATTGGCGACTTTGGCCTTGTAACAGACCTGGATATTGATGGAAATCGAACAAAGGAAACAGGAAGTCTTCTATACATGAGTCCAGAACAGGTAAAGTCCTTTTATTTTCTGTGTAAATTTTACTTCTTTATTTTCGTGTGTGTGTGCATGTGGTATATGTGCAAATTCATGTAGGTGTGTGTACATGTGTGTAGATGTTTGTGTATGAACATATGGAAATCTGAGTTTGTGTAAGGGTATCAGGTATCTTCTCTGGTAGCTCTCCACAATAATACATACATACATATATTATATATGTTACATATATGCTACATACATGCATATATATATATGTGTGTGTGTGTGTCAGATATTAGGGGGTGAAAACTGAAAGATCAGAGAAGCAAAGTGCCAACTACTAGAGAGTTCCTTTACCTCTACCAATGCCCAGACAAAAGGGGTGATCCTGTTCTCAGACTTCTTCAGACTGCATCTGTCTCCACCAAACCTCAGACTGCACTGAGCTTCTGCATCCTCCGGCCTTATATTCTCTCTCTGTCCAGCCATATCGCTCCTGGCTTCCATCTCCTGAGTACTGGGATTAAAGGCATGGGATCCCAAGTGCTGGGATCACCTTTGTGTGATCTCTTTTTCTCATTTAGACAGATTCAATGTTGTATAGCCCAGGGTGGTCTTGAACCAACAGAGATCCCTCTGCTTCTGTCTCTGGCGTCCTGGGATTAAAGGCATCGCCACTACTCCCTGGCCTCTAGTGGTTTAGCTCTGCACTCCAATCTTCAGGCAAATTTTGTTAAAACACAAAATAAATACCACTACACACAGACACAGACACAGACACAGACACACACACACCACGTTTTCTTTATCCTTACATCTTCTGATGGCCACTTGGGCTGATCCCATAACTTGACTATTGTGAATACAGCTATGGCACATGGATAATCAAGTGTCTCCGTTGTGTGTCGACTCAGAATCCTTACCCAGGAAAGTTACACCTGAGTAAGATTTCATCTTGCCCCATCCAGAATGGAATGGCTGTTATAAAGAAAACAACAACAAATGCTGACAAAGATCTTGAATATTCCCATGTTTCTTAGCCATTTATTCTTAGCTTTTCAGAACAGTCTGATATCTTTTATTAGTACCCATTTATTGACTGGGATGTTGGAGTTCACTTTGTATTTAGTTTTTTGGGACTCTTTATATGTTTTGGAGATTAGAAATTTATTGTGTGCTTAGCTAGCCAAGATTTTGCTTTTCTTTGGATTGTTTCTTCTCTGGTGATTGTTTCTTATGCTGTGCAGAAGCTTTATAATTTCATGCAATTCCATTTGTCAAATCTTGATATTATTTTCTGGGCTGTTCGAGCCTTTTCCAAAAAGTCCTTGTCTATGCTTGCATATCATATGATGTTTCTCCGTATTATCTCTGACACTTTCACAGTTTTAGGTCTTTAATCCACTCTGAACTGATTTTTGTGTACATAGACCCAGGTGTGTGCTCACACACATACATGGAGAGAGGGAGAGACAGAGAAGGAGAGAGGGAGAAAGATAGAGAGACAGAGAGAGAGAGAGAGAGAGAGAGAGAGAGAGAGAGATCTTTGTCAAAATAAGATAGCGATGTGAGTTTCATTTCGGGTCCTTTATTTATTCTACTCCATTAGTCCACATGTTTCTTCTGTGTCCACCCCCCAAGTTTTTTGTTACTATGTGTCTGTAGTATAACTTAAAATCAGATTTAGCGATATCTCCAATGATGTTCTTTTTGCTTAGGATTTTTTTTTTAACTGTCTAGGATTTTTTTATTCTTCTATGTGACTTTCAAGATTTTTTTCCTATTATTATTGGAATTTAATGGGGATTACTGTGAATTTGTAGATCACGTCTGCAAATCTTCCATGTTAATTTTGCTGATTAACAAGCACAGGAGGTCTGGGTGTCTCTGTGTAGCCCTGGTTATCCTGAAACTCACTATATAGAGCAGGCTGACCTCAAACTTAGAGATCCTCCTGCCTTTGCTTTTCAAGTGCTGGGATCAAAGGTGTCTACCACTACATCCAGTAAGTAATATTTTGAAGTTATCATCAATAAGATTAATTATCTTAGTGGTTCATTATTAGAATATAGAAAACCTACTGATTTTTTAAAAAAGATTTATTTCATGTGCATGAGTTTTCCTTTATATTTGTATATGTGTACCGTGTGCATGCCTGGTATCTATTGAGCCCCGAAGAGGGTGTCAGATCCCCTCAAACTGAAGTCACAGGTCACTATATCGGTGTTGGGAATTGAATTCAGGTTCTTTGCTGACAAAGAGAGTACTTGAAAAAGCTGAGCGATCTGTCCAGCCCCAAAACTACTGATTTTTGAATGTTGACTTTGTGTTCAGTTATGCTTTTGGTAGAATCTTTAGACTCTCTTGTGTACAAGACAGTGTTGTCTAAAAGTGGGGATTTGGTTTCTTTTTCTATTTGAATTCTTTTATATCTTTCTCTTGTCTAGCTAAGAGTTGAAGAACTATATTGAATGTGGGTAGAGAAAGTGAAAAGAACATCCCATTGTCTTACTCTTAATTTTGGTGGAAATGCTCCTAGTTTTATCATTTAGTATAAAATTGGCTATAGATTTGTTTTATATCACCTTTATTGTGTTCCTTCTATTTCTTTGTCATGGTTAATCTTAGTGGTCAACTCCATGAGATACAGAATAAACAGACATTTTGATGTAATATATAATTTATAGCTATTTTTTCATCAGAAGGCAGAGAAACTTTATTAAGTGAGTAACAAAGACAAATGTATTTTGGCTTCCAGATATTTTCACAGAAATATGGAAAAGAAGTGGACATCTTTGCTTTAGGCCTTATTCTAGCGGAACTTCTGCACATATGCATCACTGTTTCAGAAAAAATACAGGTAAATATCCCAAGGGAGAACTAAGCAGATTAAAGCACTGGTTGTCACCCTTCAGGCACTAACGCTATCGCCCCCACTCGGTGAGGGTGTGTTTGACCACATTACTCTGTAAGTGAAACATAAACTTCCTCTTTCAAGTGTGGACAACCATTTTGCTATAAATAAAAAAAATGGCCTTCTATAAAATGTGTGTATATCCCATAAGATCTGTATTTGTGTGTGCCAACAAATTTCACCGATTAGAGGGCAGTTTCTGCTCTAAGTGCTACATGAATATAAAAATCAGTCAGTTTCTCAAGGGATTAATTTTCTAAGAGGAAAGGTAACAGCCAAAAATGATTAAGTGTTTTAGAAGACAGAAAGTCTCCAGAAGGAGCTAAAAGATCTCTCCAGAAATCTGGATTCAGGTTTAGGAAACATGTAACTTGGGTACTGAAAGATCAAATTTTTTTTTCAGATTATTTATTTAAGGGCATATGTGCACACACACACACACACACACACACACACAAATGTGTGCATATGTCCACATGCTATGACATGTCTATGGAGGTCAGAAGACAATTATCCTGGGTTAGTTCATTCTAATAGTCTGAAATAGAAAGCATGTAACCCCAGCATGGAGATACAAATCTGCAGTGTGTGTTGGGAATAGCAGGCAAGGTGATTTTATCTGAAGCCAATGATTGGTGGGGCTGGGAAGACAGGTTTGGCTACACTGAGGAAAGCGTTTGGGCTTTTGGTGTCGGTGGGTAGGTGGTGGGGCAGCATTAGAGACAGCAGACTCCAGATACCCTAGTTGCAAGCTCAGAGAGGGGTTTGCCTGGAGTCAAAACAACCTTATCTTCCCTAAAGTAGGGACGATGAAACGATGCACTGCCTAGCATCCAGAACAGAAGGGAAATGATGGGCCTCCTGCACTTAGCCCTTCTAAGCATGGATCTTAAGGATGGTTATCAGATCGGGGTAGGCTCAGGGAGGGGAGTTCTGCTTGCTTCTTGACTAAAGAGTCCTAAATTTAAGAACTATTCTAGATTTAATATATCTCCAGTTATTAGTGTATTTAGTTTTTCTTCCCATATAAACGGTTTCTTAGTAAATACATCTATTTGTTGTATTTCAGTTTTTCCAAAAATTAAGAGAAGGCATCTTCCCCGATGATACATTTGACAACAAAGAAGTAAGCACTTGAAAGTCATTGGTTTTATTTTCTCCACTGTCTTCTTTCTTAGTACTGACTCTTATTTGTAATTACAGAAAAGCCTTCTTAGGAGATTGCTCTTGAAGGAACCCAAGGAACGACCTAGTACATCTGAAATTTTGAGGATCTTGGCTGAATGGAAGAACAACTCGGAGCAAAAGAAAAGACACACACATTAGGGTCTTCTAAAAAATTGTTCCACCTTGGACATGTGGCCTTCCTTGATCTACCTACTTAGTCTGAGCTGGAACATTTGTAGATACTGTAATTAAGTTTTAGGAAACTTAAGACAAGAAAAACTTCTTGCACAAAAGTTTTTATTATTTCAAGAATGTTTTTAAAAAGTTAGTCTTCGACAATTCCATCCATGTATTGCATTTCGATCATCCTCACCTCCACCCTCCTCGGACACCCATGCCAACATGAACTGTGCCCTCTGCTGCACATGCCTCATCATGTGAACTGCAGCTTCTGACTTTGGGAGTCCAAATAAATCTCCTTGTCCTTAAAATGCCTCTCTCAGGTAGTCACTGTGATGAGAAAGCCATGAAATGGAACCAGAAGGAGGGTTTTGTGGCAATAAATCTGCCACATGGTTCCTGGGCTTTCAGAGCTGGTTTGTGGGAGGAATGTGGAAAAGTTTGGAGCTGCAGGCTGAAGAAGTCTTATTTGTGTTTTAATAAAGAAAGCTTGCCTGAAGATCAAAGTGCAAAGCAGCCACACTAGTCAGCCATACAGGCCAGGCAGTGGTGGCTCATACCATTAATCCCAGCACTGGGGAGGTGGAGACAGGAGTGATATAACTGAGCGGATAGAGGGATATAAAGGGGAAGAGACAGGAACTCACTGGACCCTGGAAGAAATTCCAAAACATTCAGACTAGGGCATGGGGGCTCTTTCCTACTTTTTGCCAGGGTTACAGCGTAAATGAGGAAAGAAAGAGGACTAGTAGATGTGAAAGGGCATGAAGATTTGAAAAACGAGTAACTTAAAATACAAGGTAGGTGCAGAGTGGCAATAATTAGAGACTAGTGCTATTAAAGAGGAACCATGCACTTCACACTGCTGGTCACTGCTGGCATTATAGGAACAAGACTACACCCATGGAAGGCTATAGTGTGAAAATGAAAAGCCCCCGGAAGGCCTTGCATGTCAGAAGTTCAAGCAGGGATACCCAGAGGAGTGGTCTTTCTGTTTTAGTGTGCAGGGCCTCAGAGAATGCTACAGCCACAGCCTGAGTGGCTCGTTTACATTTCAAGATGGCGGCAGGACTTGGCACCATTCATGCTGGTTTTGCAGGAAAGCAGAACACAAGGGTCTTGAGGGTCTTGGGGGTCAGAGATGCTTGTCCAATGGTTCCTGAAGAAGCCTGTGAGAGCTGTGTGCAATATGGTGGTCAGATTCCTTGAAGAAAGGCTCTGAGAGGCTTTGAAGCTATGAAGGTGAAACCTAAGTTTTAAGACAGACCCTGGGACGTTGGAGAGGACAAGAACGTAGAATGTCTGCTGAAGGAGTGGTCACTGATGGGAGCCAGCCCAGTGAAGCTCAGATAATGCCACTGTGTATATTCCAGATACTGAACACTGAGAGGCAGCATTTGTTGGCCCTGCGTGGATTTACTTTTGCATTGGACCAGTCTTTTCTTGCTGTTATCCAAGACTTCCTTTTTAGAATGGGGATTTTCTTTTGCTTGTTTGTACGCTGTAATAATTGTCTTATAGGGACTAAGAATTGAAAGTTCTCCTTTGCTTCTCAAAGCACTTTGGACGTTTGAATGGTGTTGACTATTAAGAGTCTGGGAACTCCTGAGGTAGGCCTGAAAGCATTTTGGATTATGGGATGGCCATGAGCCAACAAGGACTTGAACACCCACACACACACACACACACACACCAGCACCAGGAACAGAGGCTTTTGCCAAATCTTTCCTGCCATGAAGAATGGTATGATCTGATGTTGAGTCAAAATAAATCTCTTCTGCTTCAAGTTGCAACTGTTGGATTTTTAGTGACAAGAAAAGTAGCTAACATATTGTTTATAGAAGCCATGGCAACAAGAGGTACCCATAATGCACTGGAAAAGAGAATGGATTTAAAATTTTGTTCACATATCGGAAAACGAATAAAGTGAGGCCGAATGTAGTAACAGTATATTAACAGCATAACTGTAAGTAAACAAGTTTGAAAATGTGTACAGAAGAAAGTGTTCACATAACATTCCAGAACACATAAAATTATTTTGAAATTTTTTTAGGACACTCAACAAATATGGTGAGATGGAAAAGATAGATAAAGGAGGAAGCCACACTAGATTTTTCAAGTGGTTGGCTAGAGGAGAGGAGGGGATTATGTGGTCCGAAAGAAGATTCTCAATTAGTCTTTTTATCTTAAATACCTTCTGTATCTATTATAACAAAGCCTCGAAGAAAGATGGCTGTGCTATTGGCAGGGCTAGGAACAGGAAGCTGTTCACTAGACAGGCAAGATCACTTCCTATAGAACAGAGGGCTTGGAAATTACACTAAAGAGACTTCCAAGGACATGAAAGATTTGGAAGAGTAGGGAGAACAGCTGGGCTGGGTGAGTGAGGGGCAGAGCAAACTGCAAAGAATGCACACAGGGAACACTGGGCAGAGAAGACGTTGGCCCCAATGGCGGCAGGAAATGCTGGAAGGTAACATGGACTGCACCCCTGGAGACCTTGAGGGTCTGTCTACACTTCCGACAGCGCATCACCATTACAAAACTGACGTCATTTTACAGTTTTTACAGCGATCCAAATGTGGGCTGCCAGTGGAGGAGCAGCAATAAGAGAAGCACTTCTAGGAGGTGTGTAGCCTTTTCTTTAAGTAGTCATAAAAGCATGGGGTTTGTTTGCCGCCTCCAAGTGCAGCAAGGCAAGGTTCATCACTGGATGTGAGAAAGGCTGTGAAGAGAATGTTGGCAGGAGTTTAAACAGGTGGCCATGCACCTCTCCAGCAGAGACCACAATAACCACAACAATGCGATCCAGTCTATCATCACCTTATGATGTGCGGTTCCCAATGTCATATCAGAATTAGTTTTGTCCCAAATTCATAACCCAGTTACAATTGTGAGGAAATTATTAGGCAAATCCTGAATGTGATTATTCTTAGATAATTTGTTTTCTTTGAAAAGACAATTTAACACACACACAAAAACAGAAAGGGAGAGAGAGAAAGAGGCAGAGAGAGAGAGAGAAAGAGAGAGAGAGAGAGAGAGACTGCAGTAACTATTTTTTGTTTGTTTTGTTTTTTGAGATAGCCCTGGCTATCCTGGAACTCACTTTGTAGACTAGGCTGGCCTCAAACTCACAGAGACCCGCCTGCCTCTGCCTCTCAGCTGGAAGTATTCTTTTTAAGAAATGTTTATTTCTGTCTGTCCATGTCTTTGTGAGTGCAATAACAGTAAAGGCCAAATGAAGGCACTGGACCCCTGAAGCTGGAGTTACAGAGAAAGGAGAAAAAGAAAGGACCCATGATGTTAACCCTTGGCAAATACAGACAGAGATATACTTTTCAATTTTTTCTAGGTGGAATGAAATGTCTTCAAAAACAAACTAATATTATCTGACTTTAATGAACGAAGCTGCATTTAAGAGGAATACCAAATAAGTTGGCCAGTGAGAGTAGCATTTTCCCCTTCCATTATTGGTATTTTCACACTATGGAATAAGTATATTATCTCTTAGCATCTTTTTTTTTAAAGATTTATTTATTATGTATACAACATTCTGCCTCCATGTATGCCCGCATTCCAGAAGAGGGCACCAGATCCCATTACAGATGGTTGTGAGCCACCATGTGGTTGCTGGGAATTGAACTCAGGACCTCTGGAAGAGCAGTCAGTGCTCTTAACCACTGAGCCATCTCTTCAGCCCCATCTCTTAGCATCTTTTATTTACTTCTGAAGATATATTTTTTCAGTCTACAAAAGCCAGGAAATAAAAAGTATATTCTTAATTATAGCAAGAGTAGGGCAAAATAGAACTTCACTTGCTAATTCCAGGTCCAGCTTTTTAAAAACAAATCTTCATCTAGTTGCATTACTAGAATTTTTACCACAGACTAACCATACCATTTTCTACTAAATATAGCTACATACCAAACACACATACATAAAGACATGTGAACTTAACATAAAATTATACCAAATATATTCATAGTATACACACACATACACATACATACACACGCACAATATAGATGTATATGTATGGCTAGATGCATAATTTGTGGGACCCAGTTTGAAATGAAATGTAAGGTGCTTTTTAAATGGCTAAGTGTGGAAGACTTCTGAGAATGGTCTAGTGCAACCATCCAGGCTGCATACCTGTTAAGGATACTTGTGTACATATCTACATGTGACATGAGAAACCTGAATCCCTGCTTCCAACCTCATCATCTGCAGACTCACTAGACAGACTTACATCATCCATTCCCCACTTGAGTGTTCACCAAAGCATGGGGCTCTTAGGGCATGTTAACATTTTATTAAAACACAAAATATTTTTATTCAATATTAATTCTCATAATTTTTAAAACTCAAACATAGACAGGAATGAGGAAATTGTGTGTAACATTAAGCAGTTTTAGCAAAGAATATTTTACCTCTGTTGTTACACCTATCCATTCTGTTTTTTGTTTCTTTGGCTGACAAATTCTACAGTGACTCTCAGGCATTACAGTGTTCCAGTTCTAATTATTTAAAGGTTGATTGTAACAAACAAGTTCTTTGTAATATTAACAAAACCACATATCCCTTCTACTCAAACAAACTAATAAATGTAATTATCACATAATTATTCTAAATCAATTGTACAACCTGAAGACTGTCTTTGTACAGTTGCTTAAAATCAGGAGGATCCAGGATTACATTTGGCTGACATGTCCTTTGACTCTACAGCATACTCCCTGGGTTTTCTTTTCTCTCAGCATGTGCTGAGGGAACTAGTCATGTCTATAGCATGTCCTCCACTCAGAAGTGGCTCATGGCGCCCCCACGGTTAGATGGGTGAAGTTACACTAGTATTGTCTTCAGTTCTAACTGAAAACTGTAATAGTACTGGGAGGCAAGCAAATGCTTCTGGAATATGTAGAGCCCTGCTGATGTTAATTTAGTTGCGGTATATTTTAATTTCCTATAGCTGCAACATGTTAGGACAGACTCGGTCATCCACATTATATACACTTATTGCAGTACTGGAGGCCAGAAACTCAAAATGAGATTCAGTAACTATGCACCCCGGAGGCTGCCGTCATGCTTGGTGTTAGCGGATTAAGGCTCAACACCTGAACAGAGCATGCTGTGGCCCTCAGAGTCTTTCCAACTGTTTGTACCTGAAATCACCCTCAACTTAAACAGCACGTTCTCGGGACAGTGAGATGACTGAGCAGGTAAAAACACCTGCCACCAAGCCTGATGACCTGAGTTCGATCCCCAGCACCTGCCCAGTAGAAAAGAACTGACTTACAAAAGTAGTCCTTGACCTCCTCACGTCGCCTGGTACATAAGCCCACATCCATACCCACACTCGCATCACCTAACTTAATAAACATAGTAAAAATGTTGGGCGCTATAATCCACATTGTATACAATTCATTTCTCCAACACTTACAACTTAATCGTGTTTATTCAGACTTGCATCAACACTATACTCAATTTCCAAACAATTTTTTGTCACCTCAAAGGAAATTCACATCCATTAACAGTTTCATTATCTTCACCTAACTCTTGAAAACCATCAATCTGCCTCCTGGCTATAGATCTGTCCATTCTATGCATATAAACAAACAGACCATACAGGGAGTATTTTTCATATAGTATTGTGGCCAAGTTTCAGCCACATTGTAGCATGTCTCAGTAAGGCATTCCTTTCTGCGGCCAAACAGAGTCCTGTTGTATGAATGAATAACATTTTATGTATTTGTTCAATAGACATCTGGGCTGCTTATTCTTTTTGAAAATTATAAGATTACCCAAAGCAGATAACCAGACTTGTGTGGTTCGCATTTTCTATGCTTAGAATTGCTGAATAATAGAGCAGCTGCCTCCTGGCAGCTTTGTGTGTACAAAGTTGTGTTCATCTTTCAGAAGCCAAATTGACTGCTAATGTAGTGTCCCATGGTCTCCTCGGCAAAGCCTGCTCTCCCCTGTTGAGGGCTGCACTGTGCTCCCCAGTTTGTGTTCACTCAGTCTCTCCTCTGCAATGGTTTCCCTTGTGCTGCTGTGGTATTTTTGAAAGCAAGGGCAGGCTGTTGTATACTCTTGCAATTTAAAAAGAAAAGTGGATATTCAGGAATTGCCCTAGATCAGACGAAATAAACCCATTAGAGGAGAGCCCTGGACGTATAGACTTTGGAAAAAGTCCCATGACTTTTACATCTCACCCCAGACATGATCGGGAGTATGGACGCCTCTGACCCCTCAGTTCCTTCCTTTCTGCAGAGAAGTGTTTTATCTCTCGGGGCTACTGAGGTGAAGAACTGAGCATGTCCGGCTCAGCCCGTGGTGTGCTCCTGCTCTCGAGAGCTAACAAATATTGATTCTGAAAAAACAAACAGGATAAAACTATTTCTTCAAGACACTGGTCCTAGAACACAAGGTAGGCCCTTTCTCCACCAGCAGAGGACAGATGTGAGGTTTCTCCAAATAAGAACTAGGAGGGAAGAATGTGTAAGGAAAATGTGGAACATTTATACAATAGAGTACTATTCAGTGCTAAAAAAAACAATGATATCTTGAAATTTGCAAACAAATGGTCAGAACTAGAAAAAAACCCATCCTGCATGAGGTAACCATCCTGCATGAGGCATTTGTCAGAAAGACAAATACAGTATTCACTCATAAGTGAATATCAAACATGAAGCAAAGGATAACCAGCCTACAGTCTACAACCCCAGAGAAGCCAGAATCCTAATCCAGAAACGGATGGAAGCAGGTGCAGAGATCCATATATAACCACTGGGCCAAGCTTCCAGAGGGAAGAGCGATATGAACAAAGGGGTCATGACCAGGATGGGAAACCCACAGAATCAGCTGACCAGAGCTAGTGGGAGCTCACTGACTCTGGACTGACCACTGTGGGACCTGCATGGGACCAAACTAGACCCCTGAATGTAAATGTCAATGGTGTGGCTTGGCAGTGTGTGAAGCCACTGGCAGTGTGACTAGGATCTAACTCTGATGCATGAACTGACTTTGTGGAGCCTGTTCTCTATGGAAGATTCTACCTCGCTCAGTGTAGGCATGGGGGAGGGGTTAGGCCTTGGTCCTGCCTCAATGAGGAGATAGGACAGACTTGGTTGACTTTCCAGGGGAGGCCTTACCCTCTCTGAGGAGCAGATGGGAGGTGTGGTGGGGAAACTGGTTAGAGAAAGTGGCAGTGTTCTGTATCTCAGCTTCATGCCGCGAAACCTGACTTGTGGTGCTGTGACTAAGCTCAGGGCCGTGCCCAGGCGTGGCAGGCCTTCTACCATTACAGTATACCTCAAGTTCTAAGGCAGACAATTGTCTTCCTGATTCCCATGATGCCTTATTTCTCAACTGATCCCAAGTAAAGAGGTGACTAAGTATGTTACCTATTGGGATGTCTCACAAGCATCAAAATACTAGCATAAATCGTAATTGTCCAGATCTATGATACTTGTATTATGAAGTAACAGTAACTTTTTCTGAAGCTAGTGAGCAATTTTACCCAAAGTAGAGCATACCTCTGAAAGAATCAAGCATTACATAAAGGCCTTCTTTTCACACCGGCATAAATAGTTTTTACTTTATTGGGAACAATCTCAGTCATGATCTGCAGAGGTTGGTCCTGGGCAATTTGAAGATAGGTCTTCTTTATCTGTAATTTATGTAGGAGAAATAAAAGGTAAATACATACAAGTTTAGAATAATTTTAGAAAATTGTATGCAGTATTTTTGGCCAGTCATGTTTGTTATTTATTCTACAAAGCAAAAGGGAAAGATTCAAACAATAATAAAAAAATAAGGGACAGGGGGGCTGGAGAGATGGCTCAGCGGTTAAGAGCATTGCCTGCCCTTCCAAAGGTCCTGAGTTCAATTCCCAGCAACCACATGGTGGCTCACAACCATCTGTAATGAGGTCTGGTGCCCTCTTCTGGCCAGCATACATACACACAGACAGAACACTGTATACATAATAAATAAATATTTAAAAAAAAAAATAAGGGGCAGGTAGGCTAGGGAGATGGCTGGATGGTCAGGAGCACTGGCGGCTCTTCCAGAGGATCTGAGTTCCATTTTCCGCATCCACATGTGGCTAACGACAGTCTAACTCGAAGCCAGGGGATCCAAGGCCTTCTTCTGGCTTCCATGAACACTGAATGTTCTATCTGAAAATCTATGGTGCATAGATATACATGTGGGCACAGCACCCATACACACAATATGAAAATTTAAGAGATTAAAATAGTAACAAAAATCCTCATTCTCAGATACGAAGTTCTTAATTACAAGTTAGTCAAGGTAAAATGGATAGTACATGAGACAAATGGCTCAGTTACGATATCTGGCAAGGCTGTTCTGAAGGGAAAGGAAGTAGGAATGGATCTGGGGAGAGGAAAGTTGTGGGGAAGAACTGGGAGGAGGGAGGCGAAACTGTGGTCAGGATGTAATATGTGAGAGGAAAATAAATAAAAAAGAAAAATATTTGGCAAAGGTTAAACTAATTTCTTCTTTACAATGAAAGAAAGAGTGGATTTCAACAGACTTGATTTTAATGAGCTAGGACAATAGTATACCTAAATAGAAATTAGTTATAAAATTTTAATGCAAGTATCTATCAAAGAATGAGTCTCCAAAAAATAAAGCATGGAAAAAAATCATTATTTTCAGGCTTTTTTTGGTTCTTTTTTTTTTTTGATGAGGGTAGGTGGTTGAGACAGGGTCTCATTATGTAGCCCTGGCTGTGGCTGGGCTAGAACTTGCTATGCGCTATGCGCTGCTGTCATGGCATTCACATATAAAGTTTGAACACACAAATAAAGATAAAACCAACCCATCTTTCTTTCTTCTTCTCTCTCTTCTTTTGTTTTTTTTCAAGACAAGGTTTCTCTGTGTAGATCTGGCCATTCTGAACTTGCTCTGTAGGACAGGCTGGCCTTGAACCTAGAGATCCACCTGCCTCTGCTTCCTGAGGGCTGGGATTAAAGGTGTGTGCCACCATGCCTAGCCTTTGTACATTATTCTTTAGACTTGAAGTTATTTGAGTAATAAAATGGTGAAAATTCCCTCTTGCACATTTAGTTACTGAAAAATTAAGTGTTAAATTCTAATAAAAACTCAATTATTTCTATAGTCAGTATTTCTTTAGACACTGGTCCCACACTGCAATTTGAATGGAATAAATAAGACAAGTGGGTTTTATTAAAAATAAGCAAGTATTCACGGGCAGTATTTTAAAGCATAAATCATCTTCTCACCTTCGTAGGCTGTCCCACACCAAATGCAATACAGATGTTCTTCTCGTAAGTAGCCAGTGAGTATCTGCAGTTTCTCGAGCACCTGACAGAGGACACAAGGGCATCAGTGCTTGCGTCGACCAGAACCTTGGCTCCTGAATCTCAGTTCAGGCCCAGGCTTGAACTCTTCTGTTACACTCTCAAAAAGTTACTCAAGGTGTCAGAGAAGAGGTGATATATTTGGGCATGTCTCAGCTGACTAACCACTTGTCCAAAAGAGACAACTGGTGGACATAAAAAAAGTCATCTTCTGGCTGGCTCTGTGATGAGGTTTGTTGCTGTTTTTTTTTTTTTTTTTTAAAAAAAAGAGGGTCTCATGGACTCTTGAACTGGAATTGCTAGATAGACCAGGCTGGCCTTGAACTCAGAGACCTACCTGCTCCTGCCTCCTGAGTGCAGGCATTAAAGGTTTGCACCATCATGCCCAGCAGGAACATCCATTTTGAGTGGCAGATCATGGGACACCAGAGTAGCCACTGTGCCCAGCGATAATTAGGATTCTCAAAGATCTCCTTCACTTTCAAGGAAATCTGTCCCTCAGGTGGAGGGATGGAGGACTGCTCCTTCAGCCACACTCATCAGAGAGCTCCGCCAAGCCATACATGTGTGCTTCAGGCTGAGACTACTACCTAGGAAAATTCCATATTCGAGTAACTATAGGAGTTCTGTCACCTGCTCTTGAATAATAACATTTTAGAAATTAATTGTGCATATGTGTGTATATGGTCTCACGTGCTTGGCAGTGTATGTCAGAGGAAAATTTGGGAGTCGGTTCTCTCCTTCCACCATGTGAGTCCCAGGGCTAGAACTCAGGCTGTTAGGCTTGGCAGCAGATGCCTTTGCTCACTAAGTTACCTTCTTCCACCCTGTACTTCTTTCTGTCTGTTTTGTTTGGGGAATGGATCAGGATCACTTTTAAAAATTTAACAGGAAACAAAGCCAAGTGCAATCATTTAAATTTGCAGCTAATCTGTCATTTTCAGTAAACTACAATGAAATGGAAAATTATATGAAATTTTTATTTTGGGGCTAGTAAACAATCCTGGGAAGCAGTAGCTCTCACCTCAAGGTAACTTTTCTCCCCAGGGGCTATATAGCAACGCTTGGGAACACTGCGGTTGTCAAGGTAACTTTTCTCCCCGGGGGTTACATAGCAACGCTTGGGAACACTGCGGTTGTCAAGGTAACTTTTCTCCCCGGGGGTTACATAGCAACGCTTGGGAACACTGCGGTTGTCAAGGTAACTTTTCTCCCCGGGGGTTACATAGCAACGCTTGGGAACACTGCGGTTGTCAAGGTAACTTTTCTCCCCGGGGGTTACATAGCAACGCTTGGGAACACTGCGGTTGTCAAGGTAACTTTTCTCCCCGGGGGTTACATAGCAACGCTTGGGAACACTGCGGTTGTCAAGGTAACTTTTCTCCCCGGGGGTTACATAGCAACGCTTGGGAACACTGCGGTTGTCAAACTGCAGTGGCCAGTTTGCACACCCTGATCAATCATTTACAATCACTCATTCTCGGACTCCTGAGGAACGCTTAGCTGCTCCTCTCTGCCACTCCTGCGGGGCTGAGGCACCGGAGACTCGACATGGCATGCTAATACGTGCAATACACATCCAATCAAGGCTTCCCTGTTGCCTACATAGCAGCATAGCTGGTCTCCATCCTCCAGATGCCAGTTTCACCTGGCAACTGCAGCTTCCTCCTCTGGTATGTCACCGCCTGAGACTGCTTGCCTAGAGAGACTTCCCATCAAGAACAGCTAGCTCCTCCCCTGGTGCTATTCCTAATGAACACACTGTCATTCAAGACTGCTGGGGTAGTAGGTACTCCCCATCACAGTGAGCACACCCAACCCGATCCTAGTTTTCCTGTATGTGTGTCCATCCTTGCACCAAGCCAAGTGTTACTGCTACACACCCTGTCATGCTGCCCACAGCAAAGAGTGGTAACAGTGCCAAGGCCAAGATTCCTGCTATGAGGAGACAATGGCGCCTAGACATACACTCAAATCCTCGCTCGTGTATTCGTCTTCATCCTGCTCCTCCTCTTCCTCTTCCTCAGTCTCCTCTTCAGGCCTTATCCAGTACCATGCCTCCCTGGGAACCTGAATATTCTGAAAATGCAAAATCATTCTTGTAAAATGCAGCTAAGTATACTTGTATTGTCTTAAGTATGTTTGTGTTAACATGAATCTGTTCTTCCAATTAATATTCACTGAGTGCAATTTCCCGGTAAAGACCTGGTCCATGAACTGTGACGACTGAAAGGGCAATTCGAATTTTGTCAGTCAAGCAGGAAAGATGAGTGATGGGTAGAAAGCTGTACATATAAGCTAGGAAGTCATTACGTGCCAGCAAGTACGTACAAGATAATATCTCATGGAAATACAGTGTAGTAGGACATTCCTCCCAGCTACTTATATATGATAGAAACCATACCAATGTTTAAGTGAAGTCATTTTCTTTTGATACCACTCACTGTGTTTTGTGAAAGGCAAAGATTTCCTTAAAACGATTTTAAAAGACTCCTACTTGAAATGAAAGCATTCCAAACCTTAAATTCCCAATAGACACAAGTAATAAGTGTGGCCTAAGCATTCCACCTTAAATTCTCAAGAGACACACAAAGTGACAGTGTGACTTAAGTATTCCACCTTAAATGCCCAACAGACACACAAAATGGTGTGGCCTAAGCATTCCACCTTAAATTCCCAACAGACACACAGAGGGATAAGTGTGGACTAAGGATTCCACCTTAAATTCCCAACAGATACACAAAGGGATAAGTGAGGACTAAACTTAGGTTATCCTGGCTAGTCAAACACGGGGAACAGAATTTCTATACATTCCAGTTCTGAGTAATGACAATTAGCAGACACCTCAGGAGACAGGTCCCTGGAGTAAGTCAGCCATTAGTGTGTCAGTCACCACAACAGGTGGTACACATCAAACGCAAGTTTTAAGGGAAAGGTTTAATAAACAAGGCACGGAGTCCCCCCCACCCACCCCCGTCTCAAAAAACCAAATCACAAAAACATAAACATAAACCAAATCATCCAGGTACCAAAACACTAGGAAACTGGAAGGAGCTACCCACCTACCTTCTGGGCGTCCAGCTGCTGGCAAGCTCGCTGGCTCCTTCTCAGGTCGCCTTCGAGCCTTAGCTCATCCTGCTTGCTTTTCAGTCGCATCCTAAGTAAAGAAGGGTTGTATAGTAAGGTCCCTATTCTCTATCTGCTTTATATACCCAAGCACCAAGGACACCCAAGAATAATAAAGGAGATCTCAACCAGTTCAAAGAAAACGTTTTACCGGAACTGTTCGGCAGCCTTTTCTTCATTTTGGGTTTTCATGTGGATTTTTCTCCTGTAGTTTTCTAGCCTTTCCTCTGCTTTCCGTTTTAGTAACGACTCATGACCTATGCCACTCTTTCCTGGTCTCAGACAAAAACTCTGATGAGGAATTTAGGAACTTACTCATTTTTATTTAAACTTCAAAACACGACAATTTAAATACTTGAGAAATTAAATGTAGTGCTCACTTGAATGTGATTATCCAAACTTATTTCATTAAAACGGCAACAGAAAACACAGAGTCTCATCCAAAACAGTAATGATGCACGTATTTTTAAAAATTAGGAGCTGAGCAGTGGTGGCACATGCCTTCAATCTCAGTACTTGGGAGGTAGAGGCAGGCAGATCTCTGGGTTCAAGGCCAGTCTGGTCTACAGAGTGGGTTCCAGACAGCCAGGGCTACAGAGAAACTTTGTCTCAAAACCAAAACAAAACAAAACAAATAAGTAAATAATAAATAAGTAAAATAAAAATTAGGAAAATAGTATCAACTATCATACTTTCATAAATGTATGCTTGTTTTCTCTTGAGTTAATCCAAGGAATGACATTAAGAAATGCCATTGATAAATGAACATTTTTTAGCACGTTACAGAAGACAAGAAAGGTGCTCTGCGCTCTGCAGTTGTAAAATGCCTCCCGGTTTGTGGTGCTGGGATCAGAAGCAGGGCCATGAACTGGATGGGCAGACGGTCTATCAGTGGGCTTCATCCTTAACTCTTTGGCAGGCCTCACTATATAGCTCAGGCTAGCCTGCACATCTCCATCTTCCTCCTAAATTCTGAGATTATAGATGTATAACTACAAATGACTACTCCTGGCTCCCCATAATATATATATAATTTTTTATTTTTTGGAGGGTTTTACAGGGATTTTCTGTAGCTTTGGAGCCTATTCTGGGACTAGCTCTTATAGACCAGGCTGGCTAAATTTGATATTCTATCACTCCTATTTAAACAAAACATACTTTAAATTTTTTTCCTATAAAAACAATTTTAAAAATATTTAAAAGTTTAATATTTTACTATTCCATAGGCTTTTTATGACAGTCAAATACAAGGACACCATCACAAAACATAGTAAGCAAACCAATCTAAGTTATTGTTACTTAATATACTAGTAAAAGGATTATATATACCTGTTTTGACATTGATAGGAATTGGTTCAACAATGCCATCCCCTAAAAAAAGAAAAAAGAAACACAGATTAGAAATATTTTACTTACCACCAAGTTCAGGTCAGTCAGTGCAGTATGTAACATTACAATGCTCTCTGTATATCCCCTCCCAGTCTCAATGACAATGCAAATTGAATTCTGCAAACTAATGCTCTCTTTTTCAGCTATTACCTCTCCTAATTTCAAATACCTCCTATCTACCTCTCTATCTAGCATCTATCTATTTTTGTGACCAGGTCTCAGTGCATAGCTGTAGCTATCCTGGAACTCACTATATAGACAGGTTGGCCCTGAACTCACAGAGATCCATTTGCCTCTGCCTCTCCTGTGCATATATGCCATTTTAGGAAGTGATATTAGGGACACAACAGTCTTAGTGGGCAACAATCTCAGGAGGAAACAGTCTTCCTATATGAAAAATCAAAGTGATTAGAGGAAAAAAATACCAAACTGAAGCCACAATTTACAGCCACTACATCTTCATAAGCAGTGTGATTTCCTAAAGGGGAACACAGCTTCTCCAACTGGAAGGTCAGTCGGATGGCTGCCGTGGGCACAGAGCAAGCCAAGAAGAGCCCCATGATGGTCCCCAAAGTTGCTTCATTGCAGTGTGGTCATTGTGTTTCTCTGCCCATCACCTGCACCCATTCCTCACTGCTTCCCTCGTCAGCTGCCTGCCAGCGCCTTCGAGGCGGTGGTGGGATGGTAAATGGCTCGTGTTGGCATGTGTGGCATTTAAGAGGGATGTGAGCAGACAACTCTGTAAGGACTGCTAGCACCAAAGATGCAAGAAACTTAAGTTGTTTTACTTTTTGGTAGATAAAAGCACTGTCAGCTTAGGTCTCCATCAGCACACTGCAGCTGAGTGAAAGAACACAGAGCCACTTCCTCGCACAACTCACCGCTCTTGCCCAGAGCCTGGCCACTCTTGTATCCCATCTTTTGGAGCAAAGCGAACCCCTTGTTTTCACAGCCCAGCGCATTCTTCAACCCGATGTCACGTCTTTCCCGCTCTTCCTCTTTCACACTCTTCTGCCTGTTTTTCAGATTAGCTTCCTGCTGCTTCTCTTCTTTTCGACGGGCCTCTCGGATCTGCCTCAGCATTGGCACACCTGGTCTGATGTCCTCTCTGAAAAAGAAAGGCGACAGGGTAGGCGAGGGCAGGAAGTTTTCTCTCTTGACACTGACAGAAGACACAAGAGGGCACCCAAAGAGGGTTAAGAGCAGAAGTAAAATGGTTAGCACCAAAAGAGATGAAAAAACTATTAACTTTGTAAGGACACATAGGATGTTATCCATGAAACAGGAAGACTGATTTTTCCTGGGGGGAGGGAAGAGCCAAACAGGGTTTCTCTGTGTAGTCCTGGCCAGCCTGGTACTCTCTGTAGACCAGGCTGGCCTCAAACTCACAATCTGCCTGTCTCTGCCTTCAAAATAGAAATACATATTAGAAAAGGCCCTGGTCTGTGGTAGGGGAAAGCAGCTCAGGTAGTGACAGAGCTCTTGCCTAGCATGCCTGGAACCTGAGTAGGATCCCCAGCGCTGCAACAACTAGTCATGGCTTCTGTACATACCTATAATCTCAGCTCTTAGGAAACAGAGGCAGGGGATCAGCTACATAGTGAGCTAGAGAGCAGCCAAAGCTACATGAGACAGACCCCGTCTCAAAACAACACACATGATTACAGTACTACCACCCAACCAATGTACTTATTTTTTAGTCTATAGATGCCTTCTGCATATCATCATATTAGGCATACACATTTACTTACTGAACATTAATGAAGGAATCTGACATGTAATCCTCTTCTTCTGCCATGTTCAACTTCATATGACCACACTGCCTACAAATCAGAGAGGACAAAGTAATAGTATTATCATTATCATTTTAGTTTTCCAAAATGGAAATCAACCATGGAGAGAGGCAATGCTACATGATGCTCCCTTGTGCACAAAGATAGAGAATTTCAGCACTCTACATCCTAGCAACAGAGAAGCAGCCAAGCCAACAATAGCTAACTGGAAATGGTGTGGGCTTTTGAATCCTCAGAGCCCCTGGAGTGACTCACCTCCTCCAGCAAGGCCACACCTTCTAATCCCTCCAAAACAAGTCCTCCAAATGGGGACCAAGTATTAAAATATATGAGTCTATTGATACCATACCGATTCAAAACACCACAGAAGTAAACTCTCTTGCTTTGTTTTTTGCTTCTTTCCTGAGATCGGACCACCCTATCCTGTATCTCAGACTGGCTTGAAGCTCACACGATGTAGTCCAAGCTGGCCTCGGAACCTGTGATTCTCCAGATAGACACTCATATAATCAATCACGTGGTATTCTCCAAGATGGTTGGTTCCTATTAAAATCTTGCCTCTAGGTTTTTTGATAACTCTGTGCACTCTCCACATTGAGCCATTAGTGTAACCAATGGGATTTTGAGTCTGAGAGTGACTTTTGGGTCACACTGCACACTTCACGCTGTAAAGTTGGTAACATGGATTAAATGAATCAAGTCTGTGGCCACACAGGAGAGCACTCAGGAAGCTCTTTGGAGACACCCAAGTGGAAGGATCTGAGGCACAAATGCGTGAGCCAAATCAGTGAGCCACCTGGGAGGTAGTCCAGCCTGAGGTGAGTCAGGCTGGATACAGGTATGGATATGTATGTTATACAGGTATGTATAACAGTTAGTACTCACCTAGCTCATCAACAGCTCAACAGATATGAACAGTCAGCTCCACAGGCCAGCTAGACGAATTAAGGCTCAATCCGGCTAAATGATTTGTTCGCAGCCACAGAGAATACAGGTCTCGGTGATTTTGCTCCTGAAACAGAACGAGGCTATAACTGTCATCGCTGATCTGGGTATCGAACCCTGGGCCTCACAGATGTAAGGAAGGCATTCTACCATTGAGCTAAATCTCTAGCCCAAACTGAATTATTTTTAAGGGGAACGTTTCCACAATCAGACATGGTGGCCCAATGGTGTAATTGAGTTGACGGCAGCAAGACCTGCACAGTGAGACCCTGCCTCAAACATGAAACAGCCCCCCCCCTGCCAAAGTACAAGGCATTACAGGTTATTTTTAAGCTCTCCCTTTTAGTTATTACAACTTTATAGTTACAATCTTCCTACCTCATCACACTTACTTACACCCAGGTATTGCAATGTCACTGATAGACACATTTTGAGGAAGTTAGTTACTATTGGTGAGGAAGGTAAATTACTTTTAAGGAGTAAAATAAGAAATTTAGGTCCTCAAGTGTGAAAGCTCTCTTGCTACGAGGACAATATACACTAGCATTATCCACTCCCATCAAACATAAGCATAAACTTCACAGGGCGATGGACAGAAAACGCAGGCAACGATGCTGGTGGCGTGGACCATCCCTTAAGAGTCACAGCAGAGAGGTGGTCTACCTAAGGGGAGATCATACAGCATTTGCTGATGGGTTGGAGGTGGCTGTGTGTGAAAGAACCAGGACAAGATAATGTGAAGCTCTTTGCTTATGCACCTAAAGAATGGGTAACCGTTTTCTCAACAGGAAGATAATAGGTGCAGGCTCATTCTTTATTGGGCAAAGAGTACGGCAGTTTGAAACAAGGGCTACTGAATACACGGAGGTGGGCTACCTCTTTCCTGTGGGTGTCTCGAGCATCGCTGGTCCTTCCCTCCCGCGACTCACCAAAACGACCACTCACGGATGGGGCGCTGATGTCGTGATGGGCAGTCACAGCCAACTAGCACCGACCTCAATCATTTTCCTGAGCATCCGCAGACCCTAAATACGCAGTTTTACCTCCTCAACCCACTGTGCGCTGCGCATGCGCCGTCCAATTTCGTGCGGGCCCCGAAGAGTTCCATCCCACTTGTTTCTGACCGCGGATTCGTTCGGAAACTTGCGGGTGGGCGGGGTTAAGAGAGCGTGAGGAGTGCGCGTGCTCGTAACCAGCGTTCTGCGCCTGCGTACTCCTCCCTCTTCCTGCTGGCTGAAGTTTGGGAGGCGGGGCATCCGGGTCTGTCCGCCGTGACTTCTGCCGGCGGAGCTCTGCTGCTCCGCTCTTGCTAGACTAGGAGGTGAGGCGGCCCGGCGCGCTGTCAGTCTGCCTGTAGACGTGCACCGCGATCCCTGTGTCGCGGGAGGTTTGCAGAGGGCTGAGGAGGGAGTTGAAGTTTTTGAGGCCCGGGAGCCTCAGCTTCGTGGGGTTGACAGCTCGGGGACCCCCGCGACGGGAAGCTGACAACCTGGGGCGGCCCCTCGACCCCGACTCGCGTTTTCCCCAGGTTCCAAGCTGTCGCGATCCTCGGAGCAGCGGTGTGCACCGAGACACCGAGCAGTCGGGGTCTGCATCTTCGGGCCGAGGGGTTGTCTCGGGCGCTACTACTGCGGAGCCCCGCCCCTCGCCTGTCGGATGCCTGGGGTCCTTATCCTGGGCCCTGATAGCCAGGCACCGGTAAAGGTGCCTGTACACTCAGCCAGGGACGGAGAAAGCTCACCAAGAGGTGTGAGCTTGTTGCTTAAGGGGTTCTCATGGTAGAATGAATTACCGGTAATAATGCCATTTTGCAGTATTTACATTTTCCTTGCACTCCATTCTTACCTCCAGTTTAATTTTGTGTCTTCCGTTGTCTTCTCAAAATTTGGTTTTCTCAGGCTGTGTGTCAAAGAAGTTATATTGAATAAATAAGAAAGAATGAGAAGTGAAACCGTACTTTCTTTCCCTATTTTAGTGGTTGCATTTATGAGACTTGACATTTAATATTTAAAAATCCTTACATGTGGGGACTGGAGAGATGGCTCAGTGGTTAAGAACACTTGGTGCTTTTGAAAAGGACCAGGGCCCACATGATGCCTCAAATCCATCTCTAACTCCAGTTCCAGGGAGCTAACACCCTACTTTGATTGAACCCTGTGGGCAGCAGGCTCACGTGGTGCACATACATTTATGTAGGCAAAACAATCCTATACATAAATAAAAATTCCTTACATGCATTTCGTTTTTATCTTATCTAATCTGTTCGTTTAAGGTGTAAATTAAGAACATCAATAATGGAGTTAGCTCACAGCTTATTGCTAAATGAAGAAGCACTGGCTCAAATCACCGAAGCAAAGAGACCAGTGTTTATCTTTGAATGGTTAAGATTTCTTGACAAAGTCCTGGTTGCTGCCAACAAGGTAGGTATTGCTCCCCCGCTCCCATGAGATTAATATAAAGGAAAATTTAAACATCGTGTTTTGAAAATGTTATGAGTCACTCATGTCAGGAATTTCTAGTTTATCTTTCTCTTGATCAAAACCCAAACCCTGACCAAATCCTGCTTGTTGCAACCTTCGTATCTCAGCTTAGTGTGACTGGGAGAAGAAGACTCTGTGGCTGGTGTCACTCATTGTCATCAGTGCCCAGAAGTGGTCTCTGTGATGCCTGTGATCCCAGTGTCTGCATGTTCTCTCTGGGGACTTAAGAGCCTTTTACTGTTTCTTCTACTTCCTACACAGACTTTTTGATGCAAGGTTGTTTTGTCCATGTTTTGTTTATTTTTTTTAGACATTAAATGCATTCCTCAAATGAGAGCTTTGTTCAGATTTAAAAGTGAGTCAGAAGGTGTTCTGGGAAAGGTGAATTTTGTTAGTGGAATGTCAGATAGGCTAGTCCTGACCTTGCTGTCTTAGTTTGTACCTCTTGACTGATTGTTCCCTAGAAGATACTTTTCTACTCTAGTGTCTGAAGGAGATGTGGTTAATTGTTTAGGATTGAGGTACTGGGATGGGGAGCCTGAATGCTTCAACACTCAGTATGCAAATATTCACTTAATTCCTGTTTTAGTAAAGTGACCTCAGTCCACAGTTGTGCCTGATCCCTCCTTGTCCAAAACTGTCCTGTCTTACTCTTTTTTTCAGAAAACAAGCCTCTAGCCTTCTTCTAAAATGAGGAGAGAGTGTAGAAGATTTTGTGGGTTATTTTTTGGGGGAGGGGCTTTGATTTTACTTGGTGTGACATGCTTTTATTAGTTATTCATGGCTGGCCTGGGACTCATTGTGTTTCCCAGACTGGCTGCAAACAAGCAGCTGTCTTCCTGCATTAGCTGCCTAAGTGATGAAGTGCTGGACGTGATGGGCGCTCTCCAGTCCGCCCTTTTAGACTATCAACCAGTCATTGCTTTTATTTCCAGGTGAAGATTTCGTCTAACCTCAAAAGGCTCCCAGGCCTTAAAAGCATGAACTACTGGAGTACTTTGTGTCTTGATTTCTTCTTGGTTTTCTCTGTTGCGAGTCCTTGGCTTCCAGATTTTGCTTGGGTTGTTTTCCTATTGTCATGTTGAACTTGTGCTCAGATACTATTGTTCCTGCCTGGGACAATCACTTTAATTGCTAGAAAGACAGTAAATGCATGGATTCCCTTGTAACCTTTAACTGAAAATTTCACGTATCTCTTAAATCTTCTTTAACTGAACCTATGTTGTTTTCCTTCCCCTGAAAAGTCTTTTTCAAGTTATCACATAACTCAAATTATTCAAAACAATAGTCAGGACTTGTTTTATTTGGTCCCTTCCCATCTTTTCACATAGCTGATCCTCTGCGTTAAATACTTAATACTCACGTTGTTTTGTTGTGAAAGGTGTCAGTGTTACTCTTTAGTGATAGCTAATCTTATGATTTTTATCCCTGTTTCAGATGTCCAACTTTCAGAAGATAATCTCATGGGCTCCTATGTAGCTCAGTTGGCAGAGCACTCGCCTCTAACATGCAAAAAGTCCTGGATTTAATTCCCAGTACACATAAAACAATTTTATTTGGCATCCCACAGCAATAATCCCAGCCCCTGGGACATGGAAGCAGGAAGATCAAAAGTTCACAGTCATCCTCAGCTGCACAGTAAATTCAAGGGCAGCATGGGATTCCCTCTTCTGTCCTTTCTCCTCCCCTCTTTCTACACACACTCACACACACACACACACACACACACACACACACACACACCTCAGAGTTAACACGAATACATCTTAACCAAAGTAGTGATTTTCTTTTTCAAACTTATCCTTTCCCAAATCCTTAAAATCGATCTTTACTTCTTTCTTAAACCTCCTATCATGCGGACACTTCTCCAGTGTCTCTCTTCTGGGCTGTTGCAGTAGCTTTCTAATTGCCCACCCTGCTTCTGCCGTGTGTGTTCAGCAACCACAGTTTCAGCAGTCAGAATTAACTGGGTGAAATACTTAGATTACATTCCTCCTCTGCTTACAGCGCTCACTCAGAACAAACTGAATGTTCTTCAGTGTAATAATCTGGGTTCTTCATCTTTGATTGTTTTTTCCTACTTCATCCCAGCTATCCTGACCTTGCCATCAGGTGTGCTAAGCACACTTCATTTGCAAACGTTGTGCGTCTTGTTCCCACTCCCTGGGATGTTCTCCTGGATAGCTGCATAGCTCACCACTTCACATTAGAGAGAGATGTTTTTCTAATTAATTTATATAAAATAGTAAGCACTCATACCATTCATGTATTTTATATTCTATTCCTCCCCCCAGAATGTAAGTTTCATGAGAACTAGGCTTTGTTGAGTAGTACGTGGCTTGTAGTAACTGCATTGCATTAAATGAATGAGTGAATTCTAGATACTGACTAGATAGTGATTATGTGTGGATCTGGGAATTATGTTCTGTTGCTTAGATCGCCTCTAAATTTCTTTTGGTTTCCTTTACTAGCCCCTAACTTTTTGGACAACTGTATCTGCACTTTCAGGGGAAAACCTTTGATATCAGTCATTTATACATTTAGTATATGGTCTAACTTCCTAAGTTGATCTGGAACTGGCTCACACAGTAATCACTTTTGTTGAAATGAAACTTTGGACAATAAAGGGGACTAGTGATTTAATCTAGGAAAGAACGGATCATTTCTTACTGAAATTTTCATTTTTATAAAAGTTTTCATGTGTGAGTTGCGCTTAGTGAATACAGATTTTAATTATTAGAGCATCATACATGTTAAGTATTTTTGACTACAAAGTGGAAGGGTACAAGGAAATGTGATGTTCTTTTTTAAATAACAGACAGACGTAAAAGAAAAACAGAAGAAACTTGTTGAACAATTAACTGGATTAATAAGCAGCTCACCTGGACCACCTACTCGGAAATTGTTAGCTAAGAACCTTGCAGCCCTTTATAGCATTGGGGACACTTACACAGTTTTTCAAACACTAGACAAGTGTAACGACATTATCAGAAGTAAGGATGACACCGCAGCCTACTTACCAACAAAGCTGTAAGTACACTTACAGAAATCTCGGCTTGCTCTTTCGCTTTTTCTAGGTGATTTCGGGACTCCCTATCATAAAGACCCCAGTGGGTGGAACCTGAGGCATGGTACTGACAGGAAGTTCTAACTAGATCTGAGGCAGGGATGGGTGAGACCAGTCTGCTGACCCAGTCCATCCAGTTAAAGAAATGAAATGATTGTGGAATCCAGACCTTCCTGCTCATGGAACTGCTTTTGCACTAGAGAGGCAACGCTGAAGCAGAGACCATTTTGCTTACAAGTTTACTGATGAGTAGATTAAGTTGAGCCTAAAATGGTTACATAAATACAAATTAATTTTAGAAAATCAGAAACGTATAATGAATTTTCTTTAAACCTTTTGTATATTTGTGTGTTTGTGTGTGTGCGTGTGTATACATGCACACTACATTGTATGCGTGGCGATCAGAGGACTTGTGGGAGTTAGTGCTCTTTACCCTGTAGGTCCTGGAAATGGGACTCAGAACACCAGGCTTGATAGCCTCTACTCACTGAGCCCTTTTGCCAGCCCAGAAATTGTCTTACTAACCACTGAGACCATTTTACAGGGCGGCAGTGGCTTGTGTTGGGGCGTTTTATGAGAAGATGGGAAGGATGTTGGGCAGTGCATTTCCGGAAACAGTGAATAATCTGTTGAAATCCCTGAAAAGTGCAGAGGTAAGTTTTACAGCAAGTATTTAATGCCTTGATCATGACACGTGTTATGACAGATGGTTTGTTCTGTTACTGTAATGTTCGTGGTGCTTATCAGGACGGTGATTTCAGACTGTCGTGTCTCCTTTCTTCTAATGTCTGTTTCCTTCATTTCTGGAGGGGATTCCAATGGTTTTTAAACGAGTAAGCTTACCTATTACTTTTTACTTAATTCTGTTTTTCAGTCGACATTTTATATTTTTGGCATTTTTATTTTTTGTGTCACAACTAATATATCAGTTTCAGGTGTCTGCCATAATCCATTGCTGTACACTGTGCATCATAGAACAGCAGATGCTTCTTGCTCACAGTTCTGGCACCCAGCGGTCAAAGGTCACAGGGTCTTCCTTCCTCCACAGGCTCTAGGGGAGAACTGTGCCTTCTTTCTTAGATTTAATGGTTGCCAGAAACTCTGGCCTTTCCCAGCTGTGGACCACCTAGTCCATATGACTGCATTACCTTGTTTGCAGTCGTAGTCACGAGTAAAAGGGTTTAAGACTTAACATTTGTTTCTGAAGGGCGCAGAATTCAAAACTGATGATGACATCAAGTTCTGTTTTGTCGTGTCAGAGTTTGGCTATAGATCGCTTATCAATGTCTGATAAACAGAATGTAGACTGAGCTCAAGACTTGGGTATACTTTTTTATGTGTATACTTGGGAGTAAATTCAGGGCATAGCACACCCTGGGCGAGTGCTCTGTCTCTAAACTATGTCCCCAGCTTGCAGTCTCATTTCCTGTCCAGGAGAACTGACTTCTCAGATGATGTCAATACTTAGTCTTACAGTTCGGGTACTTTGTGGAATTCCTAATCCATTGCTTTTCCTCACCGTCACAATTTGGAGATAAGATAATTGGCCCCGAGAGTTGTTATATCTTAGTGTGTTCTTATTAAATAATGGGATTCGGGCTGGAGAGATGGCTTAGTGGTTAAGAGCACTGACTGCTCTTCAAGAGTCCAGGAGTTCAATTCCCAGCAGCCACGTGGTGGCTCACAGCCATCTATAATGTAGACCTGGCGCCCCCTTTTGGCATGCGGGCACACATGGAAGGAATGATGTTCACATAATAAATTAAAAAAAAAAATAATGGGATTCATTTGACAATGTGGTTTTAAAGTCTGCTTTATGTACACATTCAGTCTCAAGGGCGAAGTGAGATCCTAATGAGTCTGCAGAAAGTGCTGACTGGATTGGGGGGCGCAGCAGCTTCCTCTCACCGTGACATTTACAAGAATGCTCGATCCCTCCTAACCGACAGGTCGATGGCCGTCCGGTGTGCAGTGGCCAAGGTTAGTGCCCAGTCTGTTTATAATGTTGTCCTTTATGGTGCTTCTCTTAAACAGTTAATTTCTTTCTTTTAAAGTTCTTAAATTATGAGCATTTTTGGTTTGCTTTAATATGCTAGCTATATTTTCTAGAACTATATATGAAGGGAAGTATGTGGTATGTACTTTCATGTGGCTGTGTGATTTCTTTCATGAAAGTACAGATATTTTGAGATTTATGTGTGTCGTTTCCATAGTTCATACCTTTCTATTATTTAGTACCCTTTCATTGTATGGATGCTTCACCTTTCTTATTCCTTTACGTACCTTTGGCTATTACTAAAAAAAGCTTTTGTGAACATCTGTGTGCAGATTATTTTGTGGGCCTGTGCTTTTATTTGAGTCAATATGTTTTATTTGGAATGGCTAAGATTTGTTTAACTTTTTAAGAAACTGCTCATTTCTTTAAGTGTTTGTATAGGTTTAAATTTCTGCCTTGTTGCTTTTGTTACTGTAAGAGATTTCTATTCCTCCATGTCTTCATCATTATTTGATAATCACAGTTTTTCTTTAGTCATTCTAATAAATGTGACTGAGTGTCTCATGGTCTTAGCCTGCCTTTCTCTAATAACAAATGATAAGCATATTTTTAGGTGTTTATCATTCATATTTTATATTAAGAAAGATGTATTTCAGTAGTGCCCATTGCTTCAAATTTCTTTCATTACTGAGTTCTGAGAGTGCTTTACAGATGATTTATATATTCTTTACCTAAGATAGAATATTTCTTTGAAATCTGTGAGCTGACTTAAGGAGAGGGTTTTGGTTTTGTCTTGTGGTTTTTTAGAATCTAGTCTATCATGGGGAGATGGCAGTAGGACTTGCCTTGTAGTTTTAGGGTACAGTCTGTCATGAGGGGATGGCAGTAGGACTTGCCTTATGGTTTTAGGGTATAGTCTGTCATGGGGGGATGGCAGTAGGACTAGTGTGTGCCTGCTGTTCACATCTTGGTAGTACAGGGAACAGCGAGAGGACAGAAAACTGCTGTAAGCACCTCATTCCACAGTGACTCTCCTCCTTTAGCTAAGCCTCATCTAAAAGTCCACAGCCTTCCAAAATTGTGGGCCCATATGCAACTATAAGAAACATGGAGAGATCCTTATAACCTTTGCTACATTCCCTTGGTAGTAGCAATTTCTTACAAAGTATAGTACAGTAGTAGCACTTTGGACGTTGATATTGACATAATCCACTGGTCTTCAGATTTCCCCAGTTTTAGTTGTATTTACTTTTTGAGCATCTATGGAAATGATCATAAGAGTTTTCTTTTTTAGTCTGCTAATGTAGATCACATTGATTAGTTTTAGAATTTTAAACAGTTGTATTTCTAGGATAACTTTACTTGGCTATGATGTATCACCCTTTTCATTTGTCTCATTTTGATTTGAGGCAGGGTCTCACTGTGAAATTGTAGGTGGCCTCGAATTTGAGATCTTCATGCCTAAGCCTCCCTAGCACTAGAAATGCCTTTTGGATAGTGTTGTCTTAGAGTGATGAAATGTTTGCCTGATATTTTTGTATTTTTGTCCCTGAGGGATGTTAGTGTAAGTTTTCTTTTTCTTTTTAAAAAAATTTATTTATTTTTATTTTATATGTAAGAGTTTTGCCTGTGCGCATGTATGTGTACCAGATGCATGCCTGGTACCTATAGTGGAACAGCTGTCCTGGAACTGGAGTTATTGATGGTTGTCACACCGAGTGCTGGTAACTGAACCTGGATCCTCTATAAGTGGTCTTTATCATGGAGGCATCTCTTCAGCCCCATGGTTTTCTTTTCAGAATGTCTTCATGAAGTTTCAGGACTTAGCAGATACTGACTTCATGGAATGATTGAAAGTTCTCTTCAATTTTCTGGAAGATTTTATATAGAATTATTATTATTATTATTATTTTGTTTTTGTTTTTTGAGACAGGGTTTCTCTGTATTTTTGGAGCCTGTCCTGGAACTAGCTCTTGTAGACCAGGCTGTCCTTGAACTCACAGAGGTCCGCCTGCCTCTGCCTCCTAAATGCTGGGATTAAAGGCCTGCACCACCACCGCCCGGTTGAATTAGCATTATTTTTTGCATCAGTATTTGGTTGAATTAATCAGTGCTTAAGATTTTAAACTGCAAAGTCAATTTTGGAATATATATTACTCAGGTTATCTATTAAGTTTTGATTAAGTTGTAAATCTGCAGTGATTTTTATTTCTCTCCTTTCTAATTTTGGTAATTTGTGTCTTTTTTTCTTTTCCTTGATCAATTAGATAGATATTTAACAGATCAATTGGTGACTTAGGTTTTATTTCTATTACGTTTTGGTTTTGCTGGACCTGTACCTCAGGAGGAAAATGCTCACTTTACATGCATGAGGCCGTGGCTTGGCTTCAATTCCCTATGTTGCATAGGGGAAAAACCCAAAACTAAAAAGCCAACCACCCAAGACTGTATTTCTGTTTTCTAGATCCCTGATTTCCATTCTATCTTTAGTTCCATTTTTGCTTACTTTAAGGAATTAGGTATTTTTTTTCTTAAAGGACTTTCCTTCATTGCCTGATATGTAGTTTTGAAAACTGTTCATATGTTTGTTCAATTCTTTGTGTATTTCTGGAAATGAGCATAAGTTATAACTTACCTTTTGCCTTGTTTTTAATCACAGTGTCTTCTGGAACTACAGAATGAAGCTGTGTTCATGTGGACTGCTGAACTAGAAAACATAGCTACCCTCTGCTTTAAGGCCCTGGAAAACTCAAACTATGGGGTACGAGTTGCAGTGTCTAAACTTCTAGGCACAGTCATGGCTACAGCTTTGATGCCGAAACAGGCAACAGGTATTGTTGGCTAACCCTGCATTAGACTATTGTAGGTATTTGAAAGTTTAGAAGACATTCTCTTCTAAGTTAGTTATTGCACATGGAGGCCACTTTAAAGAGATTTAATTTGAAAGAACCTAAATGACACTTTCTTTGCAATTTGATACCTGGAGTTTAATACATTGATAATTGCTATGTAGGTCCTTTTGGGGGCTGGAGAGATAGCTCAGTGGTTAAAAGTACTTGCAACTCTTTCCACAGACCTGATTTCTTCCCCAGCACTCATATTGGGCAACTCACAACCACCTATAACTCCAGTCCCAGGGGATCTGATGCCCTCTTTGGTCCTCTGTGGGTGCCTGCACAGAAGGCATGTACATAGGAAGAAGCATGCACTTCCACATAAATAAAAGTTTAAATTAGACCTTTAGGAGGAAAAGAAAGTTGTCTGTGTCCTCATTTGGGAATGAGAACTGTCAGCAGTGGCTGGAACAGATGCCTGGAGTTCTTACTGGGTGCACACAGTCACCGTTGCTTTTCTGCTTACATAGACTTACTGAGTTGCCTTGTTCCCTAGCTCCTTCCTCTTAGCACTTTCTTGCTTCGAAAATGAATTCAAGCTTTTGTTTATAAGACATTGTGACCTTTTCTATATTATAATACTCTTAAAAATCATTACTTGGAAACTTAAGCTAGAATATTAGAAATGTTAGTAATTCTGCTTTAGAAACTCATTTGCTCTTAAACTTTCTTCTCTTCCATAAAGTCATGCGTCAGAATGTGAAGCGAGCAACGTTTGATGAAGTTTTAGAACTCATGGCCACAGGATTCCTGCGTGGAGGGTCAGGTTTCCTGAAGAGCGGAGGAGAAATGTTGAAAGTCGGTGGGTCTGTTAACCGCGAAGTGAGAGTCGGAGTGACACAGGTGTGTATTACATGTGTGAACGACTTCCGTGCAGGTCAGTTCATGGAGGACTTTCATAACAGCATACAAGAAAATTTAATGTCGGGTTTCTTTAAAAAAAAATTTAACCAATGAATGGATTAACTCAGGTTCCAGATTTCATTGCATACATGTAAGAAAGGTTGAGTCTCTTTTTTTCTTTCCTGTTTCTTTTGAGGTGGGGGGCCCTGGGTTTTGGACCCCAGGGCATTATACATTTTAGGCAAGTAAGTACCCTACCATTGAGCTACACCCCCAGACTAAAAGTTCAATTCTTGATGTATAAATGAGTCCATTTCTAGTATGTGTATGTAAACATCTAAAAAAAAAATCTCAGATTTTATTCCACAACACATAAGTTACAAAGTAAGTTTTATCTAACATGATAGTGAGCATTGGAGACTGAGATAGGCCATTCCTTAGTTCAAGACCAGGCTAGAATCCATGGTGGACACTTTGTCTCAAAAAATAAATACATGAAATAAAATAAAACTGAAATCAGAAGCAATAAAGTCCTTAAAAATAATAAAGCAAGTTGGTTTTGTTTAGAACTGTATTTAGACATTAGTAATTTAGGCATTTAGATTATAATGTTCTCCATATACCTTTTGACTAAAAATAATTGATTTATGCTTGGATTGGACTTGTCAGTGACTAATCTCTAATGGATATACAATTAAATGTGACTTGGGATTATAATTTTAAAATAATTACTAGTGGTTACTGATCTGATAACATCTGGTAAGATAACATGGCTCAGGCTCCTAGTCAAAGCCACCACAACAGTGTCTTGTCCCTGAAACAAATGTGAAATGGAAGCCATTGGTTCATGTTGGGGACCTCCCCGGCAGGTGCACTGCAGCTCTTGGTGCTGGTGTGGGATGTGAGTTTCTGTCCCGCATTGTTACCTGGCTGATCCCGAATGGACTTAGCGTTCCTTTTCACCCTCAGTACATTCCCTTTGTTCTTCATGGGTGGCTTTGTCTTGAGACTCTGCATTGTTTTGGCTTGGCATTTTAGATGTAGTGTCTCACCCAGGCTGACCTGAAACTCACTGTGATGCAGACTGCCCTTGGATTTGAGGTGATCCCCTCAATGCTGAGATTGCAGGCGTACAATACCACGCCTGGCTCTTTTCAGTAATTGTTTTATTCAATACAGGGATGGTGACACATGCCTTTAATCCTAGTCGAGGCAGGTGAGTCTTTGTGAGTTCAGACCTGGTCCACACAGTGAGTTCCAGGCCTGTTAGGACTCCACAATGAGACCCTGCCTCACACATAAACAGAAAGAACAAAAACAAAGAATTGTTTCAATCCTACTAGTAATTCCTCTGACAGAAGTCTTTTTTTAAAAAAAAAATGTGAAATTTAACTTTGCTATGTTTTAATCTCAAGTGTAACTTTTTGTGCGCTGCTATCATTGTTTCTGCAGCCACTTTCTGTCCGTTTGCCCAGAGGTAGCTAAGGCTCTGTCTTGTGTGTTTATAGGCATATGTTGTTTTTGTGACAACATTGGGTGGTCAGTGGCTGGAGCGTAGCTTTGCCACATTTTTGTCACATGTGCTTGATCTGGTTTCCCATCCCCGAGCAACACAAACACATGTGGATGCTGTGTACTCAAGGCGATGTGTCTCCTTCATCCTGAGAGCCACTGTGGGCAGTTTGTTGGGTGAGAAAGCCCAGATAGCAGCTGCCAAGGAAATCTGCCAAGCTATTGGAAAACAGATGAAAGCAGTGGGTAAGTGAAAATGATGTCACCGTGTGTGATGCTGATGACCCTAGCCATGTAGTTTAGTCCCCCACCCCTCAGTCTTGTAAGTGCTAGGGTTTTTATTCTTAATAAATACTAACATCTCTGATTGATTTGTATCTTTTGGGACTGTTTTTTTCGTAGTAAATTTGAAATAAGTTTCATATTACATTAACTCATTTTATGAGTGAATGTTTTGTGTGAAAATACACATGTGCATCATGTGCGTGCTTGGCGCCTGTGGCGGTCAAAGGGGCCTCAGATCCCCTGGACCTCGAGGTGCAGATGGTTGTGAACCACCACGTGAGTGCTGGGACTAGCCTCGTCCTCTGAGCCTTTGCCCCAGCTCCTCATACTCAGTTTTATTGAGTACTTTTAAAAATGTTAAAGCAACATGTAATTGTATTGAAACCAAATTTTAAAAATGAGTGGCATGTTGGTAAGGTTTGGGTTTTGGTTTCATTGCTTGTGTCTGTGCTGCTTTTAAGTTTCCCAGAGTGCACTGGTGTATTGTTTTTATCTTTGCGAGATTATCTGTTCTTATTTTTGTGCTTGAAGTCTTTTATATAAATATATATATTTTGCTGTTTTTCTTTCACTTCTCTAGTAGACTTAGTCTGAAGACTTAGAAAGTGATCGTTACAGACAACCGTTAGCCCCTTGCATGGTATATTGTAAGTTCAATAATTCATAATTTTAAGAAATCATCTTTAGATACAATTTTATATGACCCATGAAAGTGTATTTATTTGAGATTCAGTGTGACAATTTAGTGTTTATTATTCACACGTCATGCTCAGATCAGGGCACGTGGCTTGTCCACCACACCACACGTGAACCCTCTCTGCTTTAAACTCTTGACATCCTCCCTCCTGGCTGCTTTGTTGTACACGGTTGTCATTATGTAGTTATTTCCTGTGCTACAGGACTTAAACCCTGTAGCCCTGAAAAGAAGTCCTTTCCAGAAAGGGGTCATTCCATAAATAACATTAAATATCTGATTCATAAACAGCGGTGCCAAGATTTAAATAAGTGTCACAAAGTTCCTGCCTTTGTAGGGTGTGTAACGCACTTAGCAGACCAACGTAAGGCAAAATATAAATTGTATAAGACAGTTTAGTTTTATCACCATTGGAAATAGATATTAATTTTTAGTGAGGCAAATTGTATTGCCCCAGGAGGTCTTCGAAAATAAGGATCTAACTAAATATAATCAGTATATATAATCATTTAATTGTCTTATAATGTTAACAAAGTAAATGTACAGTTTGGTTGTTGTTTTGTCATTTTAATAGCTTAACAAACTTTTTAAATGCATAGAGATAACTGAAAATTATTAATGAGAGAGTTTTTGAATTAACAAGGTATTGTTCATAGGTATACCTAAGTTATAATCTATCCTGTATTCACAACTGGGGAAAGAGTCTCATGTTCCTTCAAGTGTTTCAGTGCCAGGAGCCTTGTGTTAAGTAGTTGATATTAATTTTATGACTATAGACTAGCTATTTGACCTTAACGATCCTAATTACTGAGTTAAGCAACATGTTTATATCAGGCAGGGATTTGTGAGCCAGACTGTATTCTCAATTAGTAGTTTGTCAAGGCATGTTTAGTTGTCTCACACGAAATACCTATTAACTCTAGTGGCTGCTGAGAGGTTTTAGGAAGAGACATGAAGACAAGTGGGAACCGGGAGGAGCGTTCAGTAAATTTAAACTCACTTCCCTTTTTAGTCTACTTTCTTGTCAGTATTTTGACAGTGAGGCCTCCAGTATATTGGAGCACTTGAAGCAGCAGTAATAACAGTAATAATAGCTACTTATGCTCACTGATGTGTTCTGTAGCAGGATGGGCTAAGTGCTCTGTGTGCATTTGTTGACCTAAGGTTAGTCAACACAAGCAAGCGCCTTTGACACAGGTAAGGAACTCGACACAGCAACATCGAGTAGCAAGCCTGTCACAGAACTTACATGCAGTTGCTATTAGAACCTAAGTCTTTTACCCCGAAATCTGTTTTGTTGGTGGTTTGTTTGTGTTTGATTTCTGTGGGGTTAGAAATTGAACTCATGACCACAAGCATGCGAGGCAAGTGCTTTACTAATGAGGTACATCCCTAAATCTGAGTCTGCTTTTTCAAAACGTTGTGAATTCCTGTGCCTCCTAAGTTGTATTTTTGGAAACATCAAACCTATACAGTATGTATTTTAGCATTGTTGTGAATCTGTTCAACAGTATTTTAATGTCAGTTCAGGGCTGGCAAGACAGCTCAGCAATCGATGGTGCTTGGCACTAGCTTGATGGCCTGAGTGCAGTCCCGAGAACAAGCGTGGCAGGACAGAGCTAATTCCAGCAATTGTTCTGTGGACTCCACACGTGAGTCCCTGCCCCAGCTCAATCAGGACTTTGTTACACGAGTTTGCCACTAAGCAATAACTGCATAGTTCCTAACATGTAGGAATCAGCTGGCATAAAATGGATCTAAGGCATATGCATTAAAAGACAATCACAACCCATTTCTCCCACATCAACACCTGATTTTGTGTTTCAGAGGCTGTAGTGAATGACACAAGCAGTGAGAACAAATCCGGAGCGGCGGACATTGCAGCAAGCCAGCACGTCATGGTCTGTGCCCTCCAGGAGCTCGGCAGCCTGGTGCAGAGTCTGAGCGCCACTGCCTCTCCTCTGATTCAGGAAGCATCCATAGGTGCGACCCCAGGGCCTGCGGGAATGCTTTCAGAAGAGAGCTGTGATGGAATTTAACTCGCAGTTACTTGTTATCATGACTACCAGATCATTGGGTTGTATTTAAATTCATCTTCACAGTAATAGGGATATTGAATTAAATATTAAAAGTTTCATGAGATAAATCAGCTGTGAGAAATATTTCTAATTGATCAAACTTTGCTGAAGACTTTCATATAACTTTATAGCAACTTTACTTATTTACTTTTTGAAAGCAGATCTAAGTAGCTGTAACCGGCATAGAACTCACTATGTAAACCAGCATGCCCTCAGACTCAAAGATCTGCCTGCCTCTGCTTCCCAAGTGCTGAGATTACAGACATGAGCCACCATGCCCAACTTCAGCATTTCACTGGATGTAATTATAGTCTTGGCACGATAGTTTCTTTAAAGCATTCTACTATTTATGAACCACAAAAGTGCTTTTTGGGAAAGGTAGGGAACTGAAATTACAGGGACTGATATTTTAATTATTATTTTATAATGAAATTGTTTTTCTTCAATAAAGAGTAATGTTTTGGGATTTTCTTTCTAGGACTTTTGGAGATTGTGACTTCCGTGCTTCTTCATCCAAGCATGGCTGCTCGGCTTGCTGCTGCATGGTGTCTGCGTTGTGTGGCTGTGGCATTGCCCTTCCAGGTGACACCATTTCTAGATAGGTGTGCAGAACGGCTCAACAACCTGAAGACTTCACCGGAAGCTGTTAGTGGATACAGTTTTGCGATGGCCGCTTTGTTGGGCGGAGTGCATCAGTGTCCTTTGGGCATTCCTCATGCCAAAGGCAAGGTATGACAGAAGTCTGCGTGCTGGCAGTGGGCTTTGCTTCCTGCTGGAGCTCTGCTGTCTTTAATGCTGAGCCAGGCAATCAGATGGCAATTGGAAATGTGAACTGTAGTTAGCAGACCCTAACAGAAATTAGATAGTTAGTCCTCCTAGGAATAATAGATTTTATCTGTGTATAATATCATGTTATAATTTGTCTTAGAAGAAAAACAGCTATGTAATAATCATTTAAAACTCATAATCTTTATTTCTGATATATATATAATTTTTATTGAGTTATATATTTTTCTCTGCTTCCCTCCCTTCCTCCCCCGTCCCCTTCTATTCTTTCCCATGGTCCCTATGCTTCCAATTTACTCAAGAAAAAGATCTTGTCTCTTTCTACTTCCCATGTAGATTAGATCCATGTATGTCTCTCTTAGAGTTCTCATTATTGTCTAGGTTCTCTGGACTTGTAATTGTAGGCTGGTTTTTCTTTGCTCTATGTCTAAAAGCTACTTATAAGTGAGTACATACTATATTTATGTTTCTGGGTTTGGGTTACTTCACTCAATATGATGTTTTCTAGCTTCATTTGCATGCAAAATTCAAGATGCCATGATTTTTTTTCACCACTCCACTATGTAAATGTACCACATTTTCCTTATCCATTCTTTGGTTGAGGAGCATTTATGTTGTCTCCAGGTTCTGGCTATGACAATGCTGCTATAAGCATAGTTGAGCTCATGTCCTTGTGGTACGATTGAGCATCCTTTGGGTATATACCCAAAAGCAGTATTGCTGGGTCTTGAGGTAGGTTGTTTTCTAATTTTTTGAGAAATCTCCACACTGACATCCAAAGCCACTGTACCAGTTTGTACTCCCACCAGCAATGGAGGAGTGTTCCCTTTACCCCACAACCTCTCCAGCATAAGTTGTCATCGGTGTTTTTTGATCTTGGCCATTCTTACAGGTGAAAGATGGAATCTCAGAGTTGTTTTGTTTTGCATTTCTCTGATGACTAAGGATGTTGAGCATTTCCTTAAGTCTCTTTCAGCCATTTTAGATTCCTCTGTTGAGAGTTCTCTGTTTAGGTCAGTACTCTTTTTTATTTTTCTTTTGATGACCAATTTCTTGAGTTCTTTGTATATTTTGGAGAGACAGATTGTGTGTGTGTGTGTGTGTGTGTGTGTGTGTGTGTGTGTGTGTTGTGCCTGGTGTTTTTTCAATTTTTAAAAATAAAATAATTACATTGCTTGTTTAAAAGTGGCAGGGAATAAACTATAGCCATATTTAGTATTTGAAATTAAATTGTTTTATTAAGCCATTACCATTCCCCCTACTTTTCTTTCCAGTGTATACTGCTATCATCACACATACTTTGAAGTATATCTTCTATGTAGTATACTACTATATATATATAGCATATACTATATATAGTATATATATATAATACTATCATAGTATATACTCTGAGTGTATAGTCTATGTAGTATACTAGTGCACATATATACATAGTATATACTACTTTCTATACCATATACATAATATATATATATACATAGTATATACTAATATCATAGTACGTACTCTGTAGTGTGTATTCTCTGAAATATACTAATACATACATATATTCATAGCACATACTACTACCATACATACTGTATACTACTTTCTCATTTGCTAATATATACATATTACAGTGTATAATATTGTCCTCCTTTCAAGGAATCTTAAGTATGTGTAACTATTGTTTGCAATTTATCTTGGGCAGTGTTGCAAGGAAGCTGCTTGTTCTTTTCCTGGCTGCCCAGACTCTCAGAAAACTATATTATTTAAGTCACTGCTTGGCCAATTACTTAAGCGTATTGTTAGCTAGCTCTTACAGCTAGAATTAACCCATTTCCATTATTTTATATTTTATCATGAGGCTTGTGGCCTACCAGCAAGGTTCCGGTTTAGGGCTAGTGTCTGCCTCCTGTGGCAGCTCTATGGCTTCTCTTGACTCGGCCATCTTTCTTCCAGCATTCAGTTTAGTTTTCCCCACCTATCTGTCTCTGTTCTGCTCTGCGCAGGCCCAAGACAGTTTCTTTATTAACCAATGGTATTCACAGCATACAGAGGGGAATTCCACATCAGGGCAGTTACAGGCTTCAGTTTTAAGCTCTCCTTTCTGTCACACTTAGACCTCCGTCCAGCTGCTACTTGAGGATTCGAGACTTTGTCACCTTTGCAATTTGATTGTTTCCTCATTGGTTTTTTCTCCTTGAACTGTTCGGTCTCCCGTGTTCCCCACACCTTTTCACTGTGGTGTTCCTAAGGGGCTGCCTGATATGCAGAATAAAGTACAGTCTTGTGTCTGGTTGACAGAGAATTGGAGCGCATAATCTGTGGTCTGCCTCTTCATTCCGAATTCCCTGTGTTCTCAGATTAACCTCCTGATCTGTCTCACGCCGTCAGCCTCTGGGCCTTTTCACAGGAAAATTTCTTGTTCTCTCTCTCAGACTTCGGCTTATTTATTCACAGGCCGCGGTTCAACCTTCTCTCTGAATTCTCACCAAAACCACCTGGTCTGTGTTAGCTTTTCCTTTGCTGACATCACTACTCAATACTATTTTATCGTTTAATCGTATGCTACGTTCTCCTTCATTCTCCCTGAATCTTCGCTATCTAGTCTCTGTGCTCTGTAAGATTAGCTTGAAGGCAGATGCCTCACAGCGGCTCAACAAGTTCTTGCATAATAGCTAGTACCAGTAAATAATACAGTTTCTTAAGTGGTTACCTGAGCTAGCACCAGTTCCAGTCCTGTATTGACATACTTAACCCTGGCAAAGGTGAGGTTGGCATTCCTGTTTTGCCAAGGTGGGAACTAAGGCAAAGATGTTAAGTTGCCCATATTAGAAAGCCAGTCTGCGGTGGGGTCAGGATGAAACTGGGCAGCATGACTCCACCCAGCACACTCTGGGTCTTCAGGAGCCATTGGTGCTGGAGCAGAGTAGCGTTCCATCAGGCGGCTCTGGAAACATGCTCGCATGAGCAGGAAGGGACAGCCGGTTTTAGTAACATCCACGAGCTGTTATTGCTTATTCATCGACTTCTCTTGCAGATGGTAGTCAGTATTGCGGAAGACCTGTTACGGACCGCTGCTCAAAACAGCAGGCTGTCTCTGCAGCGCACCCAAGCTGGCTGGCTTCTGCTTGGAGCACTCATGACTTTAGGTATAAGCATCTCGACTGACTTTGTAGCTGTCAGTGGCCCTAATGAAGATTTAATTTAAAAGTATTTAGTCTTTGAATGAGGTTAAAAATAATAAAGATTTATTATCTATTATTTGGGAGTTGATATTTCTTTTTAGTAATTATTTTTTTAGTTCAAACTTTTCTAAGTTTTACCTTTCCCAAAAGAATAGTCATGGTTTATTTAACGAGTTTAAAGTCATTGAAGGAGTGAGACTGTGGGGGGAAATGGGACTGCCTGAGCGGAGTCGTGGCTTTAGTAGCGGAGAAGTCCAGGTCCTGGTGCTGCTTCACTTTCCTGAGCGCTGTGACAAATCTTAGGTGCATGGGACAGAAGGTGCATTAGCCTTGTGCATGGGACAGAAGTGAGTATTACAGCCACGACTAGAGCTGCCTCTAGCAAAGTGGGTGTGCACACACTAAGAAGTTAAAGTCTTCCCCTGGGCACTGTATTGACCTGCTTTCTGAAGAAAAAGTGCTAGCTCTTTTCCAGAAGTTTATGCTAAGTATATTATTGGTTCATTTTAATGAACATCTTAGGAATGTAAATATTGTGTTTCGCCATCTAGCTAACCTCACACTGCCCACAAATGGAGGGGCATGCACTTCTATGTGTGAGAGTAGGTACATATGTTCATGTTCACGTGTGTTTATGGAAAATTTCTCACCAAATATTATGGATACTATAGAACACAGTTTTCTTAATGTATTCAAGGTAAATTTTAATAACATCTTGTACACATAGATACCAAAATACCAACACTTTTAAAGTAATTTTTATTGTGTTTTGGTACATACTTATTTTACCCAGTGGATGAAAGCATTCTGAAAGGAAAGTTAATTTTAAGCATAAAAGATAGAGGACGTGATCCAACCAGATTCTCTGAATGTGGCTAGCCCGGAGTCTTTCTGAAAAGCCATTGACAATGACACTGGGACTTGTTTCCTCTGCATTTACTGGATTTTGGGGATCCAGACTGTTTGGATACTCACCTTCCTGGACCTGGAGGGAGGGGGAGGAGCTTGAACTTCCCACAGGGCAGGAAACCCTGACTGCCCTTAGGGATGAAGAGGGAGGAGGAGAGGGAGTGGGGGAAGTGGGAGGGTGTTGGGAGGAGGGGCGGAAATGGAAACTTTTATAATTTAATAAAATTACTTAAAAAAAAAGATAGAGTAAAATGACAGAGGTGTTGAGAGCACTTATTAGGACTCTGGTCCTCTTCCGCTTCTGTTGTTCTCTTTATTCATTTGGTCTTGGTTTTGGTTTTGGTGCTTTTCATTTGTTGAGACAGGGTCTCATGGTAGCCCTGGCTGGCCACAGACTCCTGTGTAGCTGATGCTTGCCTTGTTTCCAGCCACTACAGTCCATGCACCGGGATTACAGGCCTGCATTGTCTGACTCAGTGAACTCTTTCTTTGACTTTTGTATTTGTATATATTGTAATTGCAGTTTTGTATTCTTTATTTGCTTGCTTAGGACCATCTGTTGTTCGTTACCACCTCCCCAAGATGTTGCTATTGTGGCGAAACGTGTTCCCCCGTTCCTTAAAGGAACTGGAGGCTGAGAAGGCCCGGGGAGATTCTTTTACCTGGCAGGTAACGCTGGAAGGTCGTGCTGGAGCTTTATGTGGTAAGAACTGAAAACATGAAAGCACTTTTGAATATTTTTATATTACTATTTAGTGATTTTTTTGTCACTAAAATATTTGTAAGTAATGGAAGAATCACTTTAAGTTTTTATTTTAATATCTGTTGTTTAATATGTGGACTCTTAGATTACAGAAACTTTATAAATAAGTCCATACTTATTATAAAGTATATAAAGTATTATTATACTAATAGCAAACTAGCATCACAACAGTAGCCGGAATGTTGCTATTACACGGTACAAATGAAGTCAAGACTGAAGAAGTGTGACAGTGTCAGGTTGGGCGCTGGGGCCCGTGCTCCTTTATTCCCAGTAGTTGCAGGCATGCCTGTCAGTGTTGAAGCAACACGTCAGATGTCCAACACAGAGAAACAAGCTCATCTGCTAAGTGCAGCTACCTTTCCTTGCATAATGAAACCACTTTTCTTGGTATTGTTCCCTGGTGTGTAAGTGTTACTGTTTGTTCAAACCCCAGCATTCCATAAAGGTGGATACAGCAGGTTTCATCTGGGAGTCAGCAAGTTCCAGGTTATATTCATTTGGGAACTAGAATTTCTATGGGTCTCTGTTCTGCTTTGGTTTCTCCTAAGCATAAAAAATGTTTCCTTCCCCACAGTTGGAGAGAGACACTTAAGGGTCGGACGGGCGGGGTTGCCAGTGTGCTCCTGCATATCTGAGGCATGCTTGGGCATAGCTGTTTCTCCATAGACCATCTGTTCACTCCATCAAGCCTTAAACTTGCTTTCTTTGTAGTCATCTGAATTCCTACTCAGAGCCTCCTAACATAGCTTCCTTCCTCCATTTTTATTTTCCTTTCCTTTTTCTGATGATTTTTCTCTGTAGTTCCTGGCTTTTCTTTTGGTTTGACACACCTTCCATTTTATGATAATTGCGAACTGTAGATGTCTTTTATTTTGTTGTGCTTTTTTTTTTCTTTGGAGACAGGGTTTCTCTATATTTTGAAGCCTGTCCTGGAACTAACTCTTGTAGACCAGGCTGTCCTCAAACTCACAGAGATCCACTTGCCTCTGCCTCCTGAGTGCTGGGATTAGAGACGTGCACCACCACCGCCTGGCTAGAGAACTGTAGATGTCCTTATTGCTCTATAATGCTTAGTGTTTATTTAGGCTTGTAAAGATTTCTCTAAATCTTTAAAAAATTTTTCTCTAGCCATGAGGAGTTTTGTTGCACATTGTCCTGAGCTCTTAACCGAGGATGCAATTAGGAAATTAATGACTCCTATTGAATGTGCCATGACCATGATGTCACAGTAAGTAAACAGTTTGGATGAAGTTAACATCTTGTGTTTGTGGTGTGTGCATGTATGTATGCATGTTCACATGTACATGTGTGTGGAGGTCAAAGGTTGACGTATGATCTCTTCCTCAGTCACTCTTCACCTTATATGTTGAGCTGAGGCCAGGACTCTCTCTTGAACTCAGGGCTCCTTGCCAGTGCTGTTAGTCTTGCTAGCCAGCTTACTCTGAGGATCTTCTGTGTCTGCCTCCCAAGTGTTGGCATTTCAGATGGGCCACCATGCCCACCCAACATGTATGTGTGTACTGAATGATTCAAAATTTGGTCCTCACAGACATTTTATATATTAATCAATGAAAATGTAGTTAGCATTTTTGTACTTCTTAATTCATATAGAAAGCATCTAAACTGTATTTTGTAAAGTGAATTTAAAAGTTGTGTTAATGGTGTGGCTTAAAATGCATTGTATTCTGAAGTGTTTCTGTTAATTTTATTATTATTGATCTCATAACTAACTGAAAACAGATTAGCTTATCAGTGTACTTTGGAAGTATTTCAATGCATTGCTAAATGGCCTCGTTCAGTGTTTATAAGTGCTGCTTGTTCTAACAACTGACTGATCCAGTTTCACTTGCGATGTTGCAGCATTCCCTCTGTAATTAAGGCCCACGGAGCCCATCTGAAAGCTAGTGCCGCAATGGTCCGGTTAAGACTTTATGACATCTTGGCTTTATTACCTCCAAAAACTTATGAAGGTAAATAAAATGTGTAGTATCTGACAAAAATTCTTCCGTATGCTTCTCGGTTCTTCATAGTATTGGAGTTCCGACCAGGATTCCCCCCTCAAAGTTTTTCCTCACATAAAGGCATTCATATTTGTTTATTTTTAAATCATATTCTGGCTCCCATTCCAAGTTCTTTATGTATATTATTATTTTGCTGTGATGCTAGCCCAATTTAAGAGGTCAAACACCTCTTCTGTAGATGAAGACCCTCAGGTGAAGAGAACATTTGCCTGTGCGTTACCTGCTAAGCGGCAGAGTTTGGATTCAGACCCAGCTGATTTACCCTCAGAGTCTGTTTTAAGTTACCATTCCCAATTACTCCATATTCTTTGTAACATAGCCAATCATTTAGGTGTCCATCATGGGAGAATAATAGTTTACTTGGCAGAAATGAAGTATATAAAGTAATATCAAACCAGTAATTTATTTCTAATACTGTTAAGCCCAGGAACTTTAGTGGGTGCTATTCAGTGTTTGCATGTATTGAACAATTAATAAATAGTGTCATATAGCATATAATATGGTTAAAATAAAGGCTGTTTTCTCTTTTTGCATTTTTATGTTACTTTTAGTTTGGACTCAAACTGCATTATATTGTGATAAATAGGAGAATACCATTATTGTATGTTAAAAATAGTACATGCCAGGCCTAGTGGTGTAGCCCTGTAATCTTAACTACTTGAAAGGCTGAGACACTAGGGTCTTAATTTTCAGACCTGTTTGGTCACGGCATGAATTTAAGGCTAGCTTTGGTGATACACTGTCCTTAAAGTAAAAATAAAGAGCTGGGAGATCTAGCCTAATGGGAGAACATTTGCCTAACACCCATGAAGCCCTTGACACCTCAGAACTGTTGGGGGAAAATCAACATTAAAATATTTAATATAAATTTTAGAATGAGAATTGTATTGTAGTATGTAACTGTAGTCTCAGGTCCCTTGAGCTCAGGACATCAAGGCCTGCCTGCCTTGGTGAGAATGAGAGGGAGGGACACAGAGGAAAGGAGAAAGAGAGGAGGTAGAGAAGAAAGGAAAAGAAAATAGTATGGCTCCTTTACAAAGGGATGGAAGCTAACTTTCTTCCTGCTAAACACAGTTCTAATTTTTGTGGACATGACAGTTATTACTTTAATCTGCTCTGATGTTCTCTGTCTTAGGATCTTTCAATGCACTGCTCAGAGAACTTGTAGCGGAATTCACTCTGACCGACAACTCAGCCAACACAACGACCTCTCTCCTTCGGTCCCTCTGCCATTATGATGACAGCGTTCTGCTGGGTTCCTGGCTTCAAGAAACTGATCATAAGTCAATTGAAGACCAGGTAGTAAAACATACGAGGAAATGCAGTTACTAGCGTAATCTAAAGCAGTGGTCCTATGGCACATTGTCATCTAAAGAAGACACCCTGGGCTACAGGACCGTTCATTGCAGTTTCTTAGACACCTGCTAGCATCTTAGAGGTGGATGAATGGTGAAAAGGGCAATAGTAGTAGTAGAATTCGGCAAAATGTCTTCATTCAGTATCTTTTGTATTTAGTTACTTGGTTGTATCTATGGCAAAACTCAGATTTAACTGGCTTTTTGGTTGTTAGTGTTTTATTTAGTCAGATTAGGAAGAAATGAGAGTTTTGGAGATTTAGAACCAAATAAATTGCTTTTATATATGAAAAAAAATATTTAACCAAGCATGATAGCACATTACCTTGATCCCAGTCCTTCTGAGCTGGAGGCCGAGACAGGCAGATATATATATACCAACCTGGTTTACATAGTAAGTCTGAGACCAGCCAGGGTTAAATAACTAGAAGCTGTCTTCAACACAAACAAACAAAAAAATCTACTTAAGTCATTTTTATGGGTTTGTTATAATGGATTCTATTTTACTTGCATGTTAAAGTGGGCATTATACAAGTGTTTAAAATGAACATAAGCCAGGCAGTGGTAGCACACGCCCTTAATCCCAGCACTTGGGAGGCAGAGACAGGTGTATCTATGTGAGTTTGAGGCCAGCCTGGTCTACAAGAGCTAGTTCCAGGACAGGCTCCAAAACTACAGAGAAACCCTGTCTCAAAAAACAAAACAAACAAATAAAAAGACAAAAAAGAAGTGAGCATGCCTCTTCTTATGTATGACTCTAGAAAATGATTCTGATAATGAATTTTTTTAATGGCAAAACTATATTTCCATCTGCTTAAAGTTTTCAGGCCTAATCACATTTTATTCCCCCACTACTTTATTTGATAACAACCTTAGTGAGTGAATGTGGACAGTCTTCATGTCCTTCTTTTGCAGCTCCAGCCGAACAGTGCGTCTGGAAGCGGAGCGCTGGAGCACGACCCTTCTTCCATTTACTTGCGGATACCTGCCGGCGAAGCCGTGCCCGGCCCTCTCCCTCTTGGGGTCTCGGTGATTGATGCATCTGTGGCTCTTTTTGGTGTTGTGTTTCCACATGTTTCTTATAAGCACAGGTTAGTGTAAAGTTAGCCGGATAGTTTAGTCAAATACAAATTATGTTTAAGAATAGATTTTTTTCCATCTCTGCTAATTCCTCAGTAACATAGGTTTTTACTTAAGCAGTATTCTCATGAATTTAATGGCATAATTTATATGTACATGATAAAATAAATTGGCTGCAAATTCCATGTAACTTGAAACTTAAAATTTAGCTCTGTGTACTAACATCTAGTACCCAATGTTTTATGGACCATGTCTTACCCAACGAAGTTTTCATACTAGTGGTTTGATAGTTTCTAAATTAAGTTGTATTTCTAATTAGAGCTATTTTCTTGGTCGTTCTATGACTGAACAAGTACATGTGTGGGAAGTCTCCTCTATTGGATTGGCTGGTGAGATGGTGCAAGCCTGCAACACAGGAAGCCAGCATAGCTGTCCCTTCTTGGAGCAGGGGATTTTGGTTGCTGTGTTCCGCATCCACAGCCTCCATCCCTGACTCTAGCAGCAGTCTGTGTAGTTGTGATTTCTCAGAAGGAAAATGGAATCATCGTAAGACCCTTTCTGATCCCTTAACTTTTACAGCGCATGCCTTAGAGTATCATTGTTTACATCCAATAGAGAATATATCTTTATACATGTAAGTTATTTGATGAATTGCTTTTAATTATGTGCTTTTCATATTTAAGCTTGATCTCATTAAGTACAATTGAGTACCACATAAATGTTAAACAACATTAAAGCTGAAAGACTATAAATTATATCCTTGCTTTAACTATAAGCACATTCAAACCCTACACTTGTGGTTTTGCCACAGTCACACAGCTACTTGTGAGATTCACTTTTGGTTACTTTTTTTTTTTTGATTGTTTGTTTTGTTTTTTTTCTTTTTGTACTTACAAAAGTGCCCAAAGCTAAACCTTTTTTGAAATCTCTGAATAGGTTCTGGTAAGCTATTCCATGTAAGAGTATTTAAAAATGTTTTTACGTTTATTTTATGTGTGTGTATGTATGTTTTTCCTACATGTATGTATGTGCACCATGTGAGTCCCTGGTGCCAGAGTATGTCAGAAGAGGACTTTGGATGCCCTGGAACTAGAGCTTTAGATGGTTGTGAGCCACTATCTGGGTGTTGGGAACTGGGTCTTCTGCAAGAGCAGCAGGTGCTCTTAACTGCTGAGCCATCTTTCCTGTATAAGATGTTTTTAAGATAAAACAACAATAACAACAACAAAAACAAAAACAAACCTAGACTACATGGAGTTTAGTTATTTTATTTAAAGAGACCCCATATCAAAATAAAAAGAAGAAAAGAAAAAATTCTACAAGGGCTGAGGAGATGGCCCTGCAGGTACAGAGACTTGCTGCCATGGCAACACGAGTCTGATCCTTGAACTCTCACAGTTGGAGAGAGCTGACTCCCACAGATCTGCCTCTGACTTCCGTGTGCTCGCCTGGCACATGAGCCTCCACATACATGCACACAAATAAATACATAATCTGTAATGAAAAGTGTTTAAAACTGCCACTCTTTTCTTCCTAATTAAAATTATGCACAGAAATAGGTAACGATTCTTCTGTCCTGTTAGAAATTCTTTAGGAGAACAGGTGAGGGGACACAGCCCTGTGATGCCTGCAGCTCAGCTCCTCGGGAGGCTGAAGCAGCAGGGGGAGAGCATAGGAGAAACTCACAGGCCTACATTAGTCATTTAAAAATCACTGACGCCAGTAACATAGAGAGTCCATTTACTTTGGCCAAAGGCTGTAGACATTCTGCTCCGTGATCCAAATGGCCCCATTGCTGTGTGTGTGTCTGTTATAAGGCAGCATGCTATGGTGGAAGTGCATTGTGGAGTCTTGCAGCTCACCTCATGTCTAGAAAGCAATGTGAGAGAAAGAAGGACGAGGCCAGGGTCCCACTGCTCCCCCAGGGCATGCCCCCAGTGAACCAGTGACCCCCACCAGCCCTGTCACTGCCTGACAGCCCAGCTCTGGGGATCCAGTCATTTCCACAGAGGCCTCTGGAACGGTATACGATACACAGTGCCAAGCATATCATATACCATAAATCAGAAATTTTTCTGGACACCCTGGTGTAAATGTTTAAGACCTGAAATTATAAACTGTTATTTTGCTAATTGAAAATTAATATTTAGTTTCTTTTCTTATTCTGTTTGAGTATATATTAATGAGTATATATTAATGAGTGTATATTAATACAGGAGGTAAAAGTCAGTTTTCAATCAGCTGTGGGAATGAAATGGACACAGTCTGAGGATATAAATGATAAATAATTTGTTTATATTTTATCTCTGCTTTTAAGCCATACTTAAATTAAAAACCACTAATGTGATCTTATTCTGTTGCTGTAGGTTACAAATGCTGGATCACTTTGCTGAATGTGTTAAGCAAGCCAAGGGTGTCCGCCAGCAGGCTGTGCAGCTCAATATATTTACTGCCGTTCTCAGTGCCCTGAAGGTAGTTACTCCTAGAACATCAGAAATGCTCTGAAAGGTGTTAGTGTGTCTTTAAAAGCCAGGCATATCAGATTATTATAGCATTGTGTTTCTATGTCTATGCATTTGGAGACTGTGACTTTATGTTAGTTCAGTACATTTACTAGAAACTTTATATGGGCTTATTATAATTAAATCAGTATTTTATATTGTAGTAATTTAAAAGTTTTCATTTCAATTTGAACATCAAATTTACCAGTAATTTCTTTTGGGATTTTCTGATATTGTCTGTTTAATGAGATCTGATTTTCTAATGAAGATTTATGAAATAAATCTTAATTTCCATTTGTGAATTAAACTGAATCAGGAAAGGATGGATTTCATAAATGAAAGAATGGTGTATGAAAGGAGTGTTCTCTGAATCAACTGGCTTTATTCTCTTAACCTTTTGAATTTCAGTTTTTATACTAAGTGCCTGCTCAATAGAGTTCATGATTATAGTATCCAGGCTATCATGGATTACTTAAAAACTTTTATATATTATTTAGTGCTAGGATTATTAAAGAATGATGATCTGATAATAAAATTCAATACAACAAAAATAAAAATAAAAGTGATTAAACAAGGATTCCTTAAGTCATGCTTTGTAAGCATGGTGTTGGGGAGGGAAACAGGCATTGATTACAGGGCTAACACGGGTGGGGTTGCTTATGCAGCCGTTGATATATGCCCTATTTCTAGATTGACACTGACATCTGAGCAGTTAGAAAAAACAGTGAAGTGGTCATGGTGGCCCTTAGCAGTTGGGAGAATAGTGGGTTTACCATCGTGGTACATATTACACTTTTCTACATAGGCGTGACTAATGCCTTTTCTCTAGTTAACACTTTCCGCTGGCACCATGGCTTAAGGTTTTTCATCTCAGACAAGAAAATTAAATTCCAAAGCAGCAGGTGTATGGAACAGAAGACAAACTTCTGTCATCATTCAGTTACTACCTCCTCATCTGTCTTTACATATATATTGACTGTACACTTCACACACAATTGTGAGGTTCTTTGTTTTGTTTATTATTTTTTTTGTGGCACTGATAATTGAATCCAGGGCCTGATATGTGTTAGGCACATATCACTGAACTATCTTCAGCTCATTTTTTTAATTGTTATTTTGAGGTTGAGGTCTTGCTAGTTGCCCAGGCTGGTCTTGTTTGAGGTTGCTGTGTAAATAGGTGGACCTTGCATTCTTCCGGCTTCATCCCCTCAAGTAACTGAACAACAACTTGGAGCCACATACTGTTTTTTACTGAACTTTATACAAATGAATTAGTTTCGTACTCACTACAGTATTGATGTTTAGTGCTCAATTTAATCTTGTAGTATCCTTTATGCCCAAAAGAATATTGAGTATTAGCCCTTGGTAGAAATTCTGCCATGAACTCTGATTATTAATAACATGTTCTGAAGTTACATTAGGAAGTGATCACAATCCACCTAGTAGGTGTCAGCCCCAGGTGTAGCTTATGTAATCTGTAAAGATATCTGGATTTTCTAAGATCGCAACATATCTTTATCTTTGTTCAGTATGAATTGTGAATCAATATCATTATTCTTCTTTAAAATCAATATAGGGCTTAGCTGAAAACAAGAGCACTTTAGGACCTGAGGAAGTTCGTAAATCTGCTCTGACACTGGTTATGGGCGCTCTTGACAACCCAAACCCCATCTTACGGTGTGCGGCAGGGGAAGCCCTTGGAAGAATGGCTCAGGTGGTGGGAGAGGCATCTTTTATTGCTCGAATGGCCCAGTACAGCTTTGACAAGTAAGTGCATCCCCTAAAACGTTTCTCAACCAGTCAAGATGTCTTTTAAGCAGTCAGCAACTGTTACCTAGACTATGCATGTATTTCCCACACGATTTACAGCAAGGGGCAATTTTATAATAATCTTAACTTGTAGTTCAGTGATTTATGGACCCCTAGATTCTGGGAGAGATCTAGCTTTTGGAATCAAGAGTGTTCAGTCAAGACTTCCCCGTCATGTCACCCACAGGCGCCTGCCGCTGTCCGCTGTTCTTTCTGCCTTGCTTTACCCCACTTTTCTCTTTCTTTTGCTCACTTCCTGGAATAAGGTCTCACTTTGGAGGAGAAAAGGAATAAAGTTACACTGCAGGTTTAAGGGTTGTTGTGCATGATGACTATGAAGAGCCATCTCGGGTCCAGACAAGCCTGAGTAAGATGAGAACTGTGGTTTCGGTGGTGTTAAGTGGGTGCTCAAGTAGAGACGCTAAAGATCAGAAGGCCGAAAAATAACACAAGAATCATGTAAATTATCCTTCCTAACTCATGTATTTTAAACAGTAAGTGTATTAATCATGTCATAATATTAGCAAGAGAGAAAGAGTTAAAATATTTTCTGAACTCTTGGAAAATAGCTTTTATCTTTTTCACATACGAATGGCAGCTTCGTTGGTTATAAGATAACAACTCTGATGCTGTGTTAAGATCCTTGACAAAGCGACTTAAGGAATCAGGATGTATTCTGACTCAGGGTGTGAGTTTCTAGTCCCTCCTCCTGGAAGGGGCATGGTCGCAGGAGCGTGAGGGCAGTTTCCACCGAGTCCATAATTAGGAAGTAGAGAGAGTGCTGGTCTCAGTACAGTTGGCTTCGGTTACTGAACAGCTGAAGCAGGTCTTCCCCAAACTGATGAGCACTGTTAAGTATGTGTTTTACATCAGATTTTCAGACTCGGATTGAAAGACAGTGTAAGATATCTCAATAATTTGTTAATTGCATCATGGTATTTTAATATTTTGCTGTTAAAATTAATTTCCATTATTTTTTCTGTGTTGGTAGAAGTATATTAGAAGTTATATGTGTGATATATTTTAATTGACCATTGTGTTATGTTTATATGATGGTTACCTACAATGTCCAATGATCATTGTGTATGTGACACTTTAAATTGGTGAGTTTTAAAGCCAGATGTGATGCTCATGCCTGTGATAACATTCGGAAGTCTAAGGTGGAATTGCAATGAGTTAGAGGCTAGACTGGGTAATTGATGAGTTTTGAATAAGTACATCTCAATGTAAATTATTTTAAATTTATATGCAATATTTTTTACTTTTAAAATTTACTAAAAATTTACCTCTGAGACTGAAGAAATGGCTCAGCAATTAAGAGTACTTACTACTTCTTGAGAAGACCGAAGTTCAATTCTCAGCACCCACAGCAGGCAGCTTACAACTTCCTATAACTTCGCTTTTGGGGATACAGTGCCCTCTGCTGGTCTCTGTGGGTACCCACATATAATTTACCTATATGTGAATAAAAATAAGTCTTTTATATACATATATAAAGTATGTAGAAATTTGCCCATTTTATAGAGACTTTGGTTATAAGTAGCTGGGGTATAGCTCAGTGATAGAGTGCTTGCTTAGTGTACACAAGATCCAGGGCTTAATCCCTATCACTTCAAAAACAAAACAAAACAAAATAAAATAAAATAAATTTCTTAATTTAATTTATTATGTTGTGTATTCTCGGGATGTAGTTTGTTTTCCTTGGCACTAGGGACAGAACCTAGGACTTTGTACACTGAGCATGTTTTCTGTCAGCGAGCCTCAGTACCACAAATACTTCGTAAATTTTATGTTCAATTATAAGGACTATTGTTCCATTACTTTCCAGAATGTTTTCCTTTTGTGTGTGTGATTCATAATAAGACTGTTACTAGAAGAAAATGGAGCAAACGATTCCTGTTGCATCATGTTTTGTCAGGCTGAAGTCGGCTCGAGATGTCGTATCCAGGACTGGTCATTCCCTGGCCCTTGGTTGTCTGCACCGTTATGTCGGTGGCATAGGATCAGGACAACACCTAAAAACCAGTGTCAGCATCTTATTGGCTCTAGCTCAAGATGGGACATCCCCTGAAGTTCAGGTAAATACAGTGTTACAGTATTTTTCTACAGTTACTTTTGAGACAAGGTCTTCCTGTTCTGCATGAACTGACCTCAAACTGACTCAGACTCCTGAGTGCTGGGATCACAGAAATGTACCCGACACAAAATTTTTAAATGATATCTATGACTGAGAAGTTGGTAGAACACATGTACTGTATGCTCTTTCCTTGTTATTTCAGCTTATTTGCCATAGACATTAGCAAGAGTTTTATTTTTTAACAATCTTCAAAGTCTACCTTTTACTCTTAATTAAGGCTATTCATCTGTGTGTGTATACTTATGCATGTATGTAGGTAGATAGTAGATAGATAGATAGATAGATAGATAGATAGATAGGTAGATAGATAGATGTAGCTTTTTAAGTTCTTTGAGAATATCATACAATATATTTTGTTCATATTCACCCTCTCCTAACTCTTTCTCAATTCACTACCCCCTTCTCTTCCCACCCAAAAATTTTGTTGTTGTTTTGTAATCCTTCAAGACCAGTTTGTACTTCCTAAATCTTCTTTGATGTGTGGTCTTCTGCTGGGGGGTGGTCAGCTTACCGGAGGCTACGTATGCTCTTAGAGAAGACTGTTCTCCCTTTCCCTGCAGCCAACAATTGCCAGTATCTTCATGGCTTGCTAGCTATGGGTTAGTATGCTCAGCTCCTCTCTCCTTTCTGTTGTTTGGTCTTGCTTGTACATGCTTTTGAAATTCCTATGAATTCATATCTGCAGCTTCCCTGCTGTGTCCAGAAGAAATGTTCTCTTATACTCTTACTCTCTTTCTGCCTCCTCTTCCGCAGTGAAGTCTGTACATTCCCTTTGGGGATGAGAATTAGTTCTGCAGTTTTTTATTTCCTGCACTTGGACAAGTTGTGGGTCACTGTATTAGTCTCCATCCACTGCAAATAGAGGGTTCTCAGAGGCAGATTGAGATACACATTGATCCATAAATACAACGATAGATCATTAAGCGTCAGTTTAATAGTATCATTTAGCCCCTCAGTAGTAATAGATATCCCCTACAGCTTAGGACCATCTAGCTATAGGTTCTTAGCCTGATAATGGTGGCAGGCATGATTTCATCTTGTGGAACAGGATTTAAATCCAATCAGAAATAGTTGGTTATTCCTATGATGTTCATGCCACTATTCCAGTAGTGGGCTTGTCTTCCCTGGCCATTCATTCTTGTAGCTTGCAGCATTCATAACTGGATATGACTGATGATTAGTCTCTTCTGGTAGAACATTCAAGGACTATGCAGCTAGCCAGTGTGATGAAGCTTCTAGGTCCATACCAGTAAAATTTTACCCTGGTCTATGACTCAAGAATTACTCTCTTCAATAGGATCTTACTTTCAAGTTCAAAAGTGTAATCAGGAACAATGTCAAAAATCTGTTAAATTTTTTGGGGGGAGTCTGTGGGGCCTCAATGGACAATGACTCCAAGAGAACTAACTCAGGCCTATCAATAGGCTTCTATTTTTCAGCCTCTTGCCTAGTAGGATCACTGTTGCCCTGTTATAGGCTAACTCTGCAGTGTGTGTGTGTGTGTGTGTGTGTGTGTGTGTGTGTACACGCCTATATATATGGAACTTCTCCTCTAGTAGGTTTCCATATATCTTTTTTAAAAGATTTTATTTATTTTTATGTGCGTTGGTGTTTTGCCTGCATGTGTGCCAGTGTAAAGGTGCAAGATTCGCTGGAATTGAATTAGAATTCCAGACAGTTGTGAGCTGCCATGTGGGTGCTAGGAATTGAACCCAGGACCTCTGTAAGAGAAGCCAGTGCTTTTAACTGTGGAGCCATCTCTCCAACCCCATATGTCTTTTTTGAAAGGTCTTTAGTGTTATTTATTTCTCCCCATATTCCTTTCCCTACCCCACCTTCCATTCCCCAAGCCCAGTTTAACCCTTTCTGTTCCACTATTCTCTTTTAATCCTTTTCACTAGTGCTATCTCCCCTTCTTGTCAGTCTCTCCACTTGATCTGTAGTTAATTTATGACCTCTATGAATATTTCAAAATCACATATATATGAGGATTCAGTGTCATCTTCTGTCAGTGAGAGAAAACATAGCATTTGTCTTTCTCGATCTGCAGTAGCAATTAGAATGATTGTTTACAGCACCACACATTTACCTGCAATCTTCGTAATTCACATATATACTTTTAAGCATATTTATTGTTTATTACATTTTAGTTTTTGTACTTTCATTATTAGGTTGGTTGATACCTAATTAGCTTCATTTCCTCTCTTGTTTCCAGTTTTACCACAGCCCAGGTTTTAGGGTCACTGAATCACATTTACTCCTTGAGGATTTTTTTTTTTAACCTTTGTTGTTTCTCAGGCATCTCATGCTTAAGCAAATATAGCTGCAGTGAAATTTTAAGAGTATGCACATGGTGCCACATGACATCAATTGGAAGGCTAGGGATCACATCTTCAAGGTCAGCCCATGACACAGCAAAACTCTGTCTCAGAACATGTTTAAAAATATTCACGTGACTGTAACAACTTAGCATACTTGATTCAGTGTACTGCAGTTGTTCCTTACAACTAAAATAGACTTGTGTTTTCTTGTAGACTTGGTCTCTTCATTCACTTGCCTTGATAGTAGATTCCAGTGGCCCAATGTACCGCGGATACGTGGAACCCACATTGTCTCTAGTTCTCACCTTGCTGTTGACAGTTCCACCTTCACACACAGAAGTCCATCAGTGTCTGGGCAGGTGTTTAGGTGCTATAATAACTACTGTTGGGCCAGAACTGCAAGGTAAGCAAATTCATTTTAAACTAAAGAAAGCCCATGGGCAATTACTGTTCCCTCAGTTTCCAAAATGTCACCATCATGTTGCTTGCAAACCTTTTTAATAATTTTCATTTATTAATTAATCCACAAAAGGAGGTCAACTTTGTATTGTCATCATTTAATGATGACACAGTTGAGCAATATATATATTACCTCCATTTTACAGACAGAATATGAAAGTAGAGAGGACTATGAACTTCCAAGGTTTTGTTTTGTGCATGATCATGTGATTTCCCTGACTGGTATATGTACATAAAATTATTTTATTTCAGGTTAGAAGAAAATTTCAAATACCTATATTTGGTAATTAGACTACTATGCAGAAAATATGTAACATTTTTCTTTAATTGCCGCAAGAAGATTTTTATTATTATTCAAATAGTATTTAAAATTATCGTAATGAAAATTGTAGCATTTGTTATGCAGAGAACCACAAAATGAAGAATCTTCTGGTTATTTAGCGGCAGATTGGTGGTTATAAAGTATAGTGTAACTTTTTTTAAGAAATATGTTTCTAAGACATGAATTATTGCCTTCTAAATACAGTTGTGTTTTGAAGACATGTTTGGAGACTATTCAGAGTACTTAAGCGGACTGAATGATGATTGAAAGAAGGAGTCATCTGGAAGATGGTTCCCCCAGGAGTGTTTCTGAGACACTGATAACACAGTTGTATTTTACTTCGTTAGGAAATGCAGCGACCATTTCCACCATCCGCTCCTCCTGCCTGGTGGGCTGTGCGATCACCCAGGACCATTCCGACTCTCTCGTTCAGGCAGCTGCCATCTCTTGCCTTCAACAGCTTCACATGTTTGCCCCACGGCATGTCAATCTGTCTAGCCTTGTTCCTAGCCTTTGTGTAAGTATACAGCTATGTTGTTTCATTGTTTTATTTTGGGAGCTTTAAAATGTCTTTACCAAAAGGCCAAATTGGACCAAAGCAAAACAAATATGTTTGGTGGGGATCATAAGTTTTAGAGTTTAAGTTTCAATTGCTATCTTCTTTTATTTCTTCTTTTTGTTTTTTGCATTTTAAGAAATATTTTTGATGAACCACTTATATCCTAGCTAAGGACTTGCCACATGTAGTCTTGCCCTCTCAGAACTGTGTTTTTTAGAGCTTGATTAGCAGTCCGAGGTCTGAGATCTGCTGCTGTCATCGCAATCTGCAGTGCACTCATTCAACAAGTACTTACAGATACCCTGTTATATACAAGGCATCAGGCAGAGTACTGCAGGCACTTGTATGAATAAGAAAAGATCAAGCCTTTGTCATTATGAAGCTTATAGCTAACAAGGGTCAATGAAAAATAGCTGTTTATAAATCAGGTAAGAGCTAGAACCGCTGTAGCTCAGTGGTAAACACTTGTGTAGCAGTTAAAGGCCCTGGGTTTGATTCTCAGTAAGCAAGCAGAAAAGAAAAGGCATAAGGGCAACGTAAGGAATATGTAACGCAGCACCTATCGTAAGCCAGACGTTCAGAAGTTAGCTTCCTGGAAAGTAGAACTTAAGGTGTGGTGTGCAGGATAGAATTTAGTTTGTAGACTAGCACAGCGTCCATGTGTCCGAGGGGCGCATGGGAAGTGTGATATACTTAAAGAGTCAGTTATTATGTGGTTAAACCTGGGAGAAGACGGGAGTGCAGACAGTGAAAAGAAAGCTGTGGCTGAGCAGTCAGCCAGGCAGAGGATCATGCAGACCTCATAGATAGTAAGACGTTAGACTTTCTTCAGTAAGCTATGAGGAACCATCTATAGGGATGTCACAGGTCAGAACTGTCCTTTCCCCCATTCTGTTCTTGCTGTGCAATGAAGACTGGACTGCTCTACAGTAGGGTAAAGGTGTTGGTATTGTAGCAGCAGGATGATAAGGGTTTTTGCAATTTTAGGTTGGTTGCAATTAGAATAAAGGAAAAAATGGATTCAGATTATATTTAAGAGGGAGAACTGACAGAATGAGTGATTAGTTGGCTCTCAGGGAAAAGTAAGAAGGATGTGTTTAGTGTTCTGACCTGAGCATGGTGATGGAATTTCCTTTGACTGGCATTGTTGGGCAAAGTTGGGGATTGTGAATAATGTGACTGATTACATGAGCCTGTAGAAAGAAGAAGGATTAGAGAAGTGAGTTTGGAAGCCTAAGTATTTTAGCTATGGAAGTGGATGAGATCATCAGTGAGAATGCTGAATGAACAACCCAGCATCTTCGAGATATAAAATAAAACAAGAGAGAATTAAGAGGTAACGGGAAGAGAAAGGGGAGGGTGACAGTAATGTAAGACAGATGAAAGGAGAGTTAGAGGTGTGTGCTCAGAAGCCAGGTGGAGTGGAGGAGCAGTGAGCCTGCCCCCGCGTGACAAGGATGATGAGAGCTGGAATGTGCCCTTTGACTTTGTCACATGCTCCTTCTTAGCAAGAACTCACTGGAGGAACGCTAGAAGTGGAAGTCTAAGTGTGCTCTGCCATTGGGTTAGAGATGGAGGAAAAGAACTCCTGGCCTTTGTTTGTCACGAAGAGGATGGGGATGTTGGTGCTGGAGAGATGGCTCAGTGGTTAGGAACATGAGCTGCTGGGACCCATGTTCAATTTCCAGCACCACATGATAGCTAACAGCTGTCTGTAACTCCAGTTCCAGGTCATCCAGCACTCTCTTCTGGCCCCTCAAGTATTGCCTGTACACGATACACAGAAATATATGCTACACATACAATAAAAATATCATTTTTTTAAGTTTTAAAAAAAGAAGATAGTGTCCAGGCGATAGGAGATGCTTTTCCTCCTGTCATAGCGGTTTGTGAGCCTGTTACCGTGCTCATGAGAGGGAGCCAATAGACGGGGGTGGTAAACATCTGGGGAAGAAAGGGAATAATTAGTAATCCAAGTGCATTTTAGTTGAAGAGAGTTTCCAGGGCATAAGTACTGTGATAGCCCTTTCAGTGCAAACTGGCTAAAAGGAGATGGATGTAGCTAAAGGTGGGCTTAGAGATTTGGTGTCTGGAAACTAAGGATGTTGCCTGATAATTTATGTTAATAGTGAAAGGTGAGATTAACTTCTGTGAAGAGGGAATCTGAAATTGAGGAGAATGGGATGTAGGAAACTGAACTACCCCGAGAATTACAGGGGCTCTACCAGATTAATAGACTAATGACATGCTAAGGCTCCAGGGTGTGATTTGTGATGAGATCAGTTTTGCTCAGTTGGGTTTTTTTTTCTTCAGCAGCTGTAAATGAGTTAGGTGAAGACCGTAAGAAACTAGACTTCCATACCTGAATAAGTAGACTTTGACCCTGCGGGATAGATAAAAGGCATCAGCATAGAGAAGGAATACGAATGAGACAGCGCTGAAATGATGGCGTCTTATCTGGCCAGGGAGGAGAGGAAACCAAGAGGAGGCTGGAGGAAGCCACAGTAGATGTCACCTCTGGAGGCTATTGTTGAGGGGAAAGGAAGACCTTATAGGATAATAAAGGGCACGATGATACATACTTGGTTTGATGTGGTATAATTAATTTTACTCAATAAAGCATGCTCCTATTTTACTTTAGGGAGAATTCAATAAGTCCCAAACCATCAAGGAGTTTGAGTAAGACACAGGGTAGAACCAAATGCATATGACATGTATACAAAATGTATATAGAAAGAAAACAGTAGAGTATCAGTGTGTGTTACATTGTTCTTTATAATAGGAAACCAAGCATTCTGCCAAAAGCTGTGACCTAATGTAAGCTGTGGGGTCATAGGTAGTGTTTGTTACTCGCCGAATACAGCTCAGACAGGATCGTGGCCACAAAGACACAGACTTGCCTTTCTGGATTTTCTGGTTTCTCTCTCCATTTGTTTCTTTTTTGAAAACATTTTTTTTTTAAATCTTGGTGTGTATATATGAGTGTGAACATGTGTGTATCGAAGTGTGCAAATGAAGGTCAAAGAGCAGCTTTAGGCTGTCAACCTTCCATCTTGTTTGAGACTGGGTCTCTTGTTGGTCTTTGTGTACACCAGGCTTGGTGGTCTTCAGACTTCCAGGGATGCTCCTGTCTCCACCAGCAGTATCTCAGTAGGAGCTTTGGGAGGACGGATGCATGCACAACTGTGTCCAACAACTCTTGCCTAAGTTCTGGGGATATAAACTTAGGTTCTCAGGCTTGAGTGGCAAGTGCTTTACCCCATTGAGTCCCCATCTTTTTCTTCTTTAAATTTTATTATGCTATAGAGGTTGACAAAACATAGGTAAAAGGATCTAGTAAAGTAAAAACCGATTCCTTAACTGAGTGGAGTTTATCACCAAGCCACAGGGAACACAATGAGTTTCCTATGTTTAGCACAAGATAATATTTCCAAGCTGGGTTCCTTAGTGGAACATCTGGGGTTTTATTACAGGCATGCTGGAATACTTTCCTGAACCTCTTCCAAAAGACTGGGTAAGTGAGATTATTGTCAGCTGGGGCAGGAGATGGCGTAGCGGACTAGAGAAGGGCATTCAAGTGGCTGCCCTACTGAAACATCGCCCAAAGCCTCTCATGCAGTTTGCATTTGCCAGGTGCTCTGACACTTGCTAAAAATAGTCTGTATGTGCATTAATCCCAAGTAATGAAATGAATTCAGACGTTTGTAGATTCATGTCAGTTCTATTGTGCTTGTTACCAGAGATGATTGAGACTAGAACTGTGTTGTAATGAGAAGCGGCGGGACCCCCGAAATAATTACACAGAAACTGCATTCATTTAAACACTGCCTGGCCCATTAGCTCTAGTCTCTTATTGGCTAACTCTCACATCTTGATTAACCCATTTCTATTAATCTGTGTATAACCACTTGACTGTGGCTTACCGGCAAGAATCTAACCTACGTCTGTCTCGGGCAGGGGAATCATGGCTTCTGCCACATTGCCTTCTTCCCAGCATTCTGTTCTGTCTACTCCGCCCACCTAAGAGCTGCCCTATCAAAAGGACAAGGCAGTCTCTTTATTCATCCAATGAAAGCAACACATAAACAGAAGACCCTCCTACACCATAACTGTTCAAAATGTATTTCTAAAAGCACAAGTGCCATTCTGAATTATTATAATTTCTGTACTTAGAAACAACTACTTTGTCATGTGATGTGTCATGTGTCAAGTTCCTCTTGTCTAGACAAAATTGTTGCATTTGCATCATCTAGAATAATTTTAGAAATTATCAGTGAATGATTTTCAAGTTGAAATTTGTCTTTATGATTAAGTAAATATTCTTTAGCCAGGCATGTGGTACACGCTTATTATCTCAGCCCTCAGGAGGCAGAGAAACCAGTTCTTTGTATGAGATTGAGGCCAGCCTGGTTCTATATAGTATGTTTCAGGCCAGCCAGAGCTTCATCGCAAGACTCAGCTTGGAAAGAAAAAGGTTTCTATGTGTCATTGCTGAAAGAGCCCACCCACCTATGTGTCATTGCCGAAAGAGCCCACCCACCTACGTGTAAAAGCAGTGGCACTGCGAATCGATCCCATAGCCAACATTTTTGTTGACAATTAGAATTAAATCCTGGAGGAACTGTGTCATTTCTTATTAACACACAGCTGTATAAAATTTGTGGTACAGTCTTTCTTGGGTTTCATCATATATTCTCATATCATCAAATTATTCCTGATTGTAAGATCAATACATGAAAACTCAATTCTTTCTCCTTTTAGAAATCTTGCCAAAGATGACTTTATTGCATTAAAATATCTTGGCAAAACAAACCATGGATGTTATAATGCCATTTGCTCCTAAGTTTCTGTATCTTCAGCTTTGATAAATGAAAAATCACACTTAACTAGAGATTATGCATACACTAATATATCAGTTTTGACCAAACAGCAATCATTTTCTTTAATTTTTACTTTTCCTTGTAATTGATGATTTTTTTAAAAAATACAGACAGTCCTTGGCTCATGAAAGGAATAGGTCTAGATAAATACTTAAGTTAAAAATATCAGAAGTTGAGTATGCATGTATGACCCTTAACCTGCTGGACAGCATGGCTGAGCAAAGCCGTGAATTTTGTGCACAGTGTTGGCTGCTTATATAGATGACCACATGGCTAACTATGAGAGTAGGCTTAGCGCTGGCGCTGAGCATCATCAGAGGGTCTTACCACACATTCCTTGACTGTGAAAAAGTCAGATTTCCAAACATGGTTTGGACTGAACGCTATCACTACTATTATAATTCACAAAAAGCGTTAAGTCAAACTGCTATGTCAGAGACCATCTACAAACTCCAGTAGACAAGTGAAATAATAGTATCCAGAATTACATTAATCCATTTTAATTGTTTTAGTGTGTTTGTGCGTGTATGCCCACGTGTGTGCATGTTTACATGAGTTTGTGCACATCAAATGCTACAGAGGCCAGAAGAGGACTTCAAATACCCTGGAATTGGAATTACAGAGAGTTGGTAGCCCTTGGGTTTTGGCAACTTAACTAAGGTCCTCTGTAAGATGGACCAACAATTTTAAGTGCTGAGCCACCTCTCCAGCATCCCATTTTTGTGGTCTTATAACTTATGGCCATGGTATCATTACAGTTCAGTGTAGGACACCAGAACTGGAAAACAACACTGTACTGCATCTCTAATGTCATAGATGTAAAGACAGAAGGAAAATTGAACATCGGGGACTCTGAAATGAAGCTTTTAAAAACTTGTAACCAAGTGTGGTTGCACATGCCTGTGATCCCAATATTTGGTGGGGAGAGACCAAGGATTTGGAGTTTAAGGCCAGGTTCAACTTCATTGTGAGATAGAGTTCAGTGTGGTCTACCTGACGCCCTGTCTCAAAATCAAAGGCAAATAAATCACTTTATAGACTGGGATGTTTAATTTAATTTTCTCTTTGGTTGGTCAGTCAACATATTTGTTGAGTGTATTTTCTTTCTCTATAATTATCACATAATTAAAGTTTATAGTATTCTACTTAAACTGATTCTAAAAGACAACTGTGTAAGATAGGAGGAACATTCTACACATAAAACATTCAAAATTACATGACCAAGAGATGGTGTTCTTTCCATTTGATATGACTACACCTTATACTTTCTAGTTTAGGGTATGTGAATGTTTGGGAAAATCTGTATTTTAGGAAGGAAAGTAGATAATTTTTAATCAGGATTTTCTCCCCTCCATTACATTTTACTTTTCTTAATATTTGATGTGGATTTCATAGGCTGGTTTTATACATGTATGTGTATCTTAAGTAAAAAGATGTTCTTCAAAAGAAAAAAAGAGATCCTTTTTAAGTTTTAAAAACTTATTAATTTATGTGTATGCATGCTTGTGTGCGTGTGTGCGTGTGTGTGTGTGTGTGTGTGTGTGTGTGTGTGTGTGTGTGTGTGTGTATGTTGGCTTATATGTATATGCATGTGGGAGGGATGCTTGTGGAGACCAGAGGAGGGTGTCTGATCTCCTAGACCTGGAGTCACAGGCTGACATGAGCCTGGTAAGCAACCTTTGGTCCCTGAAAGAGCAGTGGAGACTTAATGGTGGGCTGCCTCTCAACCCCACAAATGCTGTTCTGATAGCTTAGGATAAACTAGTATTGTGAAGGCTATGTGCTCTGTATACTACCCTTCTCCCCTCCAGCATTTGTATCTCAGAATCTTTCTCAAATGCTTCCATTTTTTCGAAGCAGTGCATGGATACAGATTTGTGACAATATGATGATATTTAATATGTAGTAAGCAATTAACCTGCATCTGTATTGATATAAGCATTTTGCTTTTGGTTACATCTTATTTTTACTGTAATCCTGTGAATATTTCATTCCCATTTTACAAATAGACAGATTTAAGTATAGTCAACAGAGGTGGGATTCAACCCTAGACTGGCACCCAAGACTGAACTGTATTTCTGATATTTTACTACGGCTATTGGGGTGTACTACATTTATTTTTGTAGGGACAGTCTGGATGGAATAAGTCTGTACCCAAGCCTCCATTTTTAGTTCTCTTTGGTTGGGTTCATGTTTGCTTGATTTTGTTTTATTTTTTTTAATAAATATTCTCCTTCACTCTTATTTCTTACTGTATGTTCTGTTCAATACTTTCTGTTCACTGCATTGACTTTCTATGTACTTGTAGACAATATTCCAGTGAAATCATTCAGATACTTTTTTAAAAAAAGATTTATTTATTTATTATTTATATAACATTCTACCTCCATGTATGCCAGAAGAGGGCACCAGATCTCATAGCTGAAAAGCCACCATGTGGTTGCTGGGAATTAACCTCAGGACCTCTGGAAGAACAATCAATGCTGCTCTTAAATTCTGAACCATCTCTCCAGCCTCATTTATATACTTAAGATGAGCAGACAGTCCTGGATTTCCATATGAGCTTTAGAGAACAGATCACAACATAGGTATTTTGATACTGATGTCTTTCTTATATGTCTTATTGATGTGAGTATCTTGTCAAAATGCTATTATATGATTGTATTATACTTATTTAGAAATTAAAATTTATCCGTTTTTATTATGTGGCTTGTCTGTCTGGGTATGAATATTAGCACATGGTGAGTGCAGGTGCCCAAGGGGGTCAGAGATGTCAGTTCCCTCCAGGACTGAAGTTCATGAGCTCCCTGACACGGGTGCTGGGAATTGAACCCAGGTCCTCTGGAAGAGCAGCCACTGCTCTTAACTGCTAAATTATCTCCCCGGTCCCTGATGGTATTTTAAATAACCAAGGTCTTTCAAAAAGGAACTTCTGCAGAAGTAAGGCTTGCTTCCTGGGTAAATGAACTTAAAGAACAACAGCTATAAATACTGTCCTGCAATTGTTATGCTGACAGGTTCACCTATGCAGCTCCCACCTGTTACTTCGACGAGCAGCTGTGGCCTGTCTCCGGCAGCTTGCGCAGAGAGAAGCAGCAGAAGTGTGTGAATACGCCATGAGCCTGGCGAAGAATGCAGGGGACAAGGAGAGTGTCGGTGCCAGTGAGTTCTCTGACTGACCAATAGCCTTTCCTTAAAACTTCCATATTTCTTCTTTCTTTCTTCTTTTCTTTCTTTCTTTCTCCCTCTCTCTTTTTTTCTTTTCTTTTTTTTTTTTTCTGAGACAGAGTTTCTCTGTGTAACAGCCTTGGCTGTCCCGGAACTCACTCTGTAGACCAGATTGGCCTCGGATTCACAGAGATCCTCCTGCCTCTCCCAAGTGCTGGGATTAAGGGTGTGTGCCACTAGAACCAGCTGAAATTTTTCATATTTCTAAGAGTACAGAAAATCAGTTTTAGAAGGCAGGGATTTACCGTTACTGTCAGATTACATTTCACCCTACAGTATGTGGGTGGAGATGACAGTTAAAAGGCGTTGACAGATTTCCTTGCCACTGTGAGTCACATGGTAGGCTTGGTCTTTGGTGTCAGTGCTGCCTATAGTGTACAGCGGCTCATACAAACTCGCTTGTGAAATTCCTTTTCAGATGTCGCTCCTTTCGTACCTGGAGTTGGTAATCGAGGTGATATCCATTGCCGGCACCAGGGCGTTAATATAACAGACACGGGGCTTGAGGGCCTTCTGTTTGGAATGCTAGACCGAGAGACAGACCGAAAACTGTGTTCAGACATTCATGACACTCTGGGGCACATGCTTTCTTCACTAGCAGTGGAAAAACTCTCCCACTGGCTGATGCTTTGTAAAGATGTCTTGGCAGCTTCTAGTGGTACGTATTTAAATGATGTTCTTAAAGTAATGAGAAAATCATCTTCTGATATATAAGCATAGATATGCAGCTATATTAATTTGAGCCTACTTTTAAAAATATTGATAGCTTTTATTCACAAGTCCCTGTAAAATGCTGAAGTTTAAATCATAGTATAAACGAATATGCTTTTGAAATATATTTTAAGCTTTTTGAAAGTTCAACTTAAATTTTTACATCTTAAAAATCCCAGGTTTCTCTGTAGTGAGCATAGCATATCATTCCATTTAAATTTGCAAATGAGATGTGCGTAAGGTTAATTGATGTTTGTCTCCTTTGTTTTCGGTTCAGAAGGAGCTTGTCGGTTCCCTTACCTTCACCATGGGAAAGTCACGGTGTCACTGTTCTTGTTGTAGACATGAGTACTGCAGCCCTCCTGAGCAGTGGCAAAGATGAAGAATCTGAAAAGAAAGATGAGATGGATGACGATACCATGTTTACTACTCTCGGCGAGGAAGACAAATCAAAGCCTTTTGTGGCTCCTCGCTGGGCCACGCGGGTGTTTGCTGCTGATTGCTTGTGCCGCATCATCAACCTGTGTGAGAATGCGGACCAGGCTCACTTCGACCTTGCCATGGCGCGTTCTGCTAAACTGCGGAACCCTAAGAGTGAGTGCAAAGTCACTTCTTTTCCCCAGAGTATTCTGGTCTGTGTGAGGTTCCCCTGTGTGGCATACTGTAGGCTGTGCCTTTGGTTTACTGCAAGTCTTCTCACACTGACCTAAGTGTCCATCGCTATGGACGACTTGTTTGTATTTATCTGAAGATGGGTGTAGAAAGGTTAATGCATGTAGCTCTAAATATCTGTGTGTATGAATTTTAATCATTCTCCCAGATTAGAATAACAACACTTGCCACCTAGGTTTCCTCAGGAATGGTTCTAGGTTTAACACTTTGTTGTAAAAGAGAAGATAGAACTTTTGGGTCAAAAATCAAATGAACTTTGCTGTTCCCAGCCAAAGAAACAGTCAGAATTCATGAATCCATGGCACATTCAAACCCTCATATTTCACATATGGGAATATATGAAAATTACTATTTGGCATCTTTGAAAAGGAAAAATGACATTATTACTGAAAATATCATTTTTTTTAAAAAATAAACCTTTTATAAGTGCTTTCTACCTTATCTCCTTTGGGTCAATATAGAGAATTTTCAAATTGAGCATTAGCCCCAGAAATAAATATCTTCATTTTATAGTTGATGAGATGCAGAGAAGAAGAAAGAATTATCTTGTTAGAAGTTCCCTAACCTGTGTTTGGTTGTCTCTCTGTTACCCTGTTGTGTAACATGAGGGGCTGGCTTGTTGGGGTTTCTGTCCCACCCGGTACCCCACAGCCAGCAATTCCCAAAGAAAATAGCACAGAGTCTACATTAGGTTATAAACTGATTGGCCCATTAGGTCAGGCTTCTTATTAACTAATTCTTATAACTTACATTAACCTATAATTCTTGTCTAGGTTACCTGTGTGGCTTTTTTGGCAAGGCAGTCACATCTTGCTTCCTCTGAGGCTGGGTCACAGCTGTGGACTGAAACTTTCCTCTTTCCATAATTCTCATTACCCTGTGTCTACTTCCTGTCTGGTTGCCCCACCTATACTTCCTGCCTGGCCACTGGGCAATCAGCGTTTTATTAAAAATAATATAAGTGACAAGATAAAAGACCATTGTCCCACAGCACCCCTCCCTTTTTCGAAACAAGAACTCTGAATCTAATCTCCTTTGTTTAGCTTTCTTCCTGACCATTATCCATAACATATTGTAACCAACATTCTAAACAAAGAAAAATATCCATAGTCCAATTTGTGGGAATGTGGGTGTAGTTTTCCAGGCTACTTCCTGCTGATTGGGGGTGCTGATAATCTTATGGGGGCCTAAAGAAAATTTAGAATTATGATCAAGTCATGACTGGAGTATCCTGTGAGGCTTGATCATCTCAGGCAGCAGTCTTGAATCTGTTCTGGATGTAGAACTCTGATATCTGGGTCATCTGTTCCTACTGGAGATTTCTCAAGTGGTCTTCCTTGATCAAACCTGGTTTTTCTTAACTCAGAATAAATCTATAACCTCTCATTTTCTGTGGAAACAAAAGCAAAACCTCTTCTCCAAAGTAACATATCTTTTGACTTCAATTTTGAAGTCAAGATATTTTCAAAATACCTATCTTGGATTAATTTAGCAACATTTATAAGCAAATATCTTTTAGCAGCTGTTGCTCCTTCCTCAGCATTCAAGCAATTCAAAGAGGACATAATAACATACAGTATCCAGATTCTCTGTGTATTTTCCATCTTTACATGTCTTTATTTTAACGTATTTTTCTTTTATTTTTATTTTTAATTTTTTTTTGGCTGTTTGAGACGGGTTTTCTCTGTGTATCTTTGTCCTGGAATTTACTCTGTAGACCAGGTTGTCATTGATCTCACAGAGATCTACCTGCCTCTTCCTCTCAAGTGTTGGGATTAAAGGCATATGCTACCACACCTTGAATTCACAGAGGTCTGCCTGCTTCTGTCTCCCAAGTGTTGGGATTAAAGGTGTGTGCCCCCACATCCAACTACTCTCTTTTTTTTTTTTATTTTAAGGACTTTAAACTTTTTTCCTCCCAAGTCTGCATACATTTTTAACACACTGTAAACCATTTAGAGGTTTTCTTCATCTTTGAATCTCTCCTTACTCTATATCTCTCTCTTTTTCTGACCACATGAGTATTTAATTTGCTAAGCAATATGGAGAGGAGTAAAGCCATGGCTTTGATGGTTGGATCCAGCCCATTTTTTAGCTTTCTGAGATTCCAGCTTCATGGCAGAGGTACTGGCCGGAGCCATATTTATCGCCACAACTCTATGGCATCTCAAGGTCCCTGCCACCAAGCAAGCTGCATCAGTCTGCTCACAAACCACATTCAAATACTCTGTAGCCGGACCTCCTGCCTGAAAGTCAGAGTTTGAGCTGGCAGGACGGCCCAGAAAGTCAGCATTTTAAAATGGCGCGGCTTTTTTTCCTGCTATGGCTAAAAACTAAAAAGCATGTGGTCAGCTTTTCATCAACACCATTTAAGTATTTCATGGCAGGACCTCTTAAAAGAGCTGCAAGGTTTTACAGCTAAAGCTGAGTCAGGAAGCCTCTCTTAAAGGAGACGCATTTGCCGCTAGCCAACAGAGCCTACCTGAGAAAATGCTGCTATCAATAAGCTGTGCTTAACTCTATTCTTTTTTGTCTAGAATTACTTCCCAAGCTCTCTCAGGTTTTATGTGGATACAGTTGTCCATGTGAGCACCATTTGTTGTCAGGGTTTCTGTCCTGCCCGGTTCCTGTAGTCATTAAGTCCCAAAGAAATCACACAGAGGTCTACATTAACTATAAACTGATTGGCCCATTAGCTCAGGCTTCTTGTTAACTCTTATAACTTATATTCTTGTCTATGTTAGCTGCATGGCTCAGTACCTTTTTCAGTGAGCCAGTCACATCTTGCTTGCTCTGTGTCTGGCTTCCTCTGTGTCTGGGTGACAACTGCAGACTGAAAATTTCCTCTTCCCATAATTCTCGTTGCCATGTCTCTACTTCCTGCCTGGTCACCTCACCTATAATTCCTGCCTGTCTACTGGTCAATCAGCATTTTATTAAAAATAATACAAGTGACAGGATAAAAGACCATTGTCCCACAGCAGTGTGGGTGATCCCCCATGTGCTCTGCATGTACTCTTTGATCAGTGGGTACTTGACAGCTGTGGCTGAGTGGTAAGATGGTCTCATAGGATGCAGCTTAGATTCTAGTATGAAACATAAGTGAACTCTGCACTCTGAGAAAATGTCCACCCAGTCCCTGTGCTTTCCAGGCCCTTTGGATGGCATCCTCATCTCCTGGTCTTCCTGTGTACCATGCTTTAGCTATAGGAATGACTACTCTCGGAGTACAGTAAACCCTCCCAGCCCCCAAATGCTCCTTCCATGTTGCAGTTTACCCAGCCCCTCTTTCCATTTCCACTCTTTACATATTATTCTTAGATTTTACAGAAAAGATAGAGGGGCTTGTGAGTAGTTGGGGAAATCAGCTCTCATTTCAGGAACAGTGAATTAGATGACAGAGCGTACAGGGGAAAATACTGTCCTTTTATTTCTGCTTTTGTGGGCATAGCATGAGGAGAGCCATTTTAATTCAGATCCTTCTGCCTGGGATATCTTCTCCCAAACTCTGGCATGAGCTTGTTACTCCTCTCGAGGCTGGTTTTTAAGCTCCTCTAGATGAGACCATTTGGAGGTGCTAGCCAAATTCTCTTCTCTCTCTCTCTCTCTCTCTTTGCTTTCAGTGCCGTCCACCCAACATATACTCTTTAAACTTGAAATGTTAAAGTTGGGCTTTTAAAATAGGAACTTGAAGAAATCATGTCTTGTTACCTTTTCAATAGTAACCACAAAACCCAATTTAAATAAGTCTTTGGGGATTGAGTTGAGCCACTGAATTGCTGGTACATCAGAAAGACCATCTCCAGCCTTCCGTGCTGTGCAGTAGGACACTGGAGTTTGGTTGCTTCTTTAGATAGTGTCTGTTGCTGTGTTTTAAGTTCTGACCTTTAGTACCTGGCCTGGTCTGTTCTCACCCAGCGTCTCTTTTGTTCTGTTTTGTGCCTTATGTTCCCCTTTTCCTGTGTGGCAGACACAGTGGACAGCAGCTGCTGTAAAATCTTTGCCGCTGATTCTGCTGTGCCTTTCTTATCGGAACCAGTTTCTGGTTGTTGATTCTTTCTTTCTATTAGGAGTTGTGTTTCTCTCCACCTTCACATTCTTGACACTTGTCATCAGATGCTGGACAATGTAAATGCTGTGCAGTTAGTGGTGAAGTCTGCTGTTCCTTTAAATTGTGCTGAACTTTGTCCTGGGATGGAGGAAAATTGTTGTACTTTGTGTTATTTGAATTCCTTTGAGACTTGCTTTTAAGCAAGATCTAGGGTTACCTTTGCCCTGGTGCTAAAAGATCAAGACTCCCTTCCCACTCGGTTCTCCTAAAAAATCTTTTAGAGAATAATTTTGTAGACCAAATTTCCTGACAACACACTGTATTTTTCTACAATAAGAATTAGCAGGCTATGACCTGTGATGAAAATACAACCCACAGCCACTTTTCACAAACATTTACTGGAGTTGAGGGCTCGTTTCTCTAGCATCGTCTATTGTATTCTGTAAGCACTCTCCGGCTGTCTTCTTGGTGTGGCAGCAGAGCTGAGTAACTACCTTAGAGATAATATGGCCCGCAAAGCCAAAAATACTCAGTATCCGGCCCTTACAGAAAAGCCCTGCCAGCCTCTGCTGAGGGGGGTAACAAGCCCATTGGGGAATGTTACTATGTATTTTGCTTCTGCTGTCAGTGTTCCCTGTGTTTGTCTGTCTTAGCATGTTATTAAAGGTCTCCCGCTGTTCCAGGACACTTGATGGGAGTTTTCTTTTTTAGACATTGTGAATTATGTAGATCATAAGTGCTTTATCAAGTTGATTTGTTTCATATTTTGTTATTTCATTAGTTTGGGTAAACTTTGCTGTCTGCGTCCTGTCTTCCTCTGCAGATGACCTCCTTGTGCTGCATCTCTCTGACCTGATCCGCATGGCCTTCATGGCTGCCACTGATCACAGCAACCAACTGCGAATGGCTGGGCTCCAGGCACTTGAAGACATTATCAAGAAATTTGCATCTGTGCCTGAGCCAGAGTTTCCAGGTCATGTGATCCTGGAGCAGTATCAAGCTAATGTGAGTTTTGCTGCTTATTTACAGATCGAATGGAGTTTGTGAGGGTCACTAAAGGAGGGATTGTCGTCTCCTCATATGGAACTCAAACCTGGAGCATCTGTTCCATCGTTTCAGTCGACCTACAGTTGGGGAAGGGTCAGACTGCTGTAACTATTTTTAAGTTGTGATAGCAGAGCAATGATAAAACTAGAATAGAAATTCCAGCCTTGCTTTCCAGTCTTACGCTTCCCTGCCGTTTAAAAGATAAAGAGAACATCCACAGCCTCAGTATGGATTTGCTGCCCCTGTGTGCATGTGCTGAGTCTTGACGAGCAGCCTTATTACTTCCTCTCGTGAGTGAGTGAGGAGATGACCCCTGATAGCAGCCACCAAAGGGACTAGTGAAGAGGCAGAGTTTTAAGAAATTGTTTTTGCTACACTCTAAACAGATGAACTTGTTTTTTCTGACTTCAGACACACCATTAACTAATCGCTCATTAAGGGGGAGAGGCTGTGTGAAAGTTGGGGGAAAGTTATACTAGCAAGCAAAACCAAGTTTGTTTGTTTGTTTTTTTTAACTGAAATTATTCCCAAACTTGGTTCCAGACACACAATATCTTGTCTAAAAACTTTGTTCAAGCCTGGTGGTGGTGCACACCTTTAATCCTAACACTCCAGAGGCAGAGGCAGAAAGATCTCTGTGAGTTTGAGGCCAGCCTGGTCTACATAGTGAGTTCCAGGACAGCCAGGACTACACATAGAAACCTTGTCCCAAAACAGACCTAAGTAAACAGATAAGTAACTAAAGCTGTGAGTAACCTAAAAACTACTTAACTACAGGTAAGGAAGGTGCAGCTGTGCTGCAGGTGGCTGTGCACAGTTGATCACTAGAGTGAAGATGTGTGGAGGAGATCCATCTCTCTGCCCTCTCTAGTCTTTTTATTTAGAAATCATTTCAAATGTTCAGGAAAATATCCCCAAACCATTTTATATCCTTCCCCCATTCCTGTCTATTGCTAAATGTGGTCTGTTTGTTTGAAAGCTGACTTTCTTTTCCTCCCTTCCTCCTCCTGTGTCCTCCTCTTTCCACAGACATACATATGTAATACAGTTTCTTTCTAAATCATTTCAAAGTAAATTATTTTAGTCATGTATTGTTACCCTTGAGCCATTTGGACTATATTTCTAAAGGATGAGAACATTGTCTTATGTAATCATAGAACGGTTATTTATTACTGGAAATTCAATATTGACTCTTTGCTTTTACTGAGTCTGTCATAATCATTTTGTCAGTAGACACAATTAACTCGTTTGTAGTTTTTGTTTTCCTTCAGTGCCAGTTCACATACCGTGGTCAGCTGCCACATGTCTGTGGTCATCGAAAGGAACTTTTGAGTGTCTCCAGACATCCATGTAAACGGCTTAGTGACTGTTTATAGAAACCTCAACTTAAGAACAGATTACATGTAATGTCTTCATTCAGCTCATATGCCTTACATCTCATTATCTGCCTGAGAATCCATGGCTCTGTGTATTTGTGCATGCACATGTGTGCATACACAAATGCATGAATGGGATCAGAGGATAGTCTCCTTTTACCATAGTTCCCAGGGATCAAACTCAGATTGTCTAGCTTGCTTTTACCCACTGAGCTGGTCTCCTAAAAGCTAATAATTTCAAGCAGCCTTTTTGGGGGGCCGGGGTTGGTTTATTTTGAGACAGAGTTTCTCTGTGCAACAGTCCTGGCTGTCCTGGAACTCCCTCTATAGACCAGACTGGCCTCAAACTCACAAAGATCCTCCTGTCTCTACCTCCTGAGTGCTGGGATTAACGATGTGTACCACCACTGCCCGGCCTTAAGCAGCCTTTTAAAGCATCTTTTTGTGGGGTGAAATGGTCTTTGAAGTACTTTGGTACCTCTGAATTTATAATTCCTCAGTTATTTAAAGAAATTGACCCAATTTCTTGATATTTACTCAAGAGATACATAAAGGCTGTTAGAAATCTGTTTACAAAATATATATGGAGCTGAGGAGGAAACACAAAAAAAGTCACAGTCTTTGGTTATCTTTGTTAACATGTGACTCTGTCAGAAAGTCCCATTTACTATTAAACAAAAGCAAAAGAAAACAAGATTGCACTTTGGGCATACTTTCCATATAGATTTGATATTGATAACTTCTTGAGAATCAAAGAAAAATATAACCATAGTTAATCTTACTGTAATGGAAAGAATTAAAGAGGGGGTGATAAAGAAGAAAGAAACAGGGGCTGGAGAGATGGCTCAGAGGTTAAGAGCATTGCCTGCTCTTCCAAAGGTCCTGAGTTCAATTCCCAGCAACCACATGGTGACTCATAACCATCTGTAATGGGATCTGGTGCCCTCTTCTGGCCTGCAGGCATACACACAGACAGAATATTGTATACATAATAAATAAATAAATTAGTTAATTAATTAATTAATTAATAGTAAAAAAGAAGAAAGGAGCAAAGATGTTTATTTGGTCCTTTAATCTCTAGTGACACAAAGTTTACCACTTGTCTCTAAAATAAATGATTTGCTCATTTTTCTAGGTGGGAGCTGCCCTAAGACCAGCCTTTTCACAAGATACACCGTCAGATATAATAGCAAAAGCTTGCCAGGTAAGAAGAAAGCAGGCTTTCTATGGCTGCCTTCTATACGTTTCTAAAGGTTTTAGATTTCACTTAAAGAGAGAAAATCAAATTGATTTTATCTTGGAAAACAATAATGTTTATTCCTTTTTAATAAATTCTCAAATAAAATTATTCATTTACTTATTTGATGTGTTGGCTGTGCGGCGCTCATGTGGCGGTCAGGACAGCTTGTAGCATGGTTGTCTCCTCCACTGTGTGGATTCCCACTCAAATCATTGTCTTGACAGTGGGCACCTTTACCAGATGAGCCATCTTTTCCCCCCACATCTGTTTTGCTTTTGTGTTCTATAGGAAATGTAAGGTAGTCGGTGTTAATCTCTTCCCTTTTCCATCATAGCTCAGGGTTTGGCTTTGGATACATGCGTTTATTGTCTCCAAGTGAATGGACCTATGACTATCATAAGGGGAACTAAAATAAACATAAGATACCAAGACCTGTAGTAATGGAAGAGCAGCTAGGTGTAAACTGGTGGGGTGGTGAGTATAGAAAGGAAGGAATTGCTTAGAAGGTTCTGGTTTGTTGGTAAGATTAATTTACCTTAAAAGCTTTAAACCAGGGTGATCTTTAGACAGGCAGGAAAAAGCCTCATGTGTAGAACACTTTGGGGTTTGCGTAAGCCAGCAAAACAGTCAGTTAAAACAGGAGCAGAGGCATGAGCAATACACCCTTAAATATTTCACTTGAGCCTAAAATGTATAAATGGATATTCACTTGCTTGGTGTGAGGCCAAGGTCTTTTCTCTGATTATGGTTTTGTTGAATCATCATTACATTTTCTTTATAAACAAATCCATAAAGCATTACTTACAATTTCTAGGTATAAACTTTTTTAAAAAACTCATTTATTTCTTTTTTATTTTCGTGTGTGTATGCTCGCACATGCATGGGTGCCTACAGTTGCTAAAAGAGAGTATCAGATCACATGAATGTGTTGTTAAGGATAGTCGTGAACTTCCTGCCATGGGTGCTGGGAACCACACTCTGGTCCTCTGTAAGAGCAGCAAGAACTCCCTTAACCACTGAGCCATCTCTCCTAACTCTACAGCAGTGGTTCTCAACCTTGCTAATTTTGTGTCCCTCTAATACAGCTACTCAGGTTGTGCTGACCCCAACATAAAGTATTTTCATTGCTACTTCATAACTGTAACTTTGCTGTTGTTATGAATTATAATGTAAATATTTCTGGAGATATAGGTCTGGCAAAAGGATTGTGACTCACAGGTTGAGAACAGCTGCCCCAGACTCTTTCAAGTAGAAGGTACTTAGGGTTTTTGCAAGGAACGCTTAGCACCAAATTTCTGATTTTCACAGATTTGCCTGACTTTTAGTTACATTTCAACAAAATTTCAGAAAAAATATTGTATCTCTCCAGTATGTTTTATTTCTTTATAAATCAACTCCTTTCTTCCTTTTGACACTTGTATTGCATATAACTTTTAACTTTCTATTTGCAGAATTATTTTGGTTGACAACTTATTTTGTCAGAAGCATGTCCTTAATAAAGATCTGTTTTTTAAGTGTTCTTTTATTAAACTTAAGTTCAGTTTTTGAAAATACATTTTTGTGTTTTGTTGTTGTTTTGTGTTTTGTTTTGTTTTGTTTTTTGGCTTCCTAACTCACAGATCTGCCCACCTCTGCCTCCCAAGTGCTGGGACTAAAGACGAGTGCCACCACTGAAAATAAGATTTTAAGTGAATAAACTTATCGATGTGAATATTTAGTCACAGTTTTTAAGGATTTAAATAAAGGAACACAAGTCCGTGTTGAAACCTGAATACTCCAGAATGCCAGAGTGTTTTTTGTTTTTTTTTTTTTTTTTTGTGATCTACTTGACAGGAAAATGAAGCCAGGTGAGGTTTTAGTATTGATTCATCTGTGAAAGTGGTACCTAATGAATCCCCTATTAGAAATGTCCACGGTGTGGTGCCGTCCCAATCCTTCCCACACGTGCTCCCTAATGAGGTTCCTGCGCCTTTGTCTCTTTCACCCAGAAGTCGTGGGTTGTGATCATAGCTGACAAAGGTGGCCCTGTCTAGGCCTCTTCCCGGATGACATCCTTGTCTTGACCTCTGTCCTCATGTGATTGGTTTCTTTATTTTCCTGGGTTTCAATTTATTTCTGTTGTTCCACTTGCTTTTTAAGTATACCAACTTTCCCTGTTGTTTGGATGTAAGGCTTTTAAGATATTCTCTTCCAAGCCAGGTGGTAGTGGTACACATCTTTAATCCCAGCACTCAGGGAGGCAGAGGCAAGCAGATATCTGTGAATTCAAGGCCAGCCTGGCCTACAGAGTGAGTTCCAGGACAGCCAGGGCTACACAGAGAAACCCTGTCTCAGAAAAAAGAAAAAGCAACAGATGAAAAAATATTCTCTCCCTGAACAAATCTGCCTTGTAATCTTACTTTAGTTATGGCCTTTGTGGAGAAGTTTCTAATCTTGCATAGTTACCCTCTGCTTGCTCTGGAATCTAGAGCAGAGTTGCCACTCTCCGCTGAATGTCTGTCCACAAGTCTCTTAGTGGCTCTTAGAACTCACATGTGAAAATGTCTGGAACCCAGATCATGCTGACGGCTGTCCACTGAACTTTCTTAGTTCTTTATTCGTGCCTCTAACATTGTTAGTGCTCCCATCAATGCTGTCACTTTCCAACGGTTCTTCTAAGCTAGGAGCTTTGACAAAATCGAACAGTTTGATTCTTCACTCTTTTTGCTCCTCACTGTCTTAGGCCCTAAATAAATGGTGCCCACATCCTGTAATTTTTGTCTCCACGTTCCTCTTGAGTACCTCATTTTATTCCCAGTTCCATCCATGTAATTTCTGTCTTATGCAGTGTTGTATTAGACAGGTAACTGAACGTGCGTGCTGTTCCTTGTCCTGTATATGGTTCTCCAAAAGCATAAACCTAAAGCCAAAGATGCTTGTCAACTCATGACTCAGGATTCTTGGAAATTCGTAGCCATCACCTGATTTTAGCACATAGGGTATTTAGACTTTGTCCTTTCTGACCTCAGCGTTCCTGATCTTCATTTCTTCCCCATTTAGAATCCCTGTGTCTTTACACACAAACTGTCCTGACTTCTAAGATCGTCACGTGTAAATTGCAGTCATAAACTCTGTGGTTTTCTTTTCCCCTTTTTAAAAAGTCTTTCACAATAGCTAGCTTGATAATTTGCTAATGATAAATATTTTATTGAAGAAGTTTTCAAGACTGAACTACTTTGGGTAGAAAACCACTTATTTTAAATTTTTTGTTAAATAGTGAAAACATAGAATCTGGGCATGGTGGTACAAACTTTTAATTCTTGCATTTGGGAGATGAATTCAAGGCCAGCCTGTAGTGTATGGCAAAACCCTGTCTCAGACAAACAGACTCAGTGCTATTTTCATGTCCATGGATATGATGAAGCCCACTTCCCTCTCCTGCAGAGTACTCTCCATGCACAATAACTGTAAACGTCCCTTGGCCAGGTGTGCAGCACGTGGATCGGAAGTGGCGTTGTCAGCGATCTCAATGATCTCCGTCGGGTCCATAACCTGCTCGTTTCGTCTCTGGACAAAGTTCAGGCGGGAAAGGGATCTTCCAGCCAACTGTACCGAGAGAGTGCCACCACCATGGAGAAGCTGGCCGTCCTCAAGGCATGGGCAGAGGTAAACATAGCCTCTTACACCTCACCATCCTCTATCCCCGATGCTCACTGGAGAATCTTCTGGGCATTAAAACTGGCCCTTGGCATGGAAAGCTTTCTTAGAGTCTGTGGATGAGTCTTTTGTGAAGCTCAGTCTTATTATTTGTGGCGGCACACACCTGTAATTCTGGCAGGTGAGGCAGGAGATTGCCATGCTTGGGCTTCATAGCAAGTTTTAAGACAATCAAAGGCACAAAATGAAACTCTGTCTGAAAAATACAAAGCAAAATCCTTTGTCTTAAGAAAGGGTTATTTAGCCAGGTGGTGGTGGCGCACACCTTTAATCCCAGCACTTGGGAGGCAGGGGCAGGCGGATCTCTGTGAGTTCGAGGCCAGCCTGGTCTAAAAGAGCTAGTTCTAGGACAGGCTCCAAAGCTACAGAAAAACCTTGTCTCAAAAAAACAAAAAATGAAAGGTTTATTTATTATAGGGGAAGCACAAAAATATAAATAATAGAAAATATTTTATGCTAAGATTCTTTTATTTAATTAATTTTAAGAGATTTGTTTTTTTGTTTGTTTGGTTTTGGTTTTTGGTTTTTCAAGACAGGGTTTCTCTGTGTAGTTTTGAATCCTGGAACTTGCTCTGTAGACCAGGCTAGCCAACTCACAGAAAGCCACCTGTCTCTGCCTCCTGAGTGCTGGGATTAAAAGCGTACACCACCATGGCCCAGCTTAGTTTTTTTTTTTAAAAAAGTAGTTGTTTTTAAACCTATTTCATTTCCACAGCTACTGTGTGTGTGTGTGTGTGTGTGTGTGTGAGAGAGAGAGAGAGAGAGAGAGAGAGAGAGAGAGATGTCCACACACGTGTATGTGGGCACTTCTTTATAAAATTGCATTATTTTAAATTTTCTTTTCTAAATTTTCCAGTTGCTTTTGAATTATCACTACCTGCCCTCCAGTGTTTGTAGTAACTGATTTCTTTCTCTTCCAACTCAGTTCATTTTAAAGATTTTTTACTTTATGTATATGTGTGTTTTGCCTACATGTATGAAATGTATATGTACCATGTGTGTGCCACTACATGATAGAGGCCAAAAAGGGGATCCTCTCAAACTGAAGTTATGGGTGGTTGTGAAGCACCAAGTGGTGCTGAGAACCAAACTCAGGTCCTCTGCAAGAGCGGCAGGTGGTTTTAACTTGTGAGCATCTCTCCTGCCCCTCAACCTGTGCTCCCTGTGTCTGTGGTACAGCAGCTGAGCATCAGTGCTGCCTCAGAGTGTGTGGTACTCAGTAGATAAAGGATGCTGGGCTATGGAGGGAGGTGACCCCTGTAGTCAATGTAGATAAAGGATGCCAGGATTGGAGACGGACAGACATGGATTTATTCCTTCATAGGAAGAAAATGTAGAGTTTAATGCAATACCATAAAAATTATGTTTTTCCAATTTTTAGGCTATAGATCAAGTTATCTTGGAATCCTGTACTTCTTACTCTGATAGCACTTTAGTAAAATAACGGTTTTCGCTTATTTTAGTAAGATGATTGCTTTTATTTATAAAGTTTTAGTCTCTTTGAAATTAATGCAAATCTGACTTTATGTTTTCTGTTAAAATTTATGTTGAAAATAAAGTAAGAAAAGATACTAGTTAGTGGACTTTATTTTTAAAAAATAAACCCCACAAAATTAGTCCTTCGGTCTCAAGTGCATGCCATTGTACGTTGCGATAATTACTACGGTCCTTTTATGGCAGCAGCAGGTCCTCTGCACATTTGCATGCTGTGCTTGGTGGACCTGCCGGGACAGCTGCCAGTGTGCAGTGTGAAGAACATTAGATACTGAGTCAGAGGCCCTGGAACACGTCCTATCTCAAGATTTACCATCTGTGTGACTTCCTCAAGTGACAGTTGGCTCTCAGCCTCAGTTTCATCATTAAAATGTGGGAATAATACCTTTCATAAGTCATTCTGTATAGCAGTTCAAAGCATTGTGCCTGGCACCGAATCAGAATGTCACATAACGAAATTAATAACACTCATTTATTTGGAATTCTTTCTGATTTGGGGGTAATTTGTATTATGCTTTCACAATTTGTACCTCGGGCTTAGTGTTCCCTGCCGTCTGGGGACTCTTTTACCACTCATTTCCCCTCCACTTTCTCAAACGGCACATTGTTCTTGTCTCTCTACTCAAGGCCTACTTTTACTTCTGTTTTTTCATTCAGAGAATTTGTTTTCCAACTCCTCCAAGTCTTTAGGTTTATGTAAACTGTGTGTCATTGAGTGATACCTCCTATTCAAAACTTGTTTGGGGAGGGGCTGGCGAAATGTCTCAGAGGTTAAAAGCATTGACTGCTCTTCTAGGGGTTCTGAGTTCAATTCTCAGCAACCTTATGGTGGCTCATAACCATCTTTAATGGGATCAGATTCCTTCTTCTGATGTGCATGAAGATAGAACACTCATATACTTGAAATACATGAATAAATAAATCTTAAAATCTTTTCATACTAATATTTTCTTTTTAATTTTTTATGCATATAAATGTTTTTTGCATGCATATATGTATGTATGCCATGTGCATGCCTGTTGCTCTGCACAAGTAGCAAGTGTTCTTAATTTTAGAGCCATCTCTCTAGATCCATTTGCTTTTTAACATTAAAATTAGGAAATGGCTCTCATAGAATTGTAGTGTAAATTAAATTAGATGCCAGTGTAGGACTATGTGCAGTACTTGCTATTTTGTCCATAATGAACATATATGCTATAACTAGTTTTAAAATTATTAAAATTTTGTTTTAATCTGGGACTAATATTTTTCTTATCTCCACTCTGATTTATCCCATAACATATTATGTAATATCAGCTCTGAAGCAGGATAGTAAAGAACAAGAGAGATGTACTGTATTTACTTAGCAAGGCAAACTCAAAACAAGAAGATGGAACAGAGCGTGAGGAGTGCTACCATAGAAATATAGAATTCTGAAGCAGTGCAGGGCGCGTGAGCTAGACAGTAGGCTCGGAGCTGGAAACTCAGAGGACAAGAATATTTCACAGTCAGCATCTGTGTGGAGAGACCTCAGAAGTCCACGCTATCAGTAATTCCCCCTCCCCGACCCTCACATCTTCATGCTGTGTCCTTTGCCTGTATTCTTTCTTTCTGCCCCTCCCCTATTCCTCATCCCCTGAAGTCTTTTGAAAGAATTCCAGTATCTTCACTTCCCTAGTTATTCCTTCCATTGAGATTACTTCCACTAACGCTGTGAGTAGCAATTATTCCAATCACCAGCCACCTTCAGAACCTGTCTTACTTGACCCCATAGCTCATGCTTCTACAAGTGTACAACCACCACAAAGCTCTCCACACTTCTCTTGAGAGCCAGAACATTTGTTATCACTGACCCTAGAATTCCTTTTATGTTCCTTTTCTCTGAGAAGACAAGAAATAAGTCCACAGATAGGTTTGCTTACCACGTTATTTGTAACACCAAGGGGTAAAGATCCTTTGCTGAATGTCTTTATGGTCTGTGATTGCCTGGGCTAAACAATCAGAAGAGAACATGAAATTAGTTCAACTGTAGGGAAATTCATGGACATATTATGGTCTATGCAATGCAGCCATTAGGGTATGATTATGAAGATTGAGAAAATTGCATATTAACTGATACAACTTAATAGAAAGGTCTTTGTACAGCAAAATTATGGCTTACAAAGACAGAGCATGAAAATGAGAATTGGAATTATGAGGCATCTCAGGCTCGTATGTTCTAATTGTTTGTTTGATTTGCGGTAGTATCTCGCTATGTATCCCTGGCTAGCCTGGAGCTCACTCATCTTATGTAGACCAGGTTGCCTCACACTCATACGATTTTCTGTCTTCAGCAGTTTTTTACTTCCCCAACCTCTTAGGACACATTTATTAAAATGAAAGTTGTGGACAAATATGTATGTCTGACATAAAAATCCCTGCAATGAATGACTCTCCTTTCTTGTGTCTTTATGTCTTTACCAAGTAAAGCTCCAGGTATTTCTACCTTGTCTCCTGCGCTCAGGCAAGAGCCACAGTTTACTGCTTCCCTGCTCTTGTTCTCCCTGATCCTCCTGCAGGCAGTGGCTGTGTCCTGCAGTGCTGTAGAGTGGAGAGTGAAAGTTTGTCCTTGAATACTCTGCCGCCTTTGCTGTACTCTGTGGTTCTGCTCCGCCCCCACAGTGCTCCGCCCCCACAGTGGTTATGCTCCGCCCCCACAGTGCTCCCTCAAAGGTCTGGGAATTCACTTCAGAAGCCACATGTGCTCAGTCGGTGCCAGACACTGGGTGCACTATGGCAGGGGAGGTGCCACGTGTACAAAGTTTGGGACTTCTAAGTTTACCTTTCTTTCTCTACGTTTATTGTTGTTTACTGTTTAAGACAGTGCCTTGTTACGTTACCTAACTGACCTCAGATCCATTTTCCCCTCAGCTTCCCAAGATTACAGACATACACCCAGCCTAGAAATAAACTTTAAAATTCTTTTAAAAAAATCTTTCTCAGCATTTTATCATTCCCTTATCATAGAAATAAAAAGTAGATATTTTTGTCTTTGTTACCTTAGTTTCTAGCACAATAACAAAGCAAGGTACCAACTAAGGATTCAAATGAATTTTTTGGTTATATTTATAGTGTTTATTGGACACTTTCTTAAAATGTCAGTATAATATCAAAGTTGAGGTGGAGGAAAATCTTAAAATGATTGGGAAATGTGTGTGTGTGTGTGTGTGGTACACCCCAATGTATAGAAGACAAGAGCAGGTTGATCTCTGAGTTTGAGGCCAGCCTGGTCTACACAGCAAGTTGCAGGCCATCTAGAATAACAAAACAAAGTTTTGTTTTTGTTAGAAACAGAAGAAAAAAAAGGCCAAAAAACCCACCTCTGGGAAACATGAATGTGGTGTTTATAACGCAGGCAGCCATGTGTCTAGTCTAGAAATTTGTTAGTTGCCCTGTGTGCTCCCGCTGTCTTCTCACTGTGTGAGTGTGTAAGGGAAACCTTGCCCACCAGGAGCTTGGCGTGCACAGGCCAGGAGCTTCCACAGCAGATGCACGGGAGCAGTGCTGTGGAGTGGAAGTTTTCAGGGCTTCTGTGTAGTGTACTTGTTTCTCTTTATTCCTTCCCCCCGTTTCCCAGCTAGGTGTTATCAGTTCCCCAGAGCCTGAACATGAGGACAAAAATAAACTCAACAAGGAAGTACCCCGAACATGCCCTAGGAGAGTTGGTACTTTATGCCTTTTTAAAACGTCCACAAACTACAAAGGGCACAGATAATACATGTGACAAGTACATCATATTCTTAGATCTGTTGTAATTACAAGATTGCTAAGTATCATTTAAGGCCTGTGTAGGAGGCAGATTGGGGGATATTTATGGATATCCTTTCCCTGGCCACCTCCCTTCTCAGTCCATTTCTTTGAAGGCTGTTTTATTCTGTAGTAAGCCTGGGAAAGAGGCAGTAGACAGGAAGTTATGCTCTGTGCTGGGAAAAAGGAGGCTTTGTAAAATGGAGCAAGCATGCCAGAATAACTCAGAGACGCCTACTTAAGGGATATCGTGTGCGAGGAATAGTCAGAAATCAGATCAATTAAAAATGCTTCTAAAACAGGACATAGAGTTGCTCGCTAGTGCTCATCAAGAATTCATAAAGTTATATACTTTCTAATATCCACACCGAATTCCCCTTGATCATTTAACTGCATAATTATAACAATTTAAGAAACCCAGTTTTTATCTGATGCCTTATTTTCAACTCATGAATGTCTTCTTAGGTATATGTGGTTGCAATGAATATTAAAAAAGAAGCAGAATCAAAACCAAAGAAAACAATTAAAAATCCCGATGATGATGATGACGACTATGGTACCATAGATGAACTACCGCCAGATAGTTTGATAACCCTGGTGCAGCCGGAACTGCCCACGCTAAGCCGCCTGTGGCTGGCAGCACTGAAAGACTACGCACTTTTGACTTTACCAGCTGAATTTTCTAGTCAGCTTCCCCCAGATGGTAAGTATTAGATGCAGTATTTTGCTCTTAGGGAGTTCAAACTAATATTAAACAAAATGGACTTGGCAGAGGCTAGTACCAACAACAACATAATAACGTCTCCAAATCTGATTCTGTGAACTTGAACTTGGCATTGTTTCATTTAGAGCATGTCCTTCATACCGACTTTGTGAATTCAGGCTATAACCAGGGAACGTGTTAGCTGAAGCAAAACCTCCTGTGCCATTGTAGTGACAGCTGCACGAATAGGGCACTCTGGAGAGCTAGGGACCACACCACTATGAAGTGCACTGCTGTGCAGTCTGATGCCCTAGCTTCATGACAATCCTACTTGAGCCATGAGCTGTGTTCCTAAGAATTCCTCCTCAAAACCTCATTCTTCCAAGCTGGCTTGATGGCTCAGAGGTCCTGAGTTCAATTCCCAGCAACCACGTGATGACTTGCAACCATCTATAATGAGATCTGGAGCCCTCTTCTGGCTGCAGGCATACGTTGTATGCGTAATAAATAAGTAAATTTTAGAACAACAACTCATTCTTTCTCTCAGATATTTTGATGACAATGACTGAGTCCCTTTTGTTTTCCTCCCTTCAGGCACTGTGACAGCCAGGAGGGAGTAGAAGCTCAGTGTTGCAGTGGAAATGGGAGGTGGGAGGAAGTGAAGGGTGGAAAACAGACTGAGAGGGTCTCTGTTATGGTGAAGACAGACAGCAAAGGAAGAACGGTATAAGGATGCATGGTGTCCCTGGTAGCAGAGAGGAGAGGCTCAAAGGTGGGCATCAGGAGGGACAGGCCCCCGGCTTAGCTGTGGGGGAGCCTTTGGTTGGGGAGGAGCTTGTTGCCAGAGCACACTTTTGAAAATAATGTTTTTACTTGATTTGATTGCTTCACAGGTGGAGCATTTTACACTCCCGAAACCATCGATACTGCGAGACTTCACTACCGGAACTCCTGGGCCCCGATTCTCCATGCGGTGGCGCTTTGGCTGAACAGCACAGGGTTTACGTGTCCAGAGTCCACAGAAGCGGCAGCAGTGTCTGGTACACAAAAACGCTCTCCAGCTGTCGGAGTAAACCAGGTGCCAGGAGCAATGGCTTCTGCTAAACCCTTGCCAGAAGTTAACCAAGACAGAATGCACCTGATCCTAGGTGGGTGTCCCCATGATGCCTTGCAGGACTGCTATTCGAGAGCATTTGTAGTTTTCTCTGTAACACTATGGGAGTTTTCGTAGGACAACTCAGAGAAAGAAATAAAAGGACATTTTCAGCTCCACTTAGAAGTTAACTGAATTTTAATCTGAAAATTAATTTAAAACTACTCTAAAAGTTTAGCCCTAGTGTCCAGTCACAGAATATTGAATTTCAAGGAAAAAAAAAACTGGGGTTTTTATTCAACACACTTTCTTTATGCTGGAATTTAACAGATTATCTAATGAAGAAAAAACTGTTTAAACAATTTTTAATTTGTGAGTGTTCTTTTGTTATTTAAGTATGTATATACTCTGAAGGAGCTTTGGTGGTCTCATCTTTTCTGGACAAGGAAAGGAAGACAACTAGTAAGGTGTAATTATGGAATTTGTTGGAACTTACAAAACCATAGCCTTGCACACATTGAGCACTTGTTTTGACAAGTCTTGTGTGTGGCCTGACATTTAAAAACCTTGTATGTGGGGCCGGGCATTGGTGGTGCATGCCTTTAATCCCAGCACATGGGGGCGGGCAGAGGCAGGTGGATCTCTGTGAGTTCGAGGCCAGCCTAGTCTACAAGAGCTAGTTCCAGGACAGGCTCCAAAGCTACAGAGAAACCCTGTCTCGAAAAACCAAAAAGCAAAACAAAAACAAAAAAACTCAAAAAAAAAAAAAAACCCTTGTACATGGCCTGAAGAGATGGCCCAGTGGTTAACAGTACTTACTGTCCTCACGGGGCCTGAGCTCATCCCCAGCACCTACATCAGGTGGCCCCCCAAATGCTGTAACTCCAGCTTCATTTGGTTGGACCTCATTCTGTGGGCTCTGCAGGTGTGTGCACTCACATACATAAACCCACACACAGATACACAGAATTCAATCTTTAAAAATTCATGTATACAAAATTGTTGGGCAACTCTTTAATAAAAGTAGTTAAGGGCTGGTGAGATGGCTCAGTGGTTAAGAGCACTGACTGCTCCTCCAGAGGACCTGGGTTCACTTCCCAGCACCCACATGGCAGCTTGCAGCTGTCTGTAGCTCCAGTTCAAGAGAATCTGACATCATTATACCAATGCGCATGAAATAAAGTTAAATAAAGTTTTAAAAAATAAAAGTAGTGAAATACTTATTCTTTTTTATATTTTGTTTTATTTTTTAAAAAAGAAAACAAACTGTCTTTTTTTTCCATTTTACATACCAATCCCTGTTCCCATTCCCTCCCCTCTTCCTATTCCCTCCATCTTCCCCACTTCCATCCCCCATCTACTCCTCAGAGAGGGTAAGACACATTGCTTTGGGGAAGATCCAAGGCCCTTCCCACTATATCTAGGCTGAGCAAGGTATCTGTGTACTGACTTTTTGGGAACCTATTCTCTTTGGATGGATACTTATTTATTCTTAATGCACTACACTTTATTAATTCTAGAACTTGAAATGTGAGTATCTTCATAATCAGCTACTTACAAACTGTGCATACCTAATTTGAATATTAAACCAAATGCAGGATACAACCTTTGGTTGTCTTTGTCTGCTTAGCCTAGAAAACATTTTAATTCTTTGATATTAATAAATATGTAGTAATCTGGCAAAAATGAAGAGCAGTATAGTATCAAAGTAACTCAAGTGTTTTGTGTTAAAAAAAACCTATGTTTTTACTTTGTGCGTTCCAGGTGTGAGTATACAGTTTCTTTGTTCCCCTCGGCCTGAGGAGCCCATTGAACACGTCACAGCATGCCTGCAGGCCTTACACACCTTACTGGGTTCTCCTTATGCACGAATCCACATTGCAGAGGATCAGGTACAGTGTGTTTCTATCATGGATAATTGTGTGCTTTGTAGTAATCTTATACTTTGGAATAAATTTCTCACATTGGAAATAAACATTGTATATTACTAACAAGATTGTGTAACTAATGCCAGTGTAAAGGGTTTTGTTGCCAGGCGGTGGTGGCGCACGCCTTTAATCCCAGCACTCAGGAGGCAGAGGCAGGCGGATCTCTGTGAGTTTGCGGCCAGACTGGTCTACAAGAGCTAGTTCCAGGCCAGGCACCAAAGCTATACAGAGAAACCCTATCTTGAAAAAACAAAGAAAATAATAAAGAAAGAAAGAAAGAAAAAGAAAAAAGAAAAGGGTTTTGTCCGTTGGATGGCTACATGGAGCTATGCTATAGTTAGATGCTATCAATGCCTTCTTAACCTCACAGCTATGGGAATAATGAGGAAGGAGGTGGGCGCGCCAACAGTGTGCTGCAGAGCGAAGGACAACTTATCGGGAGAAAGTTACTGCAGCAGATCTTAGAGAGGGGCTGCCTCTGAGAAACAGTACAAGTTCAAGGGTACTGTAGTTATTTACTCTGGCTGACATAAAACAGGCAGAGGGCATCGGATGGAGCTGGGAGATGCTGTAAAGGCCAGATTGTGAAGATTTCTTTATGACATGCAAAGGAAATGATTAAAATGTTTAAATAGAAGAGCGTTTACTTTTGTTTGAAAGGGTCATGAGAGGCAAATAATGTAACTCAATGAAAAAGCAGTTGCATAGATAGATAGGCAGACAGACAGACAGATAGCTGTGGAAGGATTTCACAGGCAGCCTTGTGGCGGTCAGTTTCTGAGATGTGAGAAGGGAAGCACGGAGATCAGTTGTGAGGCTCTCTACCCAGTTTTCCAAAGCCTAGTGCTCCAGAGAACTCGAGTCCAGCTGCTAAGAGGCCTGTATTGGGAACATGGGATAAGCAGCATTGCAGTTGGAAAGAGGGAACTAGACTGGAAGTGGGGACCATTAGTGAGATAGGAGTAGAGCAGACGGCAGCAGCTATTGAGGGCAAGAAAGGCCTTTCAGGAGGACAGTGTGGATGGGAAGAGTGTGACAGGAAGATGCAGACCTGTATCAGAGGACAGAGGAGGCCTTTGGGGACACTAAGTAAGAAAGTCTCGAACATTCAGTTACCCTGAGGAGGGTGGCCTGACTGGAGAGGCACAGGTCCTCACCAATTCCTGGAAGTCTTCTAGGATAACAGAAGGAAACATGAGGAAAGATGAAACAGCCTTGGATTTTTTTTTTTTTTTTTGCTCTTCTGGGGATTGGATCCAGAGCCTCCTGCTTGCTGAGCAAGCATTTACCAGTTCAGCAGCACGCTGAACTGTAGACAGTCTGTATCTTGAGAGAAGAAGGGAGAAAAGTTTTGACTGAATTCAGTTCTCTCCTCTATGTTTTAATTTGAGGCAAGCTTATTGTATCAATTAGATGTGGGATATTGTAGAGGCTTAAGCTCCAACTGTTCCTGAGGTAAGGAGAACACACCAGTAACTCCTCTTAGGTGGGCAATTATGAACTTCTGTGACACTGAACTCCAGCAATAGCAATAGCGCAGGTGTTTTATTCCAGTGTCAAACTTTTAAATATTTAAATACTAGCCGTTTGTTGCTTGAAAATCCTCTAGGGTAATGTGTGACCTCTGAATTTTATTTTTATATTTTCTTTTGTTATACAGTCCTATATATTACATTTTAGTCATAAAATTACTTTTGCATGTCTATTTTCTCAGATTTTAATAATATATATCTAGCCTTTGAAATCTAAATAAACTAAACACGTTTGTATTTATTTATAATAGCTGATTGGTGTTGAGTTGCTCAGTGTCCTGCACCGCCTGCTGCTGACCTGGAACCCACCCTCCATCCAGCTGCTGGTCACTGGGGTTGTGCAGCAGATTGTCAGGGCTGCCCAAGATTATTTACAGGAGAAGAGGAGCACCCTAAGTAAGCACTGGAAACTGCACTGACTTATAGCAAACCTTCTTTATTCCCTAAAACGTGGGTGGTTTGTTCATATGTACGGGTGTTGTGTCTGCGTATGTGTCTGTGTAGTGCATCATGCCTGGGGCCCACGGAGAACAGAAGGGTGCTGGATCCCTAGAACTGGAGTTACAGATGGTTGTGAACTGTCACCTGGTCCCTAGAGCTGGAGTTACAGATGGTTGTGAGCTGTCACCCTGGGTGTCAGGAATCAAGCCCAGGTTCTCTGGAAGAGCAGCCACTGTTCTTAAGCACTGAGCCTTCTCTGCAGCCCTGTACTCTTAATTTTATAATGCTAGGGTGCCAGGCATGATGGGGCATGCCTATGATCCCAGCATTGGGGAGGTAGAAAGAAGATCACAAAGTTCTAGGTTTGTTCTCCACCTTATAACAAATTCAAGATCAGCGTGACCTAGAGACCTGTCCCAAAAAATTAAAATTAAAATTAAAAAAAAGAAATTACTAATTCTGGACTTCTTCCATTCAAATGTGTCAATTTTATATTTCGGTTCAACCTAGCATGTTTGTTATTCCTGTTATGAAATACAAAACTAACAAAAAGCCTAGTATTGATTTTCCGGGTGAAATGGACTACCCATGGCCTTCAGGGAGGGTTTATCTACTCAGGACATTGTACCAAGAAGGACATGGCACCATTTACACATTTACTTAGAAACCTTTTAGAAATAACTTAAATGTATTTATTACTTTATGTCTATTTTTTTCTGGAAATTTCATCAACTTTATCTTTCCTAAGATGAAGAGGATATGGAAAAAGAGTCCTGTCCTGCTCTAGGAGAAGGAGGTGACAGCGGTGGCCTCGTTCCTGGGAAGTCCCTTGTGTTTTCAACCATGGAGCTGCTGATGTCCATCTTAGTACGTCATATGCCACACCTGAGTGCCAAGATGTCGGACTCCCCAAGTCACATCGCCCCCAAAACTCGCCTGTCAGAAGAAAGTGCTCGTCTGGTGGCAGCCACGGTGGCCATTCTGTCTGAGCTGCCGTCCCTTTGCTCACCGGCCGGTACGGTATTTGGAGTGTACTATCCAACCATAGGCAAAGATGAGCTTTCTCTGCATCTTAATTTAGTTTTCTTTTCTTCTTAAATCTCAGATGCTAAATGTGAAGTTTTTAAAAGGTTACTTTACCTGTAAGAGCCTAGGAAAGACTAGAGTTTCTAAACTAGCAACCTAAGGTAGCCTTGTCAGAAGTCTGTCAGAGAGAGGACCAGGCTGTAGCTCAGTGCTGGACAGCTAGACAGTATATGCAAGGTCCCCATCTTGACTTTGATCCCCAACACAACAAAACAAATCAAAACTCGAAGACTGAGGGAAGACTCGAAGTCAGTGCATAGACTTCAGTGAAGTCAATGGGAGGAATGACAACTCCATTTGTGAGTGCCCCTGGGAAATCAGAGCATGTCTGAAGAGAGCGACAGTCACCCTCAAGGACACTGAAGAGTTAACTGTTGACACTGAAAACTGTCTTATGGACTAGACTTTCAGTTTGGCAGTAAAAGTAGTAGTACCAGAAGGCATGTGGCGCCTTTCAGCCCAAGCAGACCTCTCTGACTCCGACCTGACAGGTGTGGAACAGTGATTTCTGCGTCATGGTCTCCATAGGTGCTGCACTGGAGGGCAGGGCCTGCTACTACTTTAGGATACTTCCAGTCCACATTTGCTTGCCCAGTCGTTTCCCTGACTTATCTCAGAATTACTTTAAGACTCACCAGGCTACTCAAAGTATTTAGTGTTCTAGTTTTTCTGTCCTCCATTCTCATGCCCGTTATGAAGGGCAGGATTAAATACCTCACATTGGAAACAATAAAAACAAGATTCATTTGGAACAAAAAAGAAAATACCACTCTGTTTAAAAACAGTATGGCACTTTCTTATTTTTCAAACTGATTTGTAATGGTAGTAATATAGTAAATTTTGAATAAAATCAAGAAAAGAAATACTAATAAATCACAGTCAGTCCAGGCATGGTGATGTTGAGGCAGGAGGATTACCTGAACCTAGAAGTGTGGGACCAGCTTGTGCAAAATAATAAGACCTTATCTTAGGGAGAGGAAAACACAACAAATTGTTTAAAAATAATTGTGTGTGTGTGTGTGTGTGTGTGTGTGTGTGTGTGTGTGTGTGTGTGTGTTGGAAACAGCTATCATGGGAACTGAAGGCATTACAAAATAACCTGATTTGCTTTTATTTCAGGCTGTATGACAATTCTGCCCACAATTCTGTTCTTAATTGCAAGAATATTGAAAGACACAGCAATAAAGTCTGCAGACAATCAGGTTCCTCCTCCAGTCAGCGCAGCTCTGCAGGGGATAAAAAGCATTGTGACACTTTCGATGGCCAAAACCGAGGAAACTCAGAAACAGTGGACAGCTCTGATCCGGAGCACGCTCGCCTGCATCCTGGAGTATTCACAGCCAGGTAGGCTGTCAGAGGCTTGCAGGTTTTAATTTCTAGATGGTGTTCCTTAATAGATTATTGCTTGAAGACCCTTGTCAGGAGACTGCTGTGTAACACTGAGTCAACCCCAAGACAGGAGTTTTATCCCACCTTCACATCTAAAGTGTGAATGCTTCTTCCTGCATTGTGGGCTCTAAGAAGTGCTTTTCTTCGTCCTTATATGTGTGTTGGTGGGTTAAAAAAAAGAGAGAGCGTATACCCAGAATGGACATGTATTGATATATGTATGTTTACTGCTTTTTTTTCCCTTTTCTTTTGTCCCCCTTGGAATTTTCTCTCTCTTTCTCTCCCACTCTCTCTCCCCACTCTTTCCTCCTCCTCTTTGTTATTGTTATTTTGTTCTTGAAGCAGGGTCTTCTAAGCTAACTCAAACTCATGATCATTCTGCCTTAGCCTCTTGATTCCTTTTGATTACAGAAATATACCACCATGTCTGGTTTTTTTTAATCTTTATTTCATGTATGTTGGTGTTTTGCCTGCAAGTTGGTCTATATGAGAGTGTCAGATCCCCTGGAACTGGAGTTACAGACAGTTGTGAGCTGCCATGTGGGTGCTGGGAAGAGCAGTCAGTGTTCTTACCTACTGAGCCATCATCCCAGCCCCTGGTTATATTTTTGATTGCAGCAATATACCACCATGTCTGGCTATATTTTTGATTACAGAAATATACCACTGTTTCTGGCTATATTTTTTCAATAAAAATAACAAAGTAGGAGCCAGACATGGTCATGCTTGCCTACTACCATGTCAGAGGCAGGGCAGGTGGGTCTCTGTGCATTCAAGGCCAACCAGGACCATAGAGTGAGACCCTGTCTCCAAAGAAAAGTAATAAAATAGAAGGTAAAATACTTAGGACTATTCCAACATATCCCTAAATATAACTACAATCTTGATATTTAAACATTTTATCCTATAATGTCTGTGTATAGAAATAAATAATTTCATACATTAATACATATCAGTTAATAATGTATATAAATCTGTGCATATACATGTGTTTTATTGAGTGAGATAGTATCTATGAACAATGTATGAAATTTGTTTCTATTTTAATTTATATAAGTAAAAAAATCTCATTTTATTTCTTGAATAACTTTTTTAGAATTGATATATATATATATATAAAAATTTCTTATTCACTTTTTGTTTTTTTGTTTTTTTCAAGACAGAGTTTTTCTGTGTAATAGTCCTAGCTAACCTGGAACTAGTTCTTATAGACTATAGTACTTATTTACAGTTTTTGCCCACTTTTCTTCTTTGTTTAACTTTTTCCTCTTACATTTTATTTTTTTTAAGAAAATATGAAGACTCTAAAAACAGAATAATAAGGAAAGATTCACTACACTATTTTTTTTAAACATTCCACAACCAGGCATGGAGGCTCATGTCTATAACCCCGACCCATGGAAGACGAAGATAAGATCACTGGGCACTCAAATTCCAGGCCTGTGTCAGGGATGAAGTGACAGGGAGAAGCCATGAGGATATTTGTACAGTGTTCGTATAGCAAGGGAGGCAGGACCCTGTTTAACACAAGATTAGTCGTATCGTAGGGAATTTCCAACTTGGGAATCATGTTTCTTACTTTAAAAATTGAGCTCTTCTACTTTATTTTTGTGTGTATATATTTATACCCACACAAGGAAGTTCTCAAGGGAACAATGAATCTCTTTAAAAATGCTGCAATACCTTTTTTCATTTTTAGAACCTTTGATTTTGAAATAAAAGTTAAGCTTTAATAAGATAGTGCAGAGCAGATGTGGACTGCGGTAGGCCCTCGTCCTCCCTATCGCCCCACATGCTCTGTGACCTCTGGGAAGCTCACACCCATTGTTTTTTCTCATCTTAGTAACTCCGCCGAATCATTTAAGATTATATTGACATCCTTGTGATTGTTACTCCTAAATACTTCATAGATATCCTAATAACAAAGCCATTCTTTAAATACACACAAAAGAATTGCTAAATTTAGGAATTTAATATTAATGCAGTACTTTTGTTTGTTAGCAGATTTCAGAAGTTGTCCTAACAATAACATTTTCTTTGTATTATTGTCATTTTGCTCTGACCTCTTTTAATCTAGGGCATTAACATGACCTTTATCTCTATGATCTTCTTCTTCTTCTTCTTCTTCTTCTTCTTGCTTGTTTGTTTGTTTGTTTGTTTGTTTGTTTTGTTGTTTTTAAAGATAGGGTTTCTCTGTGTAGTTCTGGCTGTCTTAGAACTTGCCCTGTAAACCAGACTGCTCTCGAATTTAGGGATCCTTCTGTCTCTACTCCCACCCTCGTTCCCCACCATTTAGTCCAAGTGCTGGGATTAAAGGTATGCACCACCACTTATGTTTGTGTTTTTGAAGACTACAGGACATCTGTTCTGCAGAATATTTCTTAATTTATAATTGTCTAATTTTCCCCTCAGTTTAGCTTGTGTTCAGTTTATTCCTTTTGGGCAGGAATATCACCTAAGTAATGTACATCTTTCTCAGACAGTCTTGGTAGACAGTGTTTAGTATTGCTTTGTCCTACATCAAGAATCTCTTGACTAGACGAGTTGGTGCATGCCTTTAATCCCAGTACTCAGGAGGCAGAGGCTGGTGCATCTCTGTGAGTTCAAGGCCAGCCTGGGCCATATAGAGAGTTCCAGGACAGCCAGCCAAGTCTATGTAGAGAAACCTTGTCTCAAAAAACAAAAATAAATATAAGAAGAAAAAGAATCTCTTGGTTTTTATTTTTTGAGACAAAGCTATGCTTACTGTCACTCTGTAGCTCAGGCTACCCTCAAATTCGTGCCACTAATCCTGCCCCACCCACCCACATGCTGGGATTGCAGATGTGCACCATGCCAAGTCTCAACTTTAGTAACTGCATCAAGGTGACGCCTGCCATAATTCCAGGTTCTAGTGCTGCATTCTTCTATCATAGTCAAGTAGTCTGCAGAGAAATTCTTTGAAATCACCTTGTCTGCTTCCTGTGAAACTTTAACATGGAAAATGAAAGTGTGCCTGAAACGTATTTTCCTGTCTTAGTTCCACAGTGAGAGTTTGGTGATCTGTATTTTCTAGGTTGAGGCACACTCTGTGTAAACAATGAGAAAGTGTTGTTCATGGCTTTAATTCCCAAGTCTTCCTGCATTGTCTTCCTTTTGTCCCGTAGATGATTCTATGCCTGCACCTGATGAAGTAAGCACACTTACAGCCATTGCGCTCTTCCTGTGGTCTGCCAGCAGCGAAATAATAGGAGTGCAGTCCCTACAGAATGGCTGCATGAGCAGGTTTAAAAGTGCTCTGAATTCATGTGACCCGTGGGTGAGTTACCCTTCAACAGTCTGCTTTATCAGGAATGTTCACATGAGCTCACTATGATGTGACACATGCAATGAAAACTTACATGTTTGCAGTATGGCTTTGTCTTTTTAATCTTGTTTATTATTGTGTGTAAATGTTTGATGTTTGTGTGTGTACAGGTACTTTGTGTGTCACAAGCATTTTTACCTGTGGAACCATCTGATCAGTCTGTAGTATGGCTTTTAAATTGAAACATTGTTAAGGAGCTGTGTATTTAAGCACTAAGGGACATTTGTAGATAATTCCATTTGCCAAAATTCTCCAGTGTCTGAAATATTATTAACCCTGGCCATAATGGTAGGGACTTTACATGGGTTTTGTTTTTCAGTATTTATTTCAATGATACCAAGAATGTTAAAGAATAAATTTATATTATTGCATCTTTTAATGAGCATTTTTATTAGTTTATTTTGTCAAAATCCAAGTTAATGCTTCTCAAGCATGCCACACACCAGGAAAAGATCAGTAAACTACTTCTGGCCTCCACCCTGAGCTTCCTTAAAGTCTTCAGATTTATGGCTAAGAGATCTGTATTCTTAAAATGTCCTCCATGCTTTTCTGTGTCCAGAGAAATTTGGTAGTTCATTTTCTAACAAAGCACTGAATTAAGTGTATTTCACTCTTTGTCCCACAGATTAATGAACACCCCTTCCACCTATCCCTTCTTAAAAAAAAATATTAGTACTGTAGTAGGCATGGTGATACATGCTTTTCATCCTAACACTCAGGGGGCAGAGGCAAGCTTATCTCTACAAGTTTGGAACTTGCCTTAAAAAAAAAAACAGTTATTATGTTAATATAAACAGTTGTTTTCAAATAATCAAAAGGGGTTGGTATATCTAAATAGTGTATTTTTGTAGCTTTATTTTATTTAGGTCAGTCCTTCATTAACTTTCCTGACCACTAAAATTAAAATCAGAGACAATTATATATTAAAGGAAGAATTGAAAATAAATCAGACTTCACATTTTTTGGCTTTCTCATACAGTAGAAATATTTGTTATGTAAGCATGGTGATTTGGTAATTCATGTATAAGGAATTTCTTTCATCTCCAGTTTTATTTAGTTAGTATTAAGTTCCATTTTTCTCCTATTCATGTTAAGGTACAGTGTGATTGTTAACCAAATAAGATCTGCCACATACATTAATTGAGAAAAATCACTCTCTTATATATAGGTTCAAGCCAAATGCTACCAGCTTCTCCTCTCGGTCTTCCAGCATTCCAATCGCGCCCTTTCAACTCCCTACATCCATTCATTAGCTCCGCTAGTAGTTGAAAAGCTAAAGGCTGTCGAAAAAAACAGACCAGCCAATAGTACAGAACTTTTGGCTGTTCAAGAAGGAATTAAAGTTCTTGAAACATTGGTTGCTCTTGGAGAAGAACAGAATAGTAAGTGTTTTCTTTCTGTATTATTTATGAATCTTAGTGTTAAACACAGGTTTTGCAGAAGTGCATTTTCCAAGAAGTAATTACGGTCTCAATGCATAATATCTATCTGCTCATGTTACTAACATAATGTATTGGTTATTTATATTTTGTTTTTATGAGTGAGAAGCCACAATGAATTGCTGAGGGCATTTTAACTCACTGATTTTGTTTTATGTTTTCTAGGAGTGTGTTTTTAAGAACTAGGAACAGTAGAGATATTTAATCGAATTTTAAAAATAAAATATGAATTATATAAGCCTTATGTTATAACCAGGAAAATATAAGTACCAACCATCATAAGATACCTCAGGATTTGATACTTAATTTTTTTTGCTTCATGATTAATGCAACATGTATTTATTTAACCAGAAATACATACTTTATATACAAAGTATAAGCTTTTGTATACTTAATAGAGGCATACTAAAATATGATTTTTAATTGTTGTGAAAAAGCTAAAATTTTCAATAAATACCATATAATTGAACATTAAGGGACTCCCAATTTTCAAGACTCTCTTCCATGAGTCAGGGAGTGGTTCAGTAGCCAAGGGCTCACCTGGATGTCTAAGCCCTGGGTTCTATGCTGAGCATGGGGCAGGAGGTGGCAGGGGAGGTAATCTCATCTTTGTCTTCATGTTAAGTTTAATTCTAAATTTGGGCATCTGTTGAGGAATCAAAAGTCAAGTCAGATTTTAAATACTGAGGGATAGTAAGACCAGTGCTAGCATTACAAAGTGAATAAGGTTAAGTCCTATTGATAAAGTTTATAGTTAGTAAAATAAATATAATAAAGTTACATCATACTTTCTACCCAAGTAACCTATGCATTAACAGTTTCTTCAAAAAAAAATCCTTTCAATTTCAATTTTTTTTCTGTTTCTTTCTCTTTTTTTCTGTTTTTTTCTTTTTTTTTTAATTTTTGGTTTTTTTAAGACAGGGTTTTTTTGTGTGTAGCTCTGGTTGTCCTGGAGTTCACTTTGTAGATCAGGCTGGCCTTGAACTCAGAGCTTCTCTGAGTGCTGGGACTAAAGGCATGTGCCACCACACTTGTTTTATCCCTGCTGACGTCTGAGCCCCTGGCTTCATGCTGAGCACAGAGCTCTACCACTGAGCTGTATCTCCAGTCACACAGCAGCTTTTCAACATTCTCTACTATCGTTACGATTTGCTGGGAAACTTTTTCATTAAAAGAGAGCACATTTCCAAAGAGGTGAAAAAAGTTAAATGATAATTTTAAACCTAAAGGTTTACCCTCTTAGAATCATGTGACTTTATAAAAATTTTAAAAATCTAAAAGATGTTATTAAATTTATATCACTCATTCATTAATTCATTGTTAGTACTCTCCTAGTGTATGTAATCCTAGTTATTTAAAGTGATTTTTATCACTTTTACACCTGTGAATTGAGATCAAACCCTCATGCTAAGCAAGCACTTTTATTTCTGTTTTTATTGAGCTCTACATTTTTCTCTGCTCCCCTCCCTGCCTCTCCTTTCCCCTTCAGCTCTCCCCCAAGGTCCCCATAAGCAAGCACTCTTATCATGAGCTATGCCCCCACCCCACCTTTACTTTTGTAAATCATCTAGGTTTAAATTTTAAGTAAAAAAAAAATCTGATTGCATATTCTATCTTGCTGTGTTGTAAAACATCTGTAATCCAAATAAAACCATGTTCATTATTAATACTGCAAGTTGATCTGATTTCAGAATGGAAATTATAGCACTTTAGTAGTACCCATGTTTTATGCCTTTATTTTTTTAAAGAAAGTCATTTAGCTCAGGGACATGGATGGGGCCTGACCAGCTATTAAACTGTAATTGCACAAATAACCTACATTACCTGTTATATATTCTATAATATATTGTTTCTGTTAACAATGTCAAGCTTCCGTTTCTCCAATCAGGCCAATCTTTGCTGTCCTCTTGTTACAGGAGTCCAGTTACTTGCTCTTTTGGTGCCCACTTTGATCTCTTACCTACTGGATGAAAATTCTTTTGCCTCAGCAAGTTCTGTCTCCAAAGATCTTCATGAGTTTGCACTCCAGAACTTAATGCATATTGGACCTCTGTACCCACATGCTTTCAAGACCGTAATGGGGGCTGCTCCTGAACTGAAAGTGCGCCTAGAAACTGCTGTTCGAGCAAGCCAGGCCAGCAAAGCTAAAGCAGCTGCCAGGCAGCCAGCCCCTGCCACACATTCTGCACCAACAATTAAGCTAAAAACAAGCTTCTTTTAGTGTGTTCTTCCATTCTTTTTTTTTTAATTTATATTTTATGTTGTTAGTGACAACCCCTGTATCATTCCAGACTATAGACTGTTTTATTTGTATATTGGAATTATAATGCTTTGAGGTTGATTAAATGAAATAGTGTTCGCACCTCTTACTGACTTTTAAAGATCATGTGGTAAATGTATTTCCATTTTTATCCTAATAACATTTTTCTTTTCTTGACTTTTTTGTTGCTAATGTTTTGGGGTTTTGTTTTTTGGTTTTGTTACTAGTGATTTGATCCAGAGCCTTGGTCATTCTAAGCATGCACTGTACTGTGACATATAGCCCTAGACCCTAATTAACTTATTTTTGTAAACACCGAGCCATGGTCTTTTAAATTGAAATGCTAAGAACATAATTACATCATGTAGTTGGGCAGCCTTTGGCTATTACTGGGAAAATAAAATGAATCAGACTTTAGCATTTGTCAGAGGAAGTTCATGGAAAAGCAAGCAGATTGTAAAATTTGACATAACTCAAAAAACAGAAATCTTTGTTTTATGGCAAATATAGTATGAATAAAATCACATTTTCTAGCCATTTCATCAGATATCCTTGTCTTTCTGATGGGCGTTTAACTTTCACATTAAATGTCTGAATTGTGCTTTGTGTATACCTCTGTTGTGAACTGGACTGAAATTCTCATCTAAAGATGGACTAAAGGTTTCGAACATGGCATATCACTCTGCTTATTTTTAATGGCTAAAATTTGTCCTGCTCCGCGCTTTGTAATCACAGAGCCTCAGGTTCTGACTGTGGTCGTTAGCTTCATTCATCAAATATTTATTGGGGCCTGCTGTGGATAAGGCAGCACACTAAGTGCCTGAGGGCGCACAGAGAGAATTACAGGTTAGGTGTGCCTCTCATGCAATGGGAATTTACCATGCAAAACAGGTAACCGGTTACGTGAATGCTTGTCACACACACCCAGCAGCAGAGACGTGAATGCTTGTCACACACACCCGGCAGCAGATTTTAATCACCAGTTTTACCAGACAACACAGTTTAGACTCTATCAACAAAGGAGTGACTTTTCTAAACATTTGAAATATGTGATGCTATTTGAAATACGCTACCTGCTGTTTGTTCTCTCATACCTGGATCGATTAGCCCCTCTTGGTCTTTTAGACACCTCAGGAAGGTACTTGGCTTATTGGTTTTCTGACTGACTTCTTTCTAGGGGGTTGATTTTAATTTCAGACTTGGGCTTCCAACATTTTTCTCCTTGATTTTTATTTTTGTTTTTATTTTTTTGTAAAATTCAATTAAAATAATTCCTTGTGTCATGTAATTTTAGTGATTGAAAGTGTCCAGTTCGGGCTGAGGATGTATTCAGGGGTGGATAGCTTCCCTAGCGTGTGCAAAGCCCTGGACTCAGCCCCACTACTGAGAAAACGAAGTACAATTTAGTGACATTGAGTGTATTCTCAGCAATCCTAACACAGCCACACATGTTCCTTCCTCCTGAGGGAAAACCCTGGGCCCATTTAGAGGTTACCTCACGTCTCTTCCTTTCCCTCCACTCTGAGGCCTTCACCTCCAATCTGCTTTCTGTCTACATTTTCATACTGTAGACATTTGTTATATGGGGTCATATGTGTTCTTTCATGACTGGTTTCTTGACTCTTTTCAAGGTTCATCCATACTATAACGTGAATCATTATCATTCTTTTTAGTGGCGGAATGTTCCTCTGTTGTATATACACATTTTCTTTATCGATTCGCCACCTGAAGGACACTCGGGCTTTTCCCACCTCCTTCCTCTTATGAATATTGTGAGTAATAATGCTCTGAACCATTATGTAGAGAGTTTTCCATGAACATGTTTTGTGAGAAAGGTTCTCATTTTATACCCAAGGCTGGCCCCTAACTCAGGACCCTTCTGCCTTATCCTTCTGAGTGCTAGGATTTTAGGCTTGCATCACAAACATGTATTTTAATATCTCATCAGTATCTGGCCAGGAATGAATTGCTGGCTTAAATAATAATTCTATCTTTAACTTGTTAAAGACCTGCCAAGCTCTCCTAATATTTTGTACACATGTGAGTTTGCATATAACCCCTTCAGCTCATCTATTTATGTAGATCCTTGTTTTTACCCTGGCTATTTTTTGCTCTTCTTGGTCCCTCCCTGGCTTTTCCTGATATTTCCCCTATTCAGAGTACATCACGTCATGCGTTCTTTCCCATTCTCCCCACTCCTCTCCTTTCTCTGTTACTACACTCTTTTACTTTCCCTAACTACTGTCAACTCTACTTTTCTGTCATTGTAGCTATAAAATAAAAAGAATTAGGGATGATCAAGGCCAACCTGGTCTACAAGAATGAGTTTCAGGACATCCAGGGCTACACAGAAAAAAACCCTGTCTCAGGATGGCGGGGCAGGGAGGGCATTAGGATGAGAGCCAGGTTGAGGTGGTACCTTTAATCTCAGCACTAGGGAAACAGAGGCAGGCAGATCTCTGAGTTCAAGGCCAGCCTGGCCTGCAGAGCAAGTTTCAGAACAGTCAGGGCTACACACACACACACACACACACACAGATGGCTCAGTCAGTAAAGGGCTTGTCGCACAAGCGTAAGAACAAGCATAGTGTAGCATAGCATGTAGTATTTAATCTGATAAGCAATTTTTGCATGTATATAAATGATAGTATGCATATATTAAATCCAGTGTAGCACATACATTTAAACATGGCAGATCACCACTGTCAGAGCTGCTGGACTTCAGAGATGGACTTCAGATCCCACTTAAGTCAGGCATGGCAGCATGCACCTGTGATCTCAGCCTGGCAGTTGAAGCAGGACATACATGTGCAGCCCATACATGCACACACATGCACACACACATGAACACATACACCATATGAGCGATTTGTTCTAGATTTAAAAAGCTGATATTTCTGTTGTGTGATAGGTACTGTACTAGCCTTTCTAGATCCATTCAGAAAATGGCAAACGATGGACATAATTAACCCAAATGCACAACGTAATTATAACATTCCTATTCCTCACAGTTTTTTCATCCTTAATTAGAATTTTTAGGTTCATGTCAGAAATGTTTAGAAAAATAGCTATAAATAAATTTCTTTTTCTTTCTTTCTTTTTTTTTTTTTTTTGGTTTTTTGGTTTTTCGAGACAGGGTTTCTCTGTAGCTTTGGAGCCTGTCCTGGAACTAGCTCTTGTAGACCAGGCTGGCCTCGAACTCACAGAGATCCACCTGACTCTGCCTCTGGGTGCTGAGATTAAAGATGTGCGCCACCAATGCCTGGCTAAATAAATTTCTTGCTCAGTACTTTCCACCAAATCAATTATTTTTAAAACCTGACATGTCATCACACCATTTCTAGTCCCCTCATATCTAAACTATTATGAAATTATTATTTATGGACTTCATGGTTTAAAAGAAAATGTCATGTCTCAACCATAATCTAGGGAAATTATCCTGAGCTGGTGATGAAGAACGCTATGGTTGTTCGTGCACAGGAGACCAGTTCCTCAGTCCCGCTGCAGCCTGGTTCCGGTCCTGAGATAGGAAAGGGGTGTCAGTGCAAAGAAGTGAATTGTCCAGCCACCAGATGGGTTTCACACACGTGGCCAGCCCTGAATAACTCTGGCCACCTTTATTTATACATCAAAAACAAACATGTTTTTCCCATACTCCAACATTAACCTCTGGCAAAAACATATATGTTAAATATGTTTTTTCCCAACTTTTATATCAAAACGTCACATCATTTTGCCACCAAATATCAAGCCAGGTACATCCTGTCTTTACAAATCTAAACAGTGATTGACATAGGCACCCATTTTCAAGAACAACAATCTTGTTCAAAACACATTTACAGAAATAGGGGTGACCTACCACCGAGCCTGTCAGCCCTGAGTCAGAACAGCTCCCGGGGTCTGAAGTGATAGCTGGCATGCCCAGACAAGGAACCTGAGAGGCTTCAGCTCCGAAAGAATTTTAGAGGGAAATATTTGAGGAAAAATGGGGTTTCCAGGAACGATCACATCTGTCCCATGTGCGATTGACAAAATGACAATAAAACTGCCAAGAGAGAGAATCAATATCACTAGAGAGAAGAGAGCATGCAGGCCATGTGGTCCCAGCAGTATTCTGCGCTGTCCTGAAGTCCTTGCTGAGCGAGACTGTCCCAGCAGGCTGTGCCTTAGCTGGAGACCTATTGGACAAGCACTCATCTGCTAATCTGAAACTCTTCTGCATGGCTCCCAACAGACCAGCTTCTCATGCACACGTACTTGTCTTCACACTTTATAATAGACATTTCATATATACATATACATACTTAAATATATATATATATATATACACAGCTATATATATATATATATATAGCTGTAATGGGGATCGGATCCAATGGCCTTACACATTTAATCTGTCTACCACTAACTATATCCCAATTTTTTCTCAAGGTTTCTCTGTGTAGCTTTGGAGCCTGGATCCCTGTCTTAGCATCTATCCTTTCATTCTTTCTCTCTTTCTTCTTCGTCTTCTTCTTCTTTTTTTTTTTTAAACATAAAAGAACTTTTTAAGAGGCAGGTGTTCACTTTGTAGCCCAGGCTAGCCTCAAATTCACTATGTAGCCCAAGCAGACCTCAAACTTCAACAATCCTCCTGCTGTTGCCCTTCTATGCCTGGATTACAGGCATACTCCACCACAACTGCCTCTTCTCCTTTACTCTCAATCCTATTCAAGAAATCCATCGTTTTATATAACTTTGATTAATGATTTGGTTGTTAAATCTCTCCCTTCTTTCTAATTCATTTCTAATTACACAGAGAAATGCCTCTCTTGCCTCATTTGAGAAACCAAAAAGGGGCTTTATTCTTGTCTAATGAGTGTAAAGTAATATCAGAGGAAAAAAGAAAGTTGAGTTTATGTCTTATTGTCAGCTAATCAATTGTAATGAAATTTGCATTCATTGACATTTTGGGAAAATTCCTCCAACCCACTACCACTACCCTGAAAAAAAAAATCCATGTTGATATTTGTGTGTAATTTCCTCCATATTATAAAATTGTGTGACAGATGTTTTAGCTTGTTATCCTCTATATTCTTTTATATTTATTTATAAGCGTTCTCCTGTAATACTCTTCTAATATGGAAAGGAGTTAGTGTTTTTGTTTTTGTTTTTTTTTTAGCCTCTGGGCCTTGCACACGCTAGGCAAGCTGTCTGCCTCTGAGCTGTCACTCAGGAGTCTTTGTCTGCAGATCCATGTGTATATAGTGTACAGAGGTACCTGTATGCTTGTTTACGTGTGTGTGTGTGTGTGTGTGTGTGTGTGTGTGTGTGTGTGTGTACATGCCCGTGGAGACCCAAGGTTGATGTGGAATGTCCTTGCTCAGTCTGCACCTTATGCAGGGTCTCTGAAGCTGGAGCTTGTTTTAAGGTCCGGACTTGCTGGTCTGGCTAGTTCACCTGGTTACTTTGGCTAGCTCCGGGGATTCCCTGAATCTGACCTGGTGCCTGGATTATAGGCAGGCCACCGAGCTCACCTGGCTTTTTATGTGGCTTCTGGGAATGTGAGCCTCCTTCCCATGACAAACACCTTACCTGCTGAGCCCTGCCCTCAGCTCCCAGCAGGTTTCCTATGTCGCTTTACAGTCAGTTTGCCATTACTGCAGCTTTTATCCTAGAATCAAGTACTTCATTTCCAGTTTTTACATCTTAAGGACTAGTGTTACATTTGACTTTATACTCTTTTTTGGGGGGACAGATTTTCTAGGACTTTTTTTTTTAAATATCAACTTCAATTTTGCTTCAGGTGCCTGATTTTTACAGTAAGCAATGCATTTTGGTTTTTTGTTTTCTCTGTTGCTTCGTTTTTAAGTTTGAGGACAGTTTTACTAAAGTCATAATAAAAGAAGCTGGATGGGTGATGGCCCATGCCTTTAATCCCAGCACTCCGGAGGCAGGGGCAGAAGGATCTCTGTGAGTTTGAGGCCAGGGCTACAAGGTGTTAGGGAAAGCATGCTTAGAAAAGAGATAAAAGAAGAGAAAAGGTTATGCTTTTCTGAGTGGAAAACAAGCAGAGTTGCGAAGCTGCATAGCTACGTACTGAGATTGGGTAGTGGTGGGATTCTAAAAGGGACCTCAAAATAGGGCTTGGCCCTCTGAAAACAATTTAGAAATGCCTACTGATCCTGAGATGAAGTACCCTCTATGAACTGAGATCTGATATCCTCGTGAAAATCTCTTCCCTTGGTGACCAGTTCCTTAATGTAATCGTCAAGGCTCTGTTTAATCTGACCTGTGACTTGACATCTTCTTTTTATTCTTGCTGGTGTCTGTGGTCATAGTGTCCTCACCTTTCAGGTAAAGATAACATTACAGTTTTGGGCAGAGACATGCTGGGGCTGGAATCCATGCCTCTGAATTGTATTATCTTTGCTGATTTTATAAATCATAGCAATATACTTCCAGTCATCTCATGATCTATGTGTTAGTCACGATGGGCTTCTTAACATTGTCGCCTACATTATTTACTTTTTCTTCCTCAAAGCGTCTAAACTTCACTTAATAAAAACCAAAAAAAAAAAAAAAACCCGAAAACCCCCCCCAAAAAAAAACCAAAAAAAAATTTTTGCCTTCTAGCTGACTCTCGTTTGTCATTTATCCCGCCCTCCTTGTCACTCAGACTTCTTTCATGTTTCCACACTGGCTACATCTTCTACAAATATGGCAGTGCTAATTTGATTATCGTCTTATACTTAGAACTATATTTAAACTGCCCCTCCCCGCTGAGGTGAATTTGTGTGTACTGATTACAAATGCAGCTTGGAAACAGTCAAGAGCTTGGTCATGTTCCATACAAACTCACATAGAAGTCCGTGTGAGCTGGTTCAGACTGCTTCTGCCCTCCTGTGCTTGGCACTTCGTGTCCTGCTGCTGGGAGGAAGTCTGGGAAAGGAGATAGCGCAGAGAATGGTAGAACTTTCCATCACAGAGACCAACAGTAAGCTCTGCAGCTAACACATACTGAACAGTACCTGTGTTGAGAGTTCCCGGGCAGAGGGAGCAAGACAGCGCTTGCAAACTCGGTCCAGTCCTGTTGTGAGAAATTGAAGAAAAGCAAAAAATGTCAAAAATTAAAGCCAAAACGTGAAGCTGGAAGCTCCAGCTCCATCTGTTCTTTTTGCTTTGTTTTTGTTTTCTGGCATTAAGCCCTGGTTTTTCTCTCTTACATATTTATATAAAACAATGTACAAAAGAAAATTATGTTCTGCCTTCCTTTGAGGATTGACTTACTGTGTGTCTGGGGAACACCAGGTGGGAGTTGGGAAGGTGGCGCTGTTCAGAGGGAAGGTCCAGTGCTTTCTGCGGAGAGTGACTGCACCTGGAAAGGACTTCCGCTCAGCCATGTACACACACACACACACACACACACACACACAGCTTCAGACACACTTGCTCACACACAGGCATGTTGAGAAGAGCTTCCATTCACTGGAAGTTTTAACTGAGAGGAGGTATCCAGCGAAATCTGGAGTTGAGGAGGGAAAAAGAAAATGTGATAAGGTCCTGGAAAGACGACTCCGTTGGTGACGAGCACTTGTTCTTCCAAAGGACCTGGGTTTGGTTCCCAGCAACAAAAGGTGGTTCAAAACTCTCTATAACTCCAGTTCCAGGGAATCTGGTGCTTTTTTCTGGCCTCTCTGGACACACATGTGGTGCATGCAGGAAAACATTCATACACAAAAGATAAAAATAAGTATATATATCTGCAGAATAGGATCAAAACCTAATCTGTTTGTTGGCTGAGGTAAATACTTAGGTTGATCACTACTAATATTCTTTTTTGCTTTGGTTTTGTTTTTTGTTTTTCAAGACAGGGTTTCTCTGCATCTTTGGAGCCTGTCCTGGAACTAGCTCTCGTAAACTAGGCTGGCCTCAAACTCACAGAGATCCATCTGCCACTGCTTCCCAAGTGCTGGGATTAAAGGTGTGCGCCACCACTGCCTGGCTACTACTAAAATACTAAGAGAACGCTAGGGACAGCTTCAGAACTCTGTAATCATCTCAGGCTGTTCTGTGTTCATCATTTATATTGATTTAGGTAATCTTGCTGTTGCCTTGAAGTATTTATTTCTTAACTTATCAACAGTCACAAAACTAAAATTAATTTTAATTAATAATGATTTTTTAAAAAATATACATGAAACTTTATTCTAAAAAGAGATCGTTGACCATGACGTATCAAAAACTGGCCAGTAAAATAAAATAATGTGTTTGCTTTGTTTTCCAAGATTTGAAATAATCCCGACTCTAATATACTGCTAATGCTCACTTGTCTGTATTTTAATTACTCCTTTTATAGATTATCTAAAAAAATTGAAATGAAACTTAAAAGTTAAACTTATTATAAAATGAATTTTAGTTTAATTTTAAATGGTGTGTGTGTGTGTGTGTGTGTGTGTGCACGTGTGCCTGTGCAGGTGGGTACGAGTGCCCACTGAAGCCAGAGGTCGTCCATCCCCCTGGACCTATAGCTACAGGTGCCTGTGAGTGACACTCCTGACATGGGGGCTGGGAGCCTAACTAGGGTCCTCTGGAAGAACGGTGTGTGCTCTTCATTGCTGAACCATCTCTCTGGCCCCAAATGACCATTTTAAAACTGAGATAAGTCAACATTCTCACTTCAGATTTGCCCCCAAAGGGACAGTCGCTGCAATAACAGCTAATAAAGGCTATTTCCCCATCCCATCATGAATTTGTGATGCAGATCTTGGACTCCAGGGGAATTTTCAGACGACAGAAATCCCTTCATTCTCAGTGTATATAGCTGTTTCCACAACTCAGCCATCGTCAAACTGCAGATCTCGGCATCACATCTGGGGACTCTGTGGGAAGCTGGATGTAGGAACAAGCTCCCTGACAAAGGACAGGCAGGAAGGAGAGGGGACAGAGATGGACAGGGCAGAGGGTAGCAGAGGTAAATAAGCAATGGGCTATTGCAAGTTCCTGTTCCCCAAAGTGATTTTTGTCCATCTGGAGTCTTCTTTCCACCCAAGCAATTTCCTTTTTTTTTTTCCTGTCCCGAACTCTGAAAGCTCTATCAAGTTCAATTTGAAACCTTTCTGTGAAATCTCAATAACTGGTCATTTTTTGCACAGTTTGGGGAAAATAGCCACTCGTTTTTAATGAAAAACAGAAAAAAAAATCTGACGAATTGTCATTTTACAGAAATGTAGTACTGAGCCTCCAAAGCATACGTGGATAACGCAAACCCAGCGACCACGTCTACCGTCTGAGGACCCAGCTAGCCGTCACGTTCACCTCAAGCCGCTTAGGCTGAACCAAGAGTCAACACCTCCACGAGCGCTCGGCAGACACGGCTTTTCATAACACTTGGACTTTATTGTATAATGAAAATATTGGGAGGCCAACAACACCATGAGTTTTGTTTGAGGCTTAGAGGTTCGTTTAAGCATGAGTCGTGCTGGTTTCGGGATTATTTTAATTTAGGAATGCAAAAGGAGAGCAAATAATGACGAGGGCCCTGGCATTTAGCAAGGCCTTAAGTGTGTGTTCGTGTGTGTACGTGTGTACGTGTGTGTATAAATTTCAGTTAGTCTTGTGAACTCTATTATAAAAATGGCTACGATTATTCAGTGTATACCATATGTAAGGATTATGCTAAAGGCTTGAATTCATTCTCCTGTATAAATGCGCGACTATTCTGTAAGACAAATGTTATGTTTGAATAAAAAAATGAGAGAACTGGGCCAGTGGGAAGGCTCAGCGGGCAGAGGCGCTCGTTGCCAAGTATGACACACATCCTGAGTTCCACCCCCACATGCTGAGGGAGGGAATCTACTCCATAAGTCATGCTCTGCTCTCCATACACGAGTGGCAGACGTGTGTGCCGGCGGACACACACAAACTCACGGAGTTTCAGAACCTAACTCCTATAGGAGGGAAATACGGGATCCATGGGCCTTATAGTAAAGCAAAAGAGCCTTAAAACTTGTTTAAATATAGTTTCTTTAGTTAAACTACCAATAAAATGCCACCACATGCAGACCTTTTAAGAGAAGGTAAATTTCATAATGCCATTTTGCTACAACTCCTAATATTTTGACTTATTCACTGTTATTTCTATGATATGGGCCAAAAATACTATTTTGATTATAAACAAGTACTCAAAAGTAAAGAAGTTATTGAATAATGACGCTGAATATGAGTTAAAATAATGCTTTAGTACATATTTCATAGTAGTCCAGGATATTTCATTTTTTGGAAGTATATATGTGTGTGCACATGTGTGAAATCTACACGTATTTCTTGATTGCTCGCCACCTCCATCTTTATTTTAGTCTTTTATCTCCTTATTGAAACAGGAGTCTTTCACTGAACTTATTGTTCATCCCTTTGGCCACGAACGCCACAGATTCACCAATCTCCACATCCACAGCCCCCACAGTCTCCCAGTATGGGGTCGTGGGTGGCTGCCTGCATCTGCCTGCATCTGGCTCTATGTGACTGCTGTGAATGCCAACTCAGTTTCCCATGTTTACATGGCCATCACTTTAGTGATGGGACCATCTTCCCTGCCTTATTACCTATATGTTCAATTATATTTTATAGTCTTTTATGAATCAGTCTAAAGCAATTGCCTGAAAATTTTTCTGTTATAGGAAAAAGCAGATTCTTAACATTCAAACTTTTAAAATTACTTAAGTCCCTCAGATGAAAAAAATTCTTGTCTCCTTGGTTCTCTGATATATATAAGGGAGAACTCAACCTGTTTTTAATTAATTAATTAATTAATTAATATTATTATGTTTAAGACAGGTTTCTCCCGGTAGCCCTGGGCTGACTTCTCCTTCAGGACTGTGCCACCATGTCCTGCTCAACCTTTTTTTTTAAGGTCACTGAACTAGCAGGCAGCAATCTGGGTGTTAGTTTAGTCACTCAAGGTCTCCTTGAAGACAGTCTCAATTTCTTGAGCTGTAAGTGAGAGGATTTGCCTGGCCCTCAAAGGACATTTAGAGTCAAAATAATTTATGACACAAGGAATTTGGCCAGGTCTGGGTCAACTTTTTATGATAATAAAGAATGAATTCACAAAGCAGATACATTCAGTAACCGAGAGAAGAGGGCTTGCCATTGCTTTTTGCAAGCTGAGCAGACACAATGTATTTCCTGTCCTTTTCACTAGTCTCCATGGGAAGACCAGGGTGCAGAGAGAGGACAGGGACAGGATGTCCTTCCCTTGCAAGTCACTCACCAGCTTATATCTTTACTTTTTCTTTTTCATGCCCATCGGAACAAGATTACAAATTTCTTGCTAGCAGGACCGTTAAATAATTACTTAATTTCATTCTCATTTCTGAAATGTTCTTCAGGCATCTTCCTCCCGTCGGTGTGGTGTGAAATTTTAGGGATAGTTATGATGAAGCACAGAGAGGTAAAGCACTGGCAAGTCACTTAGAAGGAAGGACTTTGGTGTGCCTTTGGTGTTAAAGGTTAATTGCCCAAGAAATTGGGAAAGCGACAAGTGAAAGGAAGCGGTTCCTGGGTATTCAGGAACACAGTGAAGCAAAAAGAGACTTTGCTACTCCTGAGTGTAGCCGTTAGGACTCTGTGACTCTACATGTATGTCAATCTCCTTTTGATGACAAGAACTGTGACATCTATCTTTATATTCTCGGCACGAAATATAACTGACAATAAAATGCTTGTTCAAATGAACTGGGTAAAAACTGTGCGGCAATGACGGGAAAAATGAGATTGAACAAGCAGCACTTGTTACTGGAGATCTAAAACTTTCACAGAATATACCGAAGGATTACAACAGAGAAAGGGACTTCAGATTGTTAAACTAGAATTTGGAAGAAGTCCTCCAAAATCGCAAATGTGGAATTTCAGCAGAGACCAGAGTGCCTCCTAAGCGAAACCGATCTGTCAACAAAACTGAGTCTCTCGGGGGAAACGAGGGCAGGCGCGACCGTGACCCATGGTCCAGGGGTGTCGGGGCTCCGATGAACCCCCAGATGGGTGACGAGGGTGAGGACCCACCGGATGGCTTGCTTTGAGCCTTTTTCTTAACAAAACAACCAGGAAGCCCTAAAATACGTGCAGCTGGGGCTGGTACTCGGAGTGATAACTTCCGCGTGTGAGTATGCAATAGGGAGCGCCGCCCGCGAACTTCCGCGTGAAGGGAGCCTGCGGCGGCTCGCCCGAGGGGCACTGCCCCGACACACCGCGGGAGAGGAAACCCGCGCTGCCCCGAGGGGAGGGCGTGGCGAGGAAGGGGCGTGGCCTCAGCCCCGCCTCGGAGAGGCGCAGCCTCACAGGCAGCCGGGTTTGCCACGCCCCGGGACTACATTTCCCGGCAAGCCCCGCGGGCTGCAGTTGACCCACTTCCCGGCCCGTCACGGGCTCGCCCGGCCCCCGCGCCCAGGCGGCTGCTCCCTGCTGACTGGGGTGTGGGCGGGGAGCGGCGGAGGGAGGAGGCAGAGCTGGCCGCCGCAGTTTGCCGCCGCTGCTGGGCGCCTAGGCAGAGCTCCCCGGGGTTCGTGCGGGCGCCATGGACGAGCAGGCGGGTCCCGGCGTCTTCTTCAGCAACAACCATCCGGGTGCTGGCGGTGCTAAGGGACTCGGGCCTCTGGCGGAGGCTGCAGCGGCCGGAGACGGGGCGGCTGCGGCGGGGGCGGCCCGAGCTCAGTACAGCCTCCCCGGGATCTTGCACTTCCTGCAGCACGAATGGGCCCGCTTCGAGGTGGAGAGAGCCCAGTGGGAGGTGGAGCGGGCGGAGCTGCAGGTAAAGACCCTCCCGGCCTGGCCATCTTCATCCCGCCTCTTCTCTCTCTTCCGCCCCGCCCCGGACTCTTCGCCCCCTCCCCCAGCCCACTCGCGTCCCCCTCCCCCTTGCCTTGCGCCCATCACTTCCAGAATCTCATCTCCCCCCTCCCTTTCCTCCAGTCACCTTTGGCTTTTGCTGACCCCATTTCCTAGACCCTGTTTCCCGCTCCCTCTCCTAATGCATTTACCCTCCCGGAGCCTTTTCATCGGCTGTTTTCCCTCTCTCAACTCCCGTGTTCCTTTCAACTGTTTGCCATGCCACATCATGGGTTGTCCCTTTCGGTTTAACTGATTAGGCTGACAGTAGTTTTGAGAGCCTCTGAGCAAATCATCCTGGCTCAACGTGATGCACCCTAGGTCTAGGGACATTCATCGCAAAAGGTTTTGGCAGTTGCCTAGTCGCTCTGCAAGGAAGGTGACCAGAGAAGACAACACAAGTTGTATCGGCAAGGCCCTGGCTTTCTGCGAGAAGCTGGCGTAGGTCTAGGGTGGTACTAACAGGATCAGCTCCAGTTTTCTGACCGAAAATGGCTCTTCACTCCCTTTCTGCCCCTTCACCCCCTCCCGCTTTTCGTTTAGATTCGCAGGTTTTTCAATGAAGGAACGAACTTGATGGAAGTCAGCTGAGCCTGAGATGGACCTATTCACAGGCTCCAGAACTTCCTAAGAGTTGATTTTCTGTTTAGTGTTTTGCAAGATTGACATGTTTTTACAAGGAACTAAAAGGGGCTTCAGTGGTACGTTGCCTCCTTGCATAATCTGCAAGATAAAGCGCATCTGACAGAGGGGAGCTGTTGTGGGCCAGCGAAGAACGAAAGGTTGATGCTTCCCTAGCCCTTCAGTGGCTGTTTATAAAACTTCTAACACACACACACTAATTTCCAAAGGAACCCAAGGAGCTGTGAGTGGTTGTGCCTCCCTGTTTTGGGGGCTAATCCTGCATGCTTATGAAATTGGAGCACAGTTTTAGTTTGTGAAGCACTTGAAGTGTGTTACTTTTTTTGGTCTTTTTTTTTTTTTTCTTTGCACAAAAAAACAGAGAAAGAAAACTCCGCTGAAGAGATTCCTTTAAGCAGCACCCAGCCTTGTGAGACTGGCTTGGTGTTCAGGCGGCTATGGAAGGCACAGACAGGCAGGGTTGTAGTAAATAGGTCTATATTAAAGACTGTGCCAGCTTGTGACCTTGAGGAAATCCTGTGACCTCTCTGGGCGTCAGTTCTCTCACGTTCTGATCCAGCACTTGCTCAGGGCTCATCGAATGCCCACCTAGTGTGCTCAGAGCCCAGATTAACAGAACCGAAAAGGCTGCTGCCCCTCATGGAGCCTCTGTTCTAGTCAGAAGGAGAGCAGTGAGCGAATAGAGCTGTACAATATGGCCTGTTGTTACCTCTGTGAGAAAGAGTAAGAATACAGGAGTCGAGTGTGGTAGGGCGGCTGTTTCGATAGCCTAGCTTCGGGGAGGTCGTCTGGGCGGGCGAGTGAAGTGAGGAGCAGCCTGGACGGTTTAAGTTTCTCCAGTTGTATGTTTGTGTCTTTGGTGACTTTCTCACACCTACTGTTAAGTTTCTTTAGTATCCACTTTATTTGCTATTTGTAAGTTTTCTCTGATTTGTTACCCAATCAAATAGCTGAGCGTATGCTGAAAAGTCTAATTCTTAGACATTTACCTTGACTGGCGATGCACTCTGTAATGGGGCTTACAGAGCTCAGGTTCAAGGCACCATTGGAGACAGGTAACTAGTGCAAGGTGGCTGCAGATGATTTTTGTTTGTATCTGCTGAGATTTTAGTATATTTTCTAGTTTAGAGAATGTAAAGCAAGTAACACTAATCTTATTAAAAACAAGCAGTTAAACCATGTTTACTTTGCTCTGTGTAGGAGCTTTGTGAGTTCTAGACCATCTTACCTTTGCTCATTCTAGTCTCTGATGCTTAAATTTTACAGTTCATCTCTAAATTTAATCAATCTTTAATCTTGACACACACATCCAAATTAACTTCAGGTAAGTTTCCTGTTGTTACTATTAAGAACACTGCTTAATTTTTTATAGCACCTTTTGATTTGTGCTCCAATGAAAGGAAATGTTCCAGAGCAAGTTTAAAAAAAATCATAGAATAAGTGGGGCAGTGGTGACACATGCCTTAAAACCCAGCACTCAGGAGACAGAGGCAGGTGGATCTCTGTTCGTTCAAGGCCAGCCTGGTCTACAGAACAAGTCCAAGACAGCCAGAGCTACAGTGAAACCCTGTCTTGAAAAACCAAAACTGACTAAATAAAAAACAAAAAGCTAAAATAAAGTAAAAAGTAGAATGTTTTCTAAGCATAATATTAGTATTATTGGAGGGTTTGCAATAATGCATGCTCTTTGTGGCATTTGTTAACATAATTGAAAATTAAAAAAAATATACTTTAGATGAACATTAAATTAGATCCTATATGTGCCATTGAACTTTTCCTAGAAGAAACAGCATGAAGTGAAAGAGTTAAATGAGTTGTGATGACACATGCCTCTGTCTGTGTCCTTTTATTTTTTAAATCTCTTCCGAAGTCATTAACAGCAGTCAACAGAAGTGTGTTTAAGATTCAGTCTCATTTGTCCCTTTAGGAACCTGTCAGTCCTGCTCTTTCAAGTTGCCAGGGCCGAGTTGTGAAAGGCAATCCAAGTTCTCATCTGTCTGGGCGGCCTTTGTCACTTCCTCCCTCCTTTAGATGTTGGGAGTGAGAAAGTAGTCACATCAGAAAGAATTTTTTAAATTTGTTTCCTCCTTTCCCGTGATAGTTAATGGAGCTTTCCCCGCACCCATGAGAACTGGTGATTCATGAGGGAATGAAGAGTATCAAGGTATCACTGAGTTCAAGAAAGGGATTGAAGAAAGAGTACTAATAATATTTGAGAATATTTTCCATATATGAGACATTGTGCTAGAGATCCCAAGAAGCATGCACCCTAATTTATTTGGCAGTGCATAAACAGTAGGTGGGAGACTCAGACTGCCATTTGAGAGGAGACTGACTTTCTTAGAGCAGCCTGAGAGAAGATTCAGCAGCAAATGTGGAACATGTTGTAAAGTAATAAGAACCTGAGGTTTAGTAATTTGAAAATTATCTTACAGGAAAGCATGCATGTAAATGAAGTAATTGTAGATTTTGATGTATGTGTGGGAGTGGAAGAGGCCCTGGTCTCTACCCCAGAGTGCTAGAATTGCTTAGATTAAGTAGTAGAGGATATGTGGTATGGAGGCCCTGTGCAGGAGTGTTTATGAATCTAGATTTTTGGCACTAATTTGTATTTCACTTAGCAGATATTTTTCAGGTATGTACTTCATGCCGGATCCTGTTCTAGGCATGGAGAAGATACAAGATCTTATCTTGTGAAATTTAATCATGGGGTCAGGTAAACAGTGATGAATACCTGCTCCATTGGGAGTAGTACGCGCTCTGGTAAAGTAAAGGGGTAGGAAGTAAGTCTTTACAGACAGGGTGTCATTTGAGCCGAAACTTCCCAGGGCAGTACCTGAGATCCAGAAAGAGTTGAAAAAGCCAGGAGCGGGGAGGGTGCTTAGACTATCAAAGGAACAACAGAGAGGCGGCTGTGACTAGAGTAGAGGAGGAGTGGAGGAAAGGAAGGCAGAGGAAGGTACTGGATTCTACTTGTTATAAAGATGTTGGATTTTGGCTGGGTCTGTAATTTCAGCTACTTGGCAGTCTTAGGGAGAAAGATCATAAGTTCAAGGCCAGCCTTGAACTATAGAGTGAATTCAAGGGTGACCTGAGTTGCTTAGTGAGGCCAGCTTCAAATGAAGAGTCAAACGAGGACTGAGGATATAGCTCAGTGATAGTGTTTGCCCCGGCGGATTGGGTAGCCTTTAGAATGCTACCTTTGCAAAAGGAGCATCTTTAAAAAGGGATCCTTAGCAGGGATTCCGAATAGGCTCAGGGAGGTGGGTAGAAGAAGCAGCCGGAGTATTTAGGAGACTTGTTTTAATTCACTGAGGCCTGAGTTAGAGTGGGTAGTAGTGGAGAGTTTTTTTTGCATGTACATTTTGCTGGCATATTATTAGAGTAGACAGTGTAGTAGACAGACAGGAAGGTAACTAGCCAGGTGTGCTGAGGGATAGAATATGAGGTTTGAGGAAAAGGGGACTGAAAACGATCCAAATGCATTGCTACTGAACATCTTCGTAAGATAGCTGATGTTTACTGAGCATTTAAATGAAAAATGTATGAACTTTTAAAATGACCATTTTTTGTTAATTATGGTAATTATTTTCCATATCATGAAATGCAGCAATGACATAGACCTGTTAATAAATCCATACTCTAAATTTACTATTATATTTCATGCCCATAATACATATTTGCCAAAAGTCTGACCTCTCAGAGCCTTAATATCCTTCTGGTGATGAGAATAATAAATTTGCTTGTGAGAATTAAATGAGATTATTCTAAAGTACCTAGTATGTGCTTGGTCTGTAAGTCAAGTCGGTGCTGAAGGAATGGTGGGAAATGCATGATATTCCTTTTTACTCCCATTTATTGCCTTCGAGAAAAGGATAATCTTTAGCCATACACTTACCTTGAATCAGAGCATGATGGTGCCTTCTGAGACCATGAAGTCTAATATTTTGGGTGTGGTGCTGGCACCAAAGCCATCTAACAGGAATGGCAGTCTTTTGTGTCTGCTCACAACATTGGTTACATACCACAAATGTACTGCTTTCCTCAGTAGCCCACCATGTGGCTCAACGTTAGTGAATACTGTCACTTAGCCTTGCACTACATATTAAATAACAAATCGTGTACATTTCCTAACTGTCTTACAAAACTAACCACCTGTTTTAACTTTTTCTCTAAACTACTTTTAAGTTTAGAACAAATGAACCCTCATTATATCATTTTGTGAATAGGTTTTTAATTGTATTCATATCCTTGATAATTTCATAATCTTTAATTATACTTTGGAAGGATTACAGGGATTTTACTCTTTTAAAGCATATCCTTTTGTTTGTCATTTTAGTTCAGTTTTCTCAGTCTTAGTGACACTCTTGGTATAATCTGGGGAACCTGTTCCCTGGGCTTAATCAGTTAAATCAGAATCGTAGAAATTAGGCTCTAGCATTTTTTTGGAGTTCGTATGTGGTTCTAATATGCTACAAAGATTGGCAATAAATACTTAGTGGGTTTTTTTTTTCCTATTTTATTCTCTCTGTCTCTCTCTGTCTCTCTCTCTCTTTCTCACACATACACACACACATAGTGTGTATAAAGAAGTTTGGCAGATTTCAACATGTGTTGGCATTCAGTATATGGAAGGCTTTTTATAGAATATGAAATATAATTTTTGTTAATTTCCATTGTTCTTTCTGTGATAGCTAGCATTTTATTTTTAGGCAGTAGCCTGTTATCGTTTGACTCACCTCCCACTGACTGAAGTAATAATGACAGCAATCTTTGAGGTGGAGTGAACCTCGGAAGTAATTCAAACTTTTTAGGTAACAAGAGAGGTTAAATGACCAAGAATGAAGTGGGTTTTGTATAAGCGCTGTCACTTTTGTCTTCTGATATTTTGACAGGCTTTTTCTTTTTTAAAGTCTTTTCAGATTCTTTACCTCCTCTGCCACCTCTCCCTCCTCCTCTTTTGTCCTCTTCCTTTAGATTCAACCCAGGGCATGCCAAGCACACCCTCTCCCACTGAGCTAAACTCAGCCCCAGTGTCTCTTTTTATCCCTAAAGCCTTCTGAAGTAATCAGTCATACTCATACTTGCTGTTTTTCTTTTTATCTAAAAAATGATTTTAATGTGCTTCACTGATTTCTGGTTAGATACATGATTTACATTTTTTCTCTGTCTCTGGTATTTTGTGTTTCATTTTTTTTTCTCCCTCCAGAATATGGATTTTTATTTGTTTAGAATTTTGTTATACTCTTTAAATCTGATTATCTTACAGAATGTCTGACTAAAATTTTTTTAGATAGGCCCCCTGGTACACTGAGCACGACTGTGTGTATCTTAGGCCTTCCTTCTTGTTTCTTCTCTATGGTTTCTGTCATGTATCTCCACCCTTGATTCTGGCTAATGTATTCTGACTTACCTTCCAGTCCGCCATTTCCCTCCTCAGTTCATTTCCGTCTGTTGTGGCTGTGCAGTGAGTTTTAGCTTGGCTTATTGTTAACATTGATTTGGGTTCCTTTCACAGTCTGGTTCTTGTTTTTTGCTGATGCTGTTGTCTTTGCAGACGTTTCCAAGGATGATCTTCGCAGCCCTAGTGTGTGTCATTTTGTCAGCGTCTTAGGTTTGAGATGGATTGTTCCCCTTGCTCTTTGCTCACAATGACTTGTTCCTTTGTGAGTTTGGCTTTGTGTGCTGCTGCTCTCTTCGTTGGAAAAGTATAAGATTAATCTGAATTTCTGAAGGTTTTTGCATATGATTTTTGGTAGATTATTAGTAATTGGAGGCATTACTAGTTCAGTACTACTTTAAACAAAAGTTGATACTTAGGGCATTTGGATCACTCATGTGATTAGGATCGGGTTGTAAGTGTATTGAGAACAGACACATGTTGCTGTCTCTGCCTGGTGATTATAAACCCTGTAGTGTCTTTCCCAGATGTGAGCTATGTCACCGTCCAGCTGTCCACTCTGCATGGTCTGGGTTGTTGTTTTGTCCTGGTTTCTTTCATTGTTCAGACTGATGCGCTGCTGTGTTCTGGTTGGTCTCTATACAAAAGCTATTATCCCTGACCTCCCAGGGTTCTCATATTCTCTGTAATTTTGACCAGATACTTTTTTTGCTATTTTGTCAATTTTATGGTGCTTTAAAGAAAATTGTAATAATATTTTCTCCAGAATTTTTAGCTGTTTTCAGTAGAAAAAGTTGCTGAATTCTCTGTTCTTAGTTTCACAATGTAATAAGAATGTCCTCAATATGTATTTTGGGAAAAATAATACTCAAAGTTCTCCCTCATATCAAGAGATAATGCTTGTGTAACCCTAAACTTTCTTTCATATTTTTTTTTGTTTGTTTGTTTTGAGACAGGGTTTCTCTCTGTGGCTTGTGCCTGTCCGGGAACTAGCTCTGTAGACTAGACTGGCCTTGAATTCACAGAGATCTGCCTGCCTCTGCCTCCTGAGTGCTGGGGTTAAAGGTGTGTACCACCACTGCCCGGCACCTTTCTTCTTTTGATTATTTGTTTTGAATTTTCTTTGATACAAGGTCTTGCTTTGTAGCGCAGGCTGGCCTCAGACTCCTGCCTCCATCTGCTGGGTATTGGGTTATGAACCATCACTGCTAAATTCCAGTCTCTATTCACATTTCTTTGAATTCTAGTAGTAGAGGGAGACTCACAGTTCCCCTGTAAAATGTGTGCCCTTTAGGCAGAATTTAAAACAAAATTCTTGACTTTGTGATCTTTGAGAAATGTCTGAGAGACCAAATAATATGGATAGATCCCTTTGCTTTTGGTTTATGAATTCTGCCCATGGTGTCCAAATTTCAATTTAGGCCATTAAAACAAAACAGAATAAAAACTTGCTGTTGGGATCCTTGGAAATTCTTACCTGGGTCGCCTCTCCAGATGGTGACACAGTCTTTGACCATCATAAATTGGCAGTGCAGAATGTGGACCTTAGAGCCAGACAGCTCTGTCACTTAGGGGTTTCAGTTTTTGTAGGCTTCTCTTTTATTTGTAAAATGTTGGTGATAATATACAAACCAAATAGGGTAGATGAAGGTTTAAGAAATAGAAAGTATGGGTCAGTGAGATGTTCTCCTGGAAAGGTGCTTGCTTTTAAGCCTGCCAATCAGTGTTTGAATTCTGGAACCACATGGTGTAAGGGGAGAACCAATTCTAATTTCCATTAATACACACTGGAGCATGCTTGTGTGAGTTTACATTTAACCATAATAAATGTGATAAAAGTGGATAATATTGTAGGGATATACTGATAGCCTAACAAGTGGTTAGCTCTACTTGGTTGATGTCTCTGGACAGAATGCATTAACTTATATGATCTATTTAACATGTTTTAGAAACGAAGTGATTCAGTTGTCATAGTAGCTGCTAAACTCTCTGCACTGAATGTAGTAGTTTGAGACCTACGAGGTGTTGATGTTAACGGACAGGCTAGAATAGCAATAATGCTAGTGCTAAGTGTGTGTGCACTAGACATAGAGGAGACGAGAGCAGCTGAGGAAGACGGACAGGGGAAGAGAGAAATCTGCAGCCCTGGCAGGTAGGAGGAAAACTGCACACGTTTCTTTAACTCTTACAGGATGTTAGTATAATAATCTGAATGTTTCATTGAAGCATTTGTAATTGGAGAATTCTGGAGCCTACCTCCCAAACCCATGTTTCTTCTTGTTTTCTGCCCTAAAAATATTTTGTCTTTGAAGAAAATTTAGACTATAAGTAGTCTCAGTTGGGGTAGACTTAGTTTGAACTGAGTCTTTTCCCTAGCCCTGGGCCCGTTTGCTGTACCAAAGCCTCCTGTTTTCTTTGTGTAGTTGCTTCTGGTTTCAAAGAACCAAGTAAATGATAAGATTATGGCCATGTGTGTTTTGAATGGCTATTGCAGTTTAAATTCTCATCACTTGGAAAGTGGGTTTTTTTTTCCCTCTTCAAGTTGGAGAATTCATGGTATACTGAAGAAATGATGTAGTTAGGGACTTAAGTCTTAAACAATTTGTGTTCCTCAGAAGTATTTAAGTATATTGTTTACAAGTTGTTCCCCCACCTCATCCCCAGTGTGGCTCAGACTGACCTTGAAAACTATATGTTGTGGAAGATGACCTTTAACTTCTGACCCTTCTTCCTGCCTCCCTTGCTGGGATTTACAGGTATGTGCTACCATACCTGGTTATATGCAGTGTTGGAGATGAAACCAACAGTTTTAATTTTTATGTAGAGAATACTGAAATAAACCTTGCTTTCTTTAAAAACATTCAAATTTTGAGTCTTTGAGTTTGTTCCAAGGCTAGTAGTATAATTAGATTCAGTGTATATAGTTTAGTATGGTTTGTATGTTGATCAAGCATCAATTTTGTATAATGTTTTGGTTATTAGGTTTTCTTTGCCAGTTCTATATATGCTGTGTGAGGACAGAATAATAAGCATGCCAACTGTATTTGCTGTTATGCAGAGAGTTAAGGCAATAAGGTTTAACTTTCATTATGTAACTTTATCTGAACAAGACTATGGATATTAGGTAGTAATGATTAGAAGGAAATTTTATTGCATAGGAAGCTGGAAACAGTTTGAAAAAGGAGTACTTTGTTCAGGAGGTAAGTGGGGAGAAAAACAAAGGACTAGGTAGGAGCCATGGAAGGTAAAGCTCGGGAAGTATTGAGCAAGTGTGGATGGAGTAGGTATTTCGGGTGTGGCAAATCCATTCTTGGCATAATTACACTAGAGAGAGCCTTTCCAAGGAAGGGCCAGAGGGAATGTCTCACCATGGATCACACAGGCTCCATTAGCACTCATTTGCATGAGGTAGAAATTGGATCCAACACCAGTATATCTACTTTGGAGAAATAAACATGACGTCAGATTTTACAAGGTGATACCAGTTTCACTTGATGGAAAAGTACAGCACAGTCTGAATTGTTCTCTCTCTCTCTCTCTCTCTCTCTCTCTCTCTCTCTCTCTCTCTCTCTCTCTGTGTGTGTGTGTGTGTGTGTGTGTGTTTTGTTTTGCTTATGCTTTCTAAATGAGAAGGTTGTGCTGTGAGTAAAGGACCTTAAATTATAGGCACAACCCAAACCTGCTCCTGAGGAATGTGAATTCCTATAAAGCTAAGAGGAGGGAACAAGGAAGAGCCTGGAGATCTGGGTCAGCACCTTCATGCACTTGAAAGGATGGGGCTAGTCAGAGAAGGCACCTGTTCTCCCAGCAGTCAGCACACTACTGTGACTGCTGTCTTCTTTACCCTCTATAGGCAACATTTTGTTTGTTGAGTACCATGTGTCAGATACATTGCTAAATACTTCACATTTAAAATTTATTTTAATCTTTATAAAACTATATGGAGAAGATATTGATCATTCCCCCAATAAACAGGTTCCAGAAATGAGAAAGAATAAATGTTACGCTATAGAACAAGTTGATCATGGTTCTGGGCAGAGTAACTAGGAAGAAGTATTTTGACATTTTCATTTTCTTTCATACTTTTTGGTCAGTGTTTAGGAATGTTCTGCCTCCTAAATTCTGATCACCGGTGATTTTCTCTGGAAAACCTGTTTGGCTTCCAGACACAAAGAAGTATTATGCACTTTGAGAATACACACGCGCGCGTGCGCACACACATACACACACACACACACATATATATATAGACATATGTGTTAAACTTTTAATATGAGTGATCATGTTGCTAGAAAAGATGTTTAAAACAATATCTTAACATTTTAAAGTTAAGATATATTTGTATAGTTATTTGTCAGTGTAAGACCAGATTTACTTGCCCTTCACTTGTTTTAAGACTACCAGCTAAAGGGGCTAGAAAGGTGGCTCAATGGTTAAGAACACTGGCTACTCTTCTGGAGGACCACTGAGATCGATTCCCAGCATCCACATAGTGGCTCACAACCATATGTAACTCCAGTCCAAGGAAATTAGATGCCTTCTTCTGAGCTCCGAGGGCACTGCATGCACATGGTGCAGACATACTTGCCGGCAATACACACATAGAAGTAAATAAATAAGATGTTAAAAAAATGCCAGTTAGAGTTTTGTGTTGTCATTACTGAATAAACCACAATTATAACATGCTGTTAGGATTTTGGTTTTGGTTTTCCTTCAGTAAAGCACACTAAAAGCAAACATCTTAAGACTTGTGTGGCCCTTTCCTTAGTGTTGCACAGTTGTTTCTCCCACATCTGTTTTGGCAGCGTTATTTTTGGTGACTCTTCTTCCTCTGCCTTCCTAGAATCTTCCTATCCATTCATCCATCCACCCACCCCACCTTCCTCCTGCCTTCCCTTCCTTCCCCTGCCCATTTTCTAGATAAGTCATCTAGTTAAATTCAATTAAACCATAGCAATGACGTAAACATTTTTGACAGGAAAACCAATGACTTTTGTTTTTTTGAGTCAGAGCATTTCTCTGTGTAACTCTGGCTGTCTTGGAACTCACTGTATAGACCAGGGTGGCCTCAATCTCAGAGATCCTCTTGCCTCCGCCTCCTAAGTGCTGGGATTAAAGGTGTGTTTATTCTCCCCCCTCCAATCCATTTGACTCTTGATGAGCATATACAGTTCTGTGGAAATCAAAGTATACAGAGGAAATACAAAGAATGGCTATTGCTGTGACTAAAGTGTGCTCTGGGCTTTGGACAGTGTTTCACCAAAACAAGAAAGTGTACCGGTTAATCTGTTGGCTAACAGATTAGTGGTGGAGCACCTATCATTCCGTCTGTTTCATGCACTGCATGTTTGCTAGACTAAGTTACTGAAGAGAAGGCTCATTTTTAAAGGCCTAGCAGAGTGAAATAGTTACTAAGAAATCATTCTTAATTGAATGGCTCTCATGTTAGTTACAGTGTTATTGAGTATGTATCAACATAAACATGGGTATATATGTTGATTTTGACTTCCATCGAATTTTCTTAAAGGCAGGCCTTGTGTATCAGACATCTATGATGTTTATGTTTTCTGTGAGTATAGCAAATGCATAGCATATACAGTGTTATTAGGCCAATATTTTATCTGTTTCTTTTGATGCTAGACAGTTCTATCTTGTAACTTCCATCAGAAAGAGGCATCGGCGGCAAGACCTTTCTGCATTCTTGTCATACAGAGCATTGGGCCCTGCCCTACCAAACCATTTTGACAGGGTTCGTTTTAGGGATGCCACTGGCTTCATAATTGCTGCTGGATGCTGCTGCAGTAAATGGCTGCAAATGGGTGGTTTTGTTTTGGTAGTTATGAATAAGGATTGTTTCCCACAACCCCCTCTTACATATTGAACTCTGACCATCAGGAAATGCCTTTGACATCATGTCCTAAAACATTTTTATGATCCACAGAGTTCTGTAACATTTTTCTTCTTTTTAAAAGCCCGTACCCTCAAATTTTCCATGCTTCTTCTTTCTAAATAGTTAATTTCACTTTTTTCCCATGGCTTTCTTACTTTAAACAAAAATATCTTAAGACTAGTGTCGTAGTTTATACCTCTTAGGACTGAGGATGTTGATATAGAAGGATCACTGTAAAGGCATCTGGTCAGAAAGAACCAACAACCAAACAATCCCACTTCTTCCCCAGAAAACAAATAATTTAGGTATTGTTATCATGTTTACTTTTATAATTTTGTTTATATATTGCTTACTAATATATTGTGGTATTTAATCTTAATCTTTTTGTACTCTGCACCTTTAGATAAATGAAATGCCTTAATTGCCCTAAAGTTGGAATGAAATTCTGCTGTCTGAGCCTGCTTTTTTTTCATTAAAAATGTGTAGGCCAGCCAAGTCAGTGAGACTAAATAAAGCTCACAGAACTCAGGAACAACTCAGGTTGATGAGGTCTCACAGAAAATGTGCCATCAAGCCTGACTTGGGGGTGTGCCTTGTTGTCTAGTTCCTGGGGATACTGAGACATGAGAGGACTTCTTGAGTCTAGGATAATATAGTGAGACGCCGTCTCTTTCCTGCTTGCTTTTCCCCTCCCTCCCTCCCTCCCTTTTCTCCTTCCTTCCTTTCCTTCATTCCTTTCTCTCTCTCTTTTTTCTTTTTTGTTTGTTTTTCGAGACAAGTTTTCTCTGTGTACCTGTGACCGTCCTTGGAATGCACTTTGTAGAAGAGGCTGGCCTCGAACTCACAGAGATTGCCCTGCCTTTGCCTCCTGAGTGCTGAGATTAAAGGTATGCACCACCACTGCCCAGCTGAGACCCCTCTTTCAAAAAAGAAAAATGTATCATTGTGGAATTTTTAAAGTTAAAAAGCATTCTGTACTTTCCCTTCATGTCCTCTTAGGTTATCCTATTTTAGCTTTCCCCGTTTAAAAAATCAACCAAGCAGTAACAACAAAGTAACCCCTTTCTTTCTCTGCTCCACTGTTGAATGGCAGTGTCTTCTCTGCTCCCATTCTTTTTATTTGTCTAAACTTCTCTGAACAGACCACATTTATTATCTTCTGGTAGTTTCCTGGTTCTCTTGAATCATTTTTTCCCCCTCATTTTCTTTGTACTCTCCTTTGTGCCACTGTTTCTCAGTCCCCTGTGATCTTGTTTGTATCTCTGTGGAGTTTGCCGAGTGCAGGGTTAGGCTGTCCCCCTTCCTCCAGTGGATACCTTGGTTTAGCTCTTCTACTCTAGCAGTGCAATCCTTTTGTCTACACCAATGCATCTTTAGCTATGTTGATGGTTTTCTTCAGTTAAACCTGACATATCCATCTTTTGCAATTGTCAGGGATGACCTGTTACTTGAAATTTGGTCATCTACTGTGAAATCATTTTTCCAAAGCAGGGTGACTCTCCTTCCCACACCCAGCCCCTTAACCTTGATTCAACTTTTAGTTAGTCTTTTGCTTTCTTGTACTCTTTCGGTTATGCATTGGCATGTGAATGCTTTGTAGTTTTAAAAACATTTTAAATTATTTTATTCCCAGTACTGCTGACCTTAGCAGTCAAGCAGGGGTCTTCCTAAGTTTTCATTTGTAATGTCTTTTTTGGTAGACATAGTCTACACTGTCCTACTGTCTAAGCAGCAAAATAACTAATTAAAAATTGATTACTTCATGACATTCTTCTTTTTTTCCCTAGTATAAATCTCAAATCTCTTCACAATAAGACTGTTCATATATCCTACTTATTAGAGTACTAGTCATTAGAGTACTGCAATTGTTCTTTACATATAAACCATATCTACTTGGAGTAATTATTCTGTCATTTGGACCACTGAATCCTGTTTAATTACTTCTTACATCTGTTCAATTGATGTAGATATTTATTGGGCCTCTGCCACTAATACTTGCAGGTGACCAATGTTGTAGTACTTGGGATGTAGCAATTAATAGCAGGGCCTGTTCTTGACCTCTTTAGACTTCAGCAATTTTCTCTGCACCTCAAAAAATTATCTCCAGTACATATCAGAGTAAGTGTTAATGATGATGTTACTATATAGTGTATGCATATTTCAAGGTATCTCAATAGCCTGTAAATACATACAATTTAAAAAAGTGGAACTAGCCAGATGTAGTGGCTCACAATTTTTTTTTTTTTTTAAATCTCAGCATAGGTAGACAGATCTTTTCAAGTTTGTGCTCAGCCTGGTCTGCAGAGTGAATTCTGGGCCAGCTAGGACTGCATGGGGAGACCCTATTTTTTTTAAAAAGTGGAATTAAATAATAATATAAAAATAGTGATATTAAAACAAAAAGGGAAAATTAGAAAGGCAGCTCTTGGCTTCTCACCAATAAACTAGCTAGAGACTGGGATTTTCATTTTGGAGGATGAAGAACTCTTTCGGCAAATGACTGTTTTCATCATCTTTGAGGCAGTAAAAATTAAGACATTGTCAAACTGATACTGCATTAGTTCAGTTATATCCCACTAATCCACTAATTCCACGAGTCTTACAAAGGGCAGGAGCAGAATACAAAGATAAAAATCGTAAGAAGAACTCCTTGTCCTGGGGTCAATTCTTTCTCAGCTCTGTTTCCCTTCTTCCAGCTTTTAGTTCCACCTTACAATATGGAAATCAGCATATATTACTGTTTCGTTCTGTAGTTCGCTCAGAAAAGTTGAGCACTCTGAGAAAGTTTCTCTAACTGGAGAATCCAGAGTCAATCACAGACTCTTGCAGAATTGCGTTTCTGTCAAAAAGCACTGAATTTGCATATGACGGTTAAAAATTAATATTCAATCCCAAGTTTTCAAAAAAAATGTGTTATATTATTCACTGGATTGTCTTGGAATTAAGTTAGAAATTTGTACACTGTTTGTTCATTCTCCCCACCCCCAAGACAGGACTTCTCTGTGTATCCCCGACTGTCCTGGAACTCACTCTAGACCAGGCTGGTCTTGAAATCACAGAAATCTGCCTGCCTCTGCCTCCCAAGTGCTGGGATTAAAGGCGTGCACCACTACTGCCCTGTTTAGGAATTTGTAGACTCTTAAGATTAGTATGCTTAGTGTTAAATGACTCAGTTTGTCTCAGTTTTATGGTGGTCTAGTTTTTTTATTTTATTTTATTTCTACTTCCTAGTCTCCTGTGTTTTGATTGTTAGAATACAGTTGATTGCTTAACATTTTACTTAATTTTGTGTTTTAGGCTTTAGAAGGAAATGAGCATAATGATCATTGAAATTCAGATAGTTATGGGTACATTTGTTTTAATCAAACAATCTATATTGATTTTTTTAAAAAAAGTGTTTATAACTATGCTTTAAGATTAATTGTAGGGCTGGAGAGGTGGCTCAGTGGTTAAGAGCACTGCCTACTCTTCCAAAGGTCCTGAGTTTAATTCCCAGCAACCACATGGTGGCTCACAACCATCTGTTAGGAGATCTGGTGCCCTCTTCTGGCCTGCAGGCATACACACAGACAGAATACTGAAAATACTGTATACATAATAAATAAATAAATCTTTAAAAAAAGATTAATTGTAGAAAAAGTTAGACAATGAAGAAGCAATTTAAAAACATCAGTTTCTTTAAAAAGACTTTAAATTTAGAATTCAAAGTTAAATTTAGATTTTATTTTTGAAAACTAAGATTTACATTTAGAAGAAATTATATAACATTTAAAATATGTATACATTCATATACCTATATATACACACCAATCAAGATGTATAGAAATACAGAAAATAAAAGTATTTCTTTCCCCAAACCATCTTCAAAAGTTTTACAAATCAATTTTATTTATAATTTACTGAGCATATTTCTGGATTTTACATATGCATGCCCATGAACATTCCTGTTTTTTTTTTATCATGTTTACATTTACTTTGGTGGTAATTGGGATTTTTATGTTTCAAGTCTTCACAATTAATATTTTTCTTTAAGTAAATATCTCATACTTAAAATACCTAGAAATATGCCTAAGAATATGTGAGTTTTATTTCTGGTGTGAGAAGGATCTTTTTTCCATTACATTTCTGCCTTCTTTGAATCTCTTTGCAGAAATACTTTAATCCTTGCCATTTTTCATCCCAGTTGAGTTTCTTACTGTCTTCCTTGTTAATTTATAATTATATCTTGGTTAGGTTTTTGTCAACCTGACACTAACTAGAGTTATTTGAGAAGTGAGAACCTGTCTGCAGCAGTGGTGCGGGATAATTGTCTGTATTCTGTCAATCATGTTTTAAATAAACACTGATTGGCCAGGCAGGAAGTATAGGTGGGGCAACCAGACAGGAAGCAGAGGCGGGGCGAGGAGAACAGGAGAATTCTGGGAAGGAGGAAGCCCATTCCTCCCATTCCTGCCCAGACTACTGAGAAGCAAGATGTAATCTTCCTGGCTGAGAAAGGTACTGAGCCATGTGGCTAACATAGATAAGAATAATGGGTTAATATAAGCTACAAGAGCTAATAAGAAGCCTGAGCTAATGGGCCAATCAGCTTATAATCTTACGGAGTCCTCTGTGTGGTTGTCTTTGGGGCTTGCAGGCTGTGGGGTACTGGGCAGGACAGATACCCCAACAAGCAGGCCCCTTCATGTTACACAGCAGTTTAACCTGTGGACAGACTTTTCTTGATTAATGACTGATGTGGGAGGGCCCAACTGATTGTGCATGGTGCCACCCACTCCTGGTAGGTAGATGGTCCTGAGCTGTACAATAAAGCAGGCTGAGCAAGCCATGCAGTGTTCTAACCATTGGGCTACACCGCCAGCCTGTGTTTTAGGATTTTATAACTTTCTCCAAGTTTATAGTTTATGTCCTTTATTTGACTATATATATTTACTTGATACTTGTCACTTTTATAAAATATTGTGTTTACTGCTAAGAAACTTCATTAAAAAGGTATTGTAGGGGAATGTGGACAGGCCATATTTAAGATGAATTACTTGGTCCTTTGTTTTATACGGCTCAACAGTTTTTTTTTTTTTACAGGAAATGTTACAGATTCTGGAGGATTATGCTTAGAAGAAATTCTGTACTAATGTTAAAACTTACAGTAGTTTAGCCATTTCAGTGACCAGGATCTTTCTAACTTCAGACTGGGGAAATCAATAAGCAGAAGTTGGCTTGGTACTTGTAATTGCTTTTAGAACATATTTAATAGGGAGCACTAACAAAATATCAAGTACTTCATATTTTTTTATTATTGTTGTTATTTTTTGAGGATGACCTTCTGTCTCTGTAGATAAAAAGGAATAGTGTTGGATTTTTATGAAGTTAATTTATACTGCCACTTTGTTAAATCTGTGTATGATTTTCAGACTTTTCCCGTTTCCTTTGATGTGGTACATATATAATCATTCCATTTATAAGCCATTTTCCCACTTTTCTCTTGAATAATACATGTATACAGTTGTATAAATGTTTTTTCTTACTGTATTAATGATAGCGATGACAGCCATCTGGATCAACTTGAAGTGTTTTCCTCAAGTGTAATTTGGGGTGTTTTTAAGTAGGTGGTGCCAGTCCATATCTAAAAGGCATAATTTAAATGTTAGAATTCTGAATGTTGAAATGCAAAAAGATAAAAGTTCCTAAAATCTAAAATCTTAAGAATGATAATCCCAAGAGATTAAGGTTCTGAATGTTGTAGTTCTGGAAGTTGAAATCATGAAAGTTGAAATCATGAAAACCACAATTTCTAAAATAACTGAAAAGGTTATATAAAATTGGTCCAGAGCTGGGAATGTAGCTTAGTGGTAGACTGTAGCACAAATAATAAAATTCAGAGATTGTTATTGAAATTCAGCCTGAAGATCAGAAAAACAGAACAACCAAGCCACTAGAGAGCTCTTACCTCTATGAAATCTTTAGACTGAAAGAGAGCAAGTTCCTGTCTCATTCTGCCTTACATTCTTTAGTGCTGGGATTAAAGGCATAAAGCACCACCACCCAGCCTCTGTTACCAACTAGTGTGGCTTCTTTGATTATTGGTGTGTGCCACTACTGCCTGGCCAGTATCGGTGACTAGTTTTTCGTTCTGATCTTCAAGCAAGCTTTATTTATTAAAATACAAATGAAATATCACTAGATTTCCTCTTTTTGTCTAAAATAAAAAGACTGTAACTAATATAAGACAAATTATATACAATAAGTACAATAACTATATACAATATATACAGGCAATAAGCATATCAACAGTGTCCTTTTCATTTCCATTTGACAAATACAGAGAAAGTACTCCATATCTATTTTCTCTTGGTGAGTCCAAAATCTTCTATCTAATTTACTTTCTATCATAACTTACTTTCTCTGTCTGGTAAACAAGGAAAACTATATCTAGCCTGCAACTCCCTTAGAAATCCAAGAAGGAAATAGTATTAGCTGAGTAAGCAGGAAGTATGAGCACATGAGTTCCAAAAAATATAAGAAATGACAGAAACAGCTGGCTGCATGGGCAATGTTGGGGCATCCATCTTCAGCCTACAGGCCTAGCATATTCAACAGACTTTTCTGTGAAGCAGAGTATTCTGAAGGGCTGCCCTACCTTGTCTTGGCAATGTTTGGCAGTTACTTTCTTTTGTGTCCTGCTTGTTCAATTACAACAGTGTACTGTCATCTGTTGAGGCAAGGACATTTTCTTAGCCAGTTGCTTACTTTAGACACAAAGAAGGTAAACTCCATGTGGAGTTTCTTCGATGTCCATTATTATCTCTGATGTAGATTGGTGTTTCCAGGAGCAGATATGTCTCATTTTCATTAAAAAAAAAGAATTTATGTTTTTAGAACATCTTAAATACCATATTTTGTAGATCTCTGATGTGCTTGAAGATGACCTATCTATCAAATAAATATGCTTGTTTGACTTTGAATATTTACTTAATGTGATATTTGATTATAATAGATGATTAATTCTAGCCTGCATTTCATTACCATCCTAAACAGTTGATAATAATAATTTTCAAGGATTAGAAATTTGTATTACATTGTTAAGTGAGTTGTATAGGTAAAGTACCTTGAATAAGAGTAGAAATGTATGTTCTAACAAAATTAATCTCAGATTTGTATCAATATACAGAGTGTGCATACAATATATAAAAGTCTAATCCAATGTAAAACATTTAAAACTAGTAGTTGCTTTTTAAAAGTAGAGTCAATAATCTACCCTTTGATCCTCCTTTTTTCTTAAAAAAACATTCTGAATTTAATCTCCTTTGTTCAACTTACCTCCTGACCATCACCAATAATAACCAACCCTCCTAAATAATGAAAAATATCCATAACCCATTGAATGACCAAAACCCACCCACCCCACTTCCTGGGAATGTGAGCATTGTATTCTTAAATTTGCTCCTGCTGTCTGGGAACAACAGCATCTTTACGGAATCCTGAAAAGAAAATTTTCGGTTAATTGTCAAGTCCTGAGAGGGTAGCTGTATCATTTGTTGTTCAGTCTCTGCATAATGGGAAAGTGCAGGGCTTATCTCAAGGCCTGGCTAGAGTAGTTTGTGAGGCTGGATCATCTCAGCTAGACACCTTGAAATTGTTCTGAGCAATTTGTAGTTCAAAGCCAATATTTAGATGTTTTTTTTTTATTTTAAAGCTTAGTGGTGTTATCTTAGTCCTGGAGGAATCATCATTGAGGGGTCAATATAAAAATCAAAGGATAATGAGATTAGTGGCAATAAAAATAGTCCTTAAATATTTGTTTTTCTTCTGTCTCATATAAGGTGGCACTTCTTACATAAGACAGATTTTGGATTTCACTTTTATAAGTATACTTGGGTTTAGAGAGCGACTCTCCAACTCCAAAGCCAGCTTTATTCTTTAATTGGACTATGACTGCAAAAGAACCATCTGCATTATATGTCTGTAGAGAACAGCAAAATGCAATTGGGAAGATTTATGAAATTTTATCCTGTTGGAAGTGTGATATACTAATAGGCCAATTTGCACCTTTTCCTCAGACATTTTTTCTAGATGATTTGTCCTTTTTCTTCAGATGTCTCATTTGTCCAATGGTCTTCAGATTCCTTAGCTGGAACATTTATTTTCCTGAAAAGACAGAAACAAAACCCTTCCCCAACCCTAATTTTGGGGGAGGTTCTCTTTTGGCAAGTTATATCTGATCAAATGAAAAGCAATTCTTAGTTTTATAGGTTAGTTTAGATTAAACAACCATGCTGTTTCATGGACTATCATCTCTTCTAATTAAGGGGTTTGTCTTGTTCAAATCAAATCTTTATCAATTTTGATGGTATCCATAGCTTTTCTTCTGTAGAAACAAAAGCAAAACCTCTTCACAATGTAACAGATGTCCTGGTTTCCATTCTGAGGTCAATACATCTTTAAAGTATATTGGCTGATTTAGTTCTGTAGTATTTTCTACTATCCAATGTCTCTCTGCAGCTGTTGTTCCTTTCTCATTTGCATTTAGAAAATTCAAAGTTAATAAAGCATTATGCCCTCTATTTCTGGGGGTATTTATTATCCCTTTATGTCTTTATGTTTATTTAACATAGCCTTTAGAGTTCTATTTGACTTTTCTTAAACTGCCTGTTCTGTAAGATTGTGTGGTATGTCTGTAATATGCTTTAGATTATAAGAAGCAAAAAACTGTTTCATTTTCCTAGAGACATGTGCTGGAGCATTGTCTGTCTTTATTTGTGTAAGTATACCCATGATGGCCATAACTTCTAGCAAATGTGTGATTAATGAATCAGCCTTTTCCAAACTCAAAACAGTTTCTCATTGAAAACCTGAATAGGTAGGTGTCAATGGTATGGTATACATATTTCAGTTTTCCAAATTCGACAAAACAGAACACATCCATCTGCCAGATTTCATTCCTTTGAGTATCCTTTAGGTTACTTTCTGCTGGTAGTGGTGTTTGGTTGTATAAAGAACAAGTAGGACATTTCCTTTTTATTTCCTTGGCTTGTTGCCATTTGATGGAAAAGTCCTTTTTTAAACTTTTGATATTGATGTGATTTTTTTTATTATTAATTTATAAAAGTTTCCACTTCCGCCCCACCTCCCAATACCCTCCCATTCCCCCCACTCCCTCTCCTCCTCCCTCTCCAGCCCTAAGAGCAGTCATTGTTTCCTGCCCTGTGGGAAGTTCAAGTTCCTCCCCCCTTTCTCCAGGTCTAGGAAGGTGAGCATCCAAACTGACTAGGATCCCAAAAATCCAGAACATGCAGAGGAAACAAGTCCCAGTGCCATTATCAATGGCTTCTCAGACAGTTCCCGTGCTAGCCACATTCAGAGAATCCGGCCACATTCAGAGAATCCGGTTTGATCACATGCTCGTTCAGTCCCAGTCCAGCTGGCCTTGGTGAACTCTCATTAGATCAGTCCCCTTGTATCAGTGGGTGAACGCACTCCTCACAGTCTTGCCTTTCTTGTTCATGTTCTCCCTCCTTCTGCTCCTCATTTGGACCTTGGGGGCTCAGTCCAGTGCTCCAATGTGGGTCTCCGTCTCAATATTCATCATCGGGTGAAGGCTCCCTCTGATCTTGCCTTCCTTGCTCACGTTCTCCCTCCTTCTGCTTCTCATTTGGACCTAGGGAGTTAAGTCCAGTGATGTGATTTTTTTTTTAAAACGAAATTAAAATTCAGCACATTTCCAATCAGTAACTGATTGTTTTCTGCATTACCCTGTGCTAGAGGACCTGGTAGACCTGTATGGCATCGGATGTGTGTTATGTACATTGGATGCTTTCTACTCCTGGTTGTATCTTGTAACTGAATAAATAATAAAGTCAGTTCTGTATCATCTGGTATATAAATTCAATGGTTTTTTATTGCAGTATAACTCTGCGTATTTTGTGAATCAGTAATGTGTTGAGAGGGTCTTTAAAATCTCTCATGTACCATGAGAATAGTATATAATTCTGACTTTTAGACAGAATCATAAGGGTTTTGATTCACTTTACTTTAATTTTCTGATTTTTAAGTTGTCTTTCCTGATTCATTTGCATTAGTATAGACCGTGGGGGCTCCAGTTACTGGTGTGTCCTGTTCAATGTGAGGATGGCTCCAGCTAGTTCTTTTTAAAAGTTGAATTCTCTTGCTTTTGGGATAGTTGTTATTAATCTCTCCCCCCCCAAAAAAATTACTATAAACTCTTTGCCAGGGTTCAGGCTTTTATTCTCATAATTTATCAATTTCATCATTATTGAAAGGTACTATAGTTTCTGCTGTGTTTATTCCTGCTAATTGATATACTCTCAATTTTCTTCTTAGAATTAACTCAGAGACCTTTTCCGCATAAGTTTTTAATTTTTTACTTGGTTCATGTGGTAACAGGCCCATTCTAAGATATCTTCCCTCTGCATTAAAATTCCTGTAGGAGAATATTTGGAGGATAGTATGACCAGAATGCAGTTAAGATTCGGATCCATACTATCCACATATGTCTTCTGTAATTTCTCTTCGATCAAAGCTAGTTCTCTCTCATCTTCATCTGAGAGACTATTTAAGTCCTTGTCACTATCTAAGGCTTTGTTTAAATTAATCAGGTTATCAGGACATATCCCAATAGTGGGCTGTAGATGGGAATTATCTCCTAGCAATCTTTGGAAGTAATTAAGAGTCTGTAATCAATCTCTCCTAATTTGCACCTTTGGGGTCTAACTTTTTGCAAGCCTATTTTATAGTCTAAATAATTAATAGAATCTCCTCTTTGTATTTTTTTCAGGAGCAATTTGTAATTTCCTACAAGGCAAAATTTTCTTCAAGCGTTCTTTCTAAAGTATCTATATTTGAATCAGTAAAATGTCACCCATGTAATAGTAAACTATAGAGTGTGGCTATTGCCTACATTTCATTTCCAATGGCTGACTTACTAAATATTTGCACAGCGTGAGGCTATTTAACATTCCCCGTGGGAGAATCTAACATTCCCTGGGGGAGAACCTTCCATTGATGTCTCTAAGCAGGCTGAAGATTATTTTAAGTAGGCACTGTGAAGGCAAATTTTTCACTGTCTTTTTTTCTTTTTTTTTTTTGTAAAGGTACAGTGAAGAAACTATCTTTTAAATCAACTATAAGAAACAATCCTTTAGACAACAGAGAAGGCAGAGGAATGCCAGACTGTAGAGAGTCAATTGACTGAATCACCTTATTAACAACTCTTAGATCTGTTATCATTCTCCATTTCCAAGATTTCTTTTTTAACAAAAAATACAGGAGAATTTCCAAGGGTTGGTTGATTCTTCAATATGCTGAACATCTAGTTGCTCCTTTACCAGTTGTTATAAAACCTGTACTTTCTCTGTTAGAGGCCATTGCTTAACCCATACAGGTTTGTCTGTCAACCATATTATAGGTAGAGCTGTTGGTGCTCTTGAAATATTAGCAGCTGTTGGGCCCTGTTCTTGTACAACCTGAATGGTTGGTGACTCTTTTTTATAATACTATGTATGTTTCCCAGAAACATACATTAATTTATGATTTGTTTCTATGTTAGGGAAATGTTAATCTGAGTATTCCATTACTGTAACAAATCACATCCCTACAAATTTATTGCTGTGTTAACCACATATGATTTTAATATTTCTCTCTGTCCTTCTGGTCATATACAACCAACGTATCTCACACTCTGCTTTACCTGAGATAAAGTTCTAATCCCTGAAAACTGAATATGTACATCCTGAAGAGGCCAATTTGGATACTAAGATTCTGATGAAATTATTATATCTGCAACTGTGTCTTCCAGACCTTCAATGACAGCACCATTCATATTTTTAATTTTGGTCTTTGTTTGTTTATAGAAGTTTGCCAAAATACTTGCTTTATGATTTCTCCTGAATTTTTGGTTCTTTATTCTATAGCTGTTCCATTACCCAGAACAGTATGATTTCTTATAATAGACATTAGTTTCTTTGATTGCTCTGGGAAGGAGTTTTTTTTCTACTGTGACAGGAAATGAATGAACTGGATAGGGGCCTGCGAGAGGGTCTTCATGGAGTTTCCTGATGGCAAAGGATTACCTTGAATTTTCCTTGTTCATTAGTCCAATGCCTGCCTTTGGCACGTCTTCTACATAATCCAGAAGGGAGAGATGTTTGAATGGACTATTCTTAGAAAAAACATTATTTCTAGGAACGCCCTGTCTACAATCCCTTTTAAGGTGACCTTGTTTGTCACAGTTGTAGCACTTGATATTTTGTTTTTCTTCAGTACTTTGGAGATCAGCCCTCCTCCCCATGCATCGTTATGGTCATGAGGTTCAGTATTAATTGTATCTCAAATCCATTCCTCCAGAGGTACTGACCTTACCTTTAATGGCCTAATTATCCTTTTGCTTAGAGGATTGTCCCTTTCAAAAGCCAGAGATTCAATTATTATTTTATAGCTTCTGAATTTGGTATTATTCTGTTTACTGCTGATGTCAATCTTTGTAAAAAATCCATAATGGCTTTCTTTGGGCCCTAAATAACTTTAGCAAATGACTCAATTTATTTTCTATTTCTCTAATTCTGTCCCAGACATTCAAATGCTGCTGCACAGCATAAAGCCAGGGCATAGTCATCATATAGACATTGCCTTTCTATAGTAGCATAATCTCCTCCAATAGTTTGATCTTGGGAAATTTCCCTACCTCTAGCTTTACTCCGTTCAATAGTCATAGCCTCTTTCTGTACCAGGTACTCCACTGTAACTGTTTACCATGCTCTAAAACACCTTTCACCAATTCTATCTAGTCTTTAGAGATACTTCTGTTATAAATTGACCACAAGTTTAACATTTGATTCACAAAAGGTGAATGCATGCCTTATAATACTATTGCTTCCTTGCATCTCCTTAAATCTAACATTGGCATAGGAGTCCAGTTAGCTGTTATCAGAGCCTCTACCATTTGGCAGTTCCTATAAGGTTACTGGATATGTTAAGATTGGTTGTTTGAAAACCTTAGGCTGTTCCTCTCTAACCTTATAATGCAGTGCTGAAATTGGTTCTCCATTAAATTTTTCTGTCTGAATTTGAATATCTTTGTGCTGTTTTTTAGGTTTTTCTAAGGCCTATATCTTAGCACTCAGATAACCAACTTTTTTAGTGATAAGACAAAAATGATAAAGCTGATAATGTTTACAATTGACATTACATAAATCCTGATGTGGGAAGTCCTTCTGTATATGTGTTGCTTTTATTGGTTAATGAATAAAGCTGTTTTGGTCAGTGGCTTAGCAGAGTAAAGCCAGGTGGAAAATCCAAACAGAGATATAGAAAGAGAGTAGGCGGAGTCAGGGAGACGCCATGTAGCTGACTAAGGAGAAAGAAGCCAGAACAAAACCCTACTGGTAAGCCAGGAGGCCTGCTTAAGCTTCTCATCAGCATTTATAGTACCTGAGACCACGCCCAAAGTGGGATGGTATCTTAAAGGCTGTTGGCTGGAGGACTTCCTACAGCAAAATCCCATCCAAATTAGATATCCTCTCATTTAATTGTCCATTTTCAAACTGTCCAGCATATTATCATACAGAGACCCAAATCCCTCCACTGTAATGGTTTTTACCATTAATGTGAAAAAAAACTCTCTCTTTTAACTAATTCCTCCCTTTAAGAGTTTTCAATTGTCTTCCCAAGTCTTCCAACAGTGTTGATGAAGATGTGAGGCTTGTTGCTGCAACCCGAGAAGGGGGTTCAAGGAGAGACAGCAACCCACTGTGGAGAGAGACGGTCGTGAGGGTGGGGTGAGGTAGGGAGCTGGCTGTCTGAAAAATGTAAGGGGATTGTTCAGAAAAAAAGCACGTGTGGCTGTTGGTGGAACAAGTCAGTCAAGGAAGGTGAGTGCTGTGGCTTTTGGAACCCAGGTGCTTCTGGAGTTTGGGTTGCAGCTGGAGACTGTTTCAGAGAGGCTACAACAGGGAAATCCCAAACTTGCTTAGAGGCTTGGAGAAAAAAGCAAAGAGCCTAGCTGGGTAGGACTGGAGTGCCACGTGCAGCTCTGTCCCGTGCTGGTGCCTGAAAAGCCACAGGCAAACAACTTTTTCATGAATTCATACCCCAAATGTTGGGCATCAATTGTAGCACGAATAATGAAAACCCAGAGACAGATATTGGAGTTCAACCTGAAGATCAGAAAAGCAAAGCAGCCAGCCACTAGAGAGCTCTTACCTCTATGAAATATTCAGACAAAAAGAGAGCAAGTTCCTGTCTCATCCAGCCTTATACTCCTCTCTGTTGGAATTAAAGGTGTGCACCCCCGCCCCGTTTTCTGTGGCTAACTAGTGTGGCTGCTGGCATTTGAGGTGTGTGCCACCACTCCCTGGTCTGTATGGGTGACTAGAGTGGCTGTTTTTTATTCTGATCTTCAGGCATGCTTTATTAATTAAAATACAAATGAAATATCACTACAGCAGACCACTTGTCTAGCATGTGTAAGACTCTAGGTTTGATATAACACTGCATTAAAAAAAAAGAGCTGTCAGTGTGGCTCAGCAGATAAGGTGCTGCCACCAAGCCTTCTGACCTGAGTTCCTAGAGCCCGTGTGATAAAAGGAGAGAACTAATTCTGACAGTTGACCTGGGGGAGAGATTAATACTTTTATGGCTGCATGCTTGATGCTTGCATCCTTTTAGACAGATGGAATACTTAGAAACCCGGGAAGCATCATGTTGTATTGGAGGTTAGTGTGTGAGTCTCAGAGGACAAGGTATAGCAGATTCAGGAACATGGCACAGAAGATGGAAAGATTAATGTCATGTTCTTGTCACTGTGTAGTGAGTCACAAGAGACTTTAAGAAGGAGCAGTGTCACTTAGAAAATTACATGAATGGATTATTAGAGGAAAGTGATGCCCATTTTCTAAAGAAAGGACAATTTGGCTATCTATTGCATTGTGAGACTTCAGAATGTAGTGTTATTGTGACAGGCAGTTGTTTGGCTCCTGTCTCCAGAAATTGCCCATCATCCATACACTTTTCTCATAAATCAAAGTCTGCCTTCCCTTATTTTGGAGATTGGGTCTTGTCTGGAACTTGAAATCCTCTTGCTTCAACTCCAGGGGTGCTGGAATCACAGGCACATGCCACCTCATCCAGGTTTCAAAATGCTTTTCTTCCTGTGTGTGTGTCCCCACAAGTGTGCATTTCCTCAGATGCCTGCCCCCCCCCCCCCCGCTTTCTCTTTAGTTTTGCCTTGAACCTATCAACTGGAGTAGGCTGGCTGGCTGGGTAGCAAGCTCCATGGGTTTTCCAGTATCTTCTTATTAACTTTTTAAAAAATTATTTTAATTAATCAGTATCACACACTACCCCCCAACACATGCACTGTATTCCTTCTGTATATTTCATTTGGCATCATTTCTAAAAGTAGAGATACAGATTGTACAGTCTCAGTTCTAATCTGCTGTGTGCATTTTCCACAGACTTGACTCTTAGCAGGCACATTATTGTAAATTGACTTCATAAGCCTTGTGTATGTGTATAAAAATATTGAAGTTTAGCTGGATGTTGAGGTACATACCTGTAAACCCAGCACTTTGGTGGTTGAGGCAGGAGGGTCATGAATTGAAGGCCAATCAGGCCTACAAAGTGAGAATGTGCCCTTCTCAAAGTAAATGAAGAGATGAGTGCTAGGTGCTAGGTCTGCCTTCAGTTCTATACATAAATTTGACAAGATCTCTACTCTGAGTGGTGATCTCTTCATTTTTCCTTTCATAGTTTTTAGTGTATATTCTTTGTACAAAATGATGCTTCATTAAGATATATGTGCTTGTTGTATACTTTGTCTTCCTCTTGTATAACATTCTCCCCTTCCTACTATCTCCTCCCGTATAGTACCACTTGTGCGGATCTCTCTTATGTATGGCTGTATGTAAATCTTGATTCCTTATCTGAGAGAAATCATACGATATTTGCCTTCTTACCTGACTTACTTCATTTAACACGATATTCTCCATTTTCATCCATATTCCTACAAATGGCATTGTTTTCACACACACACACACACACACACACACACACAGAGAGAGAGAGTTTATTCACTCCTCTGTTGATGACTAAAATGATTCCATTATCTGGCTATTATTAGTAGTATGCCATATATGTAGATGTGGAGGGATTCTCTTGTCTGCTGATTTTGTGTGTGGTACAGCTTAGATTTCCATAATAACTGTGTTGACTTCTACCTTCTACAGGTATGTGTGAGAGTTTCTCTCCTCCTCCATGGTACTTTTTTGTTTTCTAGATGATGACTTTTCAGATTGGGATGGAATGGAATCTCTGTAGAGTTCTGATTTCCTGATCTCCAAGGTTGTTGAGCCATGTTTGTTTGTTTTATTTTGTTTTGTTTTTGTTTATTGACCATTCATACTTCTTTGTGTAAGTGTTTCTTTGACTCATTTGCTCATTTATTAATCAGATTTTTATTGCTTTTGAAGTTTAAGTTTCTTGAGTTCTTTATATATTCTAGATATTAATCCCCTGTCAGATCCCAGCTGGTGGAGATTTTCACTGTCATTTCCTTTGTTTTGCAGCTTTTTAATTTTGTTCACTTCCATGTGTCAGTTCTTGTCACTCTCTTCTGTGTTGTCGGAGGCCTTTCTTGAGTCTTGAGTGTTTTCCGTTATCGCCCCCAACAGCATCAGTTTTCAGGTTTCACATTAAGCCTTTATCCATTGTAAACTGATTTTTGTGCAGGCTGAGAGAAAGGGATTTAGTTCCATTCGTTTCTGCTCCTGTGCAGCAGGATTTGTTGAATGCACAGGCAGTGGTCCACCTGCCTTCACCCTTCTCTTTTCTCTCCAGGGCTGTTGTAGGTGGAATTGTTTTATTTCCTTCTCATTATGATCATATTGGTATAATCAAAAACGCCTACTGATTTTTTGTTTTGTATGCAGCTACTAGCTGAAAGTGTCCATCGGATCTCAGAACTTTGATGACATCTTTATGGCTCTATGGGCTTTTCTTTTTAATTTCATCGAAAGTCTCAGAGCGTCTAGTATGATAGTGCAGATGACTGTAAAGCATCTATGTGTATGGAGCTACTTAATAACTGATTGGCAATTACTTGTTTGGTTATTGCCCCGTTTCTGTATGAATACAGTAATCTACTCATAACTCATGTCTTCTTGTCATTGCCCACCTTATGCTTACAAAAAATGTATTTCTAAATTACTAAGTGAATTCCCATTTAAAAGGGTAAACATCTTTTAGATAATTTAAGATTTTTAAAGAATTATATTTTTGTACTGGGCATGGTGGTGAATGCCTTTAATCCCAACACTCAGAAGGCCGAGGCAGGAGAATCTCTGAGTTCAAGGTCTGGTCTACACAGCCAGTTCCAGGCCAGTCAAACCTATGTTGTGGGACCCTGTTTAAAAAAAAAAAAATCTAATTTTGGAATTTGAAGTTTAGCAAATTTAAATAATTTGCCACCACTGAGTAGCAGAACAAGCTTTAGAGGACTTGTTGGATGCGCCTGGAAGCTGTAGAACTGTTGGGCAGGACAGGTGTTTCTGGCTGTGGTCGGATGCTGTAGAACTGTTGGGCAGGACAAGTGTTGCAGGGTGTGGTCAGATGCTGTAGAACTGTTGGGCAGGACAGGTGTTGCTGGTGTGGTTGGGTGCTGTAGAACTGTTGGGCAGGACAGGTGTTTCTGGGTGTGGTTGGATGCTGTAGAACTGTTGGGCAGGACAAGTGTTGCTGGGTGTGGTCAGATGCTGTAGAACTGTTGGGCAGGACAGGTGTTTCTGGGTGTGGTTGGATGCTGTAGAACTGTTGGGCAGGACAGGTGTTTCTGGGTGTGGTTGGATGCTGTAGAACTGTTGGGCAGGACAGGTGTTGCTGGGTGTGGTCGGATGCTGTAGAACTGTTGGGCAGGACAGGTGTTGCAGGGTGTGGTCGGATGCTATAGAACTGTTGGGCAGGACAGGTGTTTCTGGGTGTGGTCGGATGCTGTGGAACTGTTGGGCAGGATAGGTATATGACAAGTACTTTGAGAAAGTCACTGTGGAAAAGCTGGAAGTGACTTTTTGTTATTGGTTTTTCTTTTATTTTAGGAAAATACAGTGTTTTCAATGTTTCTTGTAAGAACAAATGCAATTTCAGTTAGATAGTCCAGCACCTTCTGACCCAGCAGAGGGCTGAGGAGAAGTTCAGCTGGTAGAGGTGCTGGATGCCAACCCAGATGAGACCCAACTTCTCCAAGTTGTCCTTTAACCTCCACAGACACAAAATGAATAGATGTGATAAAAATTAAAATAGTGCCAGCAGGGATTTGGTGAGTCTGATTAACATGCTAAAACAGGAATAATGGAGGCAGATATATTGGTGCACACCTGTAATTCTAGCACTTGAGAGGTGGAGGCAGGAGGAACAGGAGGGTAAGATCATCCTTGGCTACATACTAACTTTGAGGTCAGCCTGGGCTTCACTAGACTTTGGAATTTGACAACACTGAAGAACAGTTTGGAGGCTAATGTTATTTGTAAAAATAAATGCAGATGAAAAACACCAGATACAGAATAGGATTCAGACCAGACCCATTTGAGTATACCTGTATGTTTTTCTCAATTGTTGTCCTTTGTCATCATGTAGCCTTAATCTTTTAACAATTATTATACTAATATATTCCTTTGATGATAACAAAATTGGGTTTTCCATTTAGAAAAATATGAATCTTTTTTAGATTCACCTTTTTAAAGATTTATTTTTGTCACTTTTAATTATGTTTATCTGCATGTGAGTTTGTGCGTGAGGGTCATGCCAGAGGCATCGGATGCCCTGGAGCTGGAGTTGCAGGTGATTTTGAGCCTCTGGAAGAACAGCAAGTGCTTTTAACCACCGAGCCAGCTCTCAGCATTTAGAAAACTAATCTTTTAAAAGACATTAATGTTCACAACATACTTTATAGACCTGGTAAATAACTCATTTATGCTCTTCATTTATATAGCAGCCTGTTTGCTAATTATTAACCTAGTTTTATTTCTCCACCCTCCCCTCCCTTTCCCTTTGTTATTTGGCTTATTTTCCTTGTTGAAACATTTACTGGTAATGAAATTATATCTACAAGTATGTCTTTTATTCCTCTTGCTAACTAACTGTCAGAAGTGGAAGTTTCTAACTAATCTGGTCTGTTTCTTTTCAGGATGTGTAGTTATTAATTTTCAAATAAATATTGAAATTTATATTTAGCAAAGCCTGCCTTTTTCTTTCCTTCCACTTTTGTTTTTTAAAGCAGGTCTTTCTATCAAGTATTGATGGCCTTGTACCTGTTGTGTAACTCATCTGGGCTTGAATTCATGGCAGTTCTTCTGCCTTAGCCTCCACATGTTGGAATTACAAGCATGCACCACGATATCTGGGTCTCTCTTTCCTTAACTGACTTTTTTCCCTTTCCTATTTTTTTTTTCCCCTGAGTCTTGCTGTCTTGGCCAGTTTTTTGGTATAATGACCTGGAAAATTCTCCTATCTTAAATTGTGTTCTAAACCTACTTAAGAACATAGATTTTTTTTTCCTTTTTTGTTGTTGTTGGCTTTATTTTATTTATTTATTTATTTATTTATTTATTTATTTATTTATTTATTTTTGAGGCAGGGTTTGTGTAACAATGCTGATTTTTTTTCTGGAACTGACTTTGTAGACCAGGCTGACCTCAAACTCAGATCCACCTGCCTCTGCTTCCCGAGTGCTGGAATCAAAGGCGTGTGCCACCACACCTGGAGCATAGATAATTTCTGATGGAGAATTTTTAAACATTGCCTGAAAATTTACTAGAAAAATGTAAAATATTATAAATTTCATAAAGTACTAATTATATATTTATATACAGAATATTGTTTTGTTTTCAAGTAGGAAATCGTATATTTTATGTTTCAAAGGACATAATAAATACTGTGAGCTGAATCACCTCTGAGTAGGACACTGGTAGAATTTGAAAGTAAAAAGGTATTTATGAAGAGGGAGAGACAAAGTGCAAAGGAAAAGCACAGATGTGGGGACCTGGGGTCTTCTAGCATGTGAGTAGAAAGAGGAGCTGGATCAAGTAGTGGGTGTCTATTTCATTTGGTAGAAATTGTTTTTATCTTCACTCCACCTCAGTTTTTTAGCATCGTAATCACTGGGAATGAATGCTTGAAATGCTAAAGTATGGTGTAGTCCAGGGCAAGTTATTTTATTGGTTGAAAACATTGAGAATTCTTGGGGCTTTCTTATGATAAGCAACACCAAATATTACAGAAGCTTTGTTTGTAAGCAAAAGTTTTAAAACTTACAGATTCTCAAATTTTAAAATTAAGGTCTTTGTGTAGGACATTTTGAATTGTATTTCCACGGAGAGTCATTGCTTTTAGATAGATAGGTGATAGATGATAGATAGACAGATAGAGTCTACAAATTTAATACATGCTCTTTTCTACTTTAGTAAATGTTTATTTCACTCAATTAATCATTTTTGCTCATGTTAGAGAATTTGTTTTATCAATGATTTTTTTTTTGGCTAGAGAACTTTTGGTGGACTTGTTTTTATTTATAGCTACCAAATTTGATATTTTTTTCTAGTTATGGAACTGTCATTTTCTTAGTGCTTATATTTTAACTTCTAATACCATTGCTAAAAGCTTAACTTTGTTGGTGACAGGGGAGACATTTTTCATAAAGAAACTTGGGGGTGATTGTTGGAGGAAGGCCACCTGTTGGTTTCTGTCTGCTCAGCCCCTAAATAATCACACAGAAACCAATTATTTAAATCACTTCTTGGACCATTAGCTCTAGCTTCTTATTTGCTAACTCTTGCATATTAATTTAACCCATTTCCATTAATCTGTGTATTGCTATGTGGCTGTGGCTTACCGGGTAAAGTTCCCAGTGTCTGTCTCCGGTGGGGTTACATGGCTTCTCTCCTCTGACTGCCTTTTTTCTCCCAGCATTCAGTTTAGTTTTCCCCGCCTACCTAAGTTCTGCCCTATCAACAGGCCAAGGCAGTTTCTTTATTTACCAATGGTAATCACAGCATACAGAGGGGAATCCTACATCAAATGGTTTTGTTTGTTTGTCTAGAGAGTAGTTCTCAAGCTTCCTAATGCTGTGACCCCCAACCATAACATTATTTTTGTTGCTACTTCATAACTTTAATTTTGCTACTGTTACAATCATAACATAAATGTTTTTTGGACCTAGAGTTTTATCGGAGGGGTCGCAGCCGACATGTTGAAAACCTCTGGTTTAGAGCATCTCACTAGCCCTTGCTGGCCTAGAACTGACTGCTTAGCCCAGGCTGGTATCAGACTCAGAGATCTGCCTGCCTTTCTCTGCTTCCCTAGTGCTGTGTGTGCCAGCACACCTTATTTTTATTTTACGTGTATGGATATTTTGCCTGGATGTATGTTTCTTCACCACATTGATGCTTGGTGTCTGCAGAGGCCAGAAGAGGGTGTCAGATCTTCTTTAACTGTAGTTAGCAGACATTTGCGCTTCACCTTACGACTGGGAATCATATCCAGTCTTCTGGAAGAACAACAAACGCTCTTAACAACTAAGCCATCTCTCCAGGACAACTCCCCCATCCCTTAATTAAAATGACTGGTTATTGCTTTTCAACTTTGAGTTACAATATATAGTATTCAGTTGAATTCATGCAGTTTTAGCCTTCTTATTATAGCTCTCAAAATAGTAATTAATATGAATATTACATATTTAAGTAGTAGCATTTTAGTTTTAAAAGATATTTTTGTGTGTATGGGGTAAGGTATGTATGTGCATGTGAATGTGTGCTCATGGGAACTAGAGGTATCAGATCCCTTGGAGCTGGAGTTAAAGGTTACAGATGATTGTGAGCCTCCTGATTTGGGTTCTGGTAGCCAAACCCAGGCCTCTGTAAGAGTAATATGTGTTTTTAACCATGGAGTCATCTCTCCAGCACCTCTTTAATTCCTTCTTTCTTCCATGTCTGTGTACACTTAACCACTTCTCTTTTTCTTTTTTTGAGACAAGCTAGCATGTAATGTAAGTTAGTCTTACACTCACTATATGTATGACTAAGGATGAGCCTCTTGCCTGCATCTCCCAGGTGCTGGGATTACAAGTATACACTACCATACCTGGCTTATGAAACTATATTTTTTAATCCAACTTTCTTGCCAGTCCTCTAAGCAATTGTTAGGAATTTTTGTAGGTTTGGGAACGAGGATGTGCTGAAGGAACGGACTGTTTGGAAATCTGGGAAAATCATGAGGTCATCAGAAACTTTCTGATGTTTTCTAATTTGTATGTGCTGTCATGAGCTGATTATGTGAGAGTAATTATCCTAGTATTTTACATGAGAATTTGGGAAGTTAAGGCTTTTTCTTTTTTTTCCCCTTTCTTTTTTCTTTTTCTTTCTTTTTTTTTTGTAATTGTATGTATGGAGATGAGGTTTGCTTTGTGAGAAAATATCTGATAGCATTTCAAAGGCAATTTGTCATCTAAACGTTTGCCTTGTGTTATTGAACAGAAGTGACAAATACATAAGAATGGCCCAGAAATACTTACGAGGAAGTTTTGATAAGCTCACTAGTTTTTCAAAAGGAAAAGCTCATGGTAGAATAGATACCATATTAAAAATTCACTTTTGAGTGAAACATCAATTGTATATGTGTCTTCAGAGTTAGACAGGCATTCCACTGTATTTTATTTGTATTTACTTCTGTAATTACTTTTCAGATACTGATAGATTGTATGTGCATGATTTGTGTGCTCCTTTCTGTAGTACCTGGTAGAACTACAGGTTCCCAGGCCCCACTCTAGTGCTCTAGATAGCACTAGGTTGTGACGGCCTTTAGGAAAGGGCTGACAGCCATGATGTGCTAGAGAGACCTGCCTAGTGACCTAGATCAGAGAGCGCCAGTGTGTGCAGACTTTCTCCAGGGAGCACGTGTAGTTATAAGAAGGCCTCCGTGGAACATGAACAGGTTATTGAGACTAACTTCACTGTGTTCTGTTTCTTAACATAAATAACCCACTGTGCTGACTCAGTTCTCTTGTTTGTGTTCAGATTTGAAGTTGAGAACCTTAAGTCAGTCGTGCTTTCTAATGCCGTATTTTGGATTTTTAGTGAAAATGAGTTCCCCTTATGTCCCACAACAACTGACCAAAAACAGCTGGAAACTGTGGGCTTTAGTGACCTCAGTTTTGAATTCTTATTTATTTATTTAGTTTTGCAAGACTGAGTTTCTCTGTGTAGTCTTTGCTGTCCTGAAACTCACTCTATAGACCAAACTGACAACAAACTCATCGAACCTGCCTCTGTCTCCTGAGTGCTGGGTTTTAAAGGCATGTGCCTCCATGGCTGGATTAATTTTGAATTCTAATCCCTTAAATTTTAGAGTGTGGAATAGTTTGAAAAGTCTCAGGAAAGTATGGAGTACATTTTAAGTGTTTTTAAGTGCATACAGATAAACCTGCTTAGGAATAGAAGATTTCTATTCTGTGTTCAACATTATCTGAAATGCTTGGGCAAGAGATGTTTAAAAATTTATAGACATTTTAATTTTTTAAGGATTTACATAAATTTTACTGGCTAAATATCCCTAATCTAAAGGTCTGAAATTCAAGATGTATTCTGATGCTCACATTTCAGGTATAAAAGTTCAACGTGTGTACATTCTTTTTGGAAAATTAAAATTGAGAATAATTTACAGATAACTGGTAGGGCTGGGGATATAACTCATTGGCAGAAAACTTTCCTACATACCCAAGGCCCTAGGGTTGGATCTATAACACCACAAAACCAAACAAACTTAACTAACTTGCCTTGTGGACTGTGGTTTAATGTCTATCCTGTATTGCATTCATCTTTTTTTGTTTTTCTTTTCTTCTATAGATGAGAAAATGAAAGTTCTATGCAGTTATGTAAAAGCAAAAATCTTAATGCATCGTGGATTTTTACTTTTATATAATTCTGTTTTTTTCCAGAACTACCATTATCATATACATGTTTTTGAATTGAAAGTGACTATATGCTGAATTGTGAGTTTTAAAAACATCTATACTGCTTAAAAGATAGCTTTATACTTTATCTTTGATCAGATTGAATTTCTCTAATTTTCATAAATTTTTAAGAATGATTGCTTATCAAGTGCATTCATTTTCCTGATTCTGGTTAGTTAGATTTTAAGGATATTGATGCTGTTAGTGCAACAAAGCTTTCTAAAGAACTCCTTGGAGGTGACTAATGGTAGTGAAAAAGTTTATCTGTAAATACAAGACAATTGAGAATGTCCCCTCTGGAGGCCAGTTCTCTGAACATCTCCACCTCTCATTTGATGGACTCCACTGCCAAAGTGTGTAGGGAATACATTTAAGGCTTCTTGAACTGCTGCATTTCGTCATATCTCATCGCAGAAACCGTCTCTCCAGTAGGTATGTGACTTTCCATACGATGACTTTAGGTATGTGAGTTTTCCAAACCATGATACATTCATTATCTCTCTCTATCATCTTGGTTCATTTGTGAGAATGCTCTTTCCCGGGATGCAAACCACTTAATCTCTTGGTGCATCACTTTATTCCTCTCTTTAAAAAAATGAATTTTGACTATAATACCCAAAACAGTCTACATATTGATTCTTTGGGAACTGGATTTGGTAGATGAGTTTGTTTGCCTGTAATATCTTTTAATTAAAAACACTTTGAAAACATATTGTCATGCTTAGGGGACAGCCTTCAGAAGGTATAGAGGGAACTAGAGGGTATTTTAAACTCAAGGTCTTCTGTCCCTGTCACCCTAGGACCTGGAGAAACATTTACAATTATTAAATACCTCTGAATTATTCTAGAAAGGTGTAATTTACCTTTTATTATCTTTTTAAGAAAAGCAAATAGCTGCAAACTTCTCCCCTCTCTCTCTCTTTTTTTTTTTTTAACTCTATCTTGTACATAATTCGCTGCCAGTGTATTTAGAATTCCCTGTGGTTGGTAACCGCTGCATGGCTGTTACCTCTCTCCCCCTATTTCCACCTTCATTTCTTTTTTCTTCCTTCTGTGTCCCACTCTGCCCTTTTTCAAGTAAATTCAATTCAGAAAATAATATATTGTGAAATCTTGGCAGTCTTTACCTGTGATTTATGTTGGAAAGGCAGGGATATATAGCAATCATGCTTTAGGTCAGTGAGTTTTAGAGAAGAAAGTAGCTTCCTTATACAGCAACATATATTTTAAGACTATTTTCCAGGAGAAGAAGCCTGTCCATGGACAGGCTTGCAGAGGCCCCGATTCCTCCAGGTCTACTAATACTTTTTAACCTGATGGACAATGCATCGTACATGTACTCTTATCTGTGTGCCAATGTACTTGAAAGCTACCATTCTAAAATTGCTGGTTTAAAGACTATATGTATTTTCAGACATTGCTCATTACAAGGGGAAGCTGATTCAGACACATCATAGAAGTAAACGCTTGTTTTCCGTCATTATTATCCCATTGTTGTTGTTAGTGTGAGTCAGGATCTTGTCTTTCCCTCAGCTGATAATGAACTGTTGTGTAGTCTAGGTTAGCTCGTGGACTAGGGACTAAGTCACATAAAGATAAATGAGATTTTGCGTTAACTAATAGATACTCACTTGTTTGTGATAGGGTCTTGTGTAACTCAGGCTGGTCTTGTACTTTGACTCTTCAGCTTCCCACTTGCTGGGATCTGGGATGGTGGGAATGTACCCTGTGCCTAGCTTTCATTACTTTGACATTTTTCTTTTCTTTCTTTTTTTAAAATTTAGCATAATTTCTTTATTGAATCCTTGGGAATTTCACATCTTGCACCCCAATTCTGCTTACCTCTCAGTCCCTCCCTATCATCCCCTCACCCCTGCAGTGCCTCACCAAAAGAAAATTAACGAATCCAAACCAAAATAAGCAAGCAAACAAGAAAATCAAACAAAAAATAAAAACCCCAACCAAACAAAAAACCCATAGAAATTTGAACATTTTTTTCTTTTTAAAGATTTACTTTATTATTTATACAGCTTTCTGCCTACATGGATGCTTATATATCAAAGGAGGGCACCAGATCTCATTACAGATGGTTGTGAGCCACCATGTTGTTGCTGGGAATTTAATTCAAAACCTCAGGAAGAGCAGCAAGTGCTCTTAATCTCTGAGCCATCTCTCCAGCCCTGAACATTTTTGTAGTATAGTTGAGCCTTTTAGGTTTCCTTCTGTCTACTTTTCATTGCTTTTCTATTGAATTCTTGGTGTTGTACTACTGACTTGTAGTTGGTGTATGTATACTGAGAAGAAATAAACTTTGTGATTTGTGGTGTCTTTAGTTTCATTTGTTTTGATGGTTTACAAGGAATATCTTATTTTTCAAGATACTTTTTCAGAAACTTCTTAATTATTATTTAAAAATGTAGATGACATTCATTAGTCTTTTAGGGCCTCGGGATATACCTTAGGAATAACAACCCATGTTATTCACTGGCCTTCACACATGTACATGTGCACACCGTCACATATACATATACACACACCATTGCACACAGACACATATACATACATACAAATAAAGAGTGTAGTTTCTTTTAGCCCTGGAGATTGAACCTTTGTGCTAAGTGTGTTCTCTGCCATTGAGCTGTACCTTAACCCTGCAACACTTCTCAGTTTTAAGATCCTGCTGAGTTTGTTTTGGATTGTTCTATACCATAGGTGTGACTTACGAAGTAACTGTAGAACTGTAATGTGTTTTAAATATTTGGAGCTTCTGGGAAGGAGAGGTGGCTCAGTTGAGAACATCTATTGTTCCTGCAGAAGACTTGGGTTTGATTCCCACACTCACACAGTGACTCACAATTGTCTAACTCTAGTTCGAGGGGATCCAGTGTCCCCTCCTGACCTCCAGAAGCACCAGGCATGCATGTGGTGCACATGCATACATGCAACCAAACACACACATACATAACATTAAGTAAACATAAAATTTAAGGTATTTTAGAGCTCTTAAGTAATTTTGTTGCTTATTTTTGCTTGCTTCTTATTTCTATGTGAACTTTAGAATTGTCTACTTTTTAAGATTTTCGTTAATTTGCTGGTGACTTGCCAAACATTTAAAGATTAATTTAGGGAGAAGTAAAATCTTGTAATGTTTTTATTTAAGAACATGGAATTTTTTTTAGTAGTTCATGTCATTGTTTTTGGTTCTTAGGAGAGTATTTATAACTAAAAGCCAAAGAAACAAAAACAAACCCACAAATGTTTTTAAAGTTTGTTTTCTTGGAGTTTTGTGGTAGTCACTCACATTATTTGCAAATGATGTTATTTATTCTTTCTACTTTTATACTTTTCCCCCCCTCAATTAAACTACTTTTGTCAGCACCTCTAGCACATTGGTAAATGATTATGTTGAATTGGGAATTTTTTGTTTTGCTTCTAACTTGATTTCAATACTCCTAGGATTTTCTGTTGTATATATTTCAACAGAACATATTGAAATTTATATATTTCATTTAATATTTCGGTTGAGTTGGAACCTTTTACTTTCAAAGTTGTTATTGTGTCTCGGTTTATTTAAAAAGTCAGCCAGAAATCTTAAGTTGAAAGAAAAGTTGAGAGGACCTTGCAAAGAATTTGTTTTTCCCTGAATTATAAGGGCTAGTTTAGTTGCCAGCTAGCCTGATAGTTCATTGTCTCCGTCTGAATACCTCAGTGTTTTATTTCCTACAAAGAAATACTATCCTGTGTAACACACAGCATCAATATCAGGAAGTTAGCCCTTCCTCAGGCTCCCTTCTTTCTGTACTGTCTGTCTTAATAGCTCTGCACAATCCATTACAGTTCAGTATCATACATTGCATTTGATTTCTGGTCTCTTTAGTTCTTCAACCTGGAACAGTTTTCTGTGACTTTACGAGTTAACTCATTTGAAGATGACAAGAAGACTGACGCGAAAGGACTCTAATGTTGAATTTCCTCAGTGTCTCCTTCGTCCTTTATGTCTTATAAATGTCTGTGAGCTTGAGGAGTACCATGGCTCCACGACTCTCTCAGGTTTGCTTTGCATGCATTGCCAGTTTCTGTAATCACTAACAGGTTTTTCTGTTTGATTATTAACTAGACTCTTGTGTGAATTCATAGATGAGGGAAGTGTCGTAGGAAGGCAGGCAAGTTGCCAGTGGGTTGGAGACTCAGTCACAGTATAGACTTTGTTATAGGTTGAACTGTAGAATCACCCAGGATCAGTGACATGTCAGAAGTTCAGAAATAGCCAAAGAATATAGAGGATGAAATTGGTGATTTATGTTATTATTACTTTGCTTGGTTACATTTGTTAGGTTTATTGTTTTTACTAACACTTTTTTTTTTAATGTACTCATTGCTCTGCCAAAGCAACTGGTTGCTTGGCCAAATGAATTGGGCTGACATATTCTTCTGATGAGCTTTAATTTTTTTCAGCTTGAAGCGTATGTGCCATTGTTCAATATATGTCATCTTAGAGTATATATATATATATATACATTTAAAGCATTTTAGCATCTTTGAGGTGTGGACAGATAATTGTGGATGTTCAGTGCCTTTTCCCCTTTTTATCTAAATTTGACAGCCTGTTTCTATATACAGTTGAATTGTTGCCAGTCTTAATTACTTTAATAAGGAGAATGTCCTTTTAATTGAAATAAAATTTTAAGAGCTTTTTGAAATGAAAATAAACACATCATAGTACCTGTTTATAATTCAAGGTTATGAGGAATAGCAAATTGGATTTTATGTATGTTCATCATGGTACTAAGTAAGTAGAATTGAGTCTCATTTAAATTAAATAGAACTAAGTTTATTGGTTTATTCATTAAACCATTGTTGGACAACCCTCGAGATTCTTTAGGGATGTTTTAAAGTCTTCCTTAAGTGTGACATTCTTTCTTGAATGGGAAGTAGTGTTCATACACAGATAACATTGCTGTCTGTCCCTGAATTGCTGTGGTAGAAATGGGTGAGAAGAGCATGTGTGAATAGTAAATTGGGGGTTATCTGACGCACCTTAAACGAGCACCTTTCCTGCCTTTATAGAGCTTACAGACTGCTGGGACAAGCTAGCAGTCCAGCGCTTGCAGTTCTTTAAGCAGTGATGTTATTTCAGTCCTCAGTGTCTTTCCGTCCCTGCTGCTCTTTCCTGTCCCTTCCCTACTGAAGCTGAAAGTTGTGTGTCGTTTGTCTCATGGTGAAACGCTGGGTTGCTGTCGCTCTTCGGGGAGGGGCAGCAGTGTGCCGAGACTCGGCATCTGATTGTCCCTTTTCTCTTCTCTCTCTCTCTTCTCTCACACATGAGAGAAGAGAGCTACTTGTTGTTTGTAGAGTAAATCTAGGACCAAGTTAAGGACTCTCTTATAAAATTTAGATAATATCATGAAACTTTTGAAATTTCATACGTGTACTCAGTGTGCCTTGGTTCATACTCCCTCCCTCCCTTCTTCTCCCTAGCATCCTACTCTTCCCCATCTTATCTCCTGTCTTCCTCACAACTTCATGTCTTATCTACAGAGTCCGGTCCGTGCTGCCCATAGGCCCACATGGATGAATTAATCCACCGTTAGTGCTGCCCCTAGGCCCATGTGTATGGGGTCATCCACTGAAGTCTGGGTGACCTACCAGTGCCTGCCCACCCCAAAGTGACTGTCTTCCTCATCACCCCTAGGTACTGTCCTCTCCTCAGTGAGGAGTCAAGCATGAGGGGGTTTTCCTCCCTCATATGCTGGGATGTTAAACTTTCATCTTAATAATGAAACTCTTAATTTGGAAGAATTTATAAGAATTCTGGTCATTTTGCTTTCCTTCCTTCATTTTTTATAAAAATGAAGCATCTTCCAAGGTATTTTATACCTTGGACAAACTGCATGTCTGCTTTGTATCCTGTTTGTTGTTTTGTAGGTCCTTAGGGAAAATGGGGACCACAGGTGGCAACATCCCTTATCTGAAGTAAACTGCACATAGGTCTCTTGTGGATATTGTTTTCAAATGAAGACTTTACCCCTTCAGCTAATACTTCTTTAGTTTGCACTGTGGTGGATTTGAAAAGGAATTGTAGTAATTGCTATTTTAAAAGTTGTTTTTAAAATGTTGTTCTGAACTGAGTTTTGCCTTTCTCTCCCTTCCAGGCCCAGATTGCCTTCCTTCAGGGGGAGAGGAAAGGTCAAGAAAATTTGAAGAAAGATCTAGTGAGGAGGATCAAAATGTTGGAATATGCCCTGAAGCAGGAAAGGTAATCAGTGGGCTCCTTCTGTTCTCACCATCTTCATTATCCTACCGTTCTTGAACTAAAATCACATCTTAGTTCTGTGTACTCTGGAGAACCCACGAGTAGGGAATAAACATTTTATGTATGATTATGTGTGATTTATGTATGCAATATGTTAATCTTACCATAAATAATAATTTCAGTACAGTAATTTACATGCCTTAAAACATTTTAGCCTCATTTATTTACACTCTGCTTCTTCTGTGAAGCTCATGTTCTTTCTAGACGTCGACTGTCATCCGTTTCTCTCCATCCCACCTTCTGTTCTTTGTTTGTTTGTTTTGAGATAGCCTTAGACTCAGACTCACTGGGTGGACAGCGATGGCTGGCCTTGAACATTTTGTCGTCCTACCTCTTAACTCCCAAGGACTAAGATTATGTTCATGACTGAGGTGCCTATTTAACATATTTCCTGGTTCTCCTAGCATCCCCAGTCTCTACCCATTGCACTCTCTACCCTGAACTCTTCAGCCCAGGGCCTGGACTGCCTTCCGCTCCAGAGGCTCTTCCTTGTATAATTTAGACAATTTGGTTACCTCCCCCTTTTTTGTTCCTTTGACCTCTTGGCTACACACACACACACACACACACACACACACACACACACACACACACATGCACACATCCCCGCCAGTCTACTCTGGATGTTCCCAGATGTCCCTGTTCCTGCCTTTACCTACATTCTCTTTTTTAAATCTACAATAAACTTTCTTTTCCACCATACCTAAGAGCATTCATTTCCTGTCCTTTCCTTTTTATTTCCTGTTTTTTTCATCCATAGAGTAAAATTATATTTTAATTGTAAAGGAAATTTCTATGATGCTTCTCCCTTTTTTATGGTGTAATATTCAGTTTCATATAGTTTCCTAAAAAAAAATTGCTCTGATTGACAATGCTGTTTCATAGACTTTTAAAAAAAATTTTTTTCCTTTGTCCTGTGTGAGATACTCTTATCTCTCCAGGAGAGCTTGCCTAGTGATTTTGCTAGTGTTACATTTGGGTTAGAAGTAAAGGGAAATAGGTCACATGTGAGAGTTTGTGGATTAAGTTTCTTTAATGAGTTGTTTTTGGATTTTTTTTAATCAACAGTCTGAAGTAGTTCATTGTTTTCAGTAATCTGAACATTTGATAACCTGGTATTAGAATTCTCTGTTTTAGTACATTTTTGCCTTATTTTGATAGTCTCTTACTTTTCTTCCTTTTTTGAAGTTGACAAATGGGTAGGTGTAAAACTATCATAAAATAGCATTAACATTAAATATTTTTAAACGTTGAGAAATTGATACACAAGAGGTTTCTCTAGTTGGTGGAAAAATAAATGGATTTTTCTATGCCTTAAGAAGTTGATTGAAAGTGACATTAGGGAGATAAAAAGAAAACCATTTCTAAAAGTCTGTAATTTGGAAATATTTGACATCACAAGCTGTCTTCACTGTAGGCTTTTCCAGAGATGAGGAAGATGAGAACAGTAATAGATGAATTATTTCGAGTAAATACAGTGTGTGTCCTAGCTCACTTTCTGTTGCTGTGATATAAACCTATCAGAACCAACTTGGCAGAAAGGCTTTATTTCATTTAGAGCTTCCAGGTCACATCCATCACTGAAGGAAGTCTGGGCAAGAACTCACGGCCGGAATCTGGAGGCAGGAACAGAAGCAGAGACTATGCTTCCTGGCTTCCGCCATTTGCTTTTTTGTTTGTTTACTTGCTTGTTGTTTGCTTTTTTTCCTTTATTTAATTTTTTTGTGTGTGTGCATGTATGTCTTCACCACATATGTGCCTGGTACCTGCAGAGGCTAGAAGAAGATACTGAATCCTGGAACTAGGTTACACACAATTTTGAGCTTCCATGTGGTTGCTTGGAATTGAACCCAGGTCCTCTGGAAGAGCAGCCAGCACTCTTAACTGCTGAGACATCTCTCCAGCCCCTTCATTTGCTTTCCTCTTCAACTCAGGATTACCTGCCAGGGGTGCTCACAGTGGGCTGGGCCCTCCTACATCAATCTTTAATTAAGAAAGTACCCGACAGATATTCCCACAGGCCAATCTGATGGGGACAATACCTTAGTTGCTGTTTCCTCTCCCAGGTAACTGGAGTTTGTGTCAAGTTGACAAACCAGCAGTGTCCAGACCCAGAGACTTAAAATTAAGTAATTGTTGTAGAGTCATAGGTCAGAACTCTCCAGGCTGAATCTAAAGTCTGTACTCTTTTATTATTTTGTTATCTATAAGGCAGTAGAACTGAAACACAAATACTAAAGTAACCAGAAATGTGTGTGGGGGTTTGTGTGCACACATGAAGTCTTGTATCTAGACGTACACTGAGGGACTAGGTAGGGGCTGAGGTAGAAATGTGTACAGGATACACAGTGGGGTCAGAAAGAGGGAAGCAGCTCTACTACCATCACTTAGTGGCTTGAGCAGCATCATGACAGGTAAGATGCTTTGCCAGTGAGGCATGTGTAGAGAGTAGAGAGACCACGTCAGAACCAAGCAACGTGCACAGTAAATTGTAATCGTGTGTGAAGAGTGTTAAGAGTATAGTGGGCATTAGTTGTTATTTGATGACTAGAAATGGATTGTGGAATCTGTTTAAGGAGCTTAGACATTTACCTTAAGCGTGGAAGGAAACATGGAAAACTTTCAGATGTTTCCATCAAATGATCCTGAGCTAATTGGAGAGCTGCGAGAATTCTCTTGTACTCTTTACTCACCTTTTCCAACTATACATTTTCCTTTGCTTAATTATGCTTGGTGTCCAAGATCCTGTTTTTTCTTTTTTCCTTAAATTATTGCCTAACTCTCCCCTAACTAGTTTAATTTATAATTTCTTTTTTGTTTTTTTCCCCTGTGTTTTCTAAGAGCAGGAACCTTCTCTTATCTAACCACCATGCATTATTGTTAGTGAAACCTATTGTTGGTATAATTCTGTTACCTGTCAGATGTCCTGGTAGTGTTCTTCATAGTGGGCCATCCCCTACCTCCAATCTAGGATCCAGTCTGAGATCATGCTGCCAGGGGAAGGTTTTAAGCATGACATACATTTTAGAAATATCTCCCCTGGGGCTGTACTGGAAAGGTCTGCTTATCAGGGCAGGAGCGTAATAATAAATGAGAAATGATAAACATAGTACCTGCTGGAATAGTAGTATCTGCCATAAAACATTTTAAGTACAAAGAATCTAAAAGGTGGAGATATAAAAATGTGGAGATGGTATCCTAAGAGAGATGGTATCTCCTAAGAGAATGACTCCCAGGTTACTGTCTTGGGAGGGAGGCAGTGGAACAAATTAAAGAATACAAGTGAAGGTGGATTGCTACTGAGCCATATCCAAGGAGAGAAAGTCGGTTGAAGCCATGGGAAGCAGGTGCATTAGAGAAGGGATAAGGAGGAAGAGTCAAAAAAGGAATCACCGAGGAGGGAGAGGCGGTGTTTGCAAGAGGAAGGAGAGGGAGGTAGACACTGCCAGATGCCAGAGCAGTCTCCATGCAAGCTGTGGCTGAGTGTAGTCATTGGGGCTTGCCCATTTGTGCCTGCTGATGTCCTTGACAGGACAGCTCCCCAGAGGTGCTAAGAACAGGAGCCAGGCCACAGGAAGAAACAGAGGGAAGGGAAAGCAGAGACAGGTGAACCCCCTGACTGTTTGCAGATGGTTGCAGAGCAGAGGAGAAAGAACTGGATAAGTCTAGGGAGATTTCTTTTCTTTTCTTAACCCACCACCCTTTAACAGAGAGATTCAAAACTAATTTTGGTTTTCTGGGTGCTGGTGAGGTGATGTGGGGGTTTTTCGATCCAGTAGCACTTGTTTTGCTCAGTTTGGTTAGTTGTTTTCCCTTGGACAGAGTCGTGATGTGTAGAGTTCACATTCATCAGCTGTGGAACCCCTGTAGTCTGCTGGGATTATATGCATGCCTCACCATGCACAGCTGCATGAAACTTTAAAAAAAGATTCATCATTATTATTATGATTAGTTGTATTTCATGTGTGTGGATGTTTCGCCTGCGTGTATATATGTGCACCATGTGTGGGCATGGTATCCCCAGAGACCTGAAGAGAGTGTTGGATTCCTCTGGCATTGGAGTTATAGAAAGTTGTGAGTTGCCATGTGGGTACTGAGAATTAAACCCAGGTCCTCTGGAAGAGTGGCCAGTGCTCTTAACTGCTGAACCATTTCTCCAGCCCCTGCAATGACACTTTTTGAGGACATTAACAGATACAAAGCATGTTCTTTATATCATGGAACATTTGACTTTTTTTCAGTCCTAATCCCAGGAATTAAGAGAAAATGGATTGAGGACATTTGAAACAAAAATTTGGAGACATTAGCAACTTAAAAATTGTGTGTGTGTGTGTGTGTGAATGTTCTTGTGTTTGAGTATAGGTGTGCACATGCTATACAGTGTGTACGTGCTACGGTACATGAGTGAAGGTTAGAGGGTGACCTTGAATGTGGGTACTCACCTTCTTTGAGACAGGCTCTCTTGCTGTTTACCACTGCTGTGTCAGGCTGCCTGGCCTGTGAACTTCCAGGGATTACATACATGAACTCCTCTTCTGGTTTTGTATGTATGTTTGTTCTGGGGATCTAAACTTAGGTCCTTATACTGGCCTTATACTTAATACTTTACCTGGGGAGCCATCTCCTAGACCAAACTTAGTAACTTTATACACACTCTTGCAAGCTTTAATAGTTACTGTGTTTGTCACACACTTTGCCCTGGTTTGTTTTTAATTTAATTTTGTTACATTAGTTTATTGCAATACAGTCACAGATAGAAATATCATACAGCAAGATTAAGGTGGCCACTCAAACACTTTTGCAGCCGTGAATCCCAGTTAACTTTTGTACAGCTAGAATGGCCATTCAGAGGTCAGAACCTCACTTATGATTTTCTACTTTTAGTATCAGTTACATTCTTATGGCCCTGAATCATTTTAAAGGCAATTCAGTATTACACCATTTCACCTATAAACAGCTAAGTAAAGATCAGTGTAGATTTTCTAAGTTCCCCTCTTTAAAGAGACAAAATAAGAACTGAATCCTTAATATAGATGAACTACTTACCTAGCAATGAATTTATCAAAACTTCCCATAAAGCACAGTAAACTTTAGAGAATAAGGAGGCTTACGTATTTCTTTTTGACAGTGAAGTGTTTGATTCCACATTTTTTCAGCAATTTAATTTTAAGGAATCTATGTAAAACCAACTTTGAAGCTCTCTCTTGTGTTTCCCATTTCTCTGTATTCATTGTTATGTTTATCTTTACTGTAATAGTCCAGCTGTCTTCTTGCTTTTTTATTTCCAAATTCTAATTCATCTTCTAGGTGAAAAGTAAAATTTTCCAAATTAAAAAAGGAATAATCATAATATATCCCTGCTTTAAAATACCTGGTTAATTTCAAAGCTATTCCTATGTAAGTAGCATTTTTTTTCTGATACCTTCTGTGAACTCTGTTTCTTCTAATTCTTTTGCTTGCTATACCTAGTGTTTGTCATATTTTGACCTACTGAATGTTTATTTTTAGGAGACAGAGGTTGTCCTAAACACAACAGTCATTTGTGCAAATCCAGACAGAAATCTCTTGTACATCTTCATGGTTGAGGTTTAGTCAAAGTCTCATGTTATCTCTTCTGTAGTTTATCTGACACTATGTTTTGCAGAGTTAGATAATTCTTTGCCCACATTCTTCAGATATATGCTTACAGTGCTTATGTCAGTATGCAATACTTTTTTTATTTTCCTATGTCCTAGGCATCCTCTTGTTTTCACCTTACCTCACAATAAACTGCAGGTTATCTCCAGCAGTCAGCACCGTGACCGTGTGTATGATAAGAATTCAATAGTGTGTTGAAATTAATCACTAGGAAATGAGTAGATGGCTCAACGAGTAAAGTTCTTGCCATGCAAGTATAAAGACATGAGTTCAGATCCCCAGCCTTCACAAAAAACAAAGCAACCAGGCACAGTATACTTCCATGTAATTCCAGCATGGGGGCAGAGATAGGCACTTGAGTTTTACTGATGAGCTAGTGTAGCTGAAATGTATCTGAAATGGCAAACTCTGGGTTCTATAAAAATTCTGTCTCAAAAAACAGTATACAAAATGATAGTGGAAGATACTTAGCCTTGTCTTCTGGCTCTACACACAAACACATGAGCATGCATACCAGTACACTCACTTGTACATGTGTGTTCACACACACACACACACACATACACACACACACACACACACACACATCATTCTTTTTAGTGTTAGCATTTTAGATGTGATTGGACATGTTTTTTATTCCCAACATTTTATTTATGAGGTCGGGTTTTTAAACAAAGCTAAAATAAGAATTCTTTAGTGTATTATAACTTTGAAACATGTTTTATACTATGCAGTAAAGGCCATTTGGGGGTGGGGAGCGTAGGTAATGTATGAAGTAATGAGATCTGTAGTTATCCTGTAGGTCATGAGACAGAAAAATAATAAACAAGATTGTTAACAGAATGACTTGAAGTATGAAAACAGTAGGAAGCCATGAGTTCTTGAGAAACATTGTAGCATTTTCTCTCTCAGAATGTTCAAAGTTTGAAGAGGACTATTAGTAAAGTTTGTTTAGAAAATTTAATAAGAGGGAAACACAGATCTTAGGAACCAGAGCTTATCCTAAACAGTTATTTACATATTTTATCTTGGTTTAATTTTTTGTGAAATAGTAGTTGATAACATGTCTGTCTTGTTACATATATTGTATATAATGTTTTTTTGGTTATTTTAAAAATAATTTCTGTTGCAGTTTTTTCTAAGACCACTAGAATGCAGTATAATGCAACATGTTGTATTGAGAAATGCTTTTTCTCTGTGTGTTTACAATTTTGAGATTACTTTTATTTGGTGTTATCTGATGTCAGGCCAGTTATGTGACTTTTAAGAAGTTAGTGTTACTTTGTGGCAGATGAAATATTTCCGGAAATCTGAAGAATGACAATTGCATTAAGTAAATTGTTTACTTTCTTCTGGGAGTCAGGCAAATATCTCCACAGCTTACCTTCTGATCCTCAAGTATATGGAAATAGATGTGGACATTTTGAGTTGATGAAATCACGGTATTAAGAGACTCATTGGGATATCGAGAAGCATGTTCTAGATAATTTGGTGCCTATAATCTGTAAATTGTCTTAAGACTCTCCTCTATATAAAAAAATACGGTTTTTATCAATAGCTACAAAATGATTATTGAGAAACAATGAAGGATTTCAGTAACTTATATATCAGAGTGAATAATTTTCTTTATCTAATTTTAAATTATATAAAAATCTTAGGATAAGTGTTCCATCATTTTTTAAAACAATTTTAACTTTTATTTTTTGTGTGTGGTTTCTTTTTTTGCCAGTGTATATGTACATGTGTACATATGTATGTACATGCACCATGCATGTGCCTGTTGCTGAGGAGGGCTCCTGATCGCTGGAACTAGGGTTACAGATGATTGTGAGCCATTATGTAGGTACTTTGAATCATGTTTCAAGAAGAGTAACCAGTGCTTTTAGCTAATAACTGATAGTCATCTATCCAGAACACCCTCCACAACCGTCCCCCCATACCATTTTTTTTTAAATAAGGAAGAAATGCTTTCAATTTGGCTATGTTGCCTTTTCCTTCATTCTTACTTTGGTTCTGAAAATTACTTTTATTTGAATATTTTATTGTTGTCTGTCTTAACTTATGAATATTTGCTCACAAAAAACCTTCATCTTGTAGAGAAGAGTTAAAAATACAAATATATTAAGCATATGTATTATTTTTAGTTAATCTTAAAATTTCCTTATGTGGATAATTTTTCTTGTTTTGTTTGCCTTGATCTGAGATGGTTGCATTAGAATACTAGTTCAGTTAGCTGAAAATAATAATACTCTGCTAACTTTAAAAAGAAATTAGACAGTCTTCTTAATTATGTTTTTTTCCTGACTAAAGATAAAGTACATGTTAACCACCACTGCTAGACTATCTCACTGCACAAGGATGACTTCATCTGGGCTTTGCTGTGCTCTGATTGCTCACCATAAGAATATTTGGTGAATTGTAAGTACCGAGTAAGGCACATAACAATATAGATAATGTTTCTTTTTAAGATAAACACAAGTATTGAGACAGGCTAGTCTTAATAAATTAAATTGTATAGTAAAGGCCTCTTTTCTTAATTGTTATAATTCAGCTTAAAATCATTAAGAAATTTTGAATACAGCAGAAACTAGAATTTATGTGGTTCATTCTAGATATAAAATGAAATTTTTTATTCCTAGTATTATCCCTTTGTTTGCTTCGTTATAATGGCAGTTGGTGATTCAACAACCAAAACAGCAAGTTTTTGTTTTTTGTTTTTCGTTGTTGTTTTTGTTACAACTTTGATACCATGGAAATCTAAGCGCCTTTGAAAGTTCTAGGCATGTTTAACCGGGACTGTTGCACACTTATAACTTCTTTTATATATCTTAAAGCTTATTTAACTTATTTTAACATGGTTTGTATTTTCTCATCTCTTTGTTAGAGCCAAATACCACAAGTTGAAATATGGGACAGAACTGAATCAGGGAGACATGAAGCCTCCAAGCTATGATTCTGGTAAGCTTCTTATAATGGAAGTTTAAGTTAAATCTAATATTTTGTAGAAACATTTGAAACTAGAAGTTAGTATCTATTTGCATGTTATTTTTGTTGTCTTGTTTTTGGAAACTAATCATTTCGTATCATGAGATCATTTTGTAGCACTTTCTTTTCTCCATCCCTTTTTTAGTTCACCATGTTCTGCCTATGTTTTACATACAGTAGAAGGTTCATGGGGTGGCTCACCAGCCTACTTCTTAGTGTGTCTTCCTTGCATTAACCAAAACTTTTGGCATGAGAAAGCCAAAGTGCATGCTGTTCTGAAATCCCGTTGAAGAGCAGAACTATGGAAACACGAAGTTTCTTCTCTGACCATACAGGGACTGATGCCTCAGTGGGCTGGGGGTGCGGTTTAGCCTGTATCAGACCCTACGTTCAGTCCTCAGTACTACTAGCAGCAAAAAGCAAACAAACTTGACTCCTTAGGCGAACTTTTTTTCTTAATGGAACACAGGGTATGTTCCTTAGCAGATGTAAATGAAGAGTGAGGAAAATTGTACCAAAGTTATTACCATACTTAATTTCTGTCCTATTTCAGATGTAATTCTTATTCAGATAGTGAAGGTAGTAGCAATCATTTGTATGTCATCTATTAAAATCCCTACCCGTAATTTTAAGAGCTTCATTAACTTTAATGATTTAGTGAAGATATTGTTATTCTCATTTTATCTATGCAAAACTAAATGTCACGAAGTTAGAGAATTTTGCGTGAGGTTAACCAGTAATTAAATGGTGAGGTATATGGAGTGAACTCAGGCTTACCAGACTCAGAAATTCATATTCTTTGCATTTTCCACATTTGAGTACAATGGAGAAGCTTTCCAAAGTGGATTCTAAATGTAATGGTCTCACTTTACATCCCGGAGTATTTCAAGTATGTTCTTAAGGTTCCCCCAAATTCTTAGTTATCTGTTGTCTCTCTGTTGACCTCTAACTTTATTAATTTGAGTTTCCTATGTCTTTTAGCTAATTCAGCTCAGGCTTTGTCAGTCCTGTTTATCATTTCTTTCATTCTTTACACTTTTTCTATTTCATTTATTTCTGCTCCAGTTTTGATAATTTCTTTCCACCTATTCCTTTGGGTTTTTTTTTCTTTTCAAACTATTGAAGTGCATTTTAAGTATTTATTTGGATTCTTATTCTTTTCTTATTTTTCCATTTTAATTGTGTGTATGATATATATGAACATGTGCACATGAACGTGGGTGTAGGTTTCTGTAGAGGCCAGAGCAGGTCACAGGACACGTAGAGCTAGAGTTACAAGTGGTTGTGAGCCAGCTGATGTGGATGCTGGGAACTATACGTACTCCTAACTGCTGAGCCACTTCTCCAGTCCCTCTTTCTGCTTTTTTATTTCTATTTGAGGTATTTTTTTTAAGTTTTAACACTTATGCAAAATTTTATTCATTTTATAATCATTATTTATTTATTTATAGATGACTGTCATGCAGTTGCCCTCATACTTCCTATGTAACTGAGTCAATCTTTCATCTTCTCCTGTCTCTATTTTCTAAGTCTTAGATTATATAGGTGCATCTCATCCTCATTGGTTCAATAAGATATGTTAAAATTTCTTCCATGATAATTTTCATCAAAATGTGGCTTTCTGCATCTCGGTAACACATTGTTAATAAAAAATACTCTTCTTTTTCTTTTACCCCATTGCATGTATAATCTTGTTAATGCCTTATAAAAAAATCTCTCTACATTTAAAGAACAGCAGCATATGCAGGGTTTTAATGGTGTACTCCTGCCTATTTTGATCATGTTTAATGTTCCATATGTTTGATGGATGATTGCCAAGTTTGTTTTTTCATGCAGAATATCATAGGGTAGAATGAAAATTTGTTAGAAAAAGCAGAGAAACCAGAGTGAAATTATAGAGTGATCTCAACCTAAACTGAACTTTTCTTTGGCATGAATTTCTTTCATAAATCATAAATGGAGACCTATAGCAAAACTTTAATATCTATCCAGCTGAAACTAACATTCAGTGTTTTATATAAAGCAAGGCATCGTGGGTAGTAGCCAGTGCATTTTCTTTTAGTATGTTATTAAGTCATTATATATCAGTCACAATCACCAATGAGGCAGTTACTCTGAATTTTAGTATTTTGTCCATAGCAACTGCAGAACAGAAATGCCCTTATTTGTTCAATTGAAGAAACAATCCTTTCTCATCACACATAGCTTTTGAGAGGTATTTGCTCTTCAAAACTATGGAAGAAAATAATAGAATATTCAGTTTATGATTTCTTATAATCACAACATTTAAAAATAATGTTATCAGTATAAATAATGATCTACTTAAGAAATGTAGTATTATCAGTGATGACACTCTAGCCTAATTTAGGACAGTTACCTTAAAATATATTGATCTATTTTATATAAATGTGTGTGTCACACATTTTTTTTTATTGATTTTTATTGAGCTTTACAGTTTGCTCTCCTCTCTGCCTCTCCCCTCCCCGCTTCAAACCTCCCCCAAGGTCCCCATGCTCCCAGTTTATTCAGGATATCTTGTCTTTTTCTACTTCCCATGTAGATTAGATCTATGTATGTCTCTCTTAGGGTCCTCATTGTTATCTAAGTTCTCTGGGATTGTGGTTTGTAGGCTGGCTTTCTTTGCTTTATGTTTAAAAACCACCTATTAGTGAGTATATGTGATAATTGTCTTTCTGGGTCTGGGTTACCTCACTCAAAATAATGTTTTCCAGCTTCATCCATTTTCCTGCAAATTTCAAGCTGTCGTTATTCTTTTCTGCTGTGTAGTACTCCATTGTGTAAATGTACCACTTTTTCCTTATCTATTCTGCTGAAGGGCATATAGGTTGTTTCCAGATTCTAGCTATGACAAACAAAGCTGCTGTGAACATAGTTGAGCACATGTCCTTGTGGGACAATTGAGCATCCTTTGGAAATATACCCAAAAGTGGTATTACTGGGTCTTGAGGAAGGTTGTTTCCTAATTTTCTGAGAAATCGCCAAACTGACATTCAAAGGGGTTGTACCAGCTTGCATTCCCACCAGCAATGCAGGAGTGTTCCCTTTTCCCCACAACCTCTCCAACGTAAGTTGTCACCTATTTGAGGTATTTAAAGCTATAAGTTTCCCTCTTAGGTTTGCTTTCATTTTATCTCAGAGTGTTTGGTATATTGTGTTTTCATTTCATTCCAAGAATTTTTTTCCTTTCTTTATTCTTCAGTGGTCCATTCATCATTTAATATTGTCTTGTCTTACTTTGCTTTGTCCTGTTTTGTTTCGCCAAGGTCTCACTATGTAGCCTCTGCTGTCATGGAACTCTCTGTAAACCATGCAGGTCTCACAAAGATCTGCCTGCCTCTGCCTCCAAGACCTGGGACTAAGGTCTGTGCACCACACTAGCTTGACACTTACTATGATTTTAGTCTCCATTACTTTTTGTGTTTTCTGTAGTTTCCTTTGTTCTGTTATCAAGCTTTATTGCATTGTGGTCAGAGAGAATACATGGAGTTATTTCAATTTTTCAAATTTGTTGAGAGTTGCCTTATGTGGCAGAACATGTCTATTTTAGAGAAACTTCCATGGGCCGTTGAGAGGAATTTTATAAGGTTTGGGCAGAAAATTCTGTAGATATCTGTTAAGTCTATTTTGTACTTGATGATATTTAACTTTAATGTTTCTATTTTCATGTGGAAACCAGCCCATTTGTAAAACTGGCAATTGAAGTGACCTGCCATTACTTTATTAAATGTGGTTAAATCTGGCTTAATGTTTTCTAGTATTTCATGAATTCGGATGCCCTGGGTTTGATGCTTAAATGCCTACAATTATAATATGGTCTGTGGGTTGTTATCTTGATCAGAAGGAAGTGGCCTTCTTTACTTTTTCTGATTAGTTTTGGCTGATGTCCATTTGTCAGGTAATAGAGTAGTGATATATCTTCTTTTTTCCTGGTCCATTTGGGTATAGTTACTTTCTTTGGATCCATTCACTCAGTATCTATTCTTGAGCATGAGGTGTATTTCTTGTAGACAAGAGAAAGGTGGACCCTGTTTTCTAGGACAGTTGGTTCTAATATAGTTGTATCTTTTAATTGGGGGTTTGAGGGCCCTGGTACTTGGAACTGTTATTGGAAGGTAGGTATTAATCACTGTCATTGTTGATTTTGTGATGTGTGGTAGTCTTATTTGGCTTACCTGTTAGCCTGTCACCATTAATCTTTTTCCCATTAGCCTACTGAGAATGCTCATCCTCCTGTTCATCCCAGAGTGTTCCTTGTATTCGCTGTAGGCCGGTTGTTAGTCACAAAGTTCCCACCAAGAAGTCAGCTTTATTCTCATGGGCCTGCTGTATATGGAACCTTAGACTTTATTTCTTTCATCCACTTTTCCTCCACTTTTCCCCTGTATATTTAGTGTGGGGAGTTCTTCTCGGGTCTTGTTTGCTCTGTATACTCCTTGTACTGAATGGGTGTCCATTGCCAGGATTTTATTGGAGATGTGATTGACGCCTTTGACCTGGAATTATTTTTTTTCTTTCTCTTATGTCTATAATTCATAAATTTGGTCTTCTTGTGGTATTTCAATAATCGGTGAATTTTATTAATTTTTTTAAAAATTGCCATTGTCTTTTTAATTGGTGGAGCCTGAGAGGATAGAACCCAGGGGAACTAGTCTCTTGCTTGGCAGTGTAAGCAACTGGAAGGGCCCGAGGCAGAGTGGTGGGCTGAACAGGTTGGCAGCCCTAAAACAGGCCCTGTCTGCTGGTGAGCTCAGCTAGGGTCCTATAGGCAGCGTTTCATTCTGAGAACCTGAAGCTCCCAGATCAGCTAGACAGACTGGCCAGTAAACCTCAGGTACCTCTCTGTCACCAGTTCCCCAGTGGTGGGATTATTAAACACACACTGGTTTATTTTGTTTGTTTGTTTGTTTTGTTTTGTTTTAAAATTTGTTTTAAATTTATTTATGTTTTATGTATGTGTGTTCAGCATGCCAGAGAGGGCATCAGATCCTATTATAGATGGTTGTAGCCACCATGTGGGTGCTGGGAATTGAACTCAGGACCTGAGGAAGAACAGCCAGTGCTCTTAACCACTGAGCCCCTTGTTTTGTTTTTTAAAATAATTTTACTTTTGTAAATATGAGTGCTAGGATTTAACTCAAAGTTACATGTTTATGTAGCAAGTGCTTTACTGGTTGAACCAGGACCCTGAAGCTCCGGCAAAAAACATCATTAAAAAAGGAAAAATAGGCAATTTTTCAAAAGACTATCATAGGTATGTAGTATCTGATTCAAATCTGTGTGTTTATCTCAGTGCTTTGATTAAAGACCGCTGTGTGTGTGTGTTTCAATTATTTTAGTCACCTCCACCATAGAATTTATAGAGCTGTTTAGTAGTACAAAGGTCTAGTTACTTTGCATAAAAGAATTTTATTGGGGTTCCATAAATGGCTTAGCGATGAAAAGATTGAGAACCCAGACTGGGCTTCAACTTTTGATCTTCCTGTCTCCACCTCCCAAGTGTAGATTGTAAACGTGTGCTAGCATGCCTGATTTCCTGAAGTGCTTGGGATAGAGCCCATGCATGGCGTTACCCACGGAACCACATCATATCCCTAGCTGAGATCATTTCTTTCATTCGTTCCTTTGTTCATTTTGTTTTATTTTGCTTTGTTTTGAGACAGGATTACTCTGTGTAGTCCTGGCTGTCCTAGAATTCACTCTGTAGACCAGGCTGGCCTCTAACATCAGCTCTCTAAACACCTGCCTCTGCCTCCCAAGTACTGGGACTAAAAGTGTGTGCCGCCACCACCACCTGGCTCTGAGATATTTTGTTTACATATTTGTATCAGACTGTTTGGGGGTTTTGTTTATTTTTCTTTTACCACTTCTAGGTTTTATAATATTTCTATTTACTTCTCAAGGGAGGAAAATTCTCAGGCTAGTGAAAAATGAAAGAAAAAAATGTCTTTATTCTTAATTCTGTTGCTCTAAAGAGAATCCAATAGAGATACTTAATGATATAGAATTTTTTATTACTAAGATTTTAGTTAAAAAGTTTATATTGACCTAAAACATAACTCTTATAAGTTACAATTTTTGTATTCTTAACCTTATAATGTTTATTGGACACTGTTTATGAATTGGGTTGCCTAAACATGTCAAATAAGTCAATTTCATTATGATAATAATCTCTAGATGAAGGCAATGAAACAGAGGTGCAGCCGCAGCAAAACAGCCAGTTGATGTGGAAACAAGGCCGTCAGCTACTCAGACAGTAAGTACTGAAGGTTAGATGCACAACTTGCTGAAAACGAGAAAACTTTTGTTTGTATTTTGTTTTAAAAGATTTATTTATTTATTCGGTATACTGTGTTCTGCCTGCATGTATGTCTTCATGCCAGAAGAGGAGAGGGCTAGATGGCTATGAGCCACTATGTGGTTGCTGGAAATTGAACTCAGGACCTCTAGGAGAACAGCCAGTGCTCTTAACCTCGACGCCATCTCTCAGCACCCTTGTTTTTATTTTTAACTCATTAAGTTTCCCTTGTATTATACCACAGATGAGAGTAGTAAATAGTAAGGTAGTTTTTAAAAAGCTTAATTGATTTACTATTTGTTTTTCATATTTCATTTTCCCCTCACTGTTGGAATTTCTGTAGTTAAAAGAATCTGTGTCGTCATTCTCATTTCATTAGTGCTCTAAACATGGATGTTTCACACAAACCGGTAAGGACTCCCATATATATTTCTGTTACAAGTCTTCTCAGGACACTGAAGAACTCTTTGGGTCCCTGAATTTTGCAGGTGCTGCCCAACATCTACTTTCTCCTATATGCATAACTAGGGGTCTACAGAGGTCCTGATGTTAAGTCAAAGACTAGATCTGTAGTCTGGGAAACTAGCATACTGAAGTATGCCAAAATAAAAGACTAGATCTGTAGTCTTGGAAACTGGTGTACCGATGTATGCCAAAATAAAAGAAAATTTGTTCTGTTTTGAACTTTTAGAATGGCTTGTTAGTAGTTTATTTCTCAGATTTTTAAAGTAGATTAATGCCATCCACTACATTTGAGTATAGAAAGAGAACGTCACAACATTTCGTGCCTGTCTTTTATCTAGGCAAAGTTAGAAAAAAATTAAACTATTACATGGATTTTCATTACTGTTCTCACTTTAGTCTTAACTATGACATGTATTGTCCTTTTAAATTTATTTTTGGTACTGTGATATTTTGGTTCTGTCAGTTGCCAAGCCTCACAAATGACCTACTCTTGAGCCTCACATACCTCCTGTTTGCTTGTTTACTCGTGTCTTTATTGTCATGCACTCATTAAGTTGCCTAGGCTTGTCTTGAATTTGTAACATTCCTTCCTGAACCTCCTCGATAGCACACACCTGTCACTAACGCGGTTGAGGAGGCTCAGGAAGGAGTATTACAAATTCAAGGCTAGTCTAAGTAACTTAATGAGTTTTGTAAACAGAAATTTGTGATTTAATGTTGTTGCCAAAGTGAGGTGCATACCAAATATTAATTATTAAGAAAAATATCCTGGAGATGGCCCAGTAGTTTCAAGCACTGGCTATTTTTTCAGAGGCCCTGGTTTGGTTTCCATAACCAATATGGTGATTCAGCACCATTTGTAACTGCAGTTCCAGGGCATCTGATGTGCTGTTCTGACTGCTGCAGACACCAGACACTCACGTGGTACACACACGCACGCATGCATGCAAAACATTCAAGCACATGAATAAGCCTAAAACCTATGTCTTACTTTATTACAGTAGTTTTCAAAACATCTGATTAAATTCAATAAGTATAAATTTTTAAATCAAGACTTTTCTGTAGATACTGAATGGAAGTGAAAAGTGAACATCTTGATTTAATAAGATATATTGATCACATAGCTTTGTGAGGTGTCTTTCATCTTTCCTTTGGTAGAATACACACCTACTGTATAAAGAAATGTGTGTCATCTGCCATGACATCCATGTCGTTTCCTTTGTTCTGGGTCCACCACTACCACTTTTGATCTTTTAAAACAAGTTATTATCAACATAATAACTGATTATTGGACTCTTGGTTGCTTTTGTGTATATTATGGGTGGTATTAGGACTCCTTGATGAGTATAGAAACAGTTTAATCAAACTAAGGCTGCACATCATGGAAGTGGCAGAGATGGGCTTAAGACCTAGATATGACTGCATACGCTATGCTCTTCTTTACTGTGCCTCTGACTCCCTGGAACTTCACACACTGATATGAGTCTGTATACCTCATGCCCCACAATTTAATTGTCTGTTTTGTTTTAGAATTTCTCAAGACAGAAATGTCTCTTCTACAAGTGACTGTTATGAAAAATGTTATCCTTTTCTATGTTCTGGAAAGAAGCCATTTAGATTAGAAACATTCTCTCCAGATTTCAGTTAATGACACTTCACATAAGAAATGCTAAAAACAACTGGAGCCATTATTGTAAAATAGTGATGGTAGAGTTTGGAGGGGATTGTTCTATTCTTCCTAAAGAAAAAAGTGTGCTCTGAAACACACTGAAGAACAGTTTCTTCTTAGGATAAATGAATAGTGTTATTGTATACTTCTTCAGTTTTTCTCAGTGACTATAGAGGCTGGTACTGCAAGAGACAGCTCCATCTGCAGCTGGAATATTATTAGCAAGTCTTACTGACATAGTACTGTTCTGTTGATCCCTATGTAGTCAGTGAGTTTGAAGAAATACTTTTATTTACATTTTAAATTTTACAATGCTAATTCCTGTGTGACTGAATTGTAAGGACCGTCTTTGTGCAGGTATCTCCAGGAGGTCGGCTACACAGATACTATTCTAGATGTGAAATCCAAAAGAGTACGAGCATTGTTGGGCTTTTCAAGTGATGTCACTGACAGGGAAGATGACAAAAACCAGGACTCGGCTATAAATGGCACAGAGGCTGAAGTTAAGGAGACAGCAATGATTGGGTGAGTATTTTAACTGGGAATTGTTTTAGCTATAACTTCAGTTTTTATTGAATAGTTTTGGTGTGGAAGGCATTGAACTTTTGATGGTGACTTAGTAATAAGTTTAGTTAATTAAATGTTATAATATAAAAGTTTCAATTAGAAACCTTTATGATTATTTTATTTCAGGAACATAATTTTTGTTTAAGGTATTTTATTTGCTTTAAATTGAGGTATTTAACAGATTTTAGTATCTTGAAGCTTTTTTTTAACCACTGTTGAATCTCATAAAAGATGTTCCAATTAAATACAGATATGCAATAATGATGTTTTATTGATGAAACAGAAATCAGAAAGTAAATATTTTCTTAACCATTTCATGTATAACATAATATTGTACCTTATCTTTCCTTTGATATAAAATAGCTATTTTAAATATATATGTGTATACATACATATACATATAATTTGAATAGATTATAAAAATTCAAAAATTATTTGAACTATTTGATTTTTGTTTCAGACCACAGACCATAGACATACTTTACTTAAATGAACATAAGTAGTTTAATAGAATTATTCTTTATTAGAGAAATTTGTCATAAGTCTTCACTGAATAAAAAAAAAAACCCAAAGATTCTGTGAATGTCTAAGTCTGTGTTGACTTTGTCTTAATACATATTTAGGATAAAAGAATGGTTGATTGAGCTCTGTAAATTTCTTTGGAAAAACATTTCCTGTTGTTTGAAATATAAAAATAAAGAATTAGATAAAGGTCCAAAACAAATTATAAATACATGTCTTTTGACCTTTTAAAATTGCAACACAATTCTCTTTAGAGACACACAGAAGTGCATGCTGTGAATTGGTTGTATTTTTTCCCCTTTGAAGTTAAGTCAATATATTTGTTATATCGGTGTGGAAACTTACATTAGAGGTCAAAGAAGAGTTACGGAGGAGAAAGGCTAGAGAAAGATGGAGGCAGAGCTACTTAAGACAATATGTATGATTATATTAACATGAAGATAACCTGTGCTCGCTCAGTAGGGGACTCTGTATTGGAGCCGCTCTTTTAGACAGCTAAGACTGAAGATGACGGAAGTGCTTGCATACTTCTTTTTTTTTTCTTTTTTTCTTGTTTTTTGAGACAGGGTTTCTCTGTGGCTTTTGGAGCCTGTCCTGGAACTAGTAGCTCTTGTAGACCAGAGCCTGGCCTTGAACTCACAGAGACCCACCTGCCTCTGCCTCCCAGAGTGCTGGGATTAAAGGCGTGCGCCACCACTGCCCAACTTTGACTACTTCTTGTCTTACCTTTTTAATTAATCCACAGAAATGTAATAGATGGGAAACAATGTAGACCATATTATAGTTAGGGGGTCATATATAATATAAACATAAGTTACTAAAGTCTGTCAGCAGTTAATTTTTATGGTGACATTTTGAAATATTACCTGAGTATGGTTGTACATGTTTTGAACCAGAAAATCCGAGTTAACGGATTCTGCCTCTGTGCTGGACAATTTCAAATTCCTTGAAAACGCAGCTGCAGATTTCAGTGATGAAGATGAGGACGAGGACATTGATGGAAGAGAGAAAAGTGTCATTGATACCTCAACAGTGAGTTAGAAAACTCATTTTTCAATACTTTACGTGTCATAATGCATATGTTAAAAAGCCCATGTCCTTTACATCTTGAGTACTTAAATTCTTTTCACGAATTTCGGGCAAATAAAGTGTTTTTTATTACTGACTTTAATTTCAATAATATTTTTAGGATAGAATCTTTCCCATAGAGTACTCAGACCTTTTCTTTGCTCATTAAATGAAGCAGCATCTCCATAAAACTGCAGAGATGCTGAATGCTGCATGTTGTAACAATGCCCTGGTGTTGATAATTCTGACAGGAGAACTGACGGACACGTGGTGGTGCCTGATGGCAGCTGGCATCAGCTCTGAGACTTGTAGTTTTTGTCTCTCTTAGGAGAACTGCTGCACAGACAGTGTCTGCAGATTTCAGGAATTTCCCATGTCTTTCTTCAGTTGTTTAGAATTCGTAGGTGTTTTTATTCCATCTTTATTAAAGTTTATTGACTTAACCATACATTCCCTACAGTAAGAAGTGTCTCTAAGTTGCTGTTCCTTCTTTCTCTAGTCTCTTCCCTCCTTCTTTTCCCCCTTTATTTCCTTTTCTCCTTTCACTGTTTCCTCTTTCTCCTTTTTAAAGTAAGGAATGAAGACATGCTTCAGTCTGTTTAGCCAAGCGTCTGCATTTTCTCAGTGCACTAATCATTTACATTGCTGATCCTAGCCCTGTCATAGATACATTTGAATATCAAATGTCACTCAAATTTTCCTTCACTAAACAAGTTATAATAGTATGTGCTGGCCTAAATGTCTGTCACTTTTTCTTTGTCTTAATTATCTGAAGTTGTATGGTTCCTTATGGTTTTTGATGTGATGACTATTTTGAGATACCATTTTCCTATTAAAAAAAACTTATTCATAGCAGATAGCATAGTAGCAAATAACTCTCGTGTTATATGTTTCTTTGTTGGTAATTATATCAATCTAAATAAATTGACTTTAAAAGTATGTTCAATGATCAGATTGAAAATTTCTAACAGTAGCCTAACCATTTGCTTTCCTAATTCCTAACCATTTAATTTCTTTTTATGTAATAATATTCTTAAGTACTGATGACATTCTAGTTAGCACAGACCATAAGCTATTATGAGTATGTGTGAAGGTGCATCTGTTGGAAACAGACTTACCTATTCGCCACATTTAAATACTGGGTTCAGAAGGCTTTTCTCCTTCATCTTCTTCTCATGGTAGGCATTGAACCCAACTCTTTTGTTTACTAGGCAAATGCAACACACCAGCCCAAGAAGAAAACGATATTTAAACAACTGGCTATTTTTCTTAACAGTTTTATTAAGTTTTACATCGTGTTGTGTAAATTTTCATGTTAGCCACAGCCTGATAGGTGCGTGTCAGAAGGATTCTTAAAAGCTTTCACTATTTAGAATGGTAAGCATGACTTAGGAAATGAATTAAATTCTATACAGAGAAATTGATTGAAATTTGTCCTTTTAAAATGCTCATAGAACAAGTAGGTTTTTAAAACATTTTAAAGTGAGGCATGCTGATACACACCTTTGCTCCCAGCACTCTGGAGACAGGAAGGAGGATCTCTATAAGTTCTTGGCCCTGCTGGTCTACACAGCGAGTTCTAGGATAGCCAAGACTACACAGAGAGACACTGTTTTGTTTTTAAGTTTTTTTAAAAATTAAAGTTTAATTTGAACTGAGAGAATACGACTCTTAGGTACTGTTGACTGCATTTAGGCTGTTGTCATGGTGTCTCTGTGGCTGCACACTCTGCTCTTTCTTTCTGCTTGGTTTCAGGGTTTTCATGTTCCTTGTGTTACCATCTAGAACATTTTCATCTTTTGTTCAACCTCTTTTCTCATAACGTCATCAGCATATCATCCTCATCACCTTAGAAGAGTTAGGATCCTGAAATTGTACATGCATTAAAATGTTATTTCTTTTGGCGTGAGAGACAATTTCTGCTGAAACATTCTCCTCATTCAAGAACTTATGGGGAAGCAACAATGGAATTAGGAACTGTTAGGTGCTGTCTTAGTAATTAAGGAATACTGATTTTTCATGCTAGGATCACTAGGATTCTAGTGATTTTCAGAGTTGTCTTTTTTTTCTAATCTGCTTGAAACTCAATCTAGCTTATAACTCATTTCTTTTTTATCCTTGTTTATGTTTTTAATGGCCTCTCTTTCTTTAATTATTATTGTTACATGTAAAAGGAGTGGCGGGCTGTGTCCCGCCACCTGGCTCCCGGCTAGCTTTATCCAAAATAATTACGTGGAAACTGTATTCATTTAACCACTGCCTGGCCCATTATCTGTAGCCTCTTATTGGCTAACTCTTAGATATTGATCTAACCCATTTTTAATAATGTATGTAGCACCACGAGGTGATGACTTACCAGGAGGATTTTAACCTGCGGCTGTCTCGGAGAGGAGAGTCATGGCGACTACCTCATTTCCCTTCTTCCCAGCATTCTGTTCTGTCTACTCCACCCACCTATGTTCTGACCTATCAGGCCAAGCAGTTTCTTTATTAATTAGCCAGTAAAAGGAACAAAAATACATAAGCCTCTTCTACATCAGTTATATAAATGTATGCATGTATGCATATGCATGCATATGTGTCACGGTGTGTGTGATACACACACACAGCTTGGGTCTCTTTTTGTTGTTTGTATGTATATGGTTTCAGAGCTGACCACTCTGCAGTGAGCAACCAGTAAGGGGGCTCATCCATGGGAGAGGTTAATTCTCCTCCCAGCAGTTCTAGTTGCTTCTGGAGTGGAACTTGGCAAAATTTCCTCATTCATGTTAACATATCCTATGTCATTGCTGTTGTTCTTGTCCTGTCTGCAGCTGTTTCTAGGACAGACTGTTTCATCTGCTTCACAGTGGACTTGCTAGTATTCTGTCTTCTACAGTTCCTTCCCCCGCTGCCATAGATGCAGGAGCTGTGATGTAGATTACCCATTGGATTCCCCTCAACCTGTTGATCTCTGTGTTGTATACAGTTGTGCATTTCTGTGATGGTCTCCATTGCTATTCATTTCTCCTTAATTTCTTAAGTGGGAAATTTCCAATGTAGGGAAGGGAAGTATTACTATTAAATTTTATCCCTTTCTATTTACTGATCATATATTCATTTGGCAGCCCCAGTTATTTTTTAATACCTAAGAAATACACAAGAAAACACAGGACTTCGTTTTCTTTAAATGAATGAGACTTGATAGGCATGATCTGTAATGACGGTGATAGACTTGGTGCCTATCTCATTTTGTTTAAGGTCTAGAAACATGTTTGTCCTAGGAGTTGCTTTTGTGACTTAATACTATGTTTAGTAATAACTAGAGCCCAGAATATTCTGAGACATCTAAGACATATAAGACATTGAGATGTCTGAAGCTACCTCTGGATTTTCCCTGTCCCCTTTGTTAGGCAGTGAGAACAAGAACTTTTGATCTTGAGGCTAGTGATGGTTCCTCTGAAGCAAGCTGGTCCCCTAACAGTCAGAGACGGAGACTTGAAACCTTTAGATGTAACTGGTGCATTTATCTTTAGATATAACTGGTGCGCATTTATATGTGGAATTGTGAGGGTGGGGTAGCCTGTTGGTGCCTCTTCTGCCCTTGGAGGCCAGGCCAGAAGAAGGCATTGGAATTCCTGGATCTGGAGTTACAGACAGTTGTTAGTCATCATGTGGGTGCTGGAAATTGAACTCAGGACCTCTGGAAAAGTAGCCAATGCTCTTAATTGCTGAGCCATCTTTTAATATGGGCTCTCTGTTCATAACCTGCTTTGGTTGTCTTATGGGTTTTGTTATTTTTTATTTTTATTTGTGTTTATTGGATTTGCTAATTGTTAGGTTGAGAAGTACTATAAGCATGAAAGTATTTCTTGATTTTAGAGTAATATTTAAGTAGTAACCTAAGCAGAGAATTACAGCCTCATTACATACCTCATGATTTTTCCTGTTTAGTTCCTACATACACAAAGATCATGAAGACTGCCATAGAGCACAGGCGTGTTGGGCTCAACCCTCCCTATTAGGTTTACCTTTTAAAACTACTGGATTTGTGGTTTTGTACAAGTCTGAGTTATATCATTCTGCATTTTCAGTGTTTTAGGGGGAACTAAGTTTATGTAGATCTACTACGCTGGGCACATGGTGCATTTGTCTCATCCCAGTGTGGTGGAGTCAGGAGCAGCTCAGCTTCAAGACTACCCAGGGATACATTGTACAGCAGGAAATAAAACAGAACTGTTAGAGAAGTCGAGGGCAGTAGAAATAATAGAGGAACCTTACAGTGTTTCTATGATTCCTAAGACATTCATTTCTGAGTTTGTAGTTGTGACATGGGTTTTGTGAGGGTATATTGTAGTTATATTGAGTTATCATGGATATAGTCAGGAAACATTTCACAGTTAAAGAATATGTCTTGTTTGGATTAGATCAGAGTGTCTGAAGAGTGCACAGACTGTATCTAAGGACTGTTAGAGTTAATTGCTCTTATAACATGAATGTGTTTGTGTAATTTAAGTACAAATTTTGCTTATCCATTTGGATCTATATCTACCTATTATTTAAGTAAACTATCATACCCTTGAACAAAGTTTAAATTACTGCTTTAACATGTACAATGTTTGTTTTTAAAAAATACAATGTGCTACATAGAAACCCTGTATCGGGGGATACAATGTGTTTTTTACTACGTAAAGTATTGCAGTTTTTTTTTAAATACAGCAAATACATTCTGAAGGAAACAGTTGCTTTGCTTACTTAATTACAAGGAGAGAGTGTCTCTTTTGTTTAAGTTAATTGAATAGTGTTTACTAATAATTTTAGTTTGACATGTTTCCCTTCCTGATTAGATTGTTCGGAAGAAAGCATTGCCTGACACCAGTGAAGATGGAGACACTAAGGAAGCTCTGAAGGAGTTCGACTTCCTTGCCACAGCAGAGGATGGAGACAGCGAATCTAGAAGTGCGGGCGATGGAACAGACTGGGGTAAGGAAGCATACTGTGTCCAATCAGAGGTCTGAGTGAATGCGGTGAATTCATGTTTTGCCAGAAGGGTGATGTTTTGGAAACAGTATGATTCTGAAATGCTGCATATCAGTGATTGTCTAGGTTGTGTGGTTACCTGTAAGGAAGATTATGTAACTATTACCTCCTCCTCCTTTAATATATAAGGAATATAGTATGAAAAGAATTTGAATTAAAACAGGCTAATTTGCTTTCTTCTCAGACAGATAGAACCTGCTGATCTAGATTTTGGGGGAAACGAGTATGAAGATGTAATAGAGGAATTTATTTTTCTTATGTCTTACATTGTCTACATAAAACAAATTATGTTAGAAAATTATAGTTTCTATGCTTCTTTAGGTTTTTATAGATTGTGTTGGCATAGTTTTGGGAATTTTGCTCAGATTGCTTTAGATCACTCTGAATATCTAAAATTTCTGACAATCACCGACACATATATTTGGTGGGAACTTCATGATGGATTATTGTAGTACTTTAAAGAACTGTGATAAATCCTTCAAAAGTGATCAGTCTGTCAGGTGTGTGTATATATGTAAGAGAGAGAAAGAAGAAGGGAGGTGCCTAGTACTTGCTCAAGTATTTATTGAGAGAATGTAATGTCAGTTATTGTAACATTGTTTTAAGTGTATCTCTGTAAAAGTTTCCTCTTAGTGATTGTAAAAGATGAGCCAATGAGTTTTTATTTGACTTCCTTAATATTTTGTCCATGAAGATCAAGGATTCTATAAACATGACACAAATACTACTTTATAGAATTGTTGAGTGCCATTTAGATGTTGCTGTACCACATTATGAACTTTTCACTAGCTTTTGTTCAGGTAGCAGCTTTAAGTATTAATCCAGTATATTCAAGAACTGGAACCCAGACTATGATTCCCACAACATAGCATTACTTTTAGCCATCAAAATCTTATTTTACACTTTCCACCACACATATTAGAAATATAAACTTAAGCCCCCCCTTTTTTAAAAAAAAAAACTTGTTCTCTGAAGAAAAGAAATAATTGTAAAGCTAAAAAGGAAAAAATAAGGTGCATTTTCTTACTTGACTTACATTGAAAGCTCTTCATACCTGTTTGATCATAATAGTGACTGGAAAGGCTCTTGGGTAAGTTCAGGGAACAGGTTTCCTATTGTATTTTAATAATAAAATCCATGTTTTCTAGATTTTTTTTTCTGTCAGAAATGCTGTATAATGAAACTTTTTAAAGGGAAAGAAAAGATTTCTCTGTGTACTGTGTGTATCCCAGTACACAGGTCTGGACACTGTGTGTATCCCAGTACACAGGTCTGTACATTGTGTGTATCCCAGTACACATGTCTGGACACTGTGTGTGTTCCAGTACACATGTTTGTATACTGTGTATATTCCTGTACACAGGTCTGAACACTGTATCCCAGTACACAGGTCTGTACACTGTGTGTATTCCTATATATAGGTCTGGACACTGTGTATCCCAGTACACAGGTCTGTACACTGTGTGTATTCCTGTACACAGGTCTGAACACTGTATCCCAGTACACAGGTCTGTACACTGTGTGTATTCCTGTACACAGGTCTGAACACTGTATCCCAGTACACAGGTCTGTACACTGTGTGTATTCCTGTACACAGGTCTGAACACTGTGTGTATTCCTGTACACAGGTCTGAACACTGTGTGTATTCCTGTACACAGGTCTGAACACTGTATCCCAGTACACAGGTCTGGAAGAGGCAGGTGCTGTGACCAATTCTTCTTTCTATTCAGGGTGAACTTCATCCCGCCCCCCCAATCAAAGCAGATTGTCATGTTAGAGGTATTTGTGAATACTCTGTAGGATGCTAAGGAAGTCACTAGTGTAAGATCCTACTTTTTATTTTTGTTGAAACCTGTGAGAGGAGCTGTTGTGTATCTGAATCCTGTTGTCTTTTCAGTTCTCTGGATTCATTGTAAAATGGTGCAAAGTGCTTTCTAGAGCTTGTTGGCAGGGTTTGTCCCAGAACCAGTAAATACTGCTATTCTCATGCAGTAGTAATGTTGGCAGTGATAATTTATTAGTTTTTAATGGCCTTTATATTTAATTAAATCACTCAAATTTTCTACTTGTTTAGATACCTTTAAGATCTTACCTTCAGGGACACTGTCAGGGATTGGTGCTAGTCCTGTTCCCTCTCCCCACGTTCCCCTCCACCTCCACCTCCCACTTGTTTTCTTTATTTTAAAGAAAAATCCAGAATTATTTCACATAGCTACAATAAGGAACAAGACAGCAAAGTTTGAGAACAAAGGAGAACATGCAGGTGTGTTTTCTGCCTTCTCTGCCTGAGCCTATTTCCCATTACTTAGGTGTTTTAGGTCACAACTTCCCAAGTGCAGGAGCTGGGCTAGCATTGCACCGTGCCAGGTGAGGTCTTCTGCTGAGAGAGTCCATGTCAGCACAGATAGAGCTGTCTTTCCTTGCTAGTCTTGTTGCAGGCACACCTGGTACTGGCTTTTCTGCAAAGGCAGCTGGATTCCCGCTCGTATAACTTCCTCTCTAACCAAAGAGCCACAGCCCAGTGGTACTTGCTGTGCACCAGTGTATGCACACTTTTATTCAGTGTGATCGTGTGTTAGGTCTGTTAGTGAGTGTAAGTAGACACTCTCAGCTGATAGGAGATTTGGGCCTTGAATCTTATCTAAACTTTCGTGTGTCTGTGTACCATGTACATGCCTGGTGCCCGAGGAAGTGAGCAGAGGGCATCAGAGCCCCTGAAACTGGAGTTGCAGATGGTTGTCATCTGTCCACGTGGTGTTTATGGTCAAGCTCCAGTCCTCTGCAAGAGCAGTGAGTGCTCTTTACCTCTCTGAGCATCGGTCCAGCTCCTGGCCTTGACTTTTTTTTTTTTAAAGAAAAGAATTTTATAACTGCCAGACACGAATTCCAGAACTTAGGAGGCAGAAGCAGGTGGATTTCTGTGAGTTAAAGACCAACCTGGAGCATATAGTGAATTCCAGAACAGCTAAGATTACAATAGTGAGTAGTGTTCTTATGAGTCCCTTTTTCCCTTTAACAGATGAAATTATTTCAAGATTTAAGAGCAACCAGTTCATTGTTCGATCTTTAAGGCTACCAGGGTGCCTTAGCAAGTAAAACCGCTTGCTGCCAAACCCGACAGCCTGAGTTTGGTCCCATGAACCTACATAGAAGAAGAGAACTCCTGCAAACTGTCGTCTGGCCCTACGTGTGTGTTACAACTCCCGGGACAAAGACATGTGCACATATGCGCGCGCACACACGCACACACATACACACACACACACACACTCACACTCAAATAAAAATTTTTGAAAGATTTGGCAAATATTAGCATTTTTTAGAAAGCTTTATTTATTTTATGTTTATGAGTGCTCTATCTACATGCATGCCTTTATGGCAGAAGAAGGTATCAGATTCCACTAGAGATGGTTGAGAGCCACTATGTTGTTTCTGGGAATTGAACTCAGGACTTCTGGAAAAGCAACCAGTGCGCTTGACCTCTGAGCCATCTCTTCGCCCCCTCCCCCCCCAACAAAATCAGCATTTTTTAAATTGGCTAGTCTTTCTGGAAGAATAGACTCTTCCTACTACTGATTGATATTACATCAGCTATCTAACAGACACTTTACTAAACTGGATTGGAACTTAAATTACTTTAAAAATAGATTTTTTAAATTCTGATTTATTTCAGGTAATCCCAATGTTAATTCAACAAATAGATTGATCAAGTACTTTCCATGTCTTGGGTCTTGTAGGTAGAGACTCCTGCTCCTCTGGTACTCACTGGTAGATTAGCATTGTTCATAAAATTAGTAGCACCTGCCCAAAGCATAAACCTCTTTTTTTTCTTTCTTTTCTTGTTTTGGATAGTTACCTTTTAAAAAAGGATTTATATCTTAATAAAATATAATAATATCAAACAAAACTAACACATCTTGGGTCGGACAAGACAAACAGAAGGAAAAGAGCTCAAAGAAGGCATAGTGATTGCTCATACACTCAGGAATCCTATAGAAACACTGAACATATATCTAGATCTAGACCTAGATCTGCCTGCAGAGGACCTGGTGCAGACCTGTGTAGACCCTGTGCTTGTGTGAGTTCATATGAACTTTGATCCTATTGGTGTGGAGGACCTTGTTTTCTTGGTGTTCTCCATCCCCTCTGGCTCTTACATTCTTTCAGCCTCCTCTTCTGCAGGGTTCCCTCAGCCCGGAGGGGAGGGATTTGATGGAGACACCCATTTAGGGCTGAGTGTTTCAAGGCTCTCACTCTCTGCTTATGTCCGGCTGTGGGTCTCTGTATTTGTTCCCAGTCGCTGCAGGAGGAAGCCTCTCTGTCGATGACTAATAACTAGTTCCCTGGCTGGAGCTCTTGAAAAGACCATTTAAGATTATTCTGTGTAGTCTTTTAATAATAATCTTCTATCACTGTATACATATGATATGAAATACATTGAAAATGATGATTATAACATGCTTGGACTTAATGAAATATCTAGATTTATTTTTTCTGTCTTTTTTAAGGGAAATGTTTTGTCAATTAGCAAATTGAATTGACCTTTGTTAGGTGTTACATTTTGTATGTCACCTATCTGAGTATAAAAATGGCTTTTCTGTTTTTGGTAAGTGGTATTATGAAGAAAATTATTGTGTCTTTTAGACATTGATTTAGAGTATTTGGTATTTTATTGAAGAAAGACTGTTTGTCTCACTCTGTTTAGAAAAGGAAGATCAGTGTCTCGTGCCTGAAGCCTGGAATGTGGACCAGGGAGTAATCACCAAACTGAAGGAGCAGTACAAAAAGGAGAGAAAGGGGAAGAAAGGGGTGAAGAGTAAGTGGAAAACATTGTATCTATAAACTACTGAGTCTGCATCTGTATGTTCCAAGGTTTCTTCTTTTTTTCTCAATGTTTTCCTAAAACTACTTACTCTTTTCATTTCTGTTCCTGATCACTTTCCTTTTGCCATCGCTCGGGGGTTGAAATTAAGTGGCAGTGACTGTGAATTAAACAAAAATCATATATGAATATGGAATTTTAACAGAAGTATAAAATCTCATGTGAATGCCGGCCTGTGCATTTGAACATAGGGATGAGTTGGCCTTTGATGGTCTGTGTGCTCAGTCACAAGGGTGTTCATTTCCAGTGGCAATTCATAAATCTTATTTAAACTCGGATTTGCTGGCAGTTCACCAAAGTTCTGCTTATACTTTCAGATCTTGAGACAAAAAGAAGTTAATTTCTGCCCCTGAATAGTCTGTGTTCACAACATGAAATCCATTTGCTCTTGTCTCTATATGCTGTACAGGGCACACAGTCAAACATATAACTTAAATGAGTCTGTTTTCTAATGTAAATGTTTTACCCAGCTTAATTAATAGCAGTGTTACCAATTACCTTTTTTTCCCTTTTCAATAAAATGTATGCCACATCAGAAGCAGAAGCTAAAATTAAATTTTTAGCCCTGTGGATCATATAACTCATTATGCAAATGAAAAGCTTTTCAACAGATCTAGTTACATATATAAAATGGAAATATAAATCCTCACAAAACCTTGATGAAAATATTCTTCAACAGCTTTTTAGTGGCTACAGTGTAGCTCAGTTGACAGAGTGTTTCCCTAGAATGCATGCACAAAGCCTTGGGACATCCACTGGAACTTCCTAAACTGGGTATAGTGACTCCTGTAGAGGCCCAGGAGTTCACGGTCATATTTAGCTACTAAGGAGTTAGAGGCCACCCCAGGATACAGGAGACCTCGTTTCCAAAACAAAGCAAAGCATTTTTTGTGGGAGAATAAGATTAAACTACCTTCTTGTGCTTCTACTCATTGAGATGATGAACATAGCTTTTCTCTTTTATGGCAATAGTGTTGCAAGGAGAGGGTCTGCTTATTCATCCTGTCCACCCGGCTAGCTTACACACAAAATAATCACAGAAACTGTATTAATTAAAACACTGTTTGGCCCTTTAGCTCTAGTTTCTCATTGGCTAATTCTTACATCTTAATTTAAACCATTTCTATTAATCTGTGTATCACCACGTGGCTGTGGCTTACCTGCAAGATTCTAACAGGCGTCTTTCTCAGGCAGAGGATCCATGGCTTCTCTGACTCCGCCCTTTTTCCTCCCAGCATTCAGTTCTGTTTCCCCCGCCTACCTAAGTTCTGCCCTATCAAAAGGCCAAGGCAGTTTCTTTATTCATTAACCAACGAAAGCAACACATAAACAGAAGGACCTCCTACACTACAATAGGAATTTTATTCTTTGAGATGTGAAAATAGTACAAAATGAGATTAAAATCTAAATTTTGTGAGAAATGGATTTATAAGTAGACAAAAGACTGGAAGGAATACTGTATTCCCTTGTTACTTTTTACTATGGCAAAACATATCAAGACCAGTCATTCCTGGCAGACATTGTTTTACAATCTGGTAATTATCATTAAAACAGTTAGATACTTATTGAAAATCATAGAATTTTTAAATTCTTAATTCAATGAAAAGTCTATGTCCATTACTAATGTTAATAGTTTTGACAATTACTGAAAGATGAGATCACTTAGTGTTACCTCAAACTAGATAAAATCAGAACAAGAAAGATTAACATTAAAACAAAATCGCTTCATCCCCTTTTTCAAATAGTCAAAAAATTTTAAACGTAAAAAATATATTGACATGAATTGCTATGACTTTTAGAACCATTCCTGAGCCAGTTAAGCTAAAATGTTGAGGAAAATTTGTATATCATACATTAGAAATTGTTTCCAGATTAAATCAGTGTTGGTATATTTTTTGGGGACATTATGTTATAAAATGAGTATCTTGCAACATAAAAAGATCTTTTAATTGGAAAGGTTGCCACCTCATCTACTCTTACACTGTGATTAGAATTTAGCCCTTCAGATATAAAGCTGCACCATCTGACTGGAATAGTATTCCTTTTAACAGAAGCAATTGGATTCCCTACACCTAGGGAGTGAGATGCATATTTAAATATATAGCACATGGGCTTTTTAAGTATAGAAGTGTTAACTCTATGGGGGAGAAATTCGAATGTTTTACATGAAAATAAGGCATGTAGACTAAGGCCCCCACATTTTACTGTTCTCACTTGTTATTTTGTTAAAACAGTAGTATGAGGACAAGTGAAGAGCTATGATAATGAGAAGAATGAAGTAAAGCTGTGAATTGTTATACAGAACATTAATTTATAAGCTACCAGATACACTTTTTAATTGAGCTGCTACCCACTGTAAACTTGTTGTTAATTGATCTGGTGTAAATATATCCAGTCAGATGGTGTACTCCAGTCATACTGTCTTAAACTTTTGTAGGAATTCGTTAGAATTGCTTAGAAATAGTTGTTTTCTTTGCTGGTATAGCAAATACCATAACGGACTATGGGTAAGATTTTCCCATTCTTAATTAAACTTGTAACAGGAAAAACTACCGAAGATCTGTTTCAGCCTCTATCCTATATAAAACAGTCAAAACAGGGATGTGGGAGAATGAAGAATCAAAGCCCAGGTAAGTGACCAACAGGGCATAAGACTTCACTTTGGGGTCCATAGCTGCAGAATGTAAGGCAATGAATGTAACTTAATTTAAACAGCAGGGGTGCTATTGTTCAGTTGAGCTCACATTTGGTTCCTGATGTCTGCTTGTCTGTCTTCAGTTAGACCAATGGTCACTGGTTTTGTTGTAGATAATTATGACTTTTAATGATACGTACTGGACATGACATGTAGTGATTCTATTAACTTAATTTACAAAAATATATAGTTAAATATAATTCTTTTCCAGAAATAATAAACTCTTAAAGTTTGAAAACTTCCAAAATAACTGCTCCTAATTGATCAATCTAGTAGGACATTTTAAAGGTGAATGTTGGCAGATGTGAAAAAGCTTACTGTACAATTTTTATGAAATGAGTGATTGTTTTCTCTCTCTTTTTTTTTTTCTCCTCTGCCCTCCCCCTTTTTTTGGCTAGGGCCCAATAGGTCAAAACTACAAGATATGCTTGCTAATTTGAGAGATGTTGATGAACTTCCCTCATTGCAGCCATCTGTTGGCTCCCCTTCCAGACCCAGCAGCTCCAGGCTTCCTGAGCAGGAAATCAGCAGGGCCGATGAAGGTGAGCACCTGGACCATAGCCAGGACTGGCGCTTTAGAGTTTACTCCATCTGCACACAGCCACTTTCTTAAGTCAGTGGGGGTTGACTCCAGCTTCGTCTGTGATTTGGGGGAAGGGACATCTTAGTTTCTGGTTTAGAATATCCATTGACAACAGAGTGGTAACAGACTTACCCTGTTCCAACACTGAGAAAATTGAGTCTGAAAATTGGTACTAAATGTTCACTTTGAAAGGCACCATAATGCTGCAAGTCAGAAGTTCTGTCCACTCACACCTATGATGGCAAGCAGTTTTAAGGTAGAACTTAAAGATAACCAGTTACCTGAACAGTGATTCACCAAAGCTTAAGTTTATAGTTATTACTACCTTTGCATTTGAAAGCTGGTACCAAAGTTCATGTTATTTTTCACGAGTTTGTCCCTAATACGTGACCAATACATTTATTTTAAACTGAAGGCCATTGTACAAAATTTTGTTAAGTAATTATATTTTTTAATGCAATCCACACAGAATAGTGATTCAGTTGTATTTTTTTGTTACAAAATTTACACAAGCTTAAAAAATTGTGTGTTCTTGCATTGACTTTTAAAAGCCTTAAACATGTCTGCTCCCATTTTCTTCATTACTTAATCATTACTTCTTTTGGATTTGATGCTTCTTTCCTTAAACTCACAAACTGTGAATAAATAAAAAACATCTTTTGACATGATGGGCAAATTGTCATCTGGTTTACTATGGTTGAAGGATTCTCAGGATGACAACAGTTTATGAGATTTTTCTGGGACTATACAGGTCAAAACCTATAGTTATAATTTAATAAGATAGTTCACAATAATATGCCTTATCATTTTCTGATAGTGAACTTGATGTTATGATAAATTTTCAATAGTTTCATAGTTTCTCTCTATTGTATTAGATATTCCGAATAAACAGAAATGAAGGTGGAGAAAAAAGTCAGCATGCTTAATTTGTCATTGATTTAAAAAATGAAGGGACACCAGACATCATGGTGACAACATGCTTTAGTCCTAGTACTCAGAGGCAGAGACAACCAGTTTCCTGAGAGTTTGAGGTCAGTCTAATCTACAGAGCAAGTTCTGTGTAGCTAAGGTCTGCATAGCGAGACCCTGTCTCAAAGCAACAACAAAATGGAAGGAAAACCTCCTGCTTTCATATTTTCTGCTTCCCGTTTCCTTGTTTCCTAAAAGTCCTTATTCACTTGCATGTTTTTTTTAACATGATAGTTACAGCCATTATGTAGAATAGTTCTGTCTTGTTTTAGTATAAAATTATATATTGATCATTTTCAAGCTCAGCGTTAATGCTTTATTTTATACTTTAGATTTAAAATAAAATCCTCCTGAGTTTTTTGGATATTTCTAGCTTTTCCACAGTACAATTCTATGGCATATAAACACGAAAAAAGTCCACGGTTGGAATGTTACTTGGTGGTAGAGCATTTCCCTGTCAAACAGAGCTCAGTTCTATCCCTGCTTTAGGGTTGAAGAGTGTGGGAGAGAGTATTGCTTGCATATTTAATTGCCCATCACTAAAGAATCTTTACCCAGCTTTCAGGAAAAGCTTCCATACTTGATGTAGTATTTGAATTCCAGTTAGTTTTCTAAAATCTAATTAGGGGCAGCAGTGTTTAGTTACCCAAAGCACTGTAATCTGTTTCTTCCGAGGCCAGAGAGAACAAGATGCCCACCCACTTAGAGACGTGAAGTCCCTGTTGCTCCCTGTTCTGACCACTGACTGGACTTTCTAGAGGGTTAGTTACCACTGACCCCTGCTGTGATTGGTCTCAGGAGCCTCTGTTTCATGGACAAGGTCATTTGTGTGAAAATGTTAGAAATGAAAAATATAACAAAGGACACCTGCTGAATGCCTAGACACATAGATAATATGCAGCTGAAGCCAATTTTTATTAATACCACTTCCGTGTACATGTGGCTCAATAGTGTTTTAATTTGTATTGTTTTATTCTGACAGTGATTTTCTTTTATATCTGACAAAAATTTTGAGTTTCTATTACTGCTACTAGGTTTTTGTCACTGTTTATCCCTGGCAAATTTGAGCTTATGTAGACCAGGCTGGCCTTGAGGTTCACCTGCCTCTGCCTCCAGAGTGCTGGGATTAAAAGTGTGCAGCACCACACCCAGATACCACTTCTGTTTTTAAGAGCAAATAACAATGATTTAATGTGTTCAACAAGTACTTATTAATAAACATAATTAACTGTAGCACTGAAAAACAACTTTTAAGTCTGCGGTACTTGATATAATTAACTTGCTTCTTTGTTAAAAGATAATGCTGCAGCCAGCGCAGCCTGGATAGCCAAGACTGGTGAGGGGGGGAGGGTGCGGGGATTGAGACATGGAGGCTTCTTTTCAGGTGGAAGAACAGCACTTTATTTTGCCCAGCAACCTTTTATACCTCTACTTCTGTGGAGACCCACCGGCCAGAAAGAACACAAATATCTTTGTCAATTACAGACCACAAGAAAGTCCCGCTGTCAGTCAGGGAGAGTGAGGGCAGCTGGATCACAAGATAACATCTCTTTAGCAAATCCTTTGACTTGCTAAATTCATCTTAAATGTTTCTCATCGGTGAAGAAAGGCAAGCTCAGGAGCCTTTTTGGAATAGTTTAGTGTTTTGCTTTTTACTGGCCTTTCAGTGATACTTGTTGGAAAGACTGAAGTGCTGTGTTCAAAGTTACAAAGTAAAAAGTTCAAGTTGATTACACAGTAAAACTCCATCTCAAAGCACAGTAGGCATCTATTAAAGTTCCGAAATGGACTTTAAAACATCTTTAAATGATATAAAGCATGTGTACAAATGGGAGCAGCTCATTAAGTCATCCCACGTCAGAATTAGGCGTCACCCCCAGATCAGGGCAGAGAGCATTACCAAGGTTAGTATCCTATGTGACCCCTTTAACCACTGGTCGGGCACTTGTGTCACTCTCAGAGGTAATCACAACTTCCAACATTGTATATTAATTTTTCTCAGATAAGCACATTGTATAGTTTTCATTTTGAAATGGCTGCAGTATTTGAGGTTACAGAATTACAGTTTTGTTTTGAATGAGGTCATAGTGTTCAACATATAGCAAGTACTACTTCTTAATATACTTTGCCATTGATAGACATTATTTGAGTAATTAGCATGAAATATCAAATAGAAAATTTGCTATAGTTATGCTATTTTCTATATAATGATCAAGGAAAAGACAGTAAATTATCAAATTTTTTTGTTTTATTTTTCTAATTAGATGATGCTGTTAGCAGGATAATATATGAAAAAGCAGTCTTTAAGATTTTTCTGCTCATGTAGTTTTACTGTTTACAGAATTGCCTAACAGTGATGTAAGATTACTCTTAGGTACATAGCCCTCAGGCCTGTAATTCCAGCACTTAGGAAGCCAAGGCAAGAGAATTGCCTTCGTTCTGGGCCAGCCTAGGCTCTGAAAACAAAAGTAGAACAAACTAAGATGTACATGTTCTCTTATCAGAAATGTAACACAGGCAAGCAAGAATAGCTGTGAAGTGTTTAGGTGTGTAACTTGACTTTGTCTCCCCTCAGTGGAAGCACTGACATTTCCGCCTTCTTCTGGGAAGTCGTTTATCATGGGAGCAGATGAAGCCCTTGAAAGTGAACTGGGGCTTGGAGAATTGGCAGGCCTTACAGTGGCCAATGAAGCAGACTCACTAGCTTATGATGTAAGTAGCAGTTTTCTTTTTTATGCCGTTACTGTGTTTGAAAATTAATAGCTAAATTTATAGAAAAAGATGTCAGAGGTAAAAACTTTTTCACACATATGGATCTTGGTTTAGTTTTAATTTTAGATTTTGCAAAGATAGATATAAAAATTAGCTGACATTTTCTAAATAACCTGGAGATTAAAGTTAGAGGCTTTGCCTAGATCTGTGGGTCAGTATAGCATATGCATTGGAATTCTCTTTCCCATTTCAAAGTGTGAGCTATGTTATTGTTTAGGCACCTGTGATAAGTTATGTCTTACTAACAGCTAATGGGACTTAGACTTCCTTCTAATGCAAACTCACTTTTGCCCCTCAAGAAAAATCAATGTTATGTGTTCCCAACAACCACATGGTGACTCACTACAATCTGTAGTGAGATCTGGTGCCTTCTTCTGGCCATGCAGGGATACATGCAGACAGAACATGGTATACATGATAAGCAAGTCTTTAAAAAAAAGGATATATTGTTTTGAGAATCAGCTATCCCAGCCTGATCTTTTGTTTCTTTAATAGATAGCAAATAATAAAGATGCCTTGAGGAAGACGTGGAACCCTAAGTTTACATTAAGAAGTCACTTTGATGGCATCCGAGCCCTTGCTTTCCACCCCATCGAGCCTGTTTTAATAACAGCATCAGAAGACCATACACTGAAAATGTGGAATCTTCAGAAAACAGCCCCAGCCAAAAAGTGAGAATATTCTAATTTTACTTATTTTAAGGTTAAGTTAAATTATCAATAGGAAAAGACATAATATTTTAAAATAATTTTCTGTTATATTTTCCATATCTCTCTTCAGGTTCTTTATTTTTTTACCAGGTAAATCTCTGATGGTTCCCAAGGGTTTGTGACTGCTGATTACAGTCCTTATGCATAAGCGTTTTAAGTGGCTTTTATTTATGGGGGGGGGCTCTTGCCTATAATGAAGATTCCTGATTCCTGTCAATATGAAGCGATATAAGTAGGAACATCAGAATTATCAAAACTTTGACTTCACTCTGGTCCATTATTTACAGAGTTTGGATTTACAAAGTGAAGATGTGGCTAGGGATTTTTCTATAACCTTAGTTTTTTTTTTTTCTGACAAGTTTTCTATTCTAAGAGGTTTGTATGAACTAAGGGCTACTGTTGTTTTTTCTTAGCTGTTCATTCTTGTCTTGGTGTATGAATGTCAATAAGCACACTGTCCTATAAACTGTTTCCTTAGCCCCCAAGCTAGACCAGGTCTACTTGATGAGGCCTCCTCACAGTGTTGCAATTTCTCCTCCAATGGGAGAGAAAACATGGACTGTAAAGGGTAATTTTCAGAATGTGATTTCCAGTTATATCATATAATGCAGGGAAATTTTTCATTTCAGAACTTCAAATTATTCCATATTTAAAGTAAAACAAAAATCTAGATAGTATCAAATATTCAATATGAGTTGAGAATCTAAACATTAAACAAAAAAGTCAAGGCCATACACATGGCAGGATTTCAGCAAATAGTAATTTAACTTCCCTGTGTTTTCATGAACGTTAATATGTCTATCCTTGATTCAGTGGAAACTGCCCAAGTCATCAGTTCATTACTAAGAACCAGACTCTGAGTGTACTGCATTACCTAATAGGCGAGATTCATCATAGACATTAGTTAAAAGCAAGAACTCACTATTTTCTACATCATGTTGCAGGAATTTTAGGTATACATTATCTTTTTCAAGTCATTCAGCTCAAAGGTAACTAGATTATTATTTGCTTGTGCAGATATTTTACTAATTTTTTTTTTTTTTTTTTTTGCTACTTTGCTAAATCAGACTTTTACATTTAACTCCGTGTGACTAAGCGGGAACCAGAGCTAGCATAACTAGCATAATGTGACCCGAGAATCAGAAAGGCACAGATACAGCACATCAAAGGGAATAAATAACCCCTCTGCTGACTTCATTCCCATTCCCATGCTCAGACTGCATCTGGCATTCTGCCTGTCCTGTGTGAGTCTCAGCACTGATGCTACTGGGCCTTTGAAACCAGGCAGCAATTTCTTCTACAAGCAGTACAACTTCTGTGATGCTTGTGTTACATCTGTTGTACTTAGTAGTACTCTTGTGTGTCACGCAGTGAAAGGGTCATTGCTGATGGAGGCTGGATGAGGGGATGGATGATTGTAACAGTGTGAGGAGAGTGTAACATCAGTGGATGAGTTGTAACAGTGTGAGGAGACCATGTAACACTAGTGGACGAGTTGTAACAGTGTGAGGAGACCGTGTAACATCAGTGGATGAGTTGTAACAGTGTGAGGAGAGTGTAACATCAGTGGACGAGTTGTAACAGTGTGAGGAGACTGTAACATCAGTGGACGAGTTGTAACAGTGTGAGGAGAGTGTAACATCAGTGGACGAGTTGTAACAGTGTGAGGAGACTGTAACATCAGTGGACGAGTTGTAACAGTGTGAGGAGAGTGTAACAGCCGTGGACGAGTTGTAACTGTGAGGAGAGTGTAACAGCCGTGGACGAGTTGTAACAATGTGAGGAGACTGTTTCACAAAGTGCCACTGCTGAGGTGGGAGTTTGTCTTATTTAAAGGTATAATTGGGATCAGGTGAGCCTCTATTCTGAGGCTGAGGATGTTACTGTCATGGGATCTATTTCTGACCACTGTACTGTGACTTAGTCATGCTGCTCACTACTGAAATGTGCAACGCCTAAAGTCATCTTCTCTCTCTGGTTTAGGAGTACTTCTCTCGATGTGGAGCCTATCTATACGTTTAGGGCTCATAAGTAAGTTTGTGATTTCTTTATTTTAAACCACCGTCTTTATAACACAGTTTGATTGGAATATTATACATTCTTTCAGTTAAATGTTTTAATATAATTTTTCTATTTAGTACTGGGGCCCATATATGTATATATAAATGTGAAAGAACCTGGCAGATAATATAAATACCAAGTAGGGATCCTGGTATGCATGTGCATTATAAACTGAAGCCAAGGTGTTTTGGTTTAAGTATTTGAAAAGCTAGCACTGGGTACCTGCTGCTCCTCCTGGTTCACAGCAGCTTGTAACCCCGGCTCCTGTGGTCCGACACCACTCTTGTGGCCTCTATGGGCACCCACGCAGAAGTGACATGTAGCCACACATAAAAATGAAAAGTAAAAATCATTTTAAAAAGAAATCTTAGCATAGTTTCTTTATTAAACATAGTCTACATAAAGATATTCAAAGTCGGGGGGGCGGGCACAGCTTAAAGATAGAAGATTTCCCATTCTGCACGAGGCCCTGGATTTCCTCCTGAGTAATATATGCTCACACACATGCCTCTTGTGTTTTTGTTTTGTTTTGTTTTTCAAGACAGGGTTTCTCTGTAACAGTCCTGACTGTTCTGGAACTCACTTTGCAGACCAGGCTGGCCTTGAACTCAGAGAGATCCGCCTGCCTCTGTCTCCTGAGTGCTAGGATTAAAGGTATGTGCCACCACCGCCTGGTTTGGCACTTGTATTTTTAACCAAGAATTTTCTCTAGTTATTACGTATTTTCTTCATTTTCACTTATGTGTGAGAGGCATGTCTTCACTTCATTTGTCACAGAAATTGACAAAATGAAAAGGATGAAAAAGTAAATATTTTTTCAGGTTTAGCAGACCATATTCTGTTGAGCTTTTTCTTTTTTTGTCCTCTTGGCTTTTGGTGTGGTTTTTGTTGGGGATTGAACTAAGGGTCTTAATTCATGTAATATTCTTGGTTTTGTTTTTGCTGTATGTGTTGCTATTTTAATTTTTTTAAATGTGGAAAGCATTCATAGCTTGAGGACTGTACTAGGACTACTGGATGAATTTGGCCTCAATTTACTAACCTTTGGTCTGGCAAAGAAAGAAAAATGAATAGTACTTCAGTAGTGTTTTTTAATCATTGTTTAAAGCTGGAAAGTAGAAAAGCATTTGAGTAATTAAACATTGTAAATTTTGACAAGTTACATTGTAGAGTTACTGTGTGAGAATGGCAGTTAACTTACTGCCTGTTGATTCCTTTGGTGTCCCAGAGGTCCGGTACTGTGTGTGGTGATGAGTAGCAATGGCGAGCAGTGTTACAGTGGGGGTACGGACGGACTGATTCAGGGCTGGAACACCACCAACCCCAACATCGATCCCTATGACTCTTACGGTAGGTGCTTCACCAAAGCTCTGAAACAATGTTGTCTTTTTTCCCCATAGTATATATTAAGGGTAAAATTATGTATTTAAAAAAATAGTAAAGTGAAGCATGTCTTTATCTCATTCAGAAGGACTCCTGTAAATACAGGAATTGGTTAGATCCTAATACTAAAGGAAAAAGCATGCTGTTCTTGAGCAAAGAGTTCATCTGGATAGAATACTGGTTTGGTTGACGCTTGCTGTTTTCATGTTAGACATCTGTCTCTTACTTGAAGCATTGCAACTCATCTGTAGTCATATTTCATTACTGTTTTTGGCAAACAACTTTTAAGGTAAATGAATGCTAGCATTATTCACTTACTCAGTTATTAGAGAAAAATAGAAGAAGCTAATTAGTTTTAAAGTCCAAGCCTTCAAAATATTTTTTATAAAGGGCCTCAAAGGTTAAGGAATGGCCTTTCACCTAGGTTTAGTGGTGTAGGTCTGTAATCCCTGAACTTGGCAGGGAGAACTAGGAGAACTGCTGTGAATTTAAACCAGTGTAGCCTATTTAATGAGTTCCAGGTCAGTCTGAGTTCCAGAATAAACCCAAGCTGTCTATATGTCCTCTCTCCACCCTCAATACACACACATGTAGACTTGTAAGCATGCACACAGGCCCTTTGGTTTTAAGAGCAGTTTTATGCCATAAATTCATATTATACTGTGTTTCTAGATGTTACCGTAAATTCTCTTGTAAAACTCTTTAGAAATTGGCTGCTTTAAGTTTTGAGTTAATGCAGAATGATTTAACATATCATGTTTGCCATTAAAAAACATTTTAATTTCACTACCAAACTAAAGTAAACAGAATAAGCAAACAAAAATCTCTTCTTATTTTATTTAATAAGCATTAAAATAGAGCTTTCTTAAGAAAGCATACTTGGCTTCTTCATTTCAATTTAGTATTTCTAAACCTTATTCGTATATTTCAAAAACTACCTGTAATTCTGACAGTATTTCAGAAGAATAATGAAACTAGGAAGATTGTATTATACTGTTTTTGGGTGCTCTATTTAATGTTTACAGTGGAACCTAAATGCTTTTGCGCTTTTTCTTCCTGGTTTTGCACTTTCTTGTTTTCACAGATCCTTCTGTTCTGAGAGGCCCTCTGCTGGGCCACACGGATGCCGTGTGGGGGCTGGCCTACAGTGCGGCACACCAGCGCCTGTTGTCCTGTTCAGCAGATGGCACTCTTCGTTTATGGAACACAACTGAGCCTGCTCCAGCACTGAGTGTGTTTAATGATAACCAAGGTACAGTCCTTCAAATCGAACATTTCCGGATCTTTTATAAAATATCCTACTCTGAAAAAGCAAACAAGTAAATGATTCTATAAACTTGATTTTTAAATTTCTAAGGTTTTTTTTAATGTAGCAACATTATTGTTTGACATTTCAATGCATGTATAATTCTTAAGAACAACATTTGATAAGAAAATGGGGTTTAAATTTAAAAAACTGAGACATAACTTATTTTCAGTGATGATTACCGATGTTAAGGATGTGTTTTCATGCAGCTGGTGAGCTAGTGCAGTCCTGGAGCTGGTGTAAGTCTGGAACTGGACCCTTTCTTCTCAGCTGTTTTGTGTCCTTAGTCAGTCCCTGTTATATATTCCCAGACAGTGATTCCTCATGTCAAGATTACTTTCATTATAGTTTTGTCTATTCTGAACTACAATAAAATAGCAGTCTGATTTTTCATCACTATAATGTTTGTGTGATTCAGTGTCCGTTTATTTCCTTTATTATGTGACAGTATTATATTAAGTTACAGTTTGTCTGCTCATCTATCTCCTGACAGACACTGAGACTGTTATGAGCAAAGTTACTGTACAAATTTATAGTTTTCATAATTATTTATTTACCTCTTGGTATTTACTTGGGTTGTTCCAGTGTAGGGTTATAATAAATTTGGAAGAATTTATTATAAACATTCATGAATTTTCATCCTGGGTAGTAGAGACCTTTTAGTAGAATTGCTATGTTTTAGGATGGGTGTTTTGTTGCTAACTTATGTGAAATAACCGACATTGCTCCCAGCGTGCTCGTGGCACTTTAGCCTGGGCTGCAGCCGTGCAAGGGTCATGTGCACTGTGTCCCCACTCTTTCTTGGTGGTGTCTTTCTGCATCGTTCAGCCTCCTGTGGGAGAGTGGAAGTGGGTCCCTTCTGTGTCAGTGTTGAGTTCTTGGAAAGCTCATTTGGTTGTGTACTGTTTTCTTGCTTTTCACTTTTTGACTGTCCCTACATCTTCTGTTAGACGGTTTTGAATTACTACCTTGCTTTAGTTCTGTGTTGAAACAGATTACTTTATATTTACCATTCTGTTTGTTGTCTTGTGGCAGTGCCTGCTATATAACCCAGGTTTACCTTTTGTTGTCCAGGCTGACCTCAAATTACAATCCTTGGGCCTCCACTTCCAAGTGCTTGGGTGTAAGGAACATGCTGTCACAGTGGCTCTATCATTCTGTTTTTGGTATAGACGAGTTCCAGGTTTAGTCCCCTGATAATAACGTTTGGTATTTGTATGGTAGAGAAATATTCCACCATTGGTTTACACTCCAGGCCACAGAATACCTTTATACTTCAGCAAAGTCATAACGTGCACTTAGACTTTGAAAGCTTAACTCTATGCTTGGCAAGCGTGGTGTTTCTGAGCTGCACACCAGCCTGAGATGGATTTGTTCTTGTCGTTTTCTTTTCTTCAAGATGAGTTTTTAAAATACTGATTTCCCACTGTGTTATTCTATGCCTGAAATGGAAGTAGAAGCTATAAAATTTATGGTCCATATGTTTTCATTTTCTTTCTAAATAAGTTTGCATTCTACGAATGAATTAGCAGGATAATGGGTAGAAAACATTTAACAGGTAAGGATAATAGACTAAGGCTAAACATTACAAAAGAAATGTTCTTTACTGAACGGTCATAAAATAACTTAATCTAATGTTAAGTCTGATTTACTTAAATAAATCATACTTTGTTTTGTTTTGCTACATTTTGAATACTTTCTCAAGTAAAGCTTTTAATTATCATTCTCTTTGAATGTCTCTGACTTAGAACTGGGAATCCCTGCTTCTGTGGACCTAGTGAGCAGTGACTCGAGCCATATGGTAGCATCATTCAGCAAAGGATATACAAGCATCTTTAACATGGAAACACAGCAGCGAATTCTCACTTTAGAATCCAATCTCGATTCAAGTAGGTATACGAACTTTTAAAAGTCTCTCTATTCATTTTTAAACTTAATCAGAAGCATAACTGTCCAAGTCACTGTGAAGAATGCTTGAATTGTAAAGTGTTCTATTTCCCAAACCTGAGAACACATTTACTTTAAAAAAAAAAACAAACTTACTTTGTTTTAAGCTTCATCAGTCTAAGCCACTGAAACAAAACAAACAACAGAAAAACTGCACTCTAAGAACTTATTCCACGTAGCCACGTGACATTTTCTGTTGTTTTTTGAAATAACAAACTGAATATAGTAATTAATCTCTTTGAAAACTCTTAAATAGTATACAACAATTATTAGTATGCTCCTTAAAAGCTCAGAATCTGGTGGGCTGCAAGATAATGGCCTTTTCCCTTATGATGCAATGAGGAACAAGTCCAGAGCCCTCATTCTGATGCCTCTATGAAAAGAGCTCCTATTGGAAGGAACTGAGATTTAACTTTGAAGATTATTTGCATATTGGTGGTGTTTGTTTTTATTTTGAGATAGGATCTCAATGTGAATTTCTAGTTGACCTAGATGTAGATGAGACAAAGACTGCTCTTGAACTCAGAGATCTACCTGCCTCTGCCTCCCAAGTGTTGGGATTAAAGGTGTGTGCCACCATGCCCAGCCAGTAGAACTCTGTTATGATAGCAAACATCACAGAATCTGTAGACTTAGTGACTCTAGGTCAAGTCTTAGGTGACATCCATGCATAGCAGGCTGTAGAAAAGGAAGTTCTGACTTCTAATTAGCTGTAAATATGCCAGTGTGGTTTAGGCAGTGCTCACTCGTTTTACAACACTGAAGCTGAGAAGTGGTTAGAAAATAACTGAACCACAGCCAGACTAAAACTGCATTATATTTATTTTTTCTTGTCTGTTTAGGTATTTATATCTTCCTTGTATGAAAAAAATTACTTTGACCAATTTGTATTGATTTTTAATTTTTCCTTTTTAGCAGCCAATTCTTCCTGCCAAATAAACAGAGTCATCAGCCATCCCACGCTCCCGATCAGCATCACTGCTCACGAAGACAGGCACATCAAGTTCTATGATAACAATACAGGTAAGAGCCTCCTCAGCACTGTGTCGTGCTGGAGCGAAACCAGCAACAGCAGCAAGAAACTAAAACAATAGACACCTACTAATATGCTAATTGTGGTGTCTAATGGAAGCTTTATAGTCACGGAATAGGCACTTGAAGCACTTTCTCCACTCATATCTGCTTAGACTGTGTTATAGAATATAATTTTTAGTTTGTTTAATAGTGAGCAGATAGCATATTCTAAAGCCACAAACCTAAGTACCAATAAAAATGATCTGTTGGAATCCATAGGGAGTATTAATAGAAACATGTTGGAAGCAGAGGCTGGTAATTACGTTTTGTTTTAAATTGTTCTGTTATCGAATAGCTGTGTTCTGTTCAATATTACACAGCTTGATTCAGTGTTGTATAGGAAAACCCTCAGGTCATTTGTTTTGTGTATTTTTCCACAGGCTGATCTTTGCTGTGTTATACTAAAATTTGAGTCCTGACTGAATGGGGGTGGGACTTTCCCAGTTTTCAGTGGACTGCATTTCAGCAGTCTACGGAAATGCACAAAGAGCTTTACATGAGCAGCCATATTTCTTAGGCTTTCTGCCTTTTAATATGGTCACTTGCAGTTGTGTTTAGTTGCTAGCAATTTAATTTTTAAAGTTCTTTTCTGTATATTGTTTCCACCAAAACTGTGGCCATGTTTTCTCTTTCCCTTTGTCTCTTTGAATTTTGAACTGTCTGTCCTCATAAGCCCGTGTAGTTTGTAACTAAATGGTACACAAGATCTGGATAGTAATTAGTTACCATGTAAGACTCACTGAATTTATTGTGGCTTAAAAAAGTCTCATCTGAAATTTAAGCTATTTTTATTTTTTCTAATTAGCATGACCGAGGCAAGGGGGGAGATAGGTTGTTTGAACTGATGGGAAAAGTTGATCCAAGAAGTACACAGACGAGGATGACTGGGGAAACTAGTGTAGTATGGATGCTGGCACATGGTCAAGCCAAAGAAGTCATCACTAAAGAATAACAATGTCTTTTTCCTAAGGCAAACTGATCCACTCAATGGTAGCCCACCTAGAAGCTGTTACAAGTTTGGCGGTTGATCCAAATGGCCTGTACTTGATGTCTGGCAGTAAGTACATTAGCTGTGGATTATCTTTTTGTCCTTATCATCTTCATGTTGATACAATTATTCCTTTCAATCTCCTCTCTTTTGGGATAGGTCATGACTGTTCAATACGCTTATGGAATTTAGAAAGTAAGACATGTATCCAAGAGTTCACAGCTCATCGGAAAAAATTTGAAGAATCGATCCACGATGTAGCATTCCACCCTTCCAAATGCTATATAGCCAGTGCTGGAGCCGATGCCCTGGCTAAGGTCTTCGTATGATGTGACTCATCAGCTTCACCTTCTAGCTCTTTATTAGTCAACTGCACAACAGAGATACAGAAGACCAGGGCAAGCACCAACACATCCTGCTCTTTTGTTCTGCTGAAGGAGCACAGAGAACATTTGTTAAAGTATAGTTTTGCAATTTGTGAACTGTTTTCTAAAATTAAGGTTTGTTCAGGTTGCTGCAAGCTCAGCTGAATCTGTGAGCCTGAAAATTTTGACTTCCCCCAAAAGAGGCACTTTCATTTCTGAGTTGTTGTCATTCGCTAGGCAGGCCTGAACGGAACAGATTTAGCATCTCCCTTCCTGAGTAAACAGGGCATGCTCTTCTGGGTCATTAACAGTTGTATGCGGGGAATGAGACTCTACCCTGAGACATCTGCTACACATACTTAGTCAAACTGTACTGTATCTGCTCTACTAACCCCATTGTGTATAATGACCAGACAGTGTTCAAATGAATTTCTAACATAGCTCTCCTTTCTGCTGTTCTCATAAAGCACGTGACAAAACATTTCACCTATTAGGAGGAAAAGATGCAATAATACATTAAGAATATTATTCAGAAATGCTAAACAAATATTTAGTTTGCAAGCAGATTTCTACCTTGTATTACAATTTTGAAAGTAGATGTGGTACCATTCTAAAGTCTAGCTGTCAAGCACCCATTATGAACAGCAGTTAATAGGGTCGGCATTTACTAAAGGGTTTAACTTATCCCGGTTTGAGATCCTGTTTATTTTTAGGGGCAAACAGGAACTATCTCTATAATAATTTGTTTAAAAAGTTCACCTCATTTGTGTGGTATTTATTGCACTAGAGTAATTATTTCATGTTGAAGAACTTCCTAGTGACTGAAAAAGGAGGAAGCTATTTATTAGCATCCATTTCTTGACACCCATGTAACTGGTTCAGATAATCCTCACTGTTTCTTCCCTGCCTTTCACATTCATGTGTTCTTACTGTTGCCATGAACAGTTTATAATTATTATGTTGTCTAGCCCAGAGCGCATGGTTCTCAGGCAACTGCTTTGGCAGCTCTGCTACTAAAGCAGTGCCCCCTGAGTTCACCACTAGCATCTCTACAATGTCATGGAGGGCTAGATGAAAGACGTTATTGATGCCTGTGATGTCTGTGAGATTCCTTCTCCTACCTTCACCTATTGTTTAATTGGAACACACATACTAATGAACAGTGATTCAGTGCTCTATCTAATAAAGCCATGTCTTCAAATGGCAGATTTCACATTTATCTGTGACCCATATGTAGTCAGCTTTTGGGAGACTCAGAATCCTACTGACCTTCCTAGTGCCCTGCCGTGTAGACCTCCTTCCTGTAACTGTCGGGCACCCTTCATGCCCTTCACATTCCTCTGTGAAGTGACAGAGATCAATATAAATATTAAAAATAAATTAATGTCCACCTTTCACCAAAATGTATACATCGTAGGCTCTAGGTCTTAAAAATACTATACCTATAAATGTTATAACCCATCATAATGATTCCATTGCATAGTTATGGCATTTCTAGTGACTTATTCTTTGAAATAGCATTCTCATGGTGATATGGGTAATAATTGACTTAAAATTTTTCTGCTCCAAAGGCAGATGCCTTTAGAATTCTCTAATGTGCAGGCAAATTTTCATTGACATTATAAGACCCATGCTAAATTTCTCTGGTTGTTCTATAGACATGGTGTCATATTTAACACAGTTACATTTTATCTTTGTGCTTTGGTTAACAGACCTAAGAGATAAATTAATATGCACGAGTGAACTGAATTAAATGCTTGTGTTTTACGCAAATATAAAACTTTACACTGTCATGGGTAAATCTCTCCATCCTTCACAAAAGGATGTGCTAACCCAACATTTGTAGACTACTAGAAGGTTCCAGTTAGAAGTAGTGTATTTATGACCACAGTTACTGCTTTTATTGCTTCCCGAAGTCTACGGTGTATGTCTTACTCTTGTCACCAACATTCTGGAATCCAGGAGAGGCTGCCCTGTTCGTTCTGTGCCTCGTGATTGGGTGGGAAACAATCCTAAGACAGACGAAGTGTAATGCAAATGATAGAACTGCTGAAGGGTTTTAGGAAGTGTGCTTTGTGCCATTGAAAACTGTACATAGAGAGAGATTCTTCTAAACTAGCCCTGTTCATTCTCAGCCTGGACATGAGCCAAAGCTGTCTTCCAGCTGATGGTAGCATGGACATTTGTCTGACTTTCCCCATCCTAATGAACATTCACAAAATGAAAATTTCAAGATTCAAAATCACTGAAATGCTTTCATAAATATTTACCGGATTGTAAATATTCTGAGTCAGCTGTTAGGGAATAGTATGAAAATCAGCAGGTGGGTTAGGCTCCTGCCTTATTTTCATGTGCTGTGGATACGTCTCTGGGAGCTTCTAGTACCCTTCTCAAAACGCAGCTGTCACATGGAGCTCATTTGCTACTCAAACCATAGATAAATAAGTGATATAATGACCTTCAGTATTTTTCTATTGAACAAATTTATCAATTTTTGCCATTAAACAGATAATTAGTTATGCAAAGTATTTAGCTTTTGTAATCATTTAGTTGTAACTAAAAGGGGAAAATTGAACTGTATCACTGATAATGAATTTTGTGAGAAATTATTTGTTTAACTTCCATTCCTTCAGTATTCTTGCTATAAATTTCTTTTGGAGATAATGATTCTTTATTTGAAAGATGTCTAAAATGTATGTATATTTTATAAATATATATTATATATATTATAGGGATATATATAATATATAGACTATATATATATATATATATATCTAAACCATGGGTGCATTTTACTGTTTGTGTTCTCCCGTTTGGAGGTCGTATACTCAGAGGCTGATGAGTATGGCGAGTGTTGTGCTGTTTGCTTTCACAGTATAATATAGAGCTCTAAGTGTTTAAATTACTGTATATACTATACTCACTATAGGCTAGCATGCTTGTTTTAAAGACTGTCATTCTAGTTTATTAAAATCTGAATGTAAGAAAACCTGGCTATTCAAATGTGAATTGAAAAAAATCCATTCTCAGCACTGAGCTGTTTCCATTGAACATTCAAGCTTTTTGACAAAATGTGTCATTGAGAAGGCAATAGCTAGAAAGGAGAGGTGCCTTTAAAACCTTCAAATGCAGCCTTATAGCGAGGGTGAAGACTGAATCTGTGTTGGGGTGGGAGGGGGAAGAGAGAGCGTGAGAGAGAGAGAGAGAGTGCGTGTGTGTGTGTGTGTGTGTGTGTGTGTGTGTGTGTGTGTGCGCACGCGTGCCAGTGTGCCAGTCTGTGAAGATCCTGATTTTGTGACAGTGTCTTTTAATGTAATTGCTCAACTTCTAGGACTTCAGGGGACATTTCATGCATAATCTTTGTGCTCTTTGGAGCACCTTAAATGCTTTCCAAGAGTTTTGAATGTGAATTTCTAGAAAATTCAGTAAAGAACAAATAACTGTTTTTGAATTAAATTCAACTTCAGATAACAAATTATTGATTCCCCAGAATTACGGGATTCTCACTGATGTAATTTTTCAAAGCTTGCTTCTTTTAGTACTTCATATATTCCCCCGTTCTCAAGAGTATGCCATGAAATTCTTATATGAGGAGGATCGGAGTAGTAAAAAATATGGTTTTTAGATGAAACACTTGAACTAATTACAATTCCACCTAAGAATAGTCTTGAAGAACTTCAGTGGTCTCTCTCATATCTACCTCATTGTCATTGCTGCCATTCTGAGTCGGACGATGGCTGATGCGGTTGGACGTCTGTGCTGATGCTGTTCTCGGGCCTGGTCATCTCGGTGTGCTGTCTCCGCGCAGGTGAAACATCCAGGATTACTTCTAGGATTTTGCTTCTTTGTTTTGTTGTCCTCAAGGACGGCTTAAAACACCACCAGTGTGCTTAGTGGGTGGAGAGAGTTCGTTCCTGGTTGTTGTGTGTAATATTTTAAACCAGGAGTCAAATTGTTACTGAATTTTCTTGAAACTCCAGGCACAGTAGCACACTGAGAGGTGGAAGCAAGAGGATCTCAAGTCCAAGATTATCCTCAGTTATATAGGGAGTTCAAGGCCAGCCTGGGCTACATGAGCCCTTGTCTCAAAACAACAAAAAGTTTACCTGGAAAAAAAAGTATGATTTTATTTGGCTTACTTTACTCTTTGAAAGTTATTACCACACTCTTAGGTATATAATTACCCACTTTACTGGCTTAGAAGTTGCCTCCATGACTGTGTTACTTGTTTGTTTGTATTGCAGTGCTCAGAGTGTTTGACACTGGGATTCTGGTTATACAAAAGTAATATCTGTTGAAGTGCATTGTGTGCGTGTGTGTGTGTGTGTGTGTGTGTGTGTGTGTGTAATGTATCATTTCCTAAAGTCCATTTTAGTGGAAGGTCAGAAAATGAATATATCTCTGTTTAGCAGGTAAACAATTTGAATCAGTTTTTCATTTGCCACTGGAAGCTTTGTAATTGTCCATATCAAGCATGCATCTAGGTCTTCGTGTCAGTGGAAAGGACTCCACATTGAACAAGTATTTAACAGAACCTTTACATCAGTTTTGTCGTTAGGTGTTTAATTTTGAAAAGTTTTGTGAGACTAAAAGAGATCTTTAGATCCCACTGTTTGTTCTGACAATGTTTCTGAAGTGGTGCTGAGGAGTTTTTCTGGATCTTGACTAGTCAAGCTTTAGATTTCATTTAACTGGGACCACATGCTCATCACCCCTCTGGTGCAAATTAGAAAGTTCATGTTAATTTAAATTAACTTTAATGTCTGCCTGGGTTTTTTCCAGGCTGTGAACCAGTGAGTGCCTTGTTAATGTAGAATGATTTTCCCTGTTGCACGTTAGCTCTTTCTGAAAGGGTCTCAGAGACTGGGGTTTGAAGTGACTTGTGGAGAGCTGCTGAGTTGGCAACACAGTATTAGGAAGTCTTTGGTCTGCCATGTCCCACTCTTCCTGCTTCCTCTTCATTGGCTGATGTCGGCCTCTTGTGAGAAAACTAATATAGCCCCCTCCACACGTTTTGGTTTTTTTTTTTTTCCATTCCAGGTTAAGGAGTAACCCTATCCCACCCCAATTATATGACCCAATGCCTGTTTTTAGGAAGAACCACTTCTTTGTAATACTAAAAATCTACCACTTTATGTCTTCTCAATATCGGTTTACTGGAGTGAACCTCAGGGTATCATCAGTTCAGAGCCCTAAATAACCCTTTCTCTCCATACCCCAAACCCCCAACTGGTGATCCCTGGGCCAGATTGTTTGATATTCAGGTGTCTTAAATTTTAGTTATAATATCAATTAATGTAAATCCAAATGCTAATTTTTGTGGTGCAAGAAGTTCCTTTTGTAAATTCAGGGTATGGATAAGCTAATAATGATATCCAGTTTTGGTGGCTCTAAGTGTATTATTTGTTTTTAAATAAAGTGTACAAAATAGTTAATGTGCTCATAGGTGTGTCGTGAATTGGACTGCTTGTCAACTTTGGAACCTAGTCATAACTTTGCAGTGAACCGACTGAAATGCTCTTAAAGCTCAGGCTTTTGCTAGTGGGATGCAGAGAGCCTGGAGTATCAGACACAGTAGATACAAGTGCAGAGTAACAAACACTTGCGGCCGCAGACTGTGATTATGAAGACTTTGGGCCTTCATTCAGACAATTCAGACGCCTCATGAGACCAGTTCAGCGCTGCTTTCAGGGCGCACAGCACGTGTACTGACCTAGTATTTCATATTTTCAGGTGTTCAGATAATTTTGTTAAATTGTAGACATGTGTAAATTTAATATTCTTACCCCTTTTGTTGGGCTACTTACCAACCAAAAATACTCTGCGTCCTCGGACCCACAAGTCATCATTCCTTGCCCAGGACTATGATGTCAAACCACAATACAATATGGAATCTAAAAGAGACCTCTTCGGCACCCTCCAGTCTGTCCACTCTTCTTTTATATGTTGGCTTGGTAATGAGGAATGTATTTTCCAGTGTTGTTAGAAATTCCCATTTGTCTTTTTAACTGGGAACTGAATCATGCCTTTGCTAGAGTCATTTTGGAATAATTTACCGTAGAAGGTTAAGAGAACTCAGAATTACTGGTGAATTGCTGAGTTCTCTGGGGTCAGCCTAGGGTCAGAGTAATAGTATGAGATACACTGGGTTTCCCAAGACCACTGAAGTTTTGAGAGATACCAGCTCTGTCCAGGACTTGAGGTATTCTCAGGAGCACCTGGGAGTCTGGTTTTCCTTTTAATACCAATGAAACATCTGTTTGTAAACTCGTTTTTCATGTGCTGGGACCCGCAGTTCAGAAGGGCAACACTACATGAAGCTCTGAGAATTCTGAATCCTTATTTTTCAGGGATAGTTTTTTTGTTTTTGTTTTTTTTTTTGGACGGGGTGGTATTTATTATTGTATGTTTCTCAGTGCTGGACATCAGATCCAAGCCAGGGTGCCTTGTGTACTAGTCCAGCGTTGTCACCGAACAGTGTCTTTAAGACTGCAGAGCCTTAAAACAACGCGACTCCACCAAAAGAGAACAACTTACTTGAAGCTCGCACAGTCTTGTTTTGAGTTGACTCTAGATTAAAGGCCGTGACAGCTGTAGTTGAGTTTGAATAGCATAGTTTGGTGACTTTTGTGAGAAAATCTGCTAGTGTCCTCACAGAAAATTCTCCTTTCCGTAGTGGGTTCCAGCCACTCAGCTTACTTACCGAATGACCCAGACACTAACTCCACATTGACTTACGCTGTACACTCCAGAAAGCTAATTAGCCCAGTGATGTAGAGCTGCCAGCAAGACATCTCTTAAATAGCACTCAGGATGCTAGAGATGATCATGTTAATCCACGTGCCATAGCTTTAATGTTCCAGGTTCCCAATCACCCACTTAAAAAAAAAAGATAGATATTTACATAACAGCATTGTTAAATTAAAGGTGGCATTATGAAGCTCCACCTTCCCCAAGTGAGAAAGCTTGCTTTTATTAAAGAAGAAAAAGTCCACAGAAAGCGAAACTTGTATGTCACTCAGGAGTTAGAGAAAATGCATCTTGTGCTTTTTCATGCAGTGTGCTGGAATACTAACACCGACTTCTACCTGTCTCCTGTCTGTGACCAAGCAAGTACGTTTTAACGTGTAAACAAATTGAATTAGAGCTAGAGAGGTTTCAGTAGCGGTTTATTTGCTGAGTAACTTGGATGATGGATGGTGCGGGGGCGGGGGAGAGAAAAGCAGCCAGGCCTGTGGCCTGGACAGTGTGCCTTCTGAAAGATAATCTCCCTTAATTCCAAGAAAGTCAAACACTCTAATTTTGTTTTACATTGGTCCTATGTAATGGAAGATTTTAAGGGAATAATACCAAATGTTGTAGAACCTTCTGGCTGGTAAAATAGCAGCCAGCAGATTTTACTATAGCGTAGGGAGCCATTTTAATGAGTCTGTTGTGTCATTTGCATATGTCAGGATGAAGACGTGTAACTAATGTTAACCAAGAGGTAGTCTCGTGGAGGAAAATCGTTTTCAAAGGATGGGCACTGTTTTGAATGGTTGCAGCTGCTCCTCATACACGTCAGAGAATCCTATTGATAAAACTCTTTCCTTGCACATTCTAGAAAAAGAAAACCCAGTGGTCACATGTATGTTTTGACAGTTTGTGAACTCCCCCCACCCCAGTGTCTAACTGCTACGTCACAGTTAATGCACGAAACAATCCCACACCAATTTGGATTCAAAGGGTTATTTATTTGAGGGGAAAAAACTTACAGAACACCATCCTACATGACAGCCAGGAAAGGAGCCTAGTCGCTGGAGCAAGAGAGCGAGCAGAGGTATGCCGCTGCTTTTTAAAGAGAGAGAGACCACACCCCAGTGCACTGGTATCTCAGCAGCTATTGGCTGAAAAAGCAGAAGGAGCTCCCGCAGCACCTCTCCCTTTTGTTTAAGAGAGTTCTAAACCTACTACGAAATTATATATAATAAGAACAAATATCCTATTCTAACTAGCTTAAGTCTTGTATAGTAAATAACTTGGCCAAGTCATGAGAGGAAAGTAACTACATTTATCTTAGTCTTCAACCCCATTGAAGATATGAGAAGGAAATAATGTTACCTGAGTAATTAGGAAGTGCAATCAAACAACTTCCAAAACATGCAACAAATCACAGAGACAACTGGCTACCTGGGCAATCACCCAAAGTCGTGTTGAGGCAACCAACTTTGGCTAAGGCCTAGAATAACTGACAGATTATTTTTAAAAGCAAGAAATTTTTCAAAACCATCTTACCCTGTCTTGGCAAGATTTGACAGTTCTGCTTATCCATTTCCGGATACTGTGTATATTGTTAGTAGTTGAGGTATGGGCAGTTCCTTGCCCAGAGGCCGATTTTGCCAAGAAGACAAACTCCAAGTGGAGTGTCTTTGGTGCTCAACAATCCCTCAAGAATAGATCGGTGTTGCCAGGAGCGATTGTGTCTCACTACCACAGAACTCTTAAATTAGATTAAATGCCATTTTCTACAGCTCTTTGAAGAGGTTGAAGATTATTTATACAGAATATAATTTCTGTGTATCTAAAGAACCTGTTTAGTCTAACTATAAATATGACAAACATAGATGACTATTAATCTACAATTCTTAATACCTATCTAACTTAAAGACTAAGAGAATAAACAACTGCAATAAATGAGGACAATGACCTCCAAATGTAAACAGTGTACAAGTATACATTGCAATATGGTAAATATATTAATACATAAACAATATATAAGAATCTTAATCAAAGGTAGAAATGTACACTGCAATATGGTAAATATATATGTATATATCAATACAATATATATCAATACATAAGAAAATGTTTTAAACAGAAGCATACATGCAAACAATATTCAATATAATTTAATTTTTTATCCATATACAAAAATCTATGCCAATGTAATTATCTATAAACAGTAACTCACAAATACCAATCTATTATCCCATCATCCAATTTTCCTTTTTTTTTCTTTCAAAAAGATCCCTGAGCTTATAAAATTCTTCCCCCAACCCTCAACCCTCAACCGTATACTAATTATAATCAACCCCTAAATGATGTCCCTAAACCTGAGGACAAACTTTACTGGGAGAGGGGACGTCATCCTCTAGAATTACTTCCAGCTGTCATGGGGGTGACGTTCTTTCTGGGGAATCCTGTGAAAGTAAAATGATGGTTAAATTTCAAGATTAATGTCTGGTAAGATTGCAAATAGTCTCTGAGTATTTTGTGAAGGTCTGGCCAGAATGTTGTAAAAGATGTGCACCATTTCAGCTAACCAAGTTGGAACCATCTTGTGCAGCTGGTACCCAAAACAGGACTTGTAATAGCGCTATCAGTATCATGATGTCATATCAACCAGGTGGAGTTGTTGTTAAGGGGCCCCATCTTCTTCCTGGAAACTTTAAATATCACTGCAGGAAAAACTCTTTGTTCATTGTGGAAAATTTAAACACTAATTAAATAGACATATACAGACATATATACTCAATGAAAGGCATGATAAAGACAAAAATAGATATTAAGAAAAGCAAGGATGTTTTCTAAATTCATTTTTCTTTCTGTCCCATATCATGGCTCTTGGTTTGAGACAGAAACTCTGGGTTTTTCTCTTAACAACAGGCTTGGAATTAGAGAGGGACTGCTCCAAAATCAGCTCTATAAATTTAGGAATATAATTTAGTATATCTTAGATTTTTATACTTATAGAACCTATTCGGTTTTCTTGATAGTCCCTATTGGGTAGTTATTTTTCCATCTGTCAGTATTCAAACATCCAGGGTCCCTTGAATTTTTCAAAGATAGTGTTTTCTTGCGGAGATAAGAACAGAACCCTGCCCCCATCCTATATATTTTTCTTACCACCTGTATGATTATCATCATTGTGGATGAGCTGTCATTTCTCCTTTCCAAGAGGTTTCTTCTCTTCAAACCGAACCTTTATTAATTTTGATGTTGTCTACAATTTTTCTTTTCCTGTGGAAACAAGAGCAAAACCCCTTCCCCAATGGAGCACATCTCCTGGCTTCCATTGAGGGGTCAGCACATCCTTGAAATAAACCCGGTTGATTTAGTTCAGCAGACTTTTCTATTATCCAGTGTCTTTCTGCCACTGTTGTTCCTTTCTTGTTAGTGTTAAGAAAATTCAAGGTTAATAAGGCATTATGTAATCTATTTCTGGGGGCATTTTCCACCCCTTTCTGTTTATTTAACATATCCTTTATAGTTCAATTTGATCTTTCTATGACTGCTTGACCTGTAGGATTGTATGGTATATCTATAATATGTTTAATAATATAATAAGCAAAAAACCATTTCATTTTCCTTGAGACATAAGCTGGACCATTATCTGTTTTATTTGTGCAGGTATACCCATGATGGCCATAACTTCTAATAAATGTGTGATTACTGAATCAGCTTTTTTTGAGCTTAAAGCAGTTACCCATTGAAAGCCTGAAAAAGTGTCAATGGTGTGATGTACATATTTTAATTTTCCAAATTCTGCAAAGTGAAACACATCCATCTGCCAGATTTCATTCTTTTGAGTACCCTTCGGGTTAGACCCTGCAGGTAGTGGTGTTTGGTAATAGAAATAGCAAGCAGGGCATCTCTGTAATCTCCTTAGCTTGTTGCCATGTAATGGAAAACTCTTTCTTTAAACCTTTGCTATTGATGTGATATTTTTTATGAGATTCTGAGGCCTGCAGCACGCTTCCAATCAATAATGGATCAATTTCTGCATTACCTTGTATTAGAGGACCTGGCAGACCCATATGGGACTGGATGTGTGTTATGTACATTGGACGAAGCCTATTCCTGATTATGTCTTGTATGAAGTCAACTCTGTATCATCTGGTATAAATTCAGCGGTTTCAATATGCAAGATAAGTCTTTCTGCATATTGTGAATCTGTAACAATATTAAGAGGTTCTTTAAAATCCCTTAGTACCATAAGGATGGCATATAATTCTGCCTTCTGGACAGAAGTATAGGGGCTTTGTTCCACCTTACTCAATTCGTCTGATTTGTAACCCGCCTTCCCTGATTTATTAGCATCAGTATAAAATGTATGGGCTCCAGTTATTGGAGCATCATGTACAGTTCGAGGAAGGATTCAAGAAGTTTTCTTTATAAGGTTAAGTCTCCCATTTTTGGGATAGTTGCTATTAATTTCTCCCAAAAAATTAGCCCAAGCCCTTTGCCATGGTTCATTGTCTTCCCATAACTTTATTTCATCAGTAGTGAAAGGCATCACAATTTCTGCTGGGTCTATACCTGCTAGTTGACAAAGTCTCAGTTTACCTTTTATAATTAATTCAGAGACCTATTATATATAATTTTTTAATTTTTTACTTGGTTTGTTTGGTAAAAAGATCCATTCTAAAATAATATCTTTCCTCTGTATTAAAATTCCCATAGGAGAAATTCTGGAAGGAATATGACTAGAATACAACTAAGATTTGGATTTACCCTATCCACATGTGCCTCCTGTAATTTTTCCTCAACCATTTTATCAGTTCCTTTGCTGCTTCAGCTGTTAATTCTCTGGGACTATTCAAATATTTATCACCATCTAAGGTTTTGTTTAAATGAACTATTAAATTAGGTGTTATCCCAACAGCCAGTCGTAGACTGGAAGTGTCTCCTAACAATCTTTCAAAGTCATTAAGAGTCTGTAACTGATCGATCCTAATTTGTGCCTTTTGTGTCCTAATTTTCTGTAAACCTATTCTGTAACCTAGGTAATTAACAGAATCTCCTCTTTGAATCTTTTCAGGAGCAATCTGTAATCCCCATTTAGGCAAAACTATCTTTATTTCCTTAAACATTCTTTCCAAAGTATCTATGTTTGAATCAGATAGCAAAATGTCATCCATGTAATGGTAAATTATAGATTTAGGGAATTGCTTATGTATTATTTACAATGGCTGACTTACAAAGTATTGACACAGGCTGGAGCTATTGAACATTCTCTGTGGGAGGACAGTCCACTGGTATCTCCTAGTAGGTTGAGAGTTATTGTAAGTAGGCACTGTGAAGGCAAGCTTTTCTCTATCCTTTTCTTGTAAAGGTATAGTGAAGAAGCAATCCTTCAAGTCAATAACTATAAGAGGCCATCCTTTGGATAACAGAGAAGGCAGAGGAATTCCAGACTGTAGAGGGCCCATAGGTTGAATTACCTTGTTGACAGCCCTTGCATTCTCCATTTACCAGATTTCTTTTTTACAACAAACATAGGAGAATTCCAAGGGCTAGTTGACTCCTCAATATCTCGAGCATCTAATTGCTCCTGTACCAGTTGTTCTAAAGCTTACAATTTATCTTCAGCTAGAGGTCATTGCTTAACCCATATTGGCTTCTCAGTTAACCATTTTAAAGGTAGGGCTGTTGGTACTTCTAAAATTTGTTAGTTGCTTTATGTTCTTGTACAGCCTGAATGGCTGGTGACCTCTGTGCATAGTACCTTATTACATCCTTCCCAGAATTATGAGTTCCTGGAACTGCAGGAATGTTAATCTGGGTATTACGTTGCTGTAGCAGGTCACGGCCCCATAAATTTATTGCAATATCAGCTACATATGGCCTTAGCTTTCCTCTTTGACCTTCTGGCCCAATACAGTCAACCCACCTCATGTTTTGTTTAACTCAAAATGCGGTTCTAATTCCTAGTAATTGAACATCTGCCTCTTGAAGGGGCCAGTTTGGTTGCCAAGATTCTGGAGTGATGATACATCCGCTCCTGTGTTTATCAAGACAACAATCACAATTCCATTTGTACGTACTCTCAGCTTTGGTCTCTGATCATTTATAGAGGTTTGCCAAAATATACACTTCTTATTTCCTATCTGAATGTCTGACTTATTCAAATTTGAGCCATCATTTAGAACCTTATGGTCTTGCACAGAGCTTCTAGAGTTTTTAATTTTCCTGGTGTGACATGTCCTCCACGGTTACTGGGAATGACTGGGCCACTTTTGGCTTGGGGGCCTGCGAGAGGCCCCTCAGGGAGTTTCCCGATGGTATCGGGTTTCCTTGTCTGTTGTTGATCTGCATTCATTGGTCCAGTGTCGTCCTTTACCACACCTCCTACATATATCTGAAGGCTGAGGTTTCCTATTCCTGCCATTCCCAGATGAAGTGTTATTCCTAGAAATTCCTTGCCTGAAATCCCTTTTTAGTGTCCTAATTTACAACCATTAAAGCATTTGGCAGGTTGATATCCCCTCATTGCTTTGGAAATCGCTTCTCCTACCCAAAATTTGTCATATTAATTAAAGGTCTGAAAATTCATGGTATGCTGGATCCATTCATCCATAGGTGCTGATCTAGACCTTAAAGGCCCAATTATCTTTTTGCAGTCTAAGTTTGCATTTTCAAAAGCCAACGATTCAAGAATTAGTAGTCTGGCTTCTGGATCTGTTACTCCTGTGTTCAGAGCCTTAATTGATCTTTGCAAAAAGTCAGTATAGGTTTCTCCCTGTCCCTGCCTAACCCTGGTATTATTTGACTCTGCCTTTCTCCCTAGTTCTGGTATCCTATCTCAGGTATTCAAGGCTGCTTTGTGGCCTAGGGACAATACTTCATCGTAAACAGCTTGGACCTGTGGATCAGCGTATGCTCCTACATCAATAATTTGATCCTGTGAAACCTCCATATATTTTGCTCTTTCTTGCTGTTCCATATGTTTTGATTCTTCTCTGAAATAAACTCCAAACATCAAGGAAGGCCCATCTTCTAACACTGCTGATGCTAACTGGGAGAAATAATGGGATATAGCCCTGACATTAGAAGCCCAAGTTCTTATCATTTCCTTAACAAATGTAGAGTGCAAGCCATAATTAACGACAGCTTGCTTAATTTCCTTTAGGTCATTCATTCCTACTGGTGTCCATATAGCTTCTTTGGTTCCCTTTGAGCCTTTAGAAGTTGACGCTTTGTCAGAATAAATTGCAGGGTATGTCGCTAAAACCCTGGGTAAACCAGTTCTGAAAGCTGGTGGTGACATTGTATCCTGCCCTTGTATCTTCTCACCTGGTTCATCAGCTCCAGTAATTTCTTCAATCATTTCAAATCGCTTAATCATTGTCTCGCGTAAGGCCTGAATCTCCTGACCTGCAAAGGTTTCTAGTGATTTTCCTATGGTATTAATTTTCTGGTTCCCATTCTGCACTTGTGATTCGAATGTCTTAATGTTGCCGTTCAAAGATAACATCTCCTTGAACTGCCCCCTGATATTGTGTAAGTTGCCCTCCTGGAGGTATATTCTGTCTGTCACTTTATCAAAACTCTGTGATAACTTCTGAAAGTCAAATTCAACAGCCTGGACCCTTTCAGGTAAGTTCCTAGTACCCTTAGATAAGGAGTCAATTTTGCCTATCATGGTATTAATCCTATCAATTAATGCCATATACTTCCATAATGATATAATATGAAGAAGGAAACTGAAACCTAATAACCAGTAAATTAGGTACCTCCATAGGCATATAGGCCTCTTGTGATTTCTTCCAAAGTGGCAGCAAAAGCCGCGGCTAGAGTTCCATTAAAAATGAAACCTGCCATCTTACCTGTTAACCAGCAGATGGCGCTGTTTCTGAGTTGCGACCTGAATCAATGGAATGGTGTTAGGATAGATCCTGTGGTACTCGAGACGTTAGATATACAAAAATTCAGCTGCTGATAAACAGCACGACTCACCCTGGGTGCCCGCCCTGCTCTGACCCAATACAGGGGGTCGTGACACAGCTGCTAGGAGAATGGCTGACTGCCCACCCAGCTTCCCTATGCTGTTCTGCTGGGACAAAGGTCACAGTGCAAGCGCTGTGGCGGGTATTTCAAATAGCGCTTCCTCCAGATGTGGCAACGGCTTGCACTCTGACTCCCGCTGCCCAAGCGCTGCACTTAAAACCTGCTCAGACTGTCCGGGCCTGTGGATCCCAGGAGGTGTGGAGTTTCCACAGCTGAGGGAGGGCTCATGCCAAGTCGAGCTGACCAAGCCGAGCTGGTGGCAGGCAGATGAGCCAGAAGCAGGCAGCCAAGCCGTGAGGTGGAGGAGGGTGCGGAGTGGTTCTAAAACCAAACGTCGGGCACCAGATAATGCGCAAAACAATCCCACACCAGTTTGGATTCAAAGGGTTATTTATTTGAGGGGAAAAAACCTTATAGAACACCGTCCTACATGACAGCCAGGAAAGGAGTCTAGTTGCTGGAGCAAGAGAGCGAGCAGAGGACTGCCACTGCTTTTTAAAGAGAGAGAGACCACGCCCCAGTGGGCTGGTATCTCAGCAGCTATTGGCTGAAGGAGCAGAAGGAGCTCCTGAAGCAACAGTGCTGTCCATTCACTAGATAGTATCTGCTGACTGAGAAGCCAGTGGTCATGTTCAGCTTGTAGGTTACTGAGGATCCTTGGTCCCTGGATACAAGTTAAAATGACCCTGAAGCTGACGCCATGTATGATATGCGAGTACTCTTCAATAGCCGCATCATCTCACGGAGCCAACAGCGGTAGAGTTAGGCTCTGCCAATGGCTGTTTACAGACTTTCAAAGCACACAAATTCAGCTAAAGCAGTGTTTAATCTCAGTCCATTTAAGTTGAAGCTGTTCCTCATTGAAACTGCCTGCTCAGCTTCCTGATAAATCTCAGAAGGAGCCAGACTTGCTCCTAACTCAAACATGCAAGCTTCCTTTTGTTCTTTTCCTCTTGCCCTTTCTTAGATTTTCTTATTTTATTTTCTGTGTATGAATGTTTTGCCTGTAGGTATGCATGTGCATGTTGAGCATGCCTTGTGCCCATGGAGGCTAGAAGAGGGCATTAGATCCCTAGAACTAGAGTTACAGGCAGTTGTGAGTTGCCCTGTGAGTGATGGGTATTGAGCATACATCCTCTGGAAGAGCAGCAAGTGCTCTTAACCATGGAGCCCTCTCCCCAGCTCTACCCTCCTTTTTAATTGGCATAAGACTTGTGCATATTTATAAAGCACAGTGTGGTGTTTGGATTCATGTATATATCCAGTGGTGATCAACTCACGGTAATTATGTACCATATGTCACTTTAAACGTAATTGTGGTGACTACTTTTGAGGTCCTCTCTGACATTAGTACATTATTGTTATTTCACCCTGCTGTTTGGTAGAGCACCAGAATTTATTATGACTCCTGTCAGTTTCTGATAGCACCCAAGAGGTCTTCAGTGAGTTGCTTGGATGATTTTCTGCATCTCTGAGATGGTGCTGTGTCTCTATTATATACCTGACGTATTTCCTCTGCCATGCGCTTTAGCCTGTACATACTGTTGCCGATGACAGTATTTCATGATTGAACAGAATCCCGTTGTGCTGGCAAGGAGGCAGAGAAAGAACAAGTAAATAAAATTTAATATTATTGGTGGGATTGTAAATTAGTGCAACCCTGTGCACTAATAAAATACTAAAAATAATTCTAAATTAAACCATGAACTCTTATTTTTGTAGACTGCTTAAGTACACACCTAACTGCAGGTGTTTTGTTTTATGTTTGAACTTGATTGTAGGTACAAGCAATGTTATACCCTCAGTTATGTAGTTTACATATATCTGGGCCTCTTCTGATAAACATACTAAGGTTTTATTTTATGTGATTTAAAAATTATGTTTGAAGATTAACTATTAACGAGGAACTTGTGGTATATTTGTACGTCGCCCTGGAAAGCATTTGGAGCTTTGTGTGGCACCATGAATATAGTGATGAGGGATTGTACTCAACATCTTTATTCTCCTCTGTTATCAGCTCACATTTTATATGTTAATAGCTGCCTGTTTGCCACGTAACTAAACAGGGATTTGCTTCTGTCTTCATAAGCTCCATAGGGCAGGGTATTTCCTAGTAACACTTTGTTGATGATCTTCTATTTAGAAAGGATTCAGATATTCAGGCAGAAGCAGGAATATCTCTGTGAATCGAGGTCAGCCTGGTCTACATAGTGATACCCAGGCAGTATACCAAGACCCTGTCTGAATAAACAATTCCTATTTCAAAATTCCAAATCTGTATAGATCCTTCAAAGCAAATAGGGACTGGAGAGAAGGCCCAGCAGTTGAAAGCACTTATTCACTTGCCACTGTTGGAAGGACCCTTGTGTGGTTCCCAGCACCCATGTCTGCCCACGTCTACCCACTCAAAACACCTGTCCAGTTCAAGAACTATCCTCTTTCCACATAAAGACCTACACACATATTTTCAAAACAAAGGGCCAGCAGGTTGGGGGGGATACTGGGAAAATGTCTAATCCTGTAAAGTGCTTGCCTTACAAGCATGGAGACGACCTAAATTCTATCCCCCAAACCCTCATAGATCACACCCGGCTATGGTTCTGGGGAGGCAGAGACCATCTGATGCTTTGGGCTTGCTGGCAGCCTTTCTGCGACAATTGGCAAGCTCTAGCACAGTGAGAAGCCCTGTTGCAAAGAACAATGCGGATCACTCCCAAGAAACACTGGCTGAGGTTGGCCTCCACATGTATGGGCATGTGTACATACCTTACCAGTCATTTGATAACGCACAAGTGCATTTAGGTATGTGGATGTGACCCTGAGATTGAGGTCTGTGCCCTGATTTGGAAGGAACTTGGATCTTACCTCCTGAATAGCAACAGACAACTGAAGGTCCTCTTTACCCCTTACTCTCCTCATCCTGCCCATCTGGGGCTGGGCACTTCATGTGGGAGAAGAGCTGTCTAATCCTGACAAAGGTATCCTTTCTGCACTTCCCTGTAGCTGAGTGCCTGCTGTGTGCCAATCTAGGAGCCTGAGAGTGAGCAGACAAATTCTTTGCCTGCCACAGCATACATTCTAGCCAGAGGCACAATAAGCAAAATACACAAACTATCAGAGGTAGGTGCTGGAAGAAAGTGTCACAAGAAAGGGGTTAGTTCAGTGTATCTATTACTGTGATACAAATGAAAGACCAATAGCCCATATAATTAATTTAAAGTAATAGATGAATTAAAGATGTGCATCTTCCACCATGCCCCTTTACTCCTTCCTTCCTTTCTTTCTGATCCGGATTGAGCAGGTCATCCAGATGTGCATGCCTGAGTGCATACGTCACCTCTAGCAGGCCATCCAGATGTGCATGCCCCAGTGCATACGTCACCTCTAGCATGCCATCCAGATGTGCATGCCCCAGTACATATGTCATCTCTAGCAGGTCATCCAGATGTGCATGCCCCAGTACATCAACTCAGTCTATACATTTCTCTGCACTTGACCTTTTCTGATTTCCTGTACACAATGAGCTCCTTCAAAATTTGTACACATGGATCACTGCTAAGTTTCTCTTTATTGTTATCCATTTTCCTTTTATCATTCAGGGTCTTGGTATATAGCCTGGGTGTCCTGGAACTCACTGTGTAGACCAGGCTGGCCTCGATTCACAGAGATATTCCTGCTTCTGCCTCCCAAATACTGGGATTAAAAGTGTGAGCCACTGTGCCCATTCTAAATTTCTTAACACTCACGTGAAGCCGTTTATGAGCAAAATGAGAGGATCTTTTGGTAAGCCAGTTTGCCTTAAGAAAATGAAATAATGTATTCTCTGCACTCACTGTTCTCACCCAGCAACAGGCGGGCATCCCTTTACACCCCACAGATCTTCATGCTTTTAATGACTCTCACTCCAGGGCGCTGACCCGCTGTCCCTTATTAACCCTCTTCCTATGTTATGGATGTTTACTTTGTTATGTTTTACTTTTATAATAAACATTCCTGTGTGTATATTTGTGATTATGATGGCTTTCTTCTGTGGAATAGGTTCCCTAGAGTGCACTGATGTAGAGAAGATGTACAGAAGGATGTATGTACTTAATTTTTTTAATGCATGTTGACAGACCGTGCCTAAATCTAACAGTAAGTGTGTAAAAACACTTTCTTCTTTATACCCACCGGTAAGAGATGCTAAATAACAAAAGAAAGAAAAGAAAGGGAAGGAAGGAAAGTAGGAAGAAGGATCCTAGTAGCTGTAGTGGGTTTTGTGTGTGTGTGTGTGTGTGTGTGTTCATTTTTAGTTAACTGACAACTAAACCTCTGGCCATCTTGAGTTTCTGGATGATTTGAATTACCTCATACAGTTAACAATTAGCTTAACAAATTACCACAAATTTAGCAGCTTAATCTTCTGTTATTTCCTAGTTCTGGAGGTTAGATTTCCAAGCTCACTCCAGTGGATTCTTAGCTCAGGGCCCAAGAGGGCTTCAGAGGCATGTGCAGAAGAATCCACTCTCTCGAGGTTGTAGGTGGAATCCGTAATTCCCAGCGGGCAGTCAGTTCATGGTTTCCTCAGCTTCAGCTCTGGCAAGGGTACATGAATGCCCCAATCTCTGACCTCACTTTTTGTTCTGCTCTTCTTTAAAGGGTACTTGTGACCCAGAAGTCTTTGTAAAGGTCAGCTGATGAGTTACATCCCTCAGCCCTGGGATGCACCTGCCAAGTAGCCAGGGGCAGAGTTCTGTGCCTTTCAGGTTCCCCCTATGCCAAATGTCCACAGCTGCACTTTTACAGTGGTTTCTTGTCTTCACTCCTATCCAAGTTTCTACTGTGTTTTCCTGTTTATTTAGCTAATTTGTAAACGCTATATTTTAGGTATTTTCTAACGTTTCCTATGATTGGAAACCCATCTCTCTAAGTCCCTTGCCTGCTGAGCACACAGCGGAGCCCTTTCCCGATAGCCTTTACCACCAGGTTTCTCCCCCACTGTCTGCTCTCACTCCTACTTTCCCAGCCATCTAATGTATGAACATTCATCCTTTCTGGTTTCTCTTTAAGTTTTCCTTTCAGATTGCATAAGTCTGTTTTGTTTGCATGTTTTCCTGCCAGTCTATGATGTGTCTGTTGGTATTTATACCGTTTTGCCCTTCAAAACTTTATATTAGGATATGAGTATATATACTTTTTCTTTCGTTTTTTCTTTCTTTCTTTCTTCTTATTTTTTTTTTCAAAACAGGGTCTCTCTCTCTCTGTAGCCCTGGCTGTCCTTGAACTCACTCTGTAGACCAGGCTGGACTCAAATTCAGAGATCCTCCTGCCTCTGCCTCCTGAGTGCTGACATTAAAGGCATGCACCAGCCTCAGTACCCTCTTATTAAATACTTTTTTCTCAATGAATTAAAATACCAGTATGGATAAATTATCACATATAATGGCATTTTTCAGTGTGCTATTATTTTTACTTTTATTTCTCTTTATAGGTGTCAACAAATGGATATAACTACAGTGGCATTGTGTTTATTTACAGTGGTTTATAGCATAGCACAGCATAGCCTTCTTTGTGTTTATTTACAGTGGTTTATAGCATAGCACAGCACAGCCTCCTTTGTGTTTATTTACAGTGGTTTATAGTATAACACAGCATAGTCTCATCAAATCTTACAACCTGTTCCTGTCAGTACCTTTTTGCATATTCTTAGGCATTTGAAATTTGTTATTTACCCCAATTTTATCTAATTAGTAGTTGAAATTATTTTGGGAAGTTTGGCATAGGATATCATTTTCTCAGTGAAGAAAAACCAACTTTGTTTATATATCATTAATAACTAATATTTCTTTAAGTGACTCCTATGTTTTTATTAGTCATTATAAATGAATTTCACTATGTCTTTTTTAAGGCCTATTGTTTATACATAAATATATGTTGTGTACAATAAACATAATACTACATTTCATTAATTCTAGTAGTTTTTTTCCTAGTATCTTGGGGGTTTTCAGAATAATATTTCATAAGAATACTCTGATCCATTTGGATGATTGACAGATTTTCTTTACTGAAACTTTAATTGCCTGGGACTCTATCTAGTGTTGAGTAATGATGACAATGATGTTAACCCACCTACAACTGACTGTAGTCAAAATGGCTTCAAAACTGTTATTTAGAATACTTGTGTTGCCAGTTGGTCGGTAATTGTTGGTATATCCAAGTGGGTTTTCTCCAGTTTCACTCAGCTGTTTTCTTAGGAACGGCTGCTGAACTTTGTTATAGATGCCTTCCTAGCATCTTCTGATAGGACCGTGAGTCACGTCCCTTCAGAAGTTGCTGGCCGGTGCTGAAGTGGTGGCTCAGGTGTTATGAGCTCACATTGCTCTTGCAGAAGATCCAAGTTTGATTCCCAGAACCCACACATGGCTGTTCACAATTGCTTGTACCCCAGATCCAGGTAATCTGCTGCTTCCTAATTAGGGCACCTGCATTCATGTGCTTGTACCTACACACAAACACACAGAAGTAAAAACCAATCTTAAAAGTTGCTGACCAGCTGGATTATATAGAGTTATGACACCAGAGCACCCTTCAGAATAAAGCCCCCTTGAGCACAGTGCATTGTCATAGTTAGGGTTTCTATCGCTATGATGAAACATCGTCACCAATAAGCAAGTTGTGGAAGAAAGGGCTTATTTGGCTTACACTTCCATATCACTGTTTGTCACTGAAGAAAGTCAGGGCAGGAACTCAAACAGGGCAGGAATTGGTGGCAGGAACGGATGCAAAGGCCATGGAGGGGTGCTGCTTACTCTCTTGCTCCCCATGGCTTGCTCAGCCTGCTTTCTTAGAGAATCCAGGATCACCAGCCCAGGCATGGCACCACCCACCAAGGTCTGGGCCCTCCCCCATCAATCACTAGTTAAGAAAATGCTTTACAAATGGCTCTTATGGAGGCATTTTCTCAGTTGAGGCTCCCTCCTTTCAGATAACTCTGGTTGGTGTGTCAAGTTGACTGACATAAGACTAGCCTGCACAATGTATTTTCCTAAAAACCCATGTTTTGGTTGTTTTGATTAGAGCTTTCAATTGTCTCAGATTTGTTTTATGTACAGGAGTGTTTTACCTGTGTGTGTGTGTGTGTGTGTGTGTGTGTGTGTGTGTGTGTGTGTGCATGCACCACGTGCACACCTAGTGTCTGAGGTCAGAACAAAGCCCCAGTTTCCTGGAACAAGAATGAAGGATAGTTGTGAGCCAATGAAGGGAGCTGGGAACCAAACACGGATCCTCTGCAAGAGCAACAAGTGCTCTTCACCTCAGAACCATCTCTCCAGCCCCTGGAGTTTTAATATACATCTTCATAAGTCACATTAGCCTGCCGTTTCCTGAGGACTGAGGATACGGCCAGTGTCGATATGTGATGTGATATGTGTAATGCCCACAAGGTCCTGGGTCTGTTCGGAGAGAACACACGCTACAGTTTAACTGGAGTAATCAGAACGTTCAAACACACAGAAAACCATTTGTCATAATCTGCTAAAACTGACATAGTCTCACATGGCCTCTAGAAACTCTGCTTTGGTGTACACCCTATAGAGGGCCTTTGTACCTAGATTCGCCAGGAGTGACCTTCTAGGATGGCAGCCGTCTTGAGCTCAAGTCAGAGATTAAATGTTCGGCCATAGGATGGAGAACGACACTTTTGTGTGTTCACCATGAGCTATGAAACAGTGAGGCTGAGTGGTTTCTGTCTGCAGTAGCCAGTGGTGCGTCTCAAGCTGATCAAGCATGGGAAACTTGCTGGATGCCTTTGCTTCTAAAAGTATGAGAGTGGGCAGGGTCCACTCTGTGCTGCTGTGAATCCTGCAGTCTGTTCTGGCAGCTTCTGCGTCTGCTGAAGTAGATGACCGACGTGGGACAGCAGTGCCTCCTCCCATCCAGGAAGAATTCGTGGCGGATGAGAAACACCTAGCCCTTCCCTAGACGTCGGGAACGCTCTGCTTCCAGAACCAAAGAAAGGCAAGCGTCCTTCATTGCGGAGAGACCATGGGGGATTCTGGCTTCTTCCAGAAACGTTCTTTTTAATTAGTGATTTGAAAATACTATGACTGGGACAGATTTTGAAATATGCTTTGTGTTTTCTACCCTTCAAACGTGAGGTCCCTTTTAGGCCCATTTCACTCCTTGCTAATCAGAATTTATAAATTAGCCCTCAGAATGTGACTTAGTTATATAACTTTTTAGCTTATTTATTAAAGGGTGAACATTAAATATTTTTCTAAAGATATTGGTAAATGATTTTTTATTGTATTTACTGTTGGCACGCTTGGTCTGAGGAAATGTCCACATGTGAATTCCTGGCCACATGTGGCCCGCAAGCCAAAGGTTGCACACACCTGTGTTTGTGTTTCTCTGTTCTGCCCTGGCTCTGACCACACTGCAGTCTAGCAAGACCCAGTTCTGGTTCTGAGGGCTACCCGATTCTCAAACTGCTTCTCGTTCCATTAAAAGTTGCTAAATTTGTCTGTTTTGTTTTTGGTGTTTTTCACAATACTTAAGTAATTCCTGAGATAGATTTGGTTTTGAATCTAATATTTAACAGGTTCTGTGATCTTTCTAAGTCTCTATTTTCTCCTTTGTAAGACAGTGCCTGGTGCGTTAGTGTGGGAATTAATTGGGATAATGTATGTGAGAGCAGTCGTGAGCTCGCCAGGTGTCTGATGACCACGCAGGAGGGGCCTGTTTCTCAGTTCCTTCTTCCTTGTCTTGATCGCCTGAAGCCTGGGACAGTTAACAGGGTCTGGCTCTTGGTAGGAAACTTCAGTGAGGTGTCTCAGCCAGCTGACCGAAAGCAACACGTTACAAAGGCTCCTTGGTTCAGAACACCCGGGCCATGGGCACTCCCAGGTGATTTATTTAGACTCCTCCCTGGAAAAGAAATCACACCAAAGGAAAGCTGACTTGTCCCATTCCCGGTGTTTTTCCAGAAAAGGAGGAGTGTTTACGGACAGTGCCTCATTCAGGAAAGACAAGAAAGCTGCCTTTTAATCCCCTGAGTGCATTTCTTCAATACGGTGTTTGTGAAAATGGGTAGACACTAACTGTGAGAACTGGCTCGCGGACAGACATGGACCATTTCACACCTCTTCCTTTCAGAGTGAGCTATGTTCTCAGAGTCTTTGTTTGGTCCTTCACTTTGATCTCCTAAGATAAATTTTGCTATTGGCAGTCCTAGACCGGGGGCAGGGGTCTCCCTAATGTGAGAAAGTCAGTGTGATTGTCAAGTCACAGGTTCAAGGAGAGAGACTCATTTGCTGTTTAAATGGGTGAACACTATAGGATTGGATACCTTCAGAAACCCCCTAGAGACTACCTCATGTGGCCTCCAGCACTCCGTAGGGCGGCTGAAGCAGCAGTGGCTGCTGAGTGGCCACGCTCTTGCTGTCAGCGACTCCTGTCACTGGGTGGGCTTGCCACACTGCCACAGGCAAGGCAGGGTAACATAAAGTGCACCCAAGGGATCTCAGATGGGTTCTTTTTTCTTTCATAGTAAGCATAATGCCAGCTCCATGTCCCATGGAACGACGCTTACACCAAAGGAGTCGTATGACAGGCATAGGCATGCTGGGACACCAGTTGGAGAAGGCAGAAGGTCCATCTGAAAACCTGCAGTCATTTGTTGACAAGGGCCGATGGGACAAGACCCTACTATCCCTGAAACCAGGGAGATTACAAATAAGATGCCTGATGAGAGCTTTCTGGAGCAGAAAGAATTGTGGGACCCCTCCTCCCAGACTCCTCCCCTGCCGTGATCCTCAGATCATCTCTGCGGTCCCACAAGGCTAGGGTCAGACCACAGCTGCCCCAGTGGCCTATGTGGAGGTGCAAAACCTCAGGCTTCTGAGGCAGAACCATTTGCCCTCATGCTCTATGGAGGGAGTTAGGCATGGGAAAGGTCCCTCAGAGTCCTGGCTGTCTTACACCCAAGGTATTTTGCCTAAGACACTGTTAAGAGTTATGTCAAGAAAAAAATTCCCCAGAGCAACCTGCTTTTAATATACCTTGTTTTTGCAAATGTTCAGAGTTCCTTGAGATTCAAAGACTATTATTCATTGATAAAATATGTCTTCCTTAAAGCGATGAGAAGGCCCTTCTGCATGAAGATTCCTGCCTTTCCTGACCCCTGCACCTCAGCTGCTCAGAGCGCATGGTCACTGGCAATGATTCTATGAACAACTTTTTAAAAGAACCTATCTGCAAATGAACCAGGCTTGTCTGAAGGAACACACAGGGATGTGATGGGGAGCTGAAGGGATGTGGGAAAGGAAAGGGGCTGAGCGCAAGGTCGTAAATGGCGGGAAGAAAAAGGAAATGGTTGCATCGGCAGGGTGGGCACTCGGGAAATGTGGATTTGTAGCAAAGTTTTTTTTCCTACTTGTGTGAACTCAGGCAGCTCCCCACCCTCCCTGTGTCTCATTGTCCTTGGAAAGGAAGGAGTACTCACTGAAGATACAATGAGCTATGAACATGTTATTGTCCCATGGTAGACTCCAACTTCTCTTCTAGAAGAAGTATGGAAGCAAGATGGTTTTGGGAAATGCATCATTCAGTAGCTCCAATGTGGTGTGGGTCCCATGATATGATAAGGATAAAGCCACTTGTTGAGCCCACAGGTGAACTTTGTAAGTTACACCAGTGATTGGATACCATTGTCACAAAAACGGCCCGAGGTCTCTTCAACCAGCAGGTATGGGTGTGAAGGCAGACGCACTGTAACCACTGGCACACTGCAGGGTCCAGGTGTGCCCCAGATCTGCTCATGAACAACCCGGTTGACCCTGCCAGGGCAACCTTGGCTGCTTCCACAGGGCAACTCCCCCGGAAACTGCCACGGTGCCACCAGTGTTTCACTGGTGGTGTTCCTTCCTGACTGCTGAGGACTCGAGGTCTCCAGGAAGACAGGTGGTTTTTCCACTGTAGGAGAGCACCCCACTCCAAAAGCACAAACAAGGGTGTGGATGTTCCCTTGGGTCACAGGGCTGAGAAGCCACTCCTGCGATTTCCATGTTGAAGTTGTCCCACAGGTCAACAGTGGGTTTTGTTTGTTTCTTTTTTGGATAAAAAAAAATCACCCTGCATATCTTAGAAAGGCATATCTTAACTTGTTATTCCCACAGTGATTTGAAACCTTTCGACTAAATGTCCCATCTTTGGTTTAAAAATGTGGCACAGCCCTCCTATTGAGGTGGGAAAACAATTCCCTTTCCCCAGCTTTAAGGGTTCCTTGTGGAGTATCAAGGCCATGGGTAAAAATCAATAGTGTGATGTCAGGACACAGCTTTACAGATGCCTGAGGATGTCAGAGCAATTGATTTTGGGTCTCGTTACAGTCTTTGTGTGGTTTCTATGGCTTCTGGCCTCCATGGATATCTGTACCCAGGGCAGTCATGTAAAAAGTCTTTGTAGGGAACCCAGATTCCTATTTGCCATACCTGAATACACTTCACTCACCTCAAGCAAGTGTGAGGCTGGGGGAGTCCCAGAAAGGAGCTATTCATCGGGGTGGATTTGGTAGCAACGTCTTGGCTGCCAAGCCAAGGACAGTATTTGCTTGTGTGGGCAGCTCCTGCTTACAGGCGCCGTCTGTGTAAGAGCAAGGGCAGAGAGAAAGCTCAGCTCAGTATCTTTTCAATTAAAAGACAAGAAAGAGGGAGGGGAGGGAATGAAGAAGGAAGAAAGGAAATTCTGTCTCGAAAGTGTGATCTTTTGACCGTATTTGTTTTCCATGCCGATGGTCATTTGAGTAGTTTTCCTTAGTGGGACCGGCCTAAGAAATAGAAGTGGGTCCTAGAACTGTGGCGTCTGTCCCCCTGGCCATATGAAGAGCTTTTCCATGTATAATAGCATGCAACCAGCAGGAGTTTTCCGTCCTAGGGGCTAAGGGAAGCAACAAGCCATTTTAAAGATAGACATTGGCTTTTTCCTTGGTTAACTCATACCGCGGCTCTCAGATGTCCTGGTTCAGGGCTTTCTGGACACACTCGCTGGCATTCAACTTGATGCCTCACAGAACTTCTAGAGAAGTGGGCCCCTTGGTGTGTGCCTGGAGGCTAAGCCCTCGGAAGGTTAAGGCGGGAGGATCCTGTATTTGAGACCAGCCTGGGCTACATCATAAGACCACCTCAAAATGAAACAAATCAGGCATATTAAATTTTGTTAAATTAATAACTCGATATGGTTGTCATGCGTGCCTTTAATCCCAGCACTCAGGAAACAGAGGCAGGCAAATCTCTGTGAGTTCGAGGCCAGCGTGGTCTACATAGTTGTTCTAGGCCAACCAGACCTGCACTGGGAGGCCCTGTCTTAAATAAATAAATACAAAATAGTGATTATGTAAAATGAGCACCAGCTAGCACCGGGGCCCTGGGTCTTGAAGTTGGTTCCTAAGTGGAGGGACGTGTCCTCTGTTGGTTCTCAGCAGAGCTGTGTGCCAGTGTTCAGAGGAGGACCATTGTGGAGAAAGGTATGCCAGGAAGGTGACCTGGTTTCCTGTTTTACTCCCATCCCTCATCTCGTTTCTGAGACTCTGCTGTGTTTGGCTTTCGAGACAGTGAATTACTCCAGTTTTAGACCGAACTGAGCTTCTGTTTGTGCAGTGGAAAAAGATTCAGCCCTCACAGCCTTGTGCAGGCTTTGTTTGTGCAATGGAGAGACTCTGCCTTCCCAGCCTTGCATGGGCTCTTTTTGTGCAATGGAGACTCGGCCCCCAAGCCTTGCACAGACTCTTCTCTCTCCAGTCCCTCTTCATACCCTTGCCTACGGTTCATACCATGTCACACAGTTCACATGGTCTCCTCTTTGTCCTGTTGTTTCCTTCCGTGGATGCCCTTCCCATTTTTCTTCAGCTGAATGTAATGGGTTCTTTCCGTAAAACCCAGCTGGCAAAATTTCTTCATGTTCACCAGCCTGCTGTCACGTTAGCAAGATGTGATCTGTGTATTTGAGTGTCTCCCACATGAATGTAACATGAGGGCCGGCTTATTGGGGTTTCTGTCCCACCCGGTACCCCACAACCGGCAATTCCCAAAGAAAATATCAGAGTCTACATTAGGTTATAAACTGATTGATCCATTAGGTCAGGCAACTTATTAGTTCTTATGACTTATCTTAACCCATTATTCTGATCTATGTTAGTCACACGGGCTCAGTACCTTTCTCAGTGTGACAGCTTACATGTTGCCTCTTCGGTGGTCTGCACAGGAATGGCAGAGGAACCTCCCTGCTTCCCAGAATTCTCCTGTTCTCATTGCATCACCTCTACTTCCTGTCTGGTTTTCCCGCCTATACTGCCTGCCTGGCCAATCAGCATTTTATTAAAATATTATTGACAGAATACAGAAAATTCTCCTGCATCACATGAACTCATAAGCTTCCAGGACAAACACCAGGTCTCATTCATCTCTTTAGCCTAATACTGGTCCTGTTGCCTGGCTTATAATGGATACTTAGTAATGTCTATTAAATGGAAGTTATAAAACTAAACACAAATTGGGCAGTGGTGGCACACACCTTTAATCCCAGCACTTGCGAGGCAGAGGCAGGCAGGTCTCTGTTAGTTCGAGGCCAGCCTGGTCTACAGAGCAAGTTCCAGAACAGCCAGAGCTGTTACACAGTGAAACCCTGTCTCAAAAACCAATCAAACAAGCAAAAACTAAACACAATAAAGGATGTTCAGCTTTAGGGTAATGAAAACAAAAGGAAGGACCAGGGTATCCCTGTGGTAGAGTCAGTCTCATAGAGGACTTTGGTCCTAGAAATACAGTAATCATACCATGTGATAAGGGACCTGAGTAGCACATGCAGACAATGGAAGAAAGAAACTAGGGTAGAATTAGAGACTCTCTCTTAGCCATCCTGTTCCTAGAAGAAACATTGTCTCTTGTTCTACTTGTGCCTTTGTGTTGGGTACCATCATCAGATACAAAGATTTCATTTCCTGGGTTCTGTGTCTATGGTAATGTGTGTGGGTTGTGTCCAATGGGAAGGGACCACGGGCACCTGTGGGTCAGAAGTGGGTGAGTCAGGAGAGGGTGGATCAGGAGAGAGAGAGAGCCATAGTCCCTCTGAGCAAGCCAGAGGAGGCTCTGAAGGGGAGCTGGCATTTGGTCTGACCCTTGAAGGGCATGTGTGTAAGAGTTTATTAACCCTGTGAGCATAGGGATGCCATGGGTCTGTGGGTAATAGATTGGTACCATCCACCTGGGGCTGTGGGTAATAGATTGGTACTATCCACCTGATATGAGCAGGCTGGCTGTTCGCAGAATCAGGGACAGTGATGGAGAAAGTGGCGTTTCCCATTTCACAGACTCTTCATGGTGCACATTTAATAGCCCCTGAGAGTATACTTGATGGAATCCTGTGTACATTTTGAGGTTTCAAGCTTACTGGAAAATGTCCAATACAGTCACGTTGGTCATCTTTATGTCACTGTCGTTAGAAGCACAGGGGCTAAGGGTCTTAGTTTCCTAATTTCCGAGTTTCAGCCCATTATCAGCCCTCTCTCTTGTCTCTGGGCTATGGTGAGGTGGAGCATCTCAACACAAGAGCGTGGTGGAGCAAGAGACAGAGAAGGAAATGGGAATAAGGCATCTTTCAAGTAATGCCCCATAGTCTACTTCCTCCAGTAGGGACCCACATCCAAGCAGTGACATCAAATCCACCAGCGGAGTAACCTACTGATGAGTTTAGAGACCTTGTGATCCAACAATCTTTCCTCGATTGGATCCACGAGCTGGGGACCGAGCCTCTCACACTGGAGTCCTTCATGGGAATTGTTCATACTCAAACCCTAGCAGTGACCCTGGGCTTGATTTTCCAATCCGCCTTTCCCAAGTCTATGGCCTTAGACATCTCCATGGCTTAAAGCAGTGGCTCTCAACCTGTGGGTTGTAACCCCCTTGGGGGGCGCTATTGAGCAACCCTTTCATAGGGGTCCCATATCAGATATCCTGCATCCTGGATATTTACATTATGATCCGTAACAATAGCAAACTTACAGTTCTGAAGTAGCAATTATACGAATTTATGGTTGGTTACCACAACATGAGGAATTTGTGTTTAAGGGTTGCCGCATTAGGAAGGTTGAAAACCAGGACCTCAAAGGAATGATCTGTGAGATCCAAATAAGAAGACTTCCCCAGCAAACAGTGGAGGCAAGTTAATGCGTGCAGCCTTGACATTATGCTTGGTTTACAACTGTCACGGTCAGGCATAACTACAATTTCATTTCTCATGAGATTGTTTGTAATCTCTAGCCATGCATTCAGTGCATAACCCCATGATAGTAATTATAGATTTTAATTCATTTGTCTGTGCTTCCCACCAGACTAGAAATTCCCCAAAGACTCTGGCTGAATAAATGTCTTTTTCCAAAGTAATTTAATTCATGCTTCCAAGAATATTTCCTACTTACTCATTTATATATTGTAATCTAAGGGGAGGCCTTCTTGGGACTTTGACTGGAAAAATAACATTATTTGGAAACTTCCTTTAAGGTGAAAAAACTCCTTGGACACAGGAGGATTGTATTTTCTATAAACTCATGCTGGCCCCTGAGACAGCAGCTGGGGAAGTTGCTTTATGAAGGGCTTGCCCTGTTCAAAAAGGGTTATTTAAAAAGCCAAGAGAAACAAGAAATATCTGAACCTTGCCAGTGTGGCCAAAAGATTTTTTTTCCCCCCGCAGATCCTTGCTGCAAAGCTTCCAGCCTTAGCAAAGACACTTCTGCCAGAGGCTATCAAATTCTCAGAAGTGGGAAAATCAGGTTGAGTGGAGTTGATATGGCACGGGTACCCAGAGAGGCTCCCTCAGTGCTTCTGTCCATCAGTGCTCATTTCTGAGAGGGGAGGGCAGGGAAGAGGGTTTTTTCCAACAAGGCCACACCTCCTAATAGTGCCAATCCCTTTGGGAGCCAAGTTCTTTCAAACCACCACAGAAGGGGAGTGGGGGGCGGAACATCGGGGGTGCGGAGATGGGAAGGGGCTGGGAGGAGAGGAGGGAGGGGAAACTGCAGCTGAGATGTTAAATAAATAAATTTATTTTAAAAACTATCAGCACCGAATGCAAGACTTGTTTTTTTCAAAACAATACAATAATATGTAGTTTTAAAATTTATGCTTTGTGTTTATGTATGTGTATTCACATGTATGTGTGGATGCATGCACATGTGCACGCATGTGTGCCTAGAGGCCAGAGGCTAATGTGTGTCTGCCTGGACTCAGCTCCACCTTAGCTGTTGAGCTAGAATCTGCCATTTGAACCCAGAACTGACTAAATCAGCTAGAGTAGCCAGCCTGCCTGTTAACAGGGATCCCGTCTCCACACCCCACACGCTGGGGTTAGAAACCCGTCACCATGCTCACATGGTGTTTATGTTGGTGCCGGGGGTCTGAACACTAGTCTTCATGATTGTGTGGCAAGTATTTACCCACTAAGCTTTCTTCTCAGCCCAGGAAAATATATATTTACATCTTTTTAGGTATTATAAGTAATCTAGATCCAATGTAGATATGTGGGAGGGAGAGTGTACAGAAATCTGCAAATACTATATGGCTTCATATAAAGGACCTCAGCATCTGAGGATTTGGGATTCATGGGTGTGTGTGTGTGGCTGGAACCATCCCCTTTGGATTCTAAAGGACAACTGTAATTACATTTCAAGAACATCTTCCAAAGTACGGCTTTGAAAAATTAAAATAGCATATTTACAAACACCCAAGCAACATGGCAAGCAAGCCTTTGTGTATATTATCTTCATAGTCAAAATCAGGCAGAGTGGTTGCTCCCTGGTCCTTCTTTGTAGTTTAATTAGTTTCTTACCTGAGTCTGCCGCTCACAGAGAATCACTGCAACTTCATGGGGAGCATCCTCTGTAAAAGTTGCTCTCATGTTTTCAAATTCAGTAGCAAAAAATGTTTGCAATTTGATTGCAAATCAGATTTTATGATTAGAAAATTTGAAATTGCTGTCTCCTTTAATTTTTTCTTTACTGTAAACCAGAAAGTGTGTTTCTGAGTGTGTGTGTGTGTGTGTGTGTGTGTGTGTGTGTGTGTGTGAGAGAGAGAGAGAGAGAGAGAGAGAGAGAGAGAGAGATGTACATTTGTTGACCATGTCTTCAGTCATGTAGGCATATATAGAAAACAGAGATTGACATGATGATCTCTTCCTCAGTTTCCTTACCAACTTATTTTATTGAGATGGTCTCTCCCTGAATCTGGAGCTGTTTTGGCTAGATTGGCAGACTAGTGAGCACCTAGGATCTGACTGTTTCCATTTCTAAGAGCAGAGATGTGTTGCTATCCATCCATCTCTTAAGTGATTGCTGGGAAACCAAACTCAGAACCGTATGTTTGTACAGTAAGTACCTTATCCACTGAGCCTCTCCCAACCCAGGCCATAATGTTTTTAATTAGTGCTGTATTGATTGTGGGTTTTAAGACATCTTGTAAGCTTAGTATAAATTCTTTTCACTGGTTAAAAGCCTCAATTTTTAAAATAAAAGCATTCCAGACCAAAATTAACCAGACCAAAAGTCTGATATGTTTTTATTTATTTGCAAGATTTCTTATTTTTTGCCTCCAGCCAGAACAGCTTTCAACACATCTTTTAAAAAAGATTTATTTACTTATATTTTATGTGTACAAGTGTTTTGCATGCGTGTATAGCTGTTCACTACATGCATGCCTGGTACCCATGGAGGCGACAGAGGGCAGTGGATCCCCTTGAAGTGGAGTTACAGATGATTGTGAGCTGCCTTATAGGTCCTGGGAATGGAGCCCTGGTCTTCTGAAAAATCAGTTCGTGCTCATAATGGCTGAACCACCTCTCCACTCCACCACATATTTTCATAAAATAAAGCTTTAGTAAGTAGTCATCTTTATATAGGAATCTTCTTAATATTTTTTTAAGTGCTGGGGTTAGAATCAAGCACTCTGTGCATGCTGGTCAAGTCCTCTACCACTGAGCTATACCCTGGTCCTTTTTGTTTATGTGTTTGTTTTATATTTTGAGACAGGGTATCATTAAGTTGACCAATCAGATCTTGAACTTATGATCCTTCTGCCCCAGCCTCTGGAGTAGCTAGAATTATAGACATGTGTTGATGGAAGTTTGTGTCCTACCTGGTCCCATAGTCATTCAGTCCCAAATAAATACACAGAGGCTTATATTAATTATAAACTGTTTGACCTATTGCTCAGACTTATTACTAACTAGCTCTTACAGCTTAAATTAACCCATAATTTTTATCTATGTTTAGTTACATGGTTTGGTACCTTTTCTCAGTAAGACATTTTTATCTTACTTCCTCTGTGTCTTGCTTGTGATGTCTCTGCCTTTCCACTTTCCAGAATTCTCCTAATCTGGTCACCCCACAAATACTTCCTGCCTGGCTACAGGCCAAACAGCATTTTATTAAACCAATGCGAGTGATAAATCTTTACAGTGTACAGTTATCCCACAGCACACATGTGCTCCCCTGTTCATCACTGAACATTCCTTTGCATGAATTGTATGTGTATTTCACAAGCCAATAGACCAGTCCTTGGTAGAGAAGACAAAGCTCAGTCAAGCTCCTCCCTCTTTGTTTTAGTGCATACTCAGCACTAGTACTGACTTTTCTTTTTTTCTTTTTCTTTTTTTTGCAAGAAAAGGAATAGCAGAGGATGTCCCCACACACACACACCTAGAAATTTCTCATCACATGATCAGAAAATGTCCATGTAATTTTTTAAACATTTATTTAAATCACTCCTACCATCTCAAGACAAAAAAGAAGAAACGTATGAAAGGTTACGTAGTCTAATGAGAAATAAAAACAAACACCTCAGAAAAGCTCAATTCAAGCCTGTCATGACAGCTGTCTTCTGGATATAAACAGCTGTCAAATTGTGAACTCTTCAGAACACGCCAAACAGTGCAGCATTTGAACCCAACCTTGAACTCAACGGCCAGCTTATTAACAGGCAGGTTTTGAAGCATTTAAACCACCAATGGCAAAGAATAGTAACAATGCATGCATTTCTCCCAGCCCTACCCAAGCTCTGCCCACTTCTTATGCCCCAGCAAGAGGGGCAATGTTGGCAGATAGTCCCAAGATTCAGTAAGATGGCCAACTGTCTGACCCGAACTCAGTTCCGAGGCTGTGAGTTGAACTCTGTACAAATATTCTTGACGATCCTGGGGACGAATTTGTAGAGGTTGTCAAACTCATCCACAAAGAAGGAGTGGTCCCTCGCAGGGTGAGTGGCAATCACTTCCAGTTCGTCCTGAGCAGCCCAAGCAATGCCTACTGCATATGTGATCACCCCTGTGGACACAAAGACGGGATGAAACAGCATCCTGAGCCAATGGACAGCAATGAATATTTTCCCTCTGAATTCCCCAAATCAGAAAACAAATGAGAGAACTCCACTGAAGGTCTGATTTCTAGAAATAAGCTAAGTGTGACTATTCATTCAACAAGCGCTTTGAACATCACCTATACAATGCAACAAAATCATATAGCTATTGTCTGAAGAGCTTATAGTCTTTTGACCCTGTGTGAGCATAGGGTCTTTTGCAGACATAATGAGGAAATAAGTGGCAAAGAGGTCATGCTGAAAGAGAATGCGCTCCTAATTCAATACCACTAGGTCCTTAAAAAAGGAGGGAGAGATGGAGCCCGACACAGACACTGGGTGTCAGTAGATGGAGGTCAGACTGAGGAAGAGGTAAGGACGATACTACCCAGAGTCTCAGAGAACATGCTCTTCCTGATGACTTGATACTGGGAATCTCCGCTATAGAATGGAGCAAGAAGCAATGACTGCTTCACTACAGGTTTGCGCTGGTTCCCATTTTTCTTTTCTCTATTGTCTAGGATGCAAGGAGCCAGCTGTGGGTTTTACGGTATTGTCAAGGAGCAGCAAGAACAGTTTTGCTGTTTGTTGGCCTTTGACTGAAGACAGAAAGACTTTATGCAGTCAAAACTATAGTGGCATTTCAGATGTATTTTAATAAGTAAAGTTTTCGTGAAGATCAGAGAATAAACAGCCCCACTGGTCAGCCTTATAGACCAGGCAGCAGTACACACACCTTGAATCCCCGCAGCCACACTAGTTGCCACAGAAACTGGGTGGTGCACGCCTTTGATCCCAGAACTAGAGAGGAATATAAAATGGGAGGAGGCACCTCTCAACCTCAGTCTCAGTCTGAGATTCCTGGAGGCAGGATCACCATTTTCAGACTGAAGTTGAGGTAAGAGTCGGTGGCTGGCTATTTTTCTTTTCTGACCTTCAGGTTGAACTCCAATTTCTCCGAGTTTTTATTAATCGTGCTTCAAAAAAAAAGAAAGAAAGAAAGAAAGAAAGAAAGAAAGAAAGAAAGAAAGAAAGAAAGAAAACAACAACAACAACAAAACTATACAACAGCAGCAGAAGCTGGGCTTTCTAGGCCCCAGGACCACTGTTTTGGGGAAAATTTCCACCAACAACATGGGCAGATGATCACCCTGGCTGGACTTGGCACTCCAGGGAACATAATCCTTATTGCATTTTCAGATTGAATTTCAGAGTTGGGCACTAAGAGAGGAAACTATCCATGTCATTAAAGCTCTGAACAGAGGCCTGTAACTCCAGTTCTGGAGTATGTAGCGCCATCTTCTGGCCGCAGAGGGCATTGCATGCATATGGTGTACAGACACACATGCAGGCAAAACATCCATTCATATAAAATAATAAATAAACAGAGTTATAAACGTATATAGAATATTCTAGAAGGCAACTCAATTACACATAGGTGCAGAACAACAAAGCCAACCGTGGTACGGAGTTCTGTGCCCTTGCTTAGGTCTCTAGAGATTGCTAACCACTCAATTTCCTTTTTTTTTTTTTTTTTTTTTGTCTGTTAGTGTTTTGAGACAAGGTTTCACTATGCAGCCTTGACTGGCCCAGAACTTGCAATGCAGACTAGGATGGCCTTGACTCACGGAGATCTGTTTGCTTCTGCCTTTGGAATGCTGGGATGCGTGAGCCACCATGTCTGGCTCTTGGTCTACCTTCACTACTTGATGCTTCCTTCAAGCCTGCTCTAATTTCACAGCATTTCTCAGAACAAGAACCCTATGTCCATGGAGGTGTCCTATGTACAGGAGATGTCTCCATGCAATTGATTTTTGTAAATTTTATGAAATATTTTGTTCATCTTCCATGTTTTAAAAACCTTTTTTTGGCTTCTTAAGGTTTTAAATGATTTATTTGTTTATTTATTAGTGTGGGTATGCCTGGGCACACATGTGACCCAGTCATGTGTGTGCCACACCCTGAGCGTGTGGGCGAAGGAGTCAGTTCTCTCCTTCCACCTTTATGTAGGTTTGGGGGATCGAATTCATGCCCAGGCTTACAGAGTAAGTGTTTTTACCCACTGAGTCATCGTATGAACCCTCAGGAAATTTGGCATGGAAACCTTTTAAAATGTTTTAAATCAAGATTTTCCCCAAAGGACCAAGATCTGATTAACTGTCATTGCCAAAATAGTATTTTGCATCTAGGTATGGTAGCATGTGCTAATAATCCTAGCACTTGGGAGGTTGAGGCAGGAGGATTTTGTGTTTGAGGCCAGCCTGAATTTCTGAATATATATATATATATATATATATATATATATATATATATATATCTCCCAGAAAAAAATCAAAGCAAAAACGAATAGCCACCTGCAATATTACATTTCTTTAAAAGCATCATTATTCTATAAAATGTACAAACATGATTTGGAGTTAATAAAGTTAGAGGTTCGTAATCTTTCAGAGAGCAGGAATCAAACCCCTCCCCTCCCCCCTGCTGCTTTTATGCCCATGTGGAAGGCGTTTTAGGCCACAGGGTATAAAAGAAAGGGTTACTATTCTATTGCCTGCAGGTTTTGGGTTTTCAAGGATACTTGAGGAACCAATAGACTGACTCCATTTGAGTCTGTGTCCCCTTCTTAGAGATGCCTACACGGTTCTCTCCCTAACACTCTCCCCATGATTGTGAACATATAAATAAATAAATAAATAAATAAATAAATAAATAAATAAATAAATAAATGTTTGTGTGCATATGCATGTGAAGTGCCCATAGAGATCG